>NC_133452.1:80326672-80926672 GCF_048565385.1 Saimiri boliviensis
GGAGCCGGCGCCGCGGTTCGAGCCGACTCCGTGAGTCGCAGCACGGGAGATCCCGGCGCCTTTTCAACAAGCGACTGGAACACCGGGTCGTTCAACTTAAAAGAAAAGACTCTGAGTCAGGGAGCCAGGTGATCAGGCTCGGTTGGTCCCACCCCTACACCCCCAACAACAACCAAAACAAAAACAGTAATTGGAAACCTTCTGGGTTGAGCCCTTCAAACCAAGCACAGCTGAACCGGGACGGTCCGGCTCCGTGGGGGAGGGGCTTCCGCTATTACTGAGACTCTCCACCGCTAGGGAGGCAGGCTGCCGTTGCCAAGGCAACCTGCCACAACAGAGAGAGTCCGCCATAACAGAGGCGGGGCCACCATTGCCGAGACAGTTCTAACTACGCCCATATAAAAAGGACTACAGGGAAGAGCTCAGGGAAGCTGGGCGGAGCCCACAGCAGCTCAGCAAAGCCCCTGCGGGCAGGCAGTGGCTAGGCGTGCTGCTAGCTGGGTGGGTCAGACCTGAAAGAAAAATCAAAAAAGGCAGTAGTGCAACGGAAACTCATAAAGCTCCAACTCCCTGGGACAGAGACAGACAACAGGTGGATAAACCCACAAAAATGGGAAGAAACCAGCGCAAAAAGGATGAAAACTCCCGAAACCAGAACACCTCTCCTCCTAAAAGGGATCACAACTCCTCACCAGCAAGAGAACCAGACTGGATGGAGAAGGAGGGTGATGAAATGACAGAATCAGACTTCAGAAGGTGGGTAGTAAGAAACTACAATGAGCTAAAAGAAGATGTTCTAACCGAACGCAAAGAAAAGAGGAACCTTGAAAAAAGATTGGACGAACTGCTGACGAGAATGGACAGCATAGAGAGGAGTATAAGTGAATTGATGGAGCTGAAAAACGCAACACGAGAACTTCGTGAAGCATGCACAAGCTTCAACAGCCGAATTGACCAAGCAGAAGAAAGGATATCAGAGGTCGAAGATCAACTCAATGAAATAAAAAGAGAAGGCAAGAACAGAGAAAAAAGCGCAAAAAGGAATGAACAAAATCTTCAAGAAATGTGGGACTATGTGAAAAGACCTAATCTACGTCTGATAGGTGTACCTGAATGTGATGAAGAGAATGAATCCAAGCTGGAAAATACTCTTCAGGATATTATCCAGGAAAACTTCCCCAACCTAGCAAGGCAGACCAATATTCAAATCCAGGAAATACAGAGAACACCACAAAGATATTCCTCAAGAAGAGCAACCCCAAGACACATAATCGTCAGGTTGAAATGAAAGAGAAAATGCTAAGGGCAGCCAGAGAGAAAGGTCGGGTTACCCACAAAGGGAAGCCCATTAGACTCACAGCAGATCTCTCAGCAGAAACCCTACAAGCCAGAAGAGATTGGGGGCCAATATTCAACATCCTTAAAGAAAAGAACTTTCAACCCAGAATCTCCTATCCAGCCAAACTAAGTTTCATAAGTGAAGGAAAAATAAAATCCTTTGTGAACAAGCAAGCACTCAGAGATTTCATCACCACCAAACCTGCCCTACAAGAACTCCTGAAAGAGGCTCTACACATATAAAGGAACAATCAGTACCAGCCACTCCAAAAACACACCAAATGGTAAAAGAGCATCAACACAATCAAGAATCTGCATCAACTAACTAACAAAACAGCCAGGTAGCATCAAAATGACAGTATCAAATTCACACATAACAATACTATCCCTAAATGTCAATGGACTAAATGCCCCAATCAAAAGACACAGACTGGCAAATTGGATAAAAAGCCAAAACCCATCAGTGTGCTGTATCCAGGAAACCCATCTTACATGCAAGGATACACAAAGGCTCAAAATAAAGGGATGGAGGAAGATCTACCAAGCAAATGGAGAGCAAAAAAAGGCAGGAGTTGCAATTCTCATCTCTGATAAAATAGACTTTAAAGCAACAAAGATCAAAAGAGACAAAGAAGGACATTACATAATGGTAAAAGGATCACTGCAACAAGAAGAGCTAACGATCCCAAATATATACGCACCCAATACGGGAGCACCCAGATACATAAGGCAAGTTCTTAATGACTTACAAAGAGACTTAGTCTCCCACACAATAATAGTGGGAGACTTTAACACCCCATTGTCAATATTAGACAGATCAACCAGACAGAAAATCAACAAGGATATCCAGGACCTAAATACAGACCTGGAACAAGCAAACCTAATAGACATTTACAGAACTCTCCACCCCAAATCCACAGAATATACATTCTTCTCAGCACCACATCACACCTACTCTAAAATTGACCATATAATTGGCAATAAATCACTCCTCAGCAAATGCAAAAGAACAGAAATCATAACAAACAGTTTCTCAGACCACAGTGCAATCGAGTTAGAACTCAGAATGCAGAAACTAACTCAGAACTGCACAGCTTCATGGAAACTGAACAACTTGCTCTTGAATGTTGGCTGGATAAACAATGAAATGAAGGCAGAAATAAAGATGTTCTTCGAAACCAATGAGAATGAAGACACAACATACCAGAATCTCTGGGACACATTTAAAGCAGTCTCTAGAGGAAAATATATAGCAATGAGTGCCCACATGAGAAAAAAGGAGAGATCTAAAATTGACACCCTATCATCAAAATTGAAAGAGCTAGAGGAGCAAGATCAAAAAAACTCAAAACCTAGCAGAAGACAGGAAATAACTAAGATCAGAGCAGAACTGAAGGAAATAGAGACACAAAAAACTCTTCAAAAAATCAATAAATCCAGGAGCTGGTTCTTTGAAAAGATCAACAAAATAGACAGACCACTAGCCAGATTAATAAAAAAGAAAAGAGAGAATAACCAAATTGATGCAATAAAAAACGATAAAGGGGATATCACCACAGATTCCACGGAAATCCAAACCATCATCAGAGATTATTACAAACAACTCTATGCACATAAACTAGTAAACCTGGAAGAAATGGATAAATTCCTGGACACCTGCATCCTCCCAAGCCTAAACCTGGAAGAAGCCGAAACCCTGAATAGACCAATAACATGGTCTGAAGTCGAGGCAGCAATAAAGAGCCTACCACCCAAAAAAAGCCCAGGTCCAGATGGGTTCACAGCTGAATTCTACCAGACATACAAAGAGGAGCTGATACCATTCCTTCTGAAACTATTCCAGACAATCCAGAAAGAGGGAATCCTTCCCAAATCATTTTACGAGACAAACATCATCCTGATACCAAAACCCGGCAGAGACTCAACAAGAAAAGAAAATTTCAGGCCAATATCCATGATGAACATAGATGCAAAAATCTTCAATAAAATACTGGCAAACAGATTGCAACAGCATATCAAAAAGCTCATCCACCATGATCAAGTAGGATTCATCCCGGGGATGCAAGGCTGGTTCAACAAAAGCAAGTCCATAAACGTAATTCACCACATAAACAGAACAAAAGACAAAAACCACATGATTATCTCAATTGATGCAGAGAAGGCTTTTGACAAAATTCAACAACCCTTTATGCTAAAAACCCTCAATAAACTAGGTATTGACGGAAGGTATCTCAAAACAATAAAAGCTATTTATAACAAACCAACAGCCAATATCATACTGAATGGGCAAAAACTGGAAGCATTCCCTTTGAAATCTGGCACTAGACAAGGATGCACTCTCTCACCACTCCTATTCAATATAGTACTGGAAGTTCTAGCCAGAGCAATCAGGCAAGAAAAAGAAATAAAGGGTATCCAAATTGGAAAGGAGGAAATCAAATTGTCTCTATTTGCAGATGACATGATTGTATATCTGGAAGACCCTATCATCTCAGCCCAAAATCTCCTGAAACTGATAAACAACTTCAGCAAAGTCTCAGGATACAAAATCAACGTGCAAAAATCACAAGCATTCCTATACACCAATAATAGACTTCAAGAGAGCCAAATCAAGAACGAACTGCCATTCACAATTGCTACAAAGAGAATAAAGTACCTAGGAATACAACTAACAAGGAACGTAAAGGACCTCTTCAAGGAGAACTACAAGCCATTGCTCAACGAAATAAGAGAGGATACAAACAGATGGAGAAACATTCCATGTTCATGGTTAGGAAGAATCAACATCGTGAAAATGGCCATACTACCCAAAGTAATTTACAGATTCAACGCTATTCCCATCAAGCTACCAAAATGGCCATACTACCCAAAGTAATTTACAGATTCAACGCTATTCCCATCAAGCTACCAATGACCTTCTTCACAGAACTGGAAAAAAACACCTTAAACTTCATATGGAACCGAAAGAGAGCCCGCATAGCCAAGTCAATTCTAAGCAAAAAGAACAAAGCAGGAGGCATCACACTACCGGACTTCAAACTATACTACAAGGCTACAGTAATCAAAACAGCATGGTACTGGTACCAAAACAGAGATATAGACCAATGGAACAGAACAGAGGCCTCAGAGGAAATACAACATACCTACAACCATCTGATCTTCGACAAACCTGACAAAAACAAGCAATGGGGAAAGGACTCCCTGTTTAATAAATGGTGTTGGGAAAACTGGCTAGCCATGTGCAGAAAGCAGAAACAGGACCCCTTCCTGACACCTTACACCAAAATTAACTCCAGATGGATTAAAGACGTAAACATCAGACCTAATACCATAAAAATCTTAGAAGAAAATCTAGGCAAAACCATTCAGGACATAGGTGTAGGCAAGGACTTCATGACCAAAACGCCAAAAGCAATGGCAACAAAAGCCAAAATAGACAAATGGGACCTAATCAAACTCCACAGCTTCTGCATGGCAAAAGAAACAGTCAGTAGAGTGAATCGGCAACCAACAGAATGGGAAAAAATTTTTGCAGCCTACCCATCTGACAAGGGGCTGATATCCAGAATTTACAAAGAACTAAAGCAGATCTACAAGAAAAAAACAAACAAGCCCATTCAAAAATGGGCGAAGGATATGAACAGATACTTTACAAAAGAAGACATACAGGAGGCCAGCAAACATATGAAAAAATGCTCATCATCACTGGTCATCAGAGAAATGCAAATCAAAACCACATTGAGATACCATCTCACACCAGTTAGAATGGCGATCATTAAAAAATTGGGAAACAACAGATGCTGGAGAGGATGTGGAGAAATAGGAACACTTTTACACTGTTGGTGGGAATGTAAATTAATTCAACCATTGTGGAAGACAGTGTGGCGATTCCTCAAGGACCTAACAATAGAAATCCCATTTGACCCAGCAATCCCATTACTGGGTATATATCCAAAGGATTATAAATCATTCTACTACAAGGACACGTGCACACGAATGTTCATTGCAGCACTGTTTACAATAGCAAAGACCTGGAACCAACCCAAATGCCCAACGATGATAGACTGGATAGGGAAAATGTGGTACATATACACCATGGAATATTACGCAGCCATCAAAAACGATGAGTTCACGTCCTTTGTAGGGACATGGATGAACCTGGAAACCATCATTCTCAGCAAACTGACACAAGAGCAGAAAATCGAACACCGTATATTCTCACTCATAGGAGGGTGTTGAACAATGAGAACATATAGACACAGGGAGGGGAGCACTACACACTGGGGTCCGTTGGAGGGAAATAGGGGAGGGGCGGGTGGGTGGGGAGGTGGGAAGAGATAGCATGGGGAGAAATGACAGATACAGGTGAGGGGACGGAAGGCAGCAAACCACACTGCTATGTGTGTACCTATGCAACAATCTTGCATGTTCATCACATGTACCCCAAAACCTAAAATGCAATAAAAAAAAATAAAAAAAATAATATTGGTGAGGATGATTCTGGGCCCTGTGGCTGCCTGGGACCTGCATGACATCAGCAGTAATTCCAGGAACCTTCTCATGAGCTGCTGCCCATTTTATCAAGCCAATCTGGAGAAACTGGGTGATACAGTGTGGAGGTTTGTCCTCTCCACATCTCAGGTTGAAATGTGATCTCCAATGTTGAAGGTGGGACCCAGTGGGAAGTGTTTGGGTCATGGAGATGAATCCCTCCTGAATGGCATGGTGACCTCCCTGAAGTAAAGAATTAACACAAGATCTAGTTGCTTAAAAGACACTGGAACCACCCTCTTTTTCTGTCTTTTTCTCTTTCTTTCCTCTCTCTCTCTCTCTCTCCCTCTCTCTCAATCCCACTTCCGCCATGTGCCACATCTGTTCTCCCCTGGCCTTCTGCCATGAGTAGAAGCTTCCTGAGACCTCATCAGAAACGAAGCAAACAGCAGTGCCATACTTGTACATCCTGCACAACAGTGAGCCAAATAAACCCCTTTTCTTGATAAATTACCCAGCCTCAGGCTTTCCTTTACAGCAATGTAAAATGGACTAACACACCAGGCTATGAGAATACCGGGAACGACAGGACACACATTTTAAGCCCTCTACTTCTCAAGAAGAGATCGTCACTTCCTTAGCAGGCTTTTTCTCCCTTTAATTTTCCTGTCACCACCACGCTCCACACACTCCCCAAATGTAAACATTATAGCATACTTTTGTTTGACAATGGGGACTTAGCTGAGGAGTGTAGTATATAATGCCATGGCATTGTAGCCAAATATATATTGTTATAACAATAATTTTACTGTGCATACAGGAAACGTGAAGAAAATAAAAGCGACTCATAAATTTGCCACTCATAGACAACAGCTGTTACCATTTTGAAGTATTTTCTTCCCATATTCCTCCAATATTTTAATAGAGACACCCACATATGTGAAACTACGACTATACACTTTTAGACCTTGGTTTGGAAAATGAGCCTTATAACATAGGTTGTACTAGACACTTACTGGAGTGGCTGCCTGTCTTACAAGGCAGTGTTGACGCTCCCCACCTTAAATCTCTGCGTGGCTGATTGAGTCAAGCAGAGAGAAAGTCACCAAAGCGCACCAACCGGATCGCCGCCTGGGAATTGAAAGGAGGCCTGCAGAGATGGATGATGGTTGAAGTGGACACATCTGAATGATTGTGCTCAACCAGAAGAATTGAGAGCCCTTGCCACAGAGGACTTCAGAGCAACCTCTACTTGGGTCCTTTTTTTTTTTTTTTTTTTTTTTTTTTTTTTTTTTTTTTTTGAGGCTGGAGGTGCAGTGGCCTTATCTCGGCTCAACTGCGACCTCCGCCTCCCGAGTTCAAGCGATTTTTCCTGCCTCAGCCTCCCGAATAGCTGGGATTACAGGCATGTGCCACCACGCCCAGCTAATTTTGTATTTTTATCAGAGACAGAGTTTCATCATTTTGGTCTGGCTGGTCTCGAACTCCTGACCTCAGATGATCTGCCCGCCTTGGCCTTCCAAAGTTCTGGGATTACAAGCGTGAGCCTCGGCGCCTGGTTGGGTCCATCTTAAGGCTTTGTCATTACGTGTTTTTTTTTGATACAGAGTCTCACTCCATCACCTGGCACCAGGCTGGAGTGCAATGGCGCGACCACGGCTAACTGTCTCCACCTCCCAGGTTCAAGCAATTCTCCCGAGTAGCTGGGACTACAGCCACGCGCCACCACACCCAGCTAATTTTTTTTTTTTTTTTTTTTTGTATTTTTAGTAGAGACAGGGTTTCACCATGTTGGCCAGGATGGTCTCGATCTCTCGACCTCATGATCCACCCGCCGCCTCGGCCTCCCGAATTGCTGGGATTACAGGCTGAGCCACCGCGCCCGGCCTCATTCAGCTTTTATCTTGATTCTGTAAGACAGCCCAGTTTCCTTATAACATGATGGCTGTTGTGAAAGTAAAATTCTGCTACTTGAACTAAAACTATCTCAGCTGATATATCAGTACATTACTACATATTTCCCCAAAATGTGCAATTTAATGGATATATGGTGGATGTTCCATAATTATTCCATTATAACTGATGATGATTGCTAATGATTTTCAATAATAAAAATAATGCTCTAATAATATACTTAGAAAATATATAAACTGTTTGCCACATTTTAAATTATTTCCTTAAAAGTTGTTTAAACTTTTATGTATACACTGTAAAACCTAATTGCAAGAGGAGTGATATCAAGTTATCAACATTACTGCAATTTTGTAATAAGTGTTAGTCTCATTACCTCTTTATCACAGTTTATTATAATTTATGAGTCTCTACCAATTTAATAAAAGGGGGAAGTTATGTCAAGGCAATTTCAGTTACAGTCTTTGATTGTTAGTGCTGTTGAACATTTTGAATATTTGTATGTTTTATTTTGCCCCTTTATATTCTTTGTTCATTTCTTATAGGGTTATAAATCTTTCTCCTGGTTTGTAAGTTATATTACAAATATTTCTTTCTTGTTTCTTTCGCTATGTTTGTTTGTGATTTTAAATGTATGCATACTTTTTACTTTTAGGTAGTCAAATTTTCAATATTTTCTTTCTTACAGTTCTTATTTTGTTTAAAACATTCCTATATCCCCATTTTTATATAAATTTTCATATAATACTTTTCTTCTTAAATATTTGAATCTCTGAGGTTTACTTGATTTTGTGATATTGGAAAGATTTATCTTTTTTCTCAGATGAGTAGCTAGATATTTCAATACTATTTATTAAATAATCTATCATTTACCAATAGTTTTTAAGTAGAAAATTTATTATATACTAAAATCATATGTTCTATTTTGTCTGATTTTTACCCACCTCTATACCATCTCTCCTATTTTTTTATTTATAATTTTAAGATAAAGTTTATATTTATATTTTTAATCTTTTAATTCCATTAAAAGTTTATAAATTTTTATTTTCCAGGTGTGGGGTGTCAAGCGCAGTTTTGATACATGGATACATTGCATCATGTGCAGTCTAGTGTAGCTATTACCCAAATAACGCACATTGCACCCATTAAGTCATTTCTTATCCCTTACCCTTTCCTACCCTCTCACACTCCCACGTCTCCAGCGTGTACTATTCCACTCTTTATGTTCACGGTACACATTAGTTAGCTCCCACTTCTATGTGAAAACATGCAGTATTTAACTTTTCTGTTTCTGAGTTATTTCACTTTTTCTGTGACAGAGTCTCATATTTTCCCAGGCTGGACTTGGTCTCCTGGGCTCAAGCAATTCTTCTGCCTCAGCCTCCAGAGTAGCTGGGACTACAGGCACACACTATCGAACTGGGCTTATTCATTTTTACTCTATAACATATGTGCTTTAAATTCTGACAGGACGAGACTCGTTTCTTATGTTTATTTTTCAAAAATGTTGGCTCTTCTCATTAAGTAATTTTTATTTTATATAAGTTTAGAAATGTTTGGCTTTTGTCAAATCCTTTTTGTGTAAGATTTTTGTTTGGAAAGAAGCTGGTATTTTAATATCGTTCAAGCTTTCAAGTGCAAGGCATTGCTACAATAATTCAAATTTCTCTTATGTCCTACAATAAAATTGATGGTAGCTTAAAAATCTATTGCTGTAGTGTAACACATTACTTGGTAAGTCTATTCTTCAATATTCAGTATCTTTGATTCCATTTGGAATGACTCTCTTAATTCTTTTAACTGAATTTAATTGTATACAATAAAGATACTACTAGTTTCACTATGTTTATGAGAGCTAACTCAGTTGACTGTCTTGATTTTACAGGGAGACAACCCTATCCTGTACATATAACATGGATTTTATCTCTTCTTCTCCAGTATTTATGTCTTTCATTTTCTTTTGGTCTTGTTGCATTATTCTTTGCCAATAGAGACAGTGGTCATTCTTTTCTTGGTTTTTATGCTTTGGTATTACATATGATGTTGTCTCTAGGTTGAGATTTTATGAATAAATCATACATTTTATCAAATTCTTCTTCAACAGTGATTGACATACATTTCTTCTTTTTCAACTGGTAAAATAAATGTTATTAATTCAATTCCCAATGTCAAAGTATTTTGGTTTCTTTTCCTGAATCCTGCTAGGCCACAGTGTATTATTTTTATTAAAGGAAAAGATCTTATTTTTCACTACTTTATTAAAGATTTTTTGCTTCCATATTAAAGTGAGATTGGTTTAGCGTTTTTGGCTACTGTTTTTAAGTTATACTGTCAAAGTTATGCCACCTTCCACTGGTCATTTTGATTAGCCTTATGTTATACTTATAAATTGATTTAGAAAAATTCCCATCTACTTATTATTCAGTATTCTAATCATGGAACATACTTTCTCTTCATGTATTCAAGTCTTGATGTTGCATAACTTTATGTGAGGTAAGGCTTTTTCAGCTGAGAGCTGAAGAATGGATATGAGTTAGTAGGTGAAAGGTTAGGGAGGGCATTCCAGGAAGATGTTTTAAGGAGCGAAGCGGCACAACCAAATTTGCCTATTGAATCTGTCAGTCGAGCTGCAGCACAAAGAGTGGATTGTAAGGAGGTTAAAAGTGGACACATTTGGGAGGCCGAGGCAGGCGGATCACGAGGTCAAGAGATCGAGACTATCCTGGTCAACATGGTGAAACCCTGTCTCTACTAAAAATATAAAAATTAGCTGGGCGTGGTGGTGCGTGCCTGTAGTCCCAGCTACTCAGGAGGCTGAGGCAGGAGAATTGCTTGAACCCGGGAGGCGGAGGTTGCAGTGAGCCGAGATCGTGCCACTGTACTCCAGCCTGGGGCCTGGTGACAGAGCAAGACACAGTCTCAAAAAAAAAAAAAAAAAAAAAAAAAAAAAGAGCAGACACAGAGCAGTTGCCTCATGAAAAACTGGATGATAAACTGGACTGTGGCGAGCAAGAAAACTGAGTGAATGCCAGTGATATTTAGGGGGTAAAAAAAGGCCATATTAATGAAAGATGTGTATCACGATGATACTCGAGCTTCCTCAGGGCATGAGAAACCGGGTGGCTATTAATGCCATTTATTAAGACAGTGAGCAGTAGAAAAGGATCAAGTTTTGGGGCAGGGAGAATGAATTTCATTTTGAACATGTTCTGTTGCACAATCTATATATACCAGTCAAGTTCCATTCAGAAAACCAGAAACCACATAAGTTCCATTCATAGAACTTTAATTTATGGAATTTATTAAATAAGTATTGGAAAAGTTTAAAAAGCAAAAGGGGAAAGGCTGAAGCAATTCAGAGTTAGTAACAGCAGAAAGTCGGTAACTACTCATGAGGCTGAGTGGAAAAAGGGAGGAGGCTGGGATCTTTAGAATCCAGAGCTTAAGGAAGAACCCTGCAGAGCTGAGAGGCAGACCACCAGACCTCCAGATCAGCACTGCCTGATGCTGGAATCTTAGTGGGGAGGGGTTGGGGAATGAAGCTGGCTTTGGAGTACAGAACAAAAGCTGGAAGCAACTGCTGCAGCCAGGGTGAAGAACTATTAACTACTGCTGGTGATGCCAGGGCATGTCTTGGCAGAACTAAAGGCAGCCAGTTGGACAAGAAAGAATCTGAACAGCAGAGTTCCAGTCCTAGCATCACAAGAATATAGAAAAGTTGATCTGAAGCTGAAAGAATATATTAGTAACCAGCACAGAATGTAATATGAAAATGCAAACTTGTAAGCAGTTGGATTTTGGTATCTGGAGCTCAGAGAAAAGATCTTATCCAGAGTTATACATTTTGAAATGGCCAATGTTTATCCAGATCAGTCCACTGCTTGATAAAAATATAATGCAGGCCACATACATAATTAGAAAGTTCTATTAGTCATATAAAATAATATATTTCATTTAATCAGTATATCCAAAACATTGTTTTGACATATAATCAACATAAAAATACTGAGATAGTTTACATTCTTTTTTATATCACATTTTTAAAATCTGTGTGTGCACTTAACAGCATGTCTCAGTTCAGATGAGACATATTTTAAGTTCTTAGTAGGTACATGTGGCTGGTGGTTACCTCACAGGACAGCATAGATCTCCCTTATATGTTTCAGGTATGGATAATAAAACCTAAAAAGAGATTACAAAGTGAGAACTATTATCTGGGCACAAGTTTGAGAAACCCAAACATTTAGAAGCCAGACAAATCGGATAAGAGCCCACAAGGAGGCCATGAACGGAGGGATGCCAGTAGAGTGTGGTTCCCTGGAAAAACAAGGATTCAAGATGAAAGTGAACGACAAATGCGAGAAAGACAGAAAATTGTTTGTTACCTTTAGGGACATGGTGGTTACTGATGGCCTTTCAAACAGTTCCTTCTGAGGAGTAGTGTAGATGGAACCAGGTGAGAATGGGTTCAAGGACCAAGTAGAAGGCTAGGAAATGAAGGTGATAAATATAAGTAACTTTTCCAGATTTATGTAAAGAAGAAGGGCCATGAAGAGGAAAAATAAATAGAATTAGAAGAGAAGGAACACGGAGTATGGAAAAGTGGGAGAGATTTATCATATTTAAGCAGTAATTGAATAGAAACAGGAGTAAGGAGGGGTTGATGTTGTCAAAGCAAGAAGGGATAATTCATAATAGAAGGTTCCTGAGAAGGTGGGAAGGGACGGGGGGAGAAGGGTGAGATCAGTAGAATTTTGTGGGAGAAGAAAGAGAATAGGATGTGTTCAGATGCAGGTAGGTTGGTAGACTGAGCAGCAGCAAGTTGAGAGGTTCGCATCTAAAGAGAGAGGCAGATAATCTGCTTAGGCGGAGGAGGATGGGTAGCTGAATGATCTTGATGGGAGAGGAAACAAACCAAAGAACTGTGATAGGATTACTCAGGACTGTGAAGGACACAATAGAGTTTTTGACCTATAATCAAGTCATCAATAAACAATAATAAACTGTCACCTACTTTTCATGTTTAAAAAAATTTTATGTATTGCTTGCTTTACATTTTATTTTATTATAAACTCAATGTATGATTTCACACAATAACATTAGAGCAGATATTTTTGCTTTGCCCAGATCATAACAGATATGCCTCTAGTATTTATCTTGAAATGTGATATTCTTTGATGATTTTATAATGTTGAAAGTCTTCAATTTCTAGTTTTCTAATCCTTAAAAAAAATAAGAATGAGTGATATAAAAATCTATTTTAGCATGTCTATTATCTATCTCACAATTTTTTCTTATTGAATTTATTTAATAGATCTGAATTCTGGGGGTAAATTTCACTTGGGTGATTTATAACAGATCCTTGAATTTAGTTTGCTAGCAATTTATTTCTGGATTTTGGTTATATCAAAAAAGGATTCGTTTTTCTTTTTGCTTGAGTATCAGAGCGGTGTTGGCTTTATAAAATAAATTATGTAGCTATCTATGTCTTTTTGTTCTTTGGAGCAATTTATGTAGCATTAATGTTTCTTGAACATCTGAAGAAACTCTACTTGGTTTCACAGCCACTACTTTTTTTACGCCTTTTCTGTGTTGACTGTAGTTGTGAGTCTATTTGATTTTGACTCCTTCTTCAGTCAATTTTAGTAATTTATGTTTTAAAAGATAGGCTTATATTTCATGCTAATATTGGTATGAGAAACACACGTTGTTTTATAATTTTAAAATTTACGTTTGTTGCTATAGTCTCCATATTATTCTCACTTGTATCGATTCATTCTTTGCTCTTGGCTCTGCGGTTAAGTCGGGTAGAGCTCTGTCAACTTTACTCTGCTTCCTTTGTTATTTGTGTGATTGTTTAAAACACGTCTAATTCACTTTAGTTCTTTCTTCACTTTTTTTGATATTTTTCTCTAAAGTGTTGAGTTGAATGACTGATTTCCTTTTTTTAAACATTGAGACTATTGTTTGCATTTTTATCAACTAAAAATATTATGTACCTATTGATCTGTTTTTAAAAAATAGTTTTTAAGTCTTTAGAGTATCATTCTGAGGAGGATAACTACATGTTTGTTGTTATAAAGAAGTTTTAAGTTTTCATTATTGCTTAATCTTTTGTTATTAATTTATTGTTTTAATACAAAGTAGACATTATGTGTAGTTTCTTTTTATTGGAAACTATCGAGGTTTCTGGTGGAGAACGCATGACAGGTTTTGTAAAATTCGCATGGTCTTGGGGAAAGTTTATATAGCTCTAGATGTGCTTTTAGCTTAACACTCAAATAATTGGTTTTGTCCACTTGACATATCTAACAGTTTTAAAAATGTATAATGATGCTATATTACGTAGGGCTTATTGATTCATACATATAAAATCTCTTTATTGTGAATTTTACCTTTTATAACATAAAATGACCCTTTTTATTGTTCAATGCTTTTGTCTTGAATCCTTTTGTATTATCTTTGTGATCCTTCCTTTTTTGTTGACCCAATTATATATGCTTAGCCTGTTTTTTTCCCTTAGTCTCTATGATACATTATTTCTGACATTTCAGTGTTATTTCCTTTATGTATACGTTTTATAAGGAGATAAAATTGATTACTTTTCCCCCCCTTAGCCTAAGCAGGTTTGTTTTGTTATGCTTAAACAGGACATCCTAACCCAATTAATTTTTGTTCTAACTAACATGATTTTTTAAAGACTTGTCTAGTCTTACATCATAAAGATCCCGTCTTTTAGTATGCAATTAAGAGTGCCAGTTCACTAATTTTCTTCTGATTTTAGTATTATATTTGTTTCAGAGGTATGTTCTTTGTTTTTGAAATCTCTTCCCCAGTTTCTGATATATATTTGGACTATTTTTTTCCTCCTTGACCTCCATCAGAGAGCTCCATCTAGACCTGGGCATGGACAACAGACAGTTGTTTGCTTGCCTCTGACTGTGCTCACTCTCCACGGTGGTCTATAGTGGGGGTCATCTTATATACCTACCTCTGGCTTCATCTTCAGACTTAGGCAGGTGTTCACTGGACAGGGTGCTGACAGAGGCGATGAGATTATCTTCTTACCTCTTGGCTATTTTTCTCACACATGAGAATCCTGCTTTCCTTGCTGTTAGCCCTTTCACTGTTCTCTGCTCATTTTGTTCTTGAGGCAGCATTTGACTTGTTTGAACCACCCATGGTGGAGCACCATACATCAGACCAGACTAAATCTTACTTTCTCATCTGCTATTTTCTAGGATTTGAGGTTCTGATATTTTGGTCTGGATAGCAGTGTGTTGACCTCATCAAAAAGAGTGAGCTGCTTAGTTTGTTAGTTGGCATAGACTATAATTCTGAGCCAGAGGCCATAGATCGGGAGGGGACATGGATCTTTTGTTTTATTTTTGACCATCAAATTGCTCTGTTTCTGGCAACATGACATGCATTGAATATAAATTATTTTATTCAACTTAGACCACAGAGCTTATATTTAATTGTCGATTCTCTTGCTATTTGCAATAGAGAATATGTCAGTTTTAGTTTTCAGTGTTTGTAAGGAATTGTTGTCTTTTGCATCATAGATATATTTTGCCACTGGTAAAGAGATTCCATTGTAAACTGGAAGCCACAGCAACTGCTTTTTGGTTATTTTTTTTTTCAAGAATGATCATGTTAATAATGGCCATTTGTTAAGCAAGTGTTATATTCTAGGTGTGGTGCCTTACTGGTAAACATCAATATTATTTGATGCACATTGAATTAAAATGTTATCACTCTGCTCCTTTGGTGCATACCCAAAAGCCAAGAGCCTACTCATAGCAACTTTATCAGACCAATGGTGCACCCTTTTAGATTACTCAACACGGTGATTTCATTTCATGCTATTATTTTTATTTAGTATGCATTTTTGTTGATGTCATTTCTAGTCTATTAAATCTGCCTTAAATACTTTTTTATAGTATATAAGTAGTATAAAATATTTAAATAGTAACAAGGTGGAATATTAATAAACAAGTTCAGGTTCATACATCTGCCTCCAAAAAAGAATATTAAATCTGAAAGACGAGAGACTGCATTTTATATTTAGCTAAGATAAACCTTGTGATCTATAAAGCTTTGAAAATTGCATGGCTTAAACTCTTGCTTTTTGCTGATTTTTACATATTTCTTTTGGTGCTGTGTCCCGGACATCAGAAATGACACCGGCATTGTAAACTGTCCCCAGAAAATCTTCGCCTTCCCCTTTCCCTCTCCTTCCTCGCTGGGGACATCAATGGCAAATGGCAAGTGCATGAAATGGTACTGGGCCAGGCAGCCATGCCCAGCTCCAGCTCTGGCCCTTGCTAGCACCTCAAGCTTAGGCCATTCCCTGAGCTTTGCTGAGCCTCTATGTAGGAAGTGATCACACATGGATACCAGAGAGGTTGTAATGTTTTATGAATTTAAATACATATAAATAACAATGTCACCTTCCTTTTATTGGGGACATACCAGTCCCTAATAAAAGACAGACATTGCTATTATGTGTGTAGCAATGCAATGTAGTATTGCTACTATGTGCTTTGTCCTCTTTGATGGCTCCCTGGGGGTTAGGGCAGGGTTCTCTTGGGGCATTCATTGCAGTTTTCCATTGGACCTGTGCTTCCTATGCTCTGAATCGTATACTCTGACCTCCTCTTCTCTTTTCCCATATTTTGTTATGGTCATGCGTCTTACTAATATAGTTTATCAATCTATTAAACACAAATATATTTAATATTTAATGTTATCTAAGGTAACATTTTCATTTAACAGAAATTTCTAGTGAACATGTCTTGGATGAAGAAATGCACAAGGATATTTGTAATTTCAGGTCAATAGGGGCAATATGTTTGGTTGGACAGCGCCTTTCAAACAACAATATTGTTAGACACTTGGTGAATTTGAGATTGCAATCCAGAGGATAGACACTTTTAAACTTTTCTATAATTTTTTATACTTTTTCCAAACTTTTCTATACTTTTAATCCTTTCTAATACAAGATGGGTAGATCCAAGAAGCTCAACCATGGAAGGAACAGACTTGCAGGTCCTGGGTAAAAAATAGACAGGTTAAAAATGTGGCAAAGCAAATGAATTGTAGCTGTGGATACAAAAATTAAAAATACCTTTAATGATTGATAACATGGTACATCAAAGATGCAAACCAAATGAAGGAGATCAAAGCTTTGATGATTCAAACGCAATCATGTAGGATTTGAGATGTGGGAAATCTCATTTTATAGATAAAGTAAGCTTTAAATCAGGCTCAACTGGGCTCAGACCACCTCACAGGAGGTAAAGGGAGGAGTTGGCTGTATGTGAATGTTCAAGCTGAGACTGATGAGGCAGAAAGAAATATTGCCAGCACAGTGTATGCCAAAATGCAGCAATAGAGCTGGACTAATTTGAACTTCCTACTGACCCCAAGAACGCAAACAAAGAGCAAAAAGATTCTCTGGTCACCTGACAATACTGGCTGGTAACAAAAAGGATCTAAATTCCTTTTAAAAGCTTAGGTTTATTGTTCTTGGGATGTTTCAAGAAAATTAAATGTTCATCTGTGGCTTAGAATCCATGGAAATAAATCCAGGTATTTCAGCAGTAATTACAAAAATGTCATGTTTTGCAAAGGTCTCCAGAAAACTGCACTATAACTTTGAGTCCTATCTTTCCTATGTATAGAAGAACCCTACAGTTTGTCCATAAGACAGAAACTATGCTTAGCCCAAAATCTAAGTGTTCATGGGCTCGCCATAAAATCTAAGTGTTATGGTGGCTCACACCTGTAATCTTAGCACTTCGGGAGGCTGAAAAGGGCAGACGGATTGAACTCAGGATTTCGAGATCAGCCTGGCAAACAAACATAGCAAAATCCCATCTCTACAAAAAAATTAACTTACTGAGACTACTACATGCCTGTAGTCCCAGCTACCTGGGGTAGGGGCTGAGGTGGGAGGCTCGCTTGAGCCCAGTAGGTCAAGGCTGCAGTGAGCCGTGATTATGCCAATGCATTTTAGCCTGGGTGACAAAGTGAGACCCTGTCTCAAAAAAAACCAAAACCCAAAAACCAAAACAACAAAATCCAAGTTCTTAGATTTGGGGTTGAATATAATGGCATAGTCATATTTGGATTCTCATTTAAAATTACCTACTACTTGTTTTTAGAGAGAGACAGTTTCACTCTGTTGCCCAGGCTGGAGTGGTACCATCATAGCTCATTGTAGCCTCGAACTCCTGAGTTCAGACAATCTCCTGTCTCAAAATCCCAAGTACATAGGACTGCAGGCATGCACCACTATGCCCAACTAATTTTTTTTTTTTTTTTTTTTTTTAGATGTGGGGTTTTACTAAGTTGCCCAGATTGGTCTTGAACTCCTAGTCTCAAATCCTTCTGCCTTGGCACTGGGATTACAAGTGTGAGCCACTGCATCTAGCTACCTACTACTTTGTTACTTTGAATTTTACATTCCTTGAAAGTATATGAATATACTATATTATAATGGAACTCTTTTGAACATATATCATACAGCTAGAGAAAAAGCTTTCTAATAAACTCTTCTGGAGATACCATCTGCAACATGGTCTGAAGTCCCACTACAGTACCATCTGAGGCCTACGAAACCCACACCTAGTTAGAAATGGTGTTGTAAAATGAATTTAAACCTGTCTATAAATGTGTTAAATACTTATAAAATATATACTTTATTTTTTTCAAAAAGATAACTGGCAATATTGCTGAGAGTCTAGGAAAAAAGGCTTGTCAACTGCTGGTGGTAGGTATACTGGTACAACTTTTCTGAGGACACACCAGTATACAGTTCAAAGCCCAAAATCTCAATATCCTTTTACCTGTTAACACATGTTTCAGAAAGTTACCCTAAGGAAACCGTCAAAGATCTGCACAAAAATGTATTGAAGATAATCAAGCAGCACTATTTATAAATGTGAAAAATTAAAAGCAGCCCTATTAGAGGGCTGCTAAAATTAGAGTCAATTTCTTCTTTGGATAAGATTATATCTTTTTGATAGACAGATGAAAATTACAGGACACCTATAGACATAGACCCCTTCGAAAGCTTTTACTCCCTGTAAGACATGGTGTCTGGCAGTACCTAGTAACATATTTCATCCCCATTGCCCCTGACCTGGGCCCAAGGTGAGAGTCCATTTCCCTGTGTGGTCCTGAGCCTTAGACAGCCTCATCTGTTGATGGAGGTGACCTTGGCAAAGTTGACTGAGTCGTCTGGTCAACCTCTGCATAGCCACTGCAAAAAGCAAAAGGAGTTTGACCTGATCCCCTTTATAGAAGATACTGTTTTGCAGAAGTTGTGTGAAATTCTCTTATCTCATTTGCGGCATGCAAGAGCAGGTTTTGCCCCCTTTTATAAAGAATTAAAGGTAAACAAGAAAACGAGTAAATTTTTGCAGACATTCTCTTGCTGTATTAGGGTTCTCTAGAGCAACAGAACTAATAGGATAGATGTATATATGAAGGGGAGTTTATTAGAAGAATTGGCTCACACATCACAAGGTAAAGTCCCACAATAGGCCATCTGCAGGCTGAGGAGCAAGGTAGCCAGTCCAAGACCCGAAACTTCAAAAGTAGGGAAGTCTATAGTGTAGCCTTCAGTCTGTGGCTGAAGATCTGAGAGCCCCTGGCAACCCACTGGTGTAAGACCAAGAATCCAAATGCTGAAGAACTGGGAATCTGATGTTTGAGGACAGGAAGCATCAAGCATGGGAGAAAGATGAAGGCTGAAAGACTCAGCAAGTCTGTTCATTCCACTTTCTTCTGCCTGCTTTATTCTAGCTGAGCTGGCAGCTGATTAGATGGTGTCCACACAGACTGAGAGTGAGTCTGCCTCTCCCAGTCCACTAACTCACATGCTAATCTCCTTTGGCAACACCCTCATAGACACACCCAGGAACTTTGCATCCTTCAATCCAATCAAGCTGACACTGAATATTAACCATCACTTGCTTTATGGCATCTAGCTACTCTTATTTCTAGGAAGAGTTATGTGATCTATGACACACCTTATTTAAGAAAATAGACTTATTCTCAGTTTGTTTATTCCATATGCTTCTTATAGAGGAGAATTAGATACATGGCAGCAGAGAGGATTTTCAAAGAAGACTACTGTAATAAAACTCAATAGTCTACCAGGTGCGGTGGTTCATGCCTGTAATCCCAACACTCTGGGAAGCTGAGGGGATGGATTGCCTGAGGTCAGGAGTTCAAAACCAGCCTGGGCAATATGGTAAAACTCCGTCTCTACTAAAAACATGAAAAGTAGCCGAGCATGGCGAGGGTGCCTGTAATCCCAGCTACTTGGGAGGCTGAGGTGGGAGAATTGCTTGAACCCAGATGGTAGAGATTGCAGTGAGCCGAGATCACACCACTGCACTCCAGCCTGGGTGAAAGTGAAACTCGGTCTCAAAAACAAACAAAAAAACCAACTAAACAACAACAATAAAAAACCTCAATAGTCAACAAGTGACAGATTAAACACCTTATGGTGTGGCTATGCCATAAACTATTATGTAGCCATTAAAATCAGGCAGTAGAAGAAAATTTTATTATATGAGAAACTGCTTACATGTGAAAAGCAGATTACAAGTCAGTGTGTGCAGTGTGATCTTAATCAAGGAATAATTGAGAAAAAACACTGGGTATATTCATCCCACAATATTAACATCTCTGGCTAGGGGGGGTTTATTTTCTTCTTGGTGTTTTTCTGTAGCTTTAAAAATTCCTATCTATCTTTACTATTTTTGCATTCAGCAAATGGTTATGGAACAATTTTACCTATTTATTATACTCAGCAATTACTTATTAAGTACTTATCATGTGCCAGATATTATGCTAATGCTAGACACAAAATAGCCAACACACACAAAAAAATGTCTTTACTTTCAGAGCTCATTTCTAGTCTGGCGACAACACGGAAAACAAACCAATAAATAAATAAAACATACAGTATGTCAGATGGTGAAATATTTTGAAAAAAAAGATAAGTTAATGAGGGAAGGGAGACGGGAGTGCTCGGGACTGAAAGCAAGTGCACTTTTAAGGAAGGAAAGAGAAGGCTCTGTACTGGGTAAGTGCCACTTTCAGCGGAGTGCATTTGAGTTTCAAATCTGTATTGGTGGCCACAGGTGACCAAAATAAATTACTATTAGTTAATTAGTTACAGAGTAACCCAACTATCATCATACAATCACAGAAAAGGCAGTGTCTCTGGTGCACATGGGAAGCAGCTTAGATGGGGATTTAAGTGCCAAGGGACAGCCAGTGACACCAGTGGATGCCTTGTGGTGGGCCTGGACAGTCCAGTTGTGACTCTATAAAGTAGCAGTATAATTAAGAATTTTGCACAGGGATCTGTGACAAAAGCAGCAAATTGCACCTTAGCATATATCTCTTGATAAGAATATATATATTTTCCAAGCACGCACATGGTGGGGGGTGGGGAGAGAGAGTGAAAGAGAAAACCAAATAGTCCTCCATTTGTAATACTTGCTCTTCCTAGGAGAGTGTGAACATCTTTCTTTCTCTTCCCAGTCTGACCTTGCCCAGCCGGGAATCCAGGAATGGATGCCCATGTCTGAGTGGAGGTTGCATCAGTCTCAAAGACAGTGTGCTCTTCCCTGCCATGGTGGAGTGGTGAGCCAATTGGTAGGGAGTGGAGGTGGGTGGACGGTGAGAAATTATTTAATGGAAACAATATATGTTATTTGAGTGATGGATGCCTAAAAGCTCTGACTTAACCACTACACAATCTATGCATGAAACAAAATTGCACTTGTGCCCCATAAATTTACACAATAAAAAATAAGCAGGTTGTTTAGAACCCAGACCATTTTCCACCCAGTACAGACTTTCATACTGTTAGATGTGCTATCATTTGTTTAGAAGTAATCCTGAATTCCCAGAATAATAGACACACTTACATTTAAACAAAAGCACAATGCACCTTTCAAATCAAAATGTAAGCTATTTTGTGCTAATGTAAGGAATCGGATACTTAGAAACTGACCAGAGAAAAACAACTTACTTGACTTGAAGAACCTTGCTAAATAATTTAAAATTATCTTTCCCATGTATAACCGCTATGAGTGATTTGAAATTTGTTTCTAAGCTTCTGTGTATTTACTGATACTATCCCAGATATGTCATGCCTGGAATAAAATAGGCATTCAATAAGTGATGGCTGTGAATGATGACAATGACGATAACGATGATGGTGATGATGACGATGATGATGATTAGAGGGATATTGACAAACCAATTCTTGCTAAAGTATAACGGTATTCAGCAATGTTTTGTCTCTCCCAGAGGCACTTGTGTTTAAAGGAGAATTACAAAGACAAGATATGCAGAACTCAAAAGGATAAATGTTGAGTGGTGTCATTTGAGGCCCTGGCATTTAAGGATTTCAGGGGTTGGCTCTAAAGCCCTCAAAACTTGATACATAGTCAACTATAGACTCTGATTGGATATAAACCCAACGCAGGTTTTATTATCTTGGCATCAACCATCAAAATAGTTAGTCTTGTTCTTCATTTCCCAGAGAATAAACCTCTGGGAAGAACCTCTCTTCCCACCCTTACAGGTGGAGAAGATTCACCTCTCCCTAAAGAACACAGTGCAGGAAGATAACTCTCCTTTCTTGATCCAGGCACTTCCTCATTTTTGCCTACAGAAAAGGAAGAGGAGGATAGGGATGATGGTAATTACATCTGATGCCTTTGAAGGGGCATCAAGGCTACTGAATTCAAACCTCTGGACTGGATATTCCTGTGGCTTTTACTACATATTAAGATGAAAGAGAAATGGATTCAGCACCAGTCCACATTAATTATCTGTGGCCCTTTGGCTTCCAGTGCAATGTCAGAAGTTTAGAGAGCCTCAAACTATATTTTGCTGATTTTAAAAAGAAAAGTATAGCAAGTGGGATAATAGCATTTGTCAGTTTCATTTACAGCTCATTTAGCTTGGCTGAATTAATGAGTATCTATTAGGCAGACTTGCAAGGATCCCTTTACACGTTCTTAACTAATACCATACAATTAAATATCATTTTGATAGAATCATAAATAGCAGAAGCAAATAACATCCCTTAAATTACTCAGATTAACTTTTTTGTCAAGAGCAGCTACATTTTACTGGTTCAGAACATTCCTAGTAAGGGACAGAAAACCAGGCATTTATGGGACACTCTTATGTGACATCATTGCACTGAGGAGGAATGTGCAAGAATGTGCAGCGTGGATGCCCAAGGTGCCTCCTCTGAGACCTGTGTGTTCTCCCTCCATCCACTAAACTCTCCAAGTATTTTGTCTGTGCTTCCCCTGGGTTGCTTTCTATTTTCTGTCCTTGGGTATAGTTTTTGGCCCATGACTTACCCCTCATTTGAATTACAAACTTTAGTCAGCAGATACTGCATTTTACAGCTTCATATTCCACACAATAATTAGCTCAGTGTTTCACACATGGTAAGGGGTTCAATAAACAGTTTTCGATTAATAAATTACAAGAAAAAAAGAGATGTTGCTTCTTCTACAAGCTTATAATAGCTAATAAAGATAAGCAAATCATTTTTTGTAAGTACTTTCTATGTACCTGACGTTATGCTTGACACTTTAAATAGTTTCATCAAGTCCCCATAGTAAGAAGGCAAAATGCACCATTACGGAAGCTAAGTGAATATCAGCCTAACATTACACAGCCAGATCCAGGATTTAATCACAAGTCTGACTCTAGATCATGTGATCTTAACTTTGATGCCATACATTCCTATATTTTTTAATGGTTGTTATTTTAGTGTGAGCATTTTATCAGTATCACTATGACATCCAGGATGCCGTAATTCATTATGAAAATGGCTGAATGCTCTGGGGCCAAAGGTCAAAGACATGCACTGAAGTAGGCTGGAGGAATTCAGTATTGTCCTTGAGTTTGGCACTATTGTGGCCTGAAAAATGTTGGCATCATTCTGAATATTCATGACAAATTTAGATGGAGTAAAATAGTGGGATCTTGTTATCTTTTCCTGGATATCAAGGTGGTTAGTAGAGGGAGAGAGTTTTGTGGTACAAGATTACTAATCAACAAAGTGTCTCACAGGCCTTCTGAGTAACTGAGGACTGAGGATGGTAACATATTGTTTAATAGAGAAAATTTTAAAGTAGCATTGTACCTCAACTTTACTACTATACACATTGACTACCTATGAAGGTTCAGAAATATTCATAAGCACTTAGAATGTAAGATGAATAGAATTCTGTGCTAGACTTCAAGGGGCTTACAGTCTATCAGGTAAACCAGCTGGGTTAACAATTGTAATGAAATTTGTTAAATGTGGCAGGGAGGTGAGCTGGGACTGCATGCTCTGTGGAGCTGGGGACAAGTGGGAGTCCAGCCCCTTATGAGTTGGGGTGGGAGCTCCTGGGATGCTGCTGAGCTGCCAAACTTGTGGCTCCATGGAGCAGGCAGGAGCCCCACCTCAACCCCAGGTGCAGCTGCAGCTGCAGCTGCTCAAACAGCAGGGGCAGACTCAGACATCCCTGCACTCTTGGGGGTCCAGGAAGGTCCCCATGCCCTTGCAGGCTCAGAAGTGCCTCCTCCTGCTGCCTGGCTTCTCCCAGCTCTCTGAGCCCACTCAGATCTCAGAACATCTGGCAGAGCCCCAGGCACCATGAATGACAGCAGGAGGCAGACAGACTCCTGGGTGTAAGGGGGCAGATTCCCTGAGGTCCTATCTTCAGGTCACAGAGGGCCTGAAGGCTGGGGACTGAGTGGGAACTTGTGATGTTTTTTGCTGGTACCTTTCCCATGGCCTGATCTTTTTGCATTTCCTGCCCTCTGAGGCCCATAAAAACCCCAGGCTTAGCCAGAGCTGAGCAGACAATGGGATGATCAGCTGCAGAGAGAAGCAACACTTTCTGCTGACAGCAAGAGATACTGGACAACTGGCAGCAGAGAGGAGCAACCCACTCCAGGGCCTCCCTTCCGCTAGGAATTGGGAAGACGATGAGACAGGCTGCCTGTAGGATGAGAGACCTACCTGTAGACCCACTCCAGGACCTCCTTTCTCCTGAGAGCTGAGAAGACAGTGGGACAACCTGCCTGCATAAAGGAGCTACCCACTGCTGATCTCCTGTGAGATGTTTTATTGTTCAATAAAGCTCCTCTTCTTCATCTTACCCTCCACTTGTCTGAGTACCTCATTCTTCCTGGTTGTAGGACAAGAACCCAGAACCCACCGAATGGTGGAGCTAAAAGAGCTATAATGCAAACAGGCTCAAACATACCCCTTACTCACCATGTTGTGGGTGAAGAGAAGGAGAAAAGAGCTGTAGCCCTTAGGGAGCCCAGATCTGGGAGTTCCCTGAGCCAGGGCTGTGACTCCTTCTTTGGATGCAGTGCATGGCATCTTCAAGCTTCCCGGGGCCACTGTGTTCCCTGTTGCCAGCAAGGGAATCTGCTTGCAGTGTGCCTGGTCCTGCTGCATCTTCATAGCCTGGCAAAGAGCGGGCACCCATGCTGGTCCACCCAACTGCAGCATACAGTGTGTCTGACTGTGCAGTGACCAGACCCCACACTTACTCCCACACCACTCACCATGGCATGCCTGATTCACCCTTGGCAGCTATGGGATCTAGGCCAGTAGTGTGAGCCGAATGCAGCCTGCCAGGCCAAGTGGGCAGAATGAGCCCAGCAGGCTTGAGCCAAATTTGGGCAAAGACACCACAAGCCAGAGGTTTCAGGCCAGAAAAGTAACACCCCAAAGGTTCCATAATAATAGGGTCCAGATGCAACTACCAGGGTTCAGGGACCAGGCTCTGAATCTAAGACCTACGAAGGGCTTAGGCTGGTTCCTCATCCCCAAGGGCCATGGAACTTTACTGGAGACTTGACAGGTAGAGAGCTGAGCCTTAAATAAGAAAAAGATTAGAGCAAGAATAACCTTAAAGCTGACTTAAACATGAACCTTGATGCTGCAGGTGAGGGGCTCTTAAATTCCCCTTGAACTAGAGCAAGAATAGGGTTGGTTTGGCCGGGCACGGTGGCTCATGCCTGTAATCCCAGCACTTTGGGAGGCCGAGGTGGGTGGATCACGAGGTCAAGAGACCAAGACCACGGTGAAACCCCATCTCTACTAAAAAATACAAAAAAATTTAGCTGGGTGTGGTGGCGTGCACCTGTGGTCCCAGCTACTCAGGCGGCTGAGGCAGGAGAATTGCTTGAACCCAGGAGGCGGAGGTTGCAGTGAGCCGAGATGGTGCCACTGCACTCCAGCCTGGTGCCTGACAACAGAGCAAGACTCTGTCTCAAAAAAGAAAAAAAAAAAAAGAATAGGGTTGGCTTCAGAGTCTGAGTGAACGTGGTTTTAAGACAAGACAGATATTTCAAGGGAAAATAACAAGACCAGTTATGTAGAGTTGAGCAAAAGGGGCTAATGAACATTCAAATATTATTATAGGTAATTCACTGGGCTCTTCTTTGTCATCCTAAAGCATTAACTGCTAAAGGTTTTCTGAGCATTTTATTCAGAGTAATGACATTGCTGTAATGACGGTGACACTTGTAAGTCATTTGGCACTCAGATACGTTACTGCTGAAATGCTTGTAAAACTTTTCATATTCTAGAAAATCTCTCTGGTTTCTAATTATGGTAGCTTATTCTAGCACCTAAAAAATTTGCTTTAATTAATACATCATTTTAGATAATTTGACAGAGGCTAGCCTGAAGTTTATCTTTGATGGATTCATATTAACTCTAATTTACTAGGCTAATTAAGTTGGGCACAATTGCATGGAAAATGTTTAAACAACTTTTGAAACTAGTTTTCAAGTACCCTTAAGTACTTTAAAAGCTATCATTTACATAGCAATACTGAGTTGATTATAATAATAATAATCATTACCTATTCATGAAAGTAGTGTCTCCAGTAATATTTATTTGGCAGCCTAAAGATAACCCTCTTTGAATCATTAAGGACATTTATGATAGTTAGATCTTTTGGGGGTTTTAAAAGACAGAAACCCAGCTTGATAAATAGCAAAAAAGGCCAATTTTATCACTCTGTTAACTGCAGAAAGAGCAAGTGTCTTAGTCTGTTTGGGCTGCTATAGCAAAATACCATAAACTCGGTAGTTTATAAACAATAGAAATGTATTTCTCACTGTTCTAGAGGCTGGGGAATCCAAGATCAAGACATCAGCAGATTCAATGTCAGGTGACAGCCCCATTTTCTGGTTTGTAGAGGTGCCGTCTCATGTGTTCTCACTTGATGGAAGGGGCTAGCTGGCTCTCGGGTCTTTTTTACAAAGGCACTAACCTCATTCATAAGAACTCTGTTTTTATGACCTAATTGCCTCCCAAAGGACCTACTTCCTAATGCCATTACCTTGGGGCAATTAGTATTTCAACATATGGTTTTTGAAAGGACACCAACATTCAGAGCATAGCAGGAAGGATCCAGCTGGGCTTCTGGGATATTAGAACCAAGAGAAGAATGAATGCTTCCAGGGCTCCCTCCTTCATCACTGCTTTCCCTGCCTTTGGTAGTCTTCCTCTCTGTGAAACAGAGCCATGACTACCTTCAGTAGCAGAGCCCCATATCTCACTGCACCTAGCACCTCAGAGAAACTACAATTATTTCTCTCTTTCCTTGAATTTTCAAGTTCTTTTAAGAGCCATGGTTGTCACAGCTTGGGTCAGGTGAACAAATCAGTTATGGTCAACGGAGTCAGAGTACCTTTATGGTTGGCTCAGCTGAAACCACTGATGAATAGATTAATTGCCATGACATAAGACTAGACTCAATATTTTTAAAAAAGAGAACTTAAAATAGGTAAGTAAATAGAAAGGCATTGGTATAACATCTTCCGCTATGGGAACTCTCAATAGCACAAATTTCTCATTCACTCAGTAATTATTTACTAGATGCCAGGCATTTGATTTAGCAGTGGTCGTTCTCCCCCAGATATTTATAACTTCACTGAAGTTCCAATCAAATCCCAGATTAATGTTTTAAGGACACAGACAAACTGATTATAAAGTTGATGAAGAGGTAAAGGTACATAAAAAATGTTTGAACATTTATTAAAAGACGATGCTTTCAACATATGTAAATATAACTTACGAACTACAACATAAAGTGGAGGAGGGACCTATGTAATGGCGAGATTTCAATATTACATTTGAAGTGGTAAATCAGTGATTCGAAGTAGATTGTAAAAGTTAAGTGTGTTTATTATAGAGTAACCGCTAAAAAAGTGATTGTCCTAGTTTGGGCTACTATAATAAGACACAGTACACTGGGTGGCTTATAAACAACAGAATTTCAATTCACACAGTACTGAAAACTAGAAGTTTGAGATCAGGGTGCATCATGGCCAAATTCTGGCAAGGGCCCTTTTCCATCCAGGTTGCAGGCTGCTGACTTCTCACAGAATCCTTACATGGTGCAGAGTTGAAAGACGAAGGAAGCTCGCTCATGATTTTTACAAGGGCACTAATCTCGTCTGAGGGCTTCACCATTATGACTTCATCTGATACCAACTACCTCTCAAAGGTAATTTCCTCCCAATACCACCACAGCGGAGGGTAGGGGTTCTACATATGAATTTGGGGGCACAAACACTTCATAACAAAGATACAAAAAATATAGTTAATATATAAATTAAATGCAATTTAAAAAGTGTTCAAATAACCCCAGAGAAGGTAGAAAGGGGGAAACAGAGGAATACTGAGGAAACAAAAAACACATAATAAAATGGTAGTTCAAAATACAAAGAAATTAACAAATTAAATGCACATGTTATAAACACATCAATTAAAAGACAGATTATCAGAAGGAATTTTTTAAAATGTGACCCATCTATATGCTGGCTACAAAAAACACATTTTGGATATTTGATATAGGTACATAAGAAACATGTTTGTAATAGTGTTATGCAAAAATAATATATGGTGGAAAGGTTTAAAAAATTCCATGCAGACACTAATAAAAGAAGCTATAGTGGATATATTAATATTTGACAATCTATACATGCAACACCTTAAATTAATTTCAAGTGCATTATGCTCAGTGAAAGAATTGGTCTCGAAAAGTTATATACTAAATATGTTCATTTAAATGACATTCTGGAAAAAAATCCAACAATAGTAATGAACAAATCAGAAGTGCCAAGGTTTGGGGGTTAGGGAAAAATGTAACTAGGAATAGCACAAGGTTATTTTTGGGGTGATGGAGCTTTTTCGTATCTTGAATGAAGTGATAGTTACACAAACCTACACATGGATGAAAATTCATAGTATTCTATACCAAGAAAAACAGTCAATTTTAAATTATGCTAATTTTAAAAGTAAACACACAATAGGATTAGGAGACTTTACTGCTTTAATTTTTTTTCTTTTACTTGGAGTTAGAAAGAGGAACAAAAAAAGTACTGATCTGACTTTACAAAATTAGTAAATTCTATATGCCAGAAAATAACATCAACAATACTAAAAGATGAGTGACACACCAGGAGAAAATATTTGCAACATATTTAATAAGCAAAAGATTAATGTATAGAACATATAAAATGCTCCTTTATATCAAAAGAAAAGACAAACAAACCAATAGAAAATATACACAAAAGATCTGAAGAGGCAGTTCCCAGAAGAAAAAATCCAAATGGCCAATAAACATATGAAAAGATGCTCAACCACAATGGTAATCAGGAAAATGCACGTCAAAACAACGAGATATTTTTCACCCATTAGAATGCCCAAATTGAAAAAGATGGATAATGTAAGCAAGAATAAAGAAATTAGTCCACTCTTCCATGTCGGTGGGAGTGAAAATCAGTGACGCTCTTTTGGAAGACAATTTGCTAGTTTCAATCAAAATTTAAAAATAATCCCCTTGGACCCAATAATTCCATTTCTAGGAATATTTCCTCTTAAAGAAATATTTACACATAAGCATAAAGATGTATGTGTAAGGATGTATATTGTGACTTTTTTGTATAATAAACTATAAATAAGCTAAGTATTTACTGATAAGAGGTTAATGAATTATGCTAATTCATATACACAAATAATATTTAGTCACTATAAAGAGTGAGATAAATCAAAATATATTGACATGACAATATTTACAAACAGAATAGGAGTAAAAAGGTGAATTACGAAACTATGTATATAACATGATAATTTATTAAAATCAAAATAATTACATGTTGACATATATATGCATACATGTGTACATGTATATACATATATATGGATGTGTAAAGGTAAGAAAAACATTTTGGAAGGCTATTGACATCATAGTTTTCCCTGTAGTAGGTAGCTGTAGTACAAGCGGGCAGTATGAATGAGGACAGTGTCAGCTTTCTAACAGGGAATTAATTACATAGCCTTAAATTAGAATAAGGAGTGTTTAATAATTTACAAAGCAAAGCTGTGGGTTGACTGTATGGAAAGAGATAAGGCAACGTAAGGTTAGAAACTGCTGAAGCCATCCACAGATCTGAGAAATAAGAGTAGAGAGTAGTTTCTGGAACCCAGTAGATGAGAGTGGTGGGAAATGGCTGTTGAGAGGAGTCGCAGCCTTTGGTCAAGAGATACAGTCACTGATGACTGCTCAGGGAATGACTCAGACCGATGAAGGAGAATCTTACCCACTTGCTGTAAGAATCTAAATGGCTCAGGTTCAGTGAAGTGTGCTAGACACGGTTACCCAGCCAGAATCAATTGCCTCTTCATCCTTCTTGATGAACCCTGGTTTTGTTTAGGCATTCTCCAGTCTCCCATGTAGCTGAACATGCCTCCAGGGCAGCTGCCTATCCTGAAGCAGGTGGGAATGGTCAAAGGGTTATCCTAGTGCACTTTTCAGTGACATAGAATAGGCAGGTGACCCAATCCAGCCTATAAGGCAAGAGAGAAGGCCTGTTGGAGAGCCTCTGAGAAAGTCTTTCTCATTAGAGAGCCACAGAGTCAGTCTCTGTTCTCTGAGGGTGTCACATCGGATACAGTGAATGGAGCTGCTGCAGCCAGCTTGCTTGCACAAGCATAAGGGATGGCAGAGCTCAGAGATGGGATGTCTCTGTGTTCTTGATGGAATCAACTAGTCATTAAGATCTCACTATCTCTGGACTAGCTGTTATGTGAGATAATGAATTATTTCTACAATGCTTGTTTTCTTAGAGCACAGGGAGACTTACCTGATTTTGTTTCTTGAAGCAGAGGGAGACTTACCTGATTTTGTTTCTTGGAGCACAAGGGAGACTCTTAACTTGAGGACCCTGTTACTTCTCACTGGGGCCATGTTGGCAGTGTTCAGGTCAGGCTGCTCTCAGGCTTCTCCAGAAGGACCTCACACCTCACAGCCACTCTTCTGACCCTATCCTTAACAAATAGGCCTATTTTATAGGTACTGACCATATATTTTCTATATTAATCTGAAAAACATGATGGTTTTGAGGTGCCACATTTCCCAAGATATACCTTAGAACTGAAGTTGTGCATTCATAAATAAATAAAGTTCTTTTAAAATTTATTATTTCTAAGATTATTAAAATTATTATTATTATTTTCTAAGATTATTATCAAAAATATAATTATTTTTGAGGATAATGTATTCTACATATCTTTATAAAATATGGAACATGGAGGAAAGTGAAAAGAAGGAAATAAATGTTTCGTATTCATAGATAATTACTATCAATATTTGTATGTAGACATATACTTTTAGGTTTTTTTCCCAGAAAGCTATCGGTTTTGTTTGCTTTACAAAAATGAAATCAAACCTTGCTTACTGCTTTAGAAGATACTTTACTCACCTCGTCTGTTGCATCACAAACAGCTCACCTTTGGTTGCAAAGTGCCCAGTTGGATGGATGCAGCGTAACACGCTTGCCTACCTCTGTATTGCTCAGGATTTGGGATGGTTCTAATTCTTGAAGTCTCTTTGATAACAAAGGAAAGGGAGAACAAAGAAAGGGGAGAAACTGGGAATTCAATATTCAAATAGTAAATTTAAACACCTTTATACTTGAATGGTAAATTGAAATTGCTCCTCAGAGCAAAGTACCCAAAGAATTAATAACTTACTCTTTTCTGGAAATGGTGTCTCTCTATTGGTTTATCGCATTAGCTTGCCTTTGAGTTGAAGCAGGCAAGACACAGAGGCAGGTCCCTGAACCACAGAACTCTAATTTTACATGTCAGAGTTAATAATAGTATCAATGTCAATGTGGGAAGCTGGGCTTTAAAGTAATCACCTCCTACTTCTGATTTGTTGAATAGAATTGAAAACCCAACGTTTTCTAAAGGCTCACCACTAAGACAGGATTGGCATTCCTAAAAGTGGGAGACTTAAAGACGTTTCAAGCATGTTTTTGCCATAGTGATTTGTTGTGGTGGTTCATTAGCAAAATCTCTCTTCTGCCTCACTCCAATAACAATATAACCTGTTATATCTCTAGAGTGCTTTACAGTTCGCAAAAGGGATTTCCCCTCACTGTCTGATCTGATTATTACCACAGACCTTTGAGATAAATTGGTAGGTGCATGAAGGGAGTAGAGGAACCTCCTATCCCTCCATCTCCTGCCTCTGTCTCCAAATTCCATTCTGACTGGACTGTGCTTACTGGTGATTGGGGTACCTGTGTTTTAAAAGACATGTGCATTATACGAATCCTCTCTCTTTGACCTGTTTGTTGCATCCAGCCTTGTGTGGTAAGCTTGTCCAGTATCTGGATTGAGGGAGTGGGCTGGCATTTCTCTAGCTTTATTTTCTTTGTGTGTGAACTCTGAATGCTCTGGCCCCCAGGGACTGGCTGGCAATAAGAGCTGGATTTCAAGCAGAAGGAGCAGACCCATTGAGCTTAACTGAGCTTAAGCAATGAGCTGCAGTCCAGATTCCTACAGGGACAGGCACTCATCCAGCTACTCATCAAATGGTTTTTGGTCCCATTTTGACACCGTGACTTGTGTGTCCCTGCAAATCTGCATCACCCCAATACCACCAATACTTCTAGTGTAATGGTTTATGCTCATAGAGAAGGAAACCAAGGCTCAGATCCAAGTGTGACTTGCCCAAGGTCACAGGGCTGGTAATAATGGAGCCTGACATAGCTCTCCGAGTTTCTGATCTTCAGTCACCATACCAGGCTTCCAACACTTTATCTTTCCTGAGACATGACCCACATCTTGGCCACTCTTCGTTTTGTCAATGATAAGCAATGGGCAAACTCTTCCTCTGGATAGACAGCTTTTCCTGTTATCACTCACTCACAGACAGGTCTCCTTATGATCATGTCTCTTCTCCTGCAACAGGAACAAGCAATAATGCTACTATAGCTCCTTCTTTCCTAGGAGCAGAAAATTTCGGTAACTATTGTTCAGCCTCTGTGTTCAGGAGTGACATGGATAATACGTAGATTTCAGCAGCCTTGGGGAAGTATCAGAATGAATCAGTTTAAAAACCCTGGTTCCAGAGAATCTTTCCTATAATTCTCCCCAGCATAGTCTTTCATCTTTTATTGCCTTGCATGTCTTCTTCTGCTTTCATTACCACTGAGACAAAGGTACTGTTTTGTACTTACTGATTTTTTTCTCTAAGGATCATATGAGTGGTATACAAACTCAACTTTCAACCTCCTGCTATTCAACTTGAGAGCTGGTTTATATGTTTTACCGCTTTCAAGTTACTTTCTAACTGACTGCAAAAAAAGTTCTTTATGTCATTCTAGAGAAGCAACTAATTTTCACTGAATGGTAATACAATTGGATCCTTCTTATTTGCTTTCAGTCTCATCACAAATAGTTAGCATTCTGTTTCTTTTGCCAGAAATAATGGCCTTCTGTTTATAATAAAAATGAAATGTATGTGTTGCAATATAGATTTAAAAGTCAACACCGAAATATGCTTTCTTCTCTTAGTAATATTACTTTTCATTACTTCTCTCTATTTTTAGAAACCCACATGATATAGACATCTGACTCATGAAAAGAAAAATAGAAGTGAAAACTGCCATTTTTCTCAAGAAAGAGCTCTTTCTTCCCATGATTATAAAGACCATGTGACTTTTATTACTAAGCTTTCCAAACCACTGAGCATGCACCTCCACATGCCTGCAGAGTGCACTTGCTGCCATTGGGTTGGGTGAATTCCAGTTATACATTACTATCACAGACAGGTAAGGGGTCAATGAAATAGATATTCATGACCCCACAAATAATCTTTTCAGTTATCTGTTTCCTAGTCACATGATTTCCCTTTTCTTAAATCCTTGAATTATTGAATAAAAGCCTCCACAGTGGTGTTTTCACTGTGGCTGAGCATTGGTGGGTAAAGAGATAAAAGAAAAACTTCAAGCTATGGCCTTGGGACATACATGAGAAATTTGCTGCCCAGGTGAAGCACACTTGTGGAAGCTGAAGATCTTCACGCTTATATCAAATCCACTGTTCTGGCTTCTGAATGTGGCCCAAGTATAGGAGAGTTACGTGCAGTAGTAAACAGACGACTAACTACCTCTGATGCCCAAGTAGTGACTTTGTGGTGGACACACAACTTTTTTATTATGCTGTCGTGCAATCGTCTTTAAAACTCATGCAGTTATCTTCCTCCCTTGCAAGTTCAAGCCCCTAGATATGGCTTATCAGGCCACTGGTAATAAGTGTGCTTTCAACTTTACAATATACATTGCATTACACTTATAATATCAGGTGAGGCGACACATTAAATGATATCCTCTACTATCTCCAGCCCCAACCCTGGGAAATGTTTCTGGTAGCCTCAGTAGCAGGGATAGCAAGCTAAAATAAGGGGGTTACCTTTTTAGGTCTCTAATAGCTGATACCATGGAGCAAACCTCCTCAACAATGAGATTTTCTCCAACCTCAAGAGAAAGGCCAGTGAACAATTATCCTAGGACACTGCTAGTGGGAGTAGTAGGTTTTCCATGGCTGTACTTCACACTTTGGGGGCCATCAACAGCTGGCGAGGTGGATGCAACAACCTCTTGATGGTCAGCAGGAGCAAATCACTAGAAGCCATGGTACCCTAGTAACACCCCAAAGAAAACATGGAATTAAATACCACTTTGTCATCCCTGCTGTTTTGGTCCAGACGAGGAACAGCTCTATTCTGGAAGGATTTGGAGTCATTTGAGAGATCAGTTTTACATCGAAGTCCTGACGAGTATTCTCATTTTTAGAGACAGGTAGTGATTCTCATTTGAGGACAGCTGAAAAAAAAAAAAAAAAAAAAAAAAAAAAAAAAAAACCAGCTGAATTATCACCAACTGGTTTAGGTAGTGTCTTGGGTTGAACTGTGTCTTCCAAAGAGATTCATTGAAGCCCTAACCCCCGGAACCTCAGAATGTGACCCTTACTTGGAATTAGGGTCTCTACACAGTTAATCAAATTAAAATAAGATTGGTACCAACCCCATATGAGTGTTTAGAGAAAGGGGAAAATTTCAACCCAGAGACATTCATGGAGGGAGAACTATAAGAAAAGGCACAGGCAGAATGCCATGGGAAGATAAAGGCACAGACTGGATGGGGTGCCACTGTAGCGAAGTAAAACTGCAGCCTCATTCCCGGGTTCCGTAGGTGAAAACCAGAGCCCTAGCCGCTAAGCGGCCACAGGAGCTGCAGTTGGAACTTAGGCTCTTGGCCTTCCTAACCCGGAAGGACGGGGAAAGGGGCCCTGGAGGCAGGGTGAGTTTCACAGCTGAAACAGAACTTGTGGACGCAGATTGTGCGACAGCGCAATTTATTAGAGAGAAAAAGATAGCTTTCATGCCTGTGGAAGGGAAGAGGATCCAGAGTGGATTGCAGCCCAGGCTGAGGCGGTTAGCGTTCACCCTTGAGTTATTCCCGCCCCATTTATGTTCTCGTCCAATGAGGGGAGTTTTTTTAAACTTCCTCTGGATTGATTGATCTTTGACTCTGTTACCAGATTGGCTACTTGTTTTATAACCCTGAGTCTTCTGAGAGCCAGAGGCAGGAAAATCAGAGGCAAAGGGCCTTACGCAGGTAGAGACAAAGAGCTCTACCTGGCCTGCCCAAGGCAGGAAGGTAAAACAAAGGGCCCTACCTGGCCTGAGGCGGGAAGACTGGAACAAAGGGCCCTAGCTGGCCAGGGGCAGGAAAACCGGAGAATTCCTGCACTCTAAACGACGTCCCCAGCTGACGTGGGGAAGGCTCTCTAACACAGTCCCTCACAACTACAAGCCAAGGAATGGCAGATTCCCAGCAAGCTAGAAGCTAGGAGAAGCATGGAACAGATTCTTCCTCACAGTCTTCAGAAGAACCAACCCTGGCGACACCTTCCTCTGAAACTTCCAGCCTCCAGAACTTTGGGACAATACATTTCTGTTGTTGAAGCCACCAGTTTGTGGTATTTTGTTATGGCGGCCCTGGAAAACTAATATAGGTGGCAAATTAACCATAGAAAACTAATGCAGTGCCGAGCCACACCCATTACTGGAGAGATTTCTGGCATTGCACAATTGATGGGTGACATTAGGAAGATAGACCCATTGTCAGGGTCATAATCCCAGTTTTATAAACAGTTTATAATTGCATCGTGTTCAGATAGGATGCCAAAGGCCAGCCTGTGCATACAAGGCCTCTTTAGTTCCCTGAATATAAGAAGAAAATGTTTCCTCTGCTGCAACTCCAGCCCTGCCCTCGCGTGGTGCCTGCCCCATGCTTTTGTTTGTTTGTTAGTTTTGTTTTGTTTTAGTTCTCTCTCTAGCTTTTCTCTCCTTTGAAAGGTTCCATCTGCTTTACAGATAATAGTGTTTACTTAGCTTAGCTGGCTTCCTAGGTTGGAGTAACAGGAGGGAAGAAGAGAAATTATTGTGATTTTTTTAGTCTTAAGCTAAATCTTGATATTACTGTCATAACCCTAGCAAGCGGTTTTCCTGTGATAGTGTTACAAGAAATCTCAACCATTATGTAGCAACTACAATTGTCTTCTCATTCTCACTATCTTTTTCTTTTTTCTTATTGTTTGGATATTTCTCTGCTGAATCATTAGGATGGACACTCCATCAATGGAATCTGCTTTTAGTGGAATGGGTCTTTGGATAATCTGTTTTCATCACATCAAGAGCTAAGCCAGTCAGTTAACACAGAGGAAATATTAAAGGCAATATTTTTTCATTAACTAAGGCACCTGATAAGCCATGTGCTATTATTTTCACTTAAACACTAAAGTGAAAGCATTCAGCAAAGTCTTATTGAGGAAGAAATAAGAAGAAAATTGATTTAAAAACAAACAGATGCTGCCAATATGATCTCTGGGAGGCTGAGAATTGTGTCCACTTTGGTCTAATCTTTTTCACCTTCTGCTGAAGTACTACCCACTTTTTTCCCCCATTCATTTCAGCCTGTCTCCCAGTGTACCATCTGTCCACCTCATCTGAGAAAGCTCACAGACAAAGAAGAAAATAGGATAACATACAGGAGGCCAAATCATACTAGATGGTTATATAGAGATTGGATAACCCTCACCTCATTGCTTTTCCACTGTGCACAGGAGAAGAGTGCCGCCATCTTCACAATACCCCACCATCTTAAACTTTGGGTTTTTATTTGGCCACCTGGCTAAATGTCACCCTCCCAAAGCTTCAACAGAGCATAATGGCTGTAACCCGAACAGAACAGCCAGCACTTCTCCAACCCCTCCCTGATAGACTCTTGCTTCAAAGCACACTTCCCACCAGGCCCTGTAAAAAAGCCTCAGGCTGTAAGAGAAGTTTGCTCCTGACCCTGCCGGCCAGAAGCCCTTCTGAGGCTTCCTCTCAAAAAATCCGTCTCTCCTGTTGAGCCATCCTCTTACCTCCTCTTTACTTAATCTTTCTGTCCCACTTCCATGCCAATTTGGTTTTTAGATGTAACTAATCCCCACACAGCCAAAGAAGCTAGCCCAGAATAATTGATCTCCACAATTCTGAGGACAGAGACTTCAGGTTAGAAATTCAATTTAATATGACCAGAGTTTCTCACTGTAATGCAGAGAAAAATAAGTAATGCTGTGCACACAAAGGCCATAAAATTGTCAGGGACTGTAAAAATGATCTTGGGTGTTCAGACTTCCCTCCTACTCTTTGGGAGTGGGTGAGGGAGTGACGCTCACTGTAATAGCAAGAGATCATTGCACAAATGTGTCTATGAAGCTGTGATAGAAATGTCTCGTCCTTTTCACTCCTGTAGTTCAGTGACCTTAGTAGCTATTTCATTCTACGTTCTGTTTGCTCGTATTTGCATTGTTACTCACCCTACTCTTAAACAGAATTTTTCATGATCTAATTTCATTGACTGGGGGGCATAATTAATCCATCCTTATTTGGAAACCTCCTATTATGTATTTCCTCAACAGAATGATTTGCTCTATTATCCTAACCTTGAAGGGTTTTATTCTTTTACTGCTCACAATTCCTCTCCTCTAAGTCTTTGGGGGAAGCATTTGACATGTTTCTTCCGTCCTGCAAAACTTAGCATCTGTCTGTGAATTTAGCCACAAATAAGTCAAGGAAAGGATCTTTTCTTAAATGTCTAATGACTGGAATTATGCCTTTTGGAGACACATTTACATTTCCAATCATGATGACATGACATTAAATATTCATCTGTGCCATGGCTAACCCAGAGTAGAACCTAAGCACCGCCATCTTAAACCCTGTAGCCTGCAAGCACCAAGAAAAACGGTTTTTCCAAAAATAAGTTGTAACTGCTGCCCGTTTCCTTTGTGATAACTGCTTGCTGACCCATTGTCCTTGCAATAACTGCTGACCTTGGCTTTTGTAAATAAAAACAGCTAGCTTGCTCTGAAAAATGCTGATTGAAAAGAAAGAGAAGAAGAAATTTTCTATTGTAATGTTTGACTTGCAGCTGTCCACCAAGGACCACTTAGAATTTCCCCAAATTCCAGGAAGCCCACTGTGTAAAGCTGCTAGCCTTTGCTTATCAGAAACTGCCGGAAAGAGCTTCTGTAAAGTTACCTGCCCTGCATCCCCTCACCCTCTTGGTCCTAAAACCAGGATGCGTTTTTTCAGCTTAAAAACCCTGCTCCCCCTGAGCTCGGGGCCACAGATTGGAGAGACCTGAGTCTTCCGTGGCCGCCAGCAATAAAGACCCTGCAATTTGGCATACTTTTGTCTTGGTGTTGGTTTTCTATGCTCGCTCTGGTACAACACACCTTTGTTTTTTCATCAGCTATCAATACGGTCTTTTGATGCACGGCTGGGGTCTTTAGCCTCTAGTTTTTAATATCAAGCAGTAATTGGGACTTTCACATCCTCTTGAATTATTCTGAACCTACTTTTACAAATTCCTTTTTTTTCTATGTCTAATCTTTAATTTAGGCCAACCAAATTGCCTTGTCACAAATATCTTTTAAAAATATTACCTATCTATCTTTTTGTTATACTTTGCACATTCAATCGATGCTTTTTTTTTTTTTTTAAATCTCTCTTTAGAGTTTCTTGTAAATGCATTAAGTAGCATCAGGCACGGGAGACAGACTTCGCAATCTCCATGATTTATTTGTGAAATGTCCTGGAGTAGAGGAATCTATAATGGTCCTGAAACAGTGTATTGAAGTAAAGAGATGCAGGGAGACATTTAGCAAACAGTAATGACAATTATAAAAACAAAGACAGGAGAAGAGAGAGGCATCCCCCGAGGCTGAGAATTAATTGAAGATGGGAAGTCACCAGAATGGACAGGTTAGCCCTTCACAGCCCCCAGCTTCCACCACAGACAAATCTCTCCTTTCTGACAGTAAAGTCAAGGCAGAGAGAGGCAAGAATAGCAGGTGTTTTTTGTTTGTTTGTTTGTTTTTTGGTAAGAATGTCTTGTTTTTGGTTATAAAAAAAGAAAGAAAATTGCTAACACATGTGGTGCTGCTCATTCATAAGGAAAGTGCCTGTGTAACATTTAGAATCTTTTGAAATCTATACACGCTCTTCCTACCTGCTGTGTTCAATTTCAGAACCCAGAGCTGTCATTAGAAAAAAATAGCAACCTTTGTTCTCTCCTCCAGGCACAACATGTTGCACCAGTTTTTTGTTTCCAGGAAAAAAAAAAATAAAATAAAATCTCCATTATTTTCTTAGACCAGAGAAGCCAGACTCAAGCTTTCCTTGTCTCTGGCCCTTGTCATGTACTGGTACTGAGCACACCATTACTGTGGTTCAATGGGCAGGATTTTCTTTCATGTATTTTAAAGTCCCTCATGAAGACATCAGGCCACTTACAATAAATGATGGTTTTCATTCTCTGTGTAATAAAGGCACATTCCTGAAGCAGGCATTTCCATCAGAGATGGCAAACAACAGAAATTTCAAAGGCTTAGTTCAGATGTGTATCCAGACTTTCAAAGCTTAGCCACATCTCTGGGATTTGAAAACTGGATTGGAAATCTGAATTATATATATTTTATGCTTCTTGACTTAGCCTGAATTTTATAGTTAGTTTTTATATCTTTAAACATATCAGAGAGACCAGCATTATGAAAAACAATGTACATATACACAAAGCAAAAATAAAAATAAAGCTTTGTGTGTTTATTAAGATGTGATAAGCATTTTGGTTGTGGAGTGTGAGATTTTGATTTTTCTTCTTTTGCTTGTTGTTCAGTGCAGGAATAATTTAGACTCCTAGAGATTGTCTTTCAACGTCTTAGATGTAGTGAAAGATGACACAAGTTTTGCCACAGGCTTTTGAACTAGAGCAACTCCATCTTGAAGGGCTAGGTAAAATGAGACTGAGACCTACTGGACTGCATTTCCAGTTGGTTAAGACATTCTAAGTCACAGGATGAGATAGGAGGACAGCACAAGATACAGGTCATATAGATCTTGCTGATAAAACCGGTGTAGTAAAGGAGCCAGCCAAAATCCACAAAAACCAAGATGCCTACAAGGGTGACTCTGGTCGTCCTCACTGCTACATTCCCACCAGCACCATGACAGTTTACAAACGTCATGGCAATGTCAGGAAGTTACCCTTGATGGTATAAAAAGGGGAGGCATAAACAATCCACCTTTTGTTTAGCATGTAATCAAGAAATAACCTTAAAAATGGAAAACCAGCAGCCCTTGGGGCTGCTCTGTCTATGGAGTAGCCATTCTTTTATTCCTTTACTGTCTTAATCAACTTGCTTTCACTTTATAGACTGGCCCTGAATTCTTTCTTGCACAAGATCCAAGAACACTCTCTTGGGGTCTGGATCTCAACCTCTCTTTGGTAACAGTTTCATTTGTCTTCAAACGAAATACAGGGCTGAAAACCATGTGAGGCCCCAACCTGGGTCAACAGGACAGAATGACCTCGCTGTTCTACCACCAACTCTGCAGGCCCGCCTGCATGTGCACGTCTTTCCCTTCCTTTCCTTTTACTGTGGGACTGTTGTCTCTCTTCCTCGGTTCTGCATCTCAGGTCCTACCACCTTCGCAAGAACGTCATGCTAGTATATACTAAAAATACACTCCACGATCCCATTTCTCTCATCAGCTACCATCCAGTCTTTCCCTTCCTTTTATATCCAAATTTTCTAAATTAGCTATACTTCTTATCTCCATTTCCTTACCTCCCACAACATATCATTTTTTTGTGTATGTCAAGATGATGTTTCTTTTTGTTCTTTATGGTTTATATTTGTCTTGAATTCCATTTCGTCACATATGAAACTTGCTAGCTTTCATAATTGCTACATCTATGTTTCATGGCCTTTTATTTTCGACTTTTCTGTTCTTTTTCTTGTACATCTCTTAAAGACAGTATATTACTGGATTTTATTTTTAAATCTAATCTGAGAGTTGCTATGTTTCAGAATGGGCTTAACATATCTGTGTTTATTTAATTATAATTATAATATTTATTTCTTATGACCTTCCTTCATATTTTATATTTACTATATGTTATTGTTTTCTCCATTCCTGAAGCCTACCATTGGATAGTTCAGCTTTGGGTTGAAAGTTTATAAATTCCATTTTGTCATTCTGACATTTGTGCCCACTTAAGATTTATCTTAATTTCTTAGTTGTATCAATCAATCAATCAGTCTATCTATCTATCTATCCATCCATCCATCCTATCTCTGTCCACAAGCAGGATAAGTGTTTTGGTACATTATTATCTTCTTTGGTGTCTCCAGTCAACTCCAATTCCCAGATGTTATCATGTAAAATGCAAGTTCTAGGTTATGCACATTCTTTTTCTTTCTTTTCTTTTTTTTGTTCATTTGTGTTTTATTTTTTATTTGTCTGATGTTGCTTCTTTCTTTTTTAGACAATGTATTTTCTAAGTTACTTGATTCATTTGTGCCTCTTATCTCTCATAGCATCTTTTTAAAATTTATTTCTCTTCTTATTGATGTAGTTCTTCAAGAGTATTTTCAGGCCAGGCATGGTGGCTCATGCCTGTTATCCCAGCACTTTGGGAGAGAAGACAGGCAGATCATCTCAGGTCAATAGTTCCAGCCTGGCGAATATGGTGAAACCCTGTCCCTACTAAAAATATAAAAGCTAGCTGGGTGTGGTGGCAGGTGCCTGTAATCCCAGCTACTCAGGAGGCTGAGGCAGGAGAATCACTTGAACCCAGAAGGTGGAGGTTGCAGTAAGCTGAGATCATGACCCTGAGTGACAGAATAAAAAAGAGTATTTTCAAAAAAAGTTTTATGTAGCAATGTTTGAAGCTTTATGCCTGATATGCTTGATAACTTCTTTATTTATCTTTGCATTTAAATGATAGGCTGAATATTGACTCTAGGTTCAAAGTTCTTTCTCATTAATACTTTAAAAATATTAGTTCATTGTCCTCTCATATTCAATGTTGATGTTAAGAAGTCATATATAAATCTAATTCCTGTTCTTTTAGAAGTGATCTACTCTTTCTGGAAGCTTTTAGGTATTACTAAACAATGCTAAACTTAGAGTATCAAATTTTATTGTTAATTAGTCTAGTTATGGGTATATCTTTATCCTGTTTGAAATTCTAGGGACACTTCCAATTTGAGAATAGGTGATTTTTTGAAAGAGTATATACAAATACTTAACAGGTATATTGAAAAGTGCTAATGTCATTGACCATCAGATAAAGGCAAATCAAAAACCACAATAAGTTTTCATTTCACACCTGTTAGGATGGCTATTGTTAAAAAGTAAAGAAATAGCAAGTGTTATATTTTGTGTGTAGAGAAAAGAAAACCCTTATACACTATTAGTGGGAATGCAAATTGTACAACCATATGGAAAACTGCATGGAGGTGCCTAACAAAAATTAAAAATAATATTACTATATGACCCAACAATCTCACTTTTAGGTGTATATATACAAAGAGAATACAATCACTATCCCTAAGAGATATGTACAACAACATGTTCATTGTAGCATTATTCACAACAGCCAGATATGGAAACAACCTAATTATCTGTTGAAGGATGAATGGATAAAGAAGATGTGGATTATACATGCAATGGAATATTATTTAGGCTTAAACAAAGAATAAAATTCTGCCATGTGTGACAACATGGATGACCCTAGAGGACATTATGCTAAATGAATAAGCCAGGCACGAAAGGACAAATACTACATGCTACCACATGTAGGAGGAATCCAAAAATAGTTTAATTCATAGAAAACAATAATAGATTGATAATTGCCAGGGGATGGGAAATGAGGGAAATGGGAAGATTTTGTTTGGTCACAGGGTATAAATTATCTGTTATAAAATGAATAAGTCCTGAAGAGCTAACATAGGAGATGGTGACTATAGTTAATAATAATGTATTATATACTTGAAATTTACCAAGAAAGTAGATCTTAAGTATTCTCACCACACACACACACACACACACACACACACACACACACACACACCACGTGGTAACTATGTGAGGTGATGGATATGTTAAGTAGCTTGATTGTGGTAATAGTTTTACAATGTATACATTAATAGTTTACAATGTATACATTATGTATCAAAACATGTTGAACACGTAGAATACGCACTATTTTTATTTGTCAGTTAGACCTCAATAAATTTGGTGAAAATAATGACAGTATTGGATTTTAACCCCTATAGAAAAATAAATATCCATGATTCTATACTGATTTAAATAAATAATGAAATGAATACATAAATGGGGGGAAAGCAAGAGCTCTTTCTTATAGAATAATTTCAATTAGTAAATATAGAAGAAAGTAAGAAAACAGAAAATCAGAATAGACATTGAAAATCACCACAAATTAGTCAAACAACACAGTAATAATTTTTGCAGACATAATCTACTGACAGAATCTAAATTTCTGGGTGAAAATTTGAGGAGAAGCAGTATTTGCATAGTCTCAAACTGTCACCCCTAAGATGTATTTTAACTACAAAGGGGAAAATAGGAACTTTAAAATATAGAAAGCCAGAAGACACCACTTTCACCATGTTCTCCAAGTCAACATTATGGATATCATATCAATATCAATATCAATATCAATATTATATCAACAGCATGAACCCATGATGTGTGCTGAGAAGGACACCTCAGCATTTGTGCCAGAAATGCACAACCTCATTTCAATTATGGGAAAATATAAACCCCAAATTGAGTAACATCTACAAAATAACTGATCAATACTCTTCAACTACCTCTGACAAGGAAAAACAGGAACTCTCACAGATGGGAGATAATTAAGGAAAAATAATAAAATCAATGTGGAATCCTGGAACAGAAAAAAAGGACATTAGTGAAAAACACCGATGAAATCTGAGTAAGACCTGTAGTGTAGTTAGTAGTATTATACCAGTGTTAATTTCCTAGTTTTGATCATTGTAGTATGTAAGATGTTAATGTTCAGAGAAGCCAGGTGAAATAGGAACTAAGAATATGGGAACTCTAGTATTTTTGCAACTCTTTTTAATATTCTAAGGCTAAAATAGCTTAAACTAAAATGTTTTAGAAAAGCAACCTATAAAATAATATACTAAAAATATATTCTAACTACGTGTATAGTTAGAAAATTGAGATAATCCATCCATCCATATATATGTATGTCCATGTATATATCTGTTCTCTCTCTCTCTCTCTGTCTCTCTCTGTCTCTCTCTCTCTCTCTCTCTCATACACACACACACACACACACACACACACACACACACAGACACAAACACAGACACACACACAATGTTGTGTACTAAAATGTCTAAAATTCTGGAATTATGAGTAGTTTATTTTTCTCTTTAAATTTTTCTGTATTATTTAAATTTTCTACAGTGAACATGTGTTGCTCTTAAAATTATAATTTAAATCACAAATTATTTCTTTAAAAAAACTAAGCAAACAAACCTAGGTGTCATTTTTTTATTTTCTTCTTTCTCTCATATCCCATAACTAATCTATCTGCAAGTCTTATCAGTTTCTCCTTCAAAATACATCCACTCCCACCACCTTCTCTGCCTCCACCCCAATCCATGCCAACCTCATCATTTTATCATCCTATCTGGTTCTCCTGCTTCCACCCACATCACCTAAACCCCTTCTCCACACAATACCAGAGTGATCTTCTGAAACAGGAAATCAAATTATGTCACTGCTCCCCTCAAATGCCCCGGTTACTCTCAGGATAAAACCCAGTGGCCGTGTTCTTCCCAGGAGACCCTCACAACCTGGCTCCTGACTCTCTCTGGTCTCGTCTCCCCCTACTCTCCCCTCCCCCCACCAGTCAGGCACAACCTCTAGCCGACCTTCCTCTACATACATCAGGTGGTTTCTGCCACAGGGCCTTTGTACTTGCTGTCTGTGCCTAAAATACTTCCCCCAAAAGGCATTCACTGCTGCCCCCATCAACTGCTACTTTCTTATCTTGCTTTATTTTTCTTCATAGCAGTTGTGAAAATAGAAAATTAGATCATAGTTATTATCTGTCTCTGCTTATGATCTGACTCACGGAAATGTAAGCTCCTTTGTTTAAAATCCTTCCTTCCTCCTACTCAGAACGATGCCTACTAGCACATAATAGGTGATCAGTGAGTACTGAATGAATAAATCATCCTCCTGCCCAGTGCACAGCCTGCAGGAGAGCAAAGCCCTCCCCACAGTTTCTGCAGGTTTTCCAGGAAGGGGTTAAGGTAGGGCTGGGGCAGGGGCTGCTTGGCTTTACCTCCTGATTGCTCTCATCTGGCATCTGGTTTACAGCACAGTAATTCTTTCATGTCCTAGGGCTCTTTCCCAGTTTCCTCAAAAGCTGCAATAAAAAAAATCATCGATAGCAAAAATGTTGGTGGGTTTGGCTGACTTTAGTGAAGATTTCCTGGAGAAAGCAGAGAGGAAAGGGAGACTACTTGGGGCAAACAGAAGTCGTAGTCATTCCAAAAGTGCTGTGGTCTCCTTGCCGCCATTAAGTTTCTTGCGTCCTTGCTACTCTCCATCTCACTGGCTTTTCTCTCTTACTCCCCACTTGCCTCTCTGCTGCCACTTTCTTCCTTCCTTTAGGAGTAAGTAAAACATTCCTCCCCTTGCCTTACTAAAAGTAGCTTTCCCTCCCTTCAAAGCCATGGTGGCTGCCAACACGCAGGTCCTTGGGAAGGTGGAGAGCACCTTCTGTTACAAACGTCTCTGAGAGCACCTTTCCAAGACTGTTCTCTCCCTGAGAATCCTAGTGCCAGTTGGTAATATTTTCTCCACCTCATTACCTCTATTTTTCTGTATTTTTCTATTACGGCAAGAAATTCAGGTTAAAGAAATTATTCTGTCAGATATCCAGGCACAAAAGAAAGTAAGGCAGGCCTCAGATCTTCCTTTCATAAAAATTAATAATGGCAGAAAATGAAAATGTCTGTTTCTCCTTTTCTGCACCAAATTGAATCTATTTCATTTTCTGAGTCTTTGTTAATTTAACACAGGGGAAAAAAACGTTATCTTTCTTTAAAGTGTTTTTAATCTATCACCTATATTCGTTTTAAACATCTTTGTACAACTAGTTGAATCTTCTCTCTCAAAAAGTGGACAATAGAAAAACTTGAACATATCCCTGTTGCTTGCCTCTTCCATCTCTACCATAATCATTTCATAAATACCCTGTTTTAATTCTAGGACACGAGTTTTTACATTTGACATCTTACTGCTGATAGTGTGTGGTTTTTACTACTCATGTTGAGTTTGTGGTTTAAATATATTTAAAAAGATTATAGCATAATTTGACACTGAAATTAAAAGATATTGTGTATAGAGAAATGAATAGGAACAAAAGAGTGGGGAGGACTTTGCTCTCCTGAATAAATTTGATATTAATAAAGCAAATATTCACTGCTGGAGAAATAACCATAACTCCATCTGTTTGCAAAGCAGCCACTAAGTACTTTATAGAGCTTAAGAAAGGAAGACCCCACAAGGAGACGAGGCTGAGTAATATTCTGCTTCCTCCACTCAAATACATACAACACGACTGTCTATCACAGGCCAACCAGTGTGACTGAAGGAGGTATTGCCGATCCCCTGGAATACATAGGGAGAAAAGTCAAGGTCAAAAGATGACGAATGCAAAATGCTAAGGCATAATTTAATTGGTGGCATTTTTTTTCCCTTTCTTAATAGGGTGCCTTACAATTGAAAGAATCTTGGAATTGAGGAAACATTTCATATATATATATATATATATATATATATATATATATATATATATAGAGAGAGAGAGAGAGAGAGAGAGAAAGTCTTGCTCTGTTGCCCAGGCTGTAGTGCAGTGATGCAATCTTGGCTCACTGCAACCTCTGCCTACTGGGTTCCAGCGATTCTCCTGCCTCAGCCTCCTGGGTAGCTGAGATTACAGGTGCCCACCACCACACCCAGCTACTTTTCATATTTTTAGTAGAGATGGGGTTTTACCATGTTGTTCAGGCTGATCTTGAACTCCTGACATCAGGTGATCCACCCACCTCGGCCTCCCGAAGTACTGGAATTACAGGTGTGAGCCACCACACTCAGTCTATTATTAATGATATTAATCATTGAAAGTTGTACATGCTGGCCAGGCATGGTGGCTCACACTTGTAATCCCAGCACTTTGGGAGGCCGAGACTGGTGGATTACCTGAAGTCAGGAATTTGAGATCAGCCTGAACAAGATGGTGAAACCTATCTCCACTAAAAATACAAAAAGTAGCTAGATGTGGTGGTGCACATCTGTAATACCAGCTACTTGGGAGGCTGACACACAAGAATCACTTGAACCTGGGAGGTGGAGGTTGCAGTGAGCAGAGATCACGCCATTGCACTCCAGGCTGTGCAACAGAGCAAGACTCCATCTCATGAAAAAAAAGAAAAGAAAGTTATACATGCTTTGGGTTTATATATTTGTTTCACATATTATTTGATCCTTTTTTACAAACATATAGGATATTTATGACACTTTCTACTTTATTAATATCTTAACATCTTATAATAACAATATTTTCATGATGATGATGATTATTATTATTTGAGACGGAGTTTCACTCTTGTTACCCAGGCTGGAGTGCAATGGCACGATCTCAGCTCACTGCAACCTCTGCCTCCTGGGTTCAGGCAATTCTCCTGCCTCAGCCTCCTGAGTAGCTGGGATTACAGGCACGCGCCACCACGCCCAGCTATTTTTTTGTATTTTTAGTAGAGATGGGGTTTCACCATGTTGACCAGGATGGTCTCGATCTCTTGACCTCGTGATCCACCTGCCTCGGCCTCCCAAAGTGCTGGGATTACACGCATGAGCCACCACGCCTGGTCCAATATTTTCATGATTATTATGCTGATGTTGTGAGACACAATAATAGTTATAGATAATATAACATTTATACATGATTATGGACATATAATATATAAATAATGATGACATTTGTCGTGATTATTTTACCCATGTTGCAATAAAAAAACTGAGCCTCCAAAACTGCAAGGGATTTGTCCAAGTAATACAGCCCATAAGTAACAGAGTGTGAGTCTTGTCATCTTAACTTGAAAAAGTGTGAAAATTATATTCTCTGCAAGCTTTGTGATATGCCAGATTCAGTTCAAGGTCTCTCTGAACCTTAAAAGAAAAAGGGTACCTAAATATTTTTCCAGACTAAGCCTACATTCTCTGTCCTTGTGTGGAAAGAAGCTGATTTAGTTAGTTGCTTTGGATTGTAATATAAAGGAATCTCAACTCAAACTGGCTCCAGCAAGAAGGAAATGTATTGTCTCACAGGAAATCTAGAGGGAGGATAGACTTCAGGGTTGATTCATTCAATGCCTTGATGACATCGTCAAAGACCCAGGTTATTTTCATGTACCCATCCTGTTATTCTCAGTATTGGCTTCATCTGCAAATTGTTGGTGAGTTAGCTACAGCCATATCAGGCAGAATATCCAGACATGACAGCACGCAGAGAAAAAGAGAGAAAGTTCCTCCCTCTGGCTCTATCAGGAAGAAAAAAATTCTTCCTGAAAGTTCCTGGCATGACTTCCTTTTGTCTTGTTAGTCAGAATTAGGACACAGCTCATACTTGAACAAAAAATAGGTAAGAGAGATGGAGTTACCCTTATACCAAGGAAAGTGATACCTGAGTTAGACGTGGAGTCATCTTTCCCTGAGTCACAACCAACCTCTTTAGGCCATGAAAAGGAAATATTCATCAAAGCTATTTATCAAAGAAAGAATTACCTAGGAGGTATGCTGTTAGAAATGTACTTACTTTTTTAAAAAAATTGAATCTGTATAATTATTTACTCTAGTGTTTTGTTCTAATGTATCGTTAGAAAATCAGGTTCATCTTATAATGCCTGCAATTACATACACACATGAGCGTGTGTGCACACACAATTATAAAAACATCTTGGTAGCCCCCCTGTTTTTATCTTTTGCAATATTATTGCAATGAGTGTACATCCCTTGAAACTCCAGGCACTTAACCCTTCATAATCACATTGGAAGTAGCAGAAAAGAGAAAAGTTAGTTTGTAGAACGAAGGGTAAAACCAAGAAGACCTTGGTTGGTTGATAGCTGAGTGACAAGATTATATGTGGCAGTTTCACTGTTAGATCTGAAGTGAAATCATGAGCAGGTTATAGAGAAGTCCTTGTATTCTTTCAGAAGCTATTTAACAAGTAGCAAATAAGAATGAAGTTGAACTATAACAGGATAATAGATTTCTCTGCAAAGGAAAAAAGAGTCTATGCAATCATTATCCTAAGGAACAAAACATGAAAAGAGGAGCTTAAAGTGTGACTTTGTTCTGGAAAGCATTTGTAATTCAATGCATTCATAATTAAATAAAAAAACATATGCTATTAACTATGGAACATTATGTGCTCTAATACTGAAAAAAATTAGAATAATTTTGCTAATATAAAGAGCGTATGTGTGATTAACTACTGTCTTCAGTTCACGCTAAGTGCTAGAAATTGGGCAAGTGGACAACAGCATATTCATATTTTAGATTATTAAGGAGGGTACTTACAAAACTTCATGAACATCAACTTCACAAAGTAGTCTTCTCTGTTTAAAAAAAAAAAGCCTTAAAGAACCACCTAATAGAAAAGAGCTATTAGACAATTCACAAAAGACAAAATACAAAGGCTAATAAACATTTGCAAAGATGTTCGATCTCAATAGCACAGAATTGCAAAACAGAAGAAAATACTTCCAATATTTACCCACCATATTGGCAAAAGTTATTGAGAAAATCCTCTGTTGTTAAAGAAAAGAAAGAAGACACTTTTGCATGACTGATGGAAGTGTCTTTGGTACAGTTTTATGAGACAGTTGTTAGTGTGTCTGAAATCTTTTATGTACCACTTCAGATCTCATGACAACACTCGTGTCATTCCAGTCATGACTGTAGTGATTCAATATGGACTCACTGGGCTTCACACAAAAGCAAGTTGACTCACCTCCGGCCCCACCCCCAGGCCTCTTGGATGACCCACAGTGAAGGACTCCAAAGGAATGTGCTCAAAGGCCAACACCTGTAAACTAGAGAGCTGGAGAATGAACATCTCATGGGCAAATCTTTGACGAGTGGGAGACAGACCTGATAGATAAATGCTTCTCCCTTTCCCACCCTCCCCTCCTCACCACAGTGGATGGTCCTGAAATACATTTCATATGGCTTCTCTGACAATCTTGACATCTTTCCTTTGGCTTCTCGGAAATTCCTGTGGGATTAAGCAACCAGCCAACTAAAAGCAGCAGCCATCCTTGCCTGAGCCTGGACATGGGAGTCTGGTTGGGAGCTCACCCTTGGATCCTCCTTGTGTTGCCAATTTATTAACAGCAAATAATCAATAAAATAAAGACTATGAAAACTTTATTTTAAAAATATAGCAATAAAATAAAAGCAGCGGCCAGCTCAATCAGGCATTTTAGTTTTGGCTTTCCCTCCTTCCCCACTTCATTCTTCTCTCTCATTCCACTCCCTGGGATCACGCTCCTCAGAAAGTACTAAGGCATAAACCCTTGTCACAAGCCCTGAGGAAATAGGACTAAGGCAGGTAATAGCTGACATGCTTTAAAGTGTGTGTGCCCAGCCTGGCCATCTCACTCTCCGAAATCTGTTCTGCAGCCAAGCTTGCTAAAGTGTGTCAGAAACACATGTACAAGGATGTTCACCTAAAGTGTTTTATGTAGTAGGTAGAGAGGATGATACTAATACAGTATTAAATGAAAAGGAGGCCAGGCATGGTGGCTCAAGCTTGTAATCTCAGCACTTTGGGAGCCCGAGGCAAGTGGATCACTTGAGGTCAAGAGTTCGAGACCAGCCTGCCCAACACACATAAACCCCGTTTCTACTAATAATATACAAATTAGTTGGGCGTGGTGGCGCATGCCTGTAATCCCAGCTACTTGGGAGACAGAGGCAGGAGAACCGCTTGAACCTGGGAGGCAGAGGCTGCAGTGAGCCAAGGTCACGCCATTGCACTCCAGCCTGGGCAACAAGAGTGAAACTCCATCTCCAAAACAAAAAAAGAAAAGAAAAGAAAAGGAGCAAATTACTGTGGTGGGAGGGGAGATGTTGTGGAAATATATATAGGTCTCCTTACAGCTGGTAATAGGCATGAAAAAAAGTCTGCAAGAAGAAACTCCAAACTGTTAACAATGGTTATCTTGTAGGAAGTACAATAATCAGGTTGGGGGCATGCAATGTCTATATTTTTATAAGTGTACTAATAAATCCAAGCCAATAATGATTTTTTAAAAGAAAATCAAATCCAACGTCTTTAATATTATACAAATATTTCAAAACATGTATGACTCAAGTGTAGAAGCAGAAGTTTGTTTTCTTCCCCAATTTTAATTTTTTCAATGCTGTGTCTCTTCCCTAACAAATCTCTACTCATTTTTGATCTGGGAATGACTTACCTCCTATTTTCCTTCTCTCATTCCCAAATCCATAAAAATTTTGCTTCTTTTTTTCATTCCTTCAGGGTGCTAAGTTAAAAGGGTAATAATCTAGTCACAAAATCAGAATTTCCTAATTAGGAGAGATCCTTTTGATTTTATTCCTCCAGGTAATAGAATTTATTAATCCATGTCAAAACCACACGTCATCAAAAGGGATTGAAGGATAAAATTTCATGAATGTCAGTGAGGAAATATTTGGCAGTGAGGTCTTCTGCTACTGCACAAGTCACACTTTACGTGACCCCCGTGGTCTGCCTTCAGTTCTACGGGAAGATGGTTATAATATGCAGTAGCCATCACTGAAGGGCCGAAAGGTAACAGATGCTTAAATAAGACTGCAGAACTTCATTTCTTCTCTTAGGCTTGAAATTGCTGTTATAATCAGGAGAACAGGCCAAGCAAGGTTCATTGCGCCTTAATGCTCAAATGTGTACAATTCAGGAGGATTATCATCAGGTTTTCTCTGATCATTTTTCTTTGATTTTGCTTTCTTGATGCAATTTATCTTATTTTTTCCCTTTTGGGTAATGTCTTTCTAAACATCCATGTTATAATCGGTGCTGGAACTCACCAATTGTGCATGACAGAAAGGAACTTAAGGAAAATTATGCATTCTCCGATCTAGCCTAGGGCACACAAATCAAAGCTTCCTCTGAGAAGACATAGTAAAATTGAAAGTAGCTACACTTTATATGGAAATTAGCTGCTCCTAGAATGCAATATAGTTATGCATATATCAAACCAGAGACAACGAACATATGAAATACATTTCCGCAGTTGGAATGATCCCTTCCTTCTTGTTTTGTGTATAGAAGAATTCTCAGTGTATTATATTACATCAAAAATTTAAAAGTTTATTTTCTTAGCATTAACTTATGCATAGTGGTATATTTGACAGAATTTAGAAATCTTCCTTCTTTAAATAATATTTCATTGAGACTTCAAAAATAATCAGGACCTGAAGCACTAATTTGAAAACACTGTGTTCTAAATGTCTTTTGCTGATGTAATCAAGAAAAAAACAAAGCAAAACAAAACAGAAAAAAGAGTATATTCCTCCGGAGTAGACATATGCAAATAAAGATCTTACTTTATTTTTCTCTTTATTGCTTTTTCTTTTTAAATTACAAAAGAAAAACTCTAAAATAAGGTAATGTGTATTTAAAGAAAAATTTAAAGCTAAAGGAAGGAAATTATTTTGTGCAAAAGAGCTATCCTGATTATAAATCAATCTGCCCCCTGGGGTCTGGCACTCAACAGCTGCCATAGGTCAACTTTTTACGTGGAAAAAAGAGGAATGACAGGGACCAGTCTTTGGGATTTGGTTCCTGCTTTTCAGATCGTCACAGATCACAGTTTGCCGGTGCTCAAAATTCTTGGTTTAAATGGGATGAGAACCTGACTTTAATTCTTTTGATATTCCTTTGTTGTTTCTGCTTGCAGGAAACAAACTACTCTGGCTAGTTTATGTAAAAAAAAGGGAATTTACTAAAGAATATCAGGTGCCTTATAGAAAAATCCTAGAGAGTCAGGGTGAAATTTGGAGGCCATGTAGCTGTAGCCAGACACTGAGGTGCAGCTCTCACCACCATGCCAGGCCTCCAGTACCTCTGTTAGGTCTGGTTAAAGATAATATGGCACACTACTCCACCCAGCTGCTTAGCACCGACAACCATTCTGCTCAGCTGCTACCCCGTCACACTGATTGCTTAATATTTTTCACATCATTCATGTTTATATATGCTATGTTCAAAAAATAAAATTATTCCATTATATTAAAAATTATGTACATCTATGTTTGCATGTGCCTAGAAAATATGGTGTCTCTGGGGATTGAGATTAGAGTGAGGTGGAGGTGAAGGAGAGGACTTAATTTTAACTTTATATATTTCTGCATTGCTTAAATTTACAATAAGCACATATTCCTTATACAACAAGCAACCTAAAATAAAGAAGTCAGTTATTTAGTTCTTGAACATCAATTTATTTTTATGTTCATGGACTACAGTTTATGAGCTCTAATCATTGACTATTAGAATTGGAAGAGGCTTAGCGCTCAAGTGCAACTTTCCTAGCCCAAACCCACAAAGGACAGTCTACGTTTACCGTCTTCAATGTTTCATCTCCTGGTTATACTTAAAATAATTTCTACTCCCTTTTTTGTTAAAAGCATCTTCATTTCATTTAATTTAATCTCATTACATCCTATCTACTCTCTTGTTATTTTTCTCCCTTGTGTTGTCATAGGAAAACCAGTGGGCTGGGCTTTGCCCTTTGGGGTCGGGTAATCCAGCTTCAGCCTGGGCACTAGTCAGAGTGGCACCCCATTTACTCTTGACCCCCTGGACTGAATCCTGCCATTACCACAGCACAAAAACTGTTATTGGAAAAGGTAACCACGGCCTTGCCATTGGAAGTTCCATGGAACCTTTCTGTTTCTCAGCCTACTTGATGGTTTAGCAGTAAATAAGCAAATTGGCCGCCGCTTTCCTCTTTTTTAGTCTCCATAATGACACTCTCTCCTAGAGCTTCTCCCTCTCCAGCTGTTCCCTTTCAGTCCCTTTTGTGGTTCCTCTCTTCAGCTGGTTTTTCTCCAGTCTCTTCTGTGACTCCTTTTTACACAACTCTTATATTTTCCCCTCCTCTCCACGTTTATAACCATGGTCTCACTGATTCCCATAGGACTTCAACAGTCTTCTCTAATCTTTTGAGCCCTGAATCTGTATCTCTAGGACTGACCTCCATCTCCACCCCCACATTGGGTTATTCAGTACTTCTCCTTTAGTTAGAACTCAAGGAAATGGGAGCTAGAGAGAGTTCTGCATTTAAAAAGGTTCTGCAGACCACAAGCAAGAATTTACAAATTTGCAGATCTTTATCCTGGTATCTTATCATAAATGTGACTTAGCCACACCCCTTTCTAACTCATTAGAAATGCAAACTTTTGCCTTGTTTCTTAGTTTTTTAAGAGAGAATATGACTCTGTAAACTCACAGTTTACTTTTTCTTCCTGACTGCAAGTGTATGGAATTAATTGGTTTTCTCTTATCCTCACTCTTTCCCACTGCCATTTCCATCAAAAGCATTGCCTCTCATATGTATGATATATATCCTTGAATGGTTTGCGTCTTTGAAAAATATATAGTGTTGCTTTGTGTAGGTTTCCACTTAAAATCTATATAAATGATGCTATATTATAGCCCTATTTATGTTTTTACTCAACACTGTTTTTAAACTTCATGTTTCTCTGCACACATCTAGTTCTGCTTGCTCCAGGTCCTTTGTTATAAGCATCCATCATATTTTACTTCCCTTTTCTCATGGTGATAGATGTCTGTGTTGCCTCCAGTTCCCTGTTTTCAAAACAATGCTGCAACAAACAACCTTGTATGTGTCCATTTATGGACTTGTTATGGGAGAACGTCACAATTAGTGACATTCATCTTCTGCTTGACATATACAAAAACAGAATTGGATTGCTGGATATATGCATAATTAATTTTACTAAATATAGCCCACTTACTCTCCAGAATGGCTTACCAATTTACATTTCTACCCCTAGTGCCTGATGATTCCCATTTCTCTAGATCCTTATCAATACTCATGATACTGACTCTGAGTTTTGCGTAAGTGAACTCTCAATATAGCTCATTTTTTTAAGTCAATTCATCCAGATCCAAGATTTGCCATGCTTGGATTAGGTACCTGTTCCTGACTCAATCATGTGTAGTGAAGGGTAGAGTCACATGTTAGGTAATAGAGCTCATTTGCTTTCAGCAGGGGCAGTGGGTGGGGCAGCTTCTCCTAGAAGAGTTTATGGATAAGGCAAGACAACGCCCCCTTTTAATTCTCCCTCAGTGTCCTCGATAGTTTTTTCAAGAGTGATCATATAAACCTGTTCTGCTTGACCATGTTGAAAGGTCATGCCCACAGACTAAAGGTTACACCCTTAGATTAAAGGCCGTGCCTATAGTCTATGCCCATAGACTAAAGGTTATGGCCATAGACTAAAGCTTATGCCAGAGACTAAAGGTCATGCCCATATACTAATGGTCATATCCATGCCAAACTTCTTAATATGCTCCACCATCTGGCTCCTAACTTCTCTGGCCACACTGAACTCTGTGGTTTTCCCATCAGGAGAGAGTGTTCTGTACCTCTGTGCTTTTCCTCTCACTGATGCTTGTGCTTGAAAAGTCCTTTGGTATCCTCCAACTCACTGTTCTTCTGAGGTCCTCTTGACAAATCTGTTTTTTAAAACCCCGACTTTAGATGCACAGACCCTAGAAATTACTTTCTGCCCACTCTAACCAATATGCCTCCTTCACTTGTCATGGCTCTCTTCAACTTTCCTGTGATAGCATCTCCCCTTTCCTGCACTTGTGTATGCTCTGTCACCCTTCTTGGCTGCACGCTCTGTGAAGGCGAGGACAGCATCTTATTTGTTTTTTTTATCTCCAGAGCCTAGCACAGCCCCTCAGTCTTCTGAGTGCTTAACAAATGTTTTCAAATGAATAAATGAGATACTTTATGCCATAGAGTATCAAATTAGAATCTGGGGAGGGTATATGACTTTTCCAATGGCATACAGATGGTTAGTGATGAGCTGGAAGCAAAACCCAGGTCTCCTGATTTCTACTTCTTCCCTCATAGCAGGGGATGCTATGGAGAACTCCCTGCATTTATCCTAACTAATTGCTTTCACTCCGCAGAGTAAGAAGCTGGAAAATTGAGAAAGTCTCCTTCCTAATCCCAGGAAACACTGGAGCATGTGGTGCTATCCAAACTTTCCTTTGGATTTCCCCTTTCCTACTAAAATATGCTGGGCTACATGGAAGCAGAACTACAAGTAGCACTTTGGATTATAAATTATAGGACAAAATTCACCAGGGATCTGCAAACTAAAAGTAGATATTTCTTAAATCAAATATTATATAATTTTCTAAAAGGTGACATCAATGACTAAATATTTTTCTCTTTCATGTTACCCTTTTTCCTAACATGTCTTGATTATTTATCTGAACTACAGCAATCAAAGTCACCATTTCTGTCAAGAAACTTTGCAGAGGAGTTTATAATACGGCATGTACTATTATAAAGCATGTGCTATTATAAAAGCATGTCCCTTTCAGTTTTTAAAGGGCCTTGAAGTGTTCTGCAGAAATTCTCCACCCACTTCAGTTCTCTCCTTGACCTTGAGAGAGTACCACAGACCTCCTGCGAGAGCTGAGGAAGAGAGACATTATTTCTTCTTTATTTTTCCATCCATTCAGAGTTACTCAGCTGGAGCTGGCAATGAGTGTGGCCCTTAACTCCAGGCATTTTCCCTGCCACTTTAGACACAGGATAGACAGCTGTCAGAGAGAGTGTGGGAGTGCAGAAGCTTCAGCAGCAAGACAAAGGGACTGCTTTGTGGCTTGTTGCTAATGCCTTCTCAATGTACACAGCTCTGTGGAAGGGCCGTAGCTTTCCACAGCCCTGAGAATGGAGTTTATTATCTCTATGATGTGAATGAGAGGCAGGAATAACAACGATTCATGAAAATTGAGGGAACTCAGATGCAGAGAGGCTACCTATCTGATCATGCAAATCCTGCAACACAATTGGGGACTTCTGATTCTCCAGAGAGACTGGGTGCACTCGGGGTGGTATGGCCAGAGACCACTTCTGGTAGTCAGCTTGTTTTCTGCCACTAGGAAAACAATTTCCCATCGATCAAGAGTGACACACGGGCTGGTAGCACTAACATTTATAACCGTCAGAGAATTGTACCGTTGGTTCACATCAGAGGCAAACTAGAATGCTATCATTCATGTGTTTCATTTAAATATGTAGCAAAGCTCTTTCTGGTAATATCCACGGAGAGTTTTGGTAAGAAGGGCCAAAGGCAGAGGAAGTAGAAGGCAGTGGTGGCAGTGGGACATGTGCTCATTGTTTTGTTCTTAACCTTTGATAAAATGATTCACAAAGCAAAACATTTGAAAACCACTACATTAAAAGCACCACATTTTCAGAACAAATTAATGTGCTACCTCATCACAAAAGAATGATCAAAAGTATTAGAAGTCTAAAAGATAGACTCTGGAACCCCAACCTTTAAGCAAATATTAATGTATAATTAAATATGTGTTATGTAATAAGTTACATAACATGTAATTTTGATAGTTTTATCACTTAACATATATTAATTAACTAGCTAATTGGCACTATAGATATCAGACATAAAGAAGAATCTTGCCCTTTGCCTCAAATGTAATATATACAGTTTAAGAAATTTGAAAAGATTTGTGAGAAAAACTATTTGTGCATTTATGGACTAATTTAAGTAAGTCAGTTAGCTCTATCCAAAAAAACATTAATAACTTTTCAAAACTAATAAAAATATTTTCTCAATTTTATAAAAATCAGTTTTGACCATGGAAATATTGATAACTATCCAGTAAGAACAATAAACACAATCTTTAAATTAAATTATAATCTCTTTGGTGTTATCCAGGATTTAGTGATTTATAGAAGCAGAGAAAAGCAGAAAAAGTAGTTTCTACTTAACCAATATTTTATTTGTTTCTTTTAGTTGCAGACTGAACAAATAAATCTAATGTAGACATTTTATTTTTATCTGAACATGGGCAGTTTCTATTTAAGTGCAAACACATATATAAAGAAATGTTCAGAAAACTTTTAATAAAAGTTTGTTGTTTCTACTTTCATTTATGTTTGTAATTCCTAGATTACATAAAAGTTAAAAAGATAGATTAGGCTCTTCATTTTGGAAACATCAGAAGATTGCAAAGTGTCTACTCTAGATTGAAATGCATTTTCAAAAGAGGGAGTTAATTGTTTTTCTCAGCTGAGAAAAAGGAGACCTTGATGAGATTCGTCATGTAAATCTCCAGTTTCTTAATCATAGATTAATTATGGAATAAGACAGATTTTGAAAAGGTATTTTATGCAGTTCAGTCCAGGACATTCTGGGCAGTACTTCAATGAAATCACCTTTAAATCCAAAGTCCTTTTTGATCCTTAAAATTTGCCAAAGAAGGAAAGATTTTCAGATCGGTTGTAATTTATCCCAAAAGACAAGGTCTTCTCTGTGACATGGTAAATCTTCCAGTGTACAAATGTTGCCATGCCAGCTCCCAAAGCCAGCCCTTGGGAGCATTTGTAGACTGGTGTATCTGTCAAGACAAGATCATGACATCCTCAATAGGTAAAGTGATCATGTTTCAGTTCTGGGGTCTCCTTCCTGAGAATTAAAGAAGCAGCTCTTTAGCCTCCATTTTCTCCATGAGCCGTTTGGAATCTTTCAGTTTGGAGTCTGCCAGAATGTTCTACTTTTTATTTCTTCTCCTTCTTGGATGATGACTGTGGGCCCCAGGTGCCAAGCTGTGGAACATAATTGTCTGCTGATGGTGACATCTGGTTCATTGGCAAGCTTCTTCCTGAGTCCTCCCCCACCCCCAGTGAATAAATGATAGCTTAGAGCTGGGTTATAATAAAGCTTTGTCTCCTAACATGTTTGGGCCAGGTTTATTTCAAATTCATTAGCTTATACTAAGAGTAAACCATGAACCAATGATAATCCTAGCTGCAAGTTACTCTTCAGAAAATCTTGTATCCTTAATTAGCTTGGAATATATTCTGCAGCTGATTTTTAAAAGACATTTTTCTATTTCCAGAGATGCAAAAGTAAGGAAGATTGTTCACTCTTTACAAGTGAAAAATCAACATTTACAATTGTTAAGTGCTAATCCAAAGTTGGAAGAGAGTGCTTTTGTGAAATTTTCCCCAGAGAAAAAATTTACAAAAGACTTCTGAATTTCTAGAATATGGACACAATCCAGGCATTCTTTGTGTAATCTAGCCATTTTTGTACTTACTAAGATACTGTATTCACTATTCATCTCATACTTTTAATATTTCAAGGTTGTATATGCCTAATCATCATTATCTGTGTCTTGGTAAAATTGATGAAAAACTGAAGAAAATCATGGGTGCTTACAAAAGACAAAATAGTAATCAAAGTCACTATTTAAAAGCAAAATTCAAATATTCCTTTTAAAGAAGAGAAAATCAAAGTGCTAACTACTTCAGTAGCAGAAATATTGATCCCAATCTTTCCGGTGCTATAATGCACAATGCATCCCTTTTTTAGTTTACATAAAGGCTATTTATTAACAGAGAACAATAATTTGAGGAGTCCTGTTCACAGATGGTGACCATGATGACCCCCGCTTCCTGCAAGTGCTGTCAGAAGGGGTGCGGGAAACATCTTCAATGTGCCCCATCTTTATACCCATGCAGGCAGGGACTCTGAGGGCTGTCTGGGCCCCAGGTTCAGGAGTCTTGGTCCTATTTCCTCTTGCACCCTGGAGTTTGATCTGTAGGGCAGTGATGCCCAACTCGTTGCACCTCGGAGCTGCATCCTGGGCAGCAAACATGGTGGCTCATGGCAAGGACTCATCTTGGTCAGCTTTTACCTTCATCCCATCAGTCGTGCTGCAGATGGTTTTCTTGCCAAAGAGATTGGTGACACGGACAAAGGTGTCACTGAAGGATGAACAGATGTGAAAGGATGTAAAGAAGAGTGCATTACGTGCATCTTTTAAAGATGTAAAACTATATGCTACAAAGTTCAATACTAATAGACTGCTGCATTTCTCTTTTCCAAAATGGCATGTTTCTTCTTTCATTAAAGAATGGATAAAAATCATGCTAAAAACTAGATAATATTACTTTGTGTTATTATTTGTCTACAAATATTTCTTAAGAAGATAAAACTAGCTGATTTAGAAAATGTGCAACGCCACAAAGCTTACTGCTTGCATCTGTAAGGTCATATTTGTCTAAACTTTGTTCCTAGTAAATATCAGTTATACTGGTTCTGTAAAGTCTAGAAAGCAAATGCAACAGCTAGAAAGGTCAATAATCAATTTTATCACATCTTAGAGCTTTTAGGCTAAACTATGAAGGGCTAAGAAGAAGATTTAGCATACAAAACAAGTTCGGATTTAAATAGGGGTGTAGTTGTAAGTGGAATTGGTCTCCAAAGAGGTAAGCAGATAGAGGAAATAGTCTAGAGCAGAAGAAAATAGTAGAGGAAACGTTGCAATATTCAAAGGAGGAAATAATAACTACAGGAGAATATCCTGAGGAGGAAGAAAGGAACTTTAGAAATATTACAGTAAAAGAATAATAAATGTGGCAATTGCTTGGACACAGAATGGAAGAAAGGGAGATTTAATGGGATTATAAAAGACTTTTTAAAAAGGTATAAAGAAAGGCCAGGCATGCTGGCTCATGTCTGTAATCTCAGCACTTAGAGAGGCCGAGGCAGGTGATCACAAGGTCAGAAGATAGAGATCATCCTGGCCAACATGGTGACATCCTGCCTCTACTAAGAATATAAAAATTAGCTGGGTGTGGTGGCATGCGCCTGTAGTCCCAGCTACTTGGGAGGCTGAGGCAGGAGACTGGCTTGAATCGGGAGGCGGAGGTTACAGTGAGCTGTGATCGTGTCACTGCACTCCAGCCTAGTGACAGAGAGAGACTCTGTCTCAAAAAAAAAAAAAAAAAAAAAAAGTTAAAGAAGATAGCAAACCTTCAGAATGATGAATGTGACGGAGGATTGTGGAATAATATCTTTGAGACAACCCTCAGCTCTTTCCAAGAACCTCTGAACAATTCCAGAGCCGAGTCTACACATGGTTCTTTCACCTCCTCACCGCTGATTCCCTTGCTTCTATTTAGCTTCCACCATCTCCTGAGGCAGCTCTGCAGAGTCCTACAACTCTCCTTCCCAGTGGCATTTGCTCACCCACTAACCTGTCAGCCTTGCTGCCTGGCAACTTTTGGGCCTGATTGTCTCCTGTGGCTTCCTCTCCTCCTGCCTCGGATTGCTCCTTCCTGGCCCTCCTCCCTCCTTCTGCCCTGTAGCATCGGTGACACTACGCTCTTGCTCTTCTCTCTGCGCTCTTTCACAAGGCCATCTTATGCAATTCCAGGACTGCAGACACCTCAGTAGACAGGCCTCACCACACCATTGCCTCACTCTGACTCCTTCCCTGAGCTCTGCTTTCACATTTAAAATCCACTGCCAGACTTTCACCTGGATGTCCCACTAGTACCTCAAGCTTAAGGGGTCTGAAAAATAAGTATCTCCCCATGAAAAAAGCTGCTTCTCATCGTATGTTTCCTAAACATGCTGTTAATATCACATTACAATCCTGCAAGATCTGTACATGTACCCCAGAACTTATAATAATAATAAAATCACACTTTCTTCCCGATTGCGGTCACTCAGGCTCAAAAAGATTGATTATCTTGGATTTCGTAGGCCCTGGAGTCCATTGTTAAGCTAGTTCTGCCTTTGCAATATCTTTCATTCATTGACTATCATTGTCACCAACACTTTGGTCAGGCTTCTGTAACAATAATTTTCTTATTGTTTTTTCTGACTCCTGTAGTACAAGCTGATAATATGATATGAATAAATACTGAATTAATAAGTAATGTCAACATTCATTCCATCAAAAACTATTTATCCAATGTCTGCTATGTGCTAGACAACAGTCACTGAAGATGAAGGGAGGATGAGAAAGAGTTCCCACATTAAAAAAAGGAAATATCAAGTATTTATTTAAAGAGGAATTCTGAATTTCTAATCAGGTAGTCTCATAGGTAAAAAGATTGAGAAATACGGTTGTGTTTGTAGAAATATAAATGTAATGAAAAAGAGCTTGTTGATGGTAATATTAAGTAATGTTAAATAATGGAATAGGATATTATAATTGCCTATAGATTCTCCTTTCTTGAACATTTTTAAAAAATCAATTCATACTCATTAAATAAATGCTAGATTCAGGACTAAAACAAAACCATATTAATAAGACTCAGTGTCCCTACTGATCCATTTCCTCTAGTCTGTTTTGTTTCCATTGGTTTTCACACTGGGATCTATGTCTGTGGGTGACTTCTGAGTACATTTGCTGGAGGCAAATGTTTCTATGTTCTTTGTCTATTGGTAACTGTAGAAGGATGTGGATACTGCTCGAAGGGAAGTAAATGGCTTTAAGACTCTGTTTAAAAACTCAAAGTTCTTGGTTTAAATGCTGTTTTGTATAGTTAATTATCAAAAACATACTTCTGCTTTCAGAAAATGCCCAAGCTCTGCATCAAAGGCGCGCTGTTGATTACTAAGGGAAGGATGTGGAGCAAGAGTGAGCCAAGTGATGATGATAAGAAAAGGGGGAGCCTTCTGGTTAATGAAGCAACCTGCTAACAGTTTTCTGGTTGGAAAAAGTCATCAAGGGCTTTCCTTTTGTCAAACAGCACCATTTGATTTCTCTCGCTCCATCATCATCAGAAGGTTTGTGCAACACGGTGAGATATTACGGAAAGAGCCTCAGGGCATTTGCCATCGGGCCAGGGATGACTTCCAGTTCTATTGGCTTAATCCTATATAATCTCAAGTAAGCCAAATTCATTGACTGTTTCCTTACTTATGAAATGGGAATAACAACAGTCACTCAGTTCTCACTGTTGTTGTGAAGACTTCACATATGTCAAAGGGCTCTATGAATTAAAATACTCTAAGTAATTTATGCAAGTATTAACTGATATTAATTAGAAGGAAGGTGCTGAGAACCAAAAGTTAGCATTTTTGGTTAAACTTACAGCTAAAAACAAGCTTGACAGACAAAATTTGTAAGGAATAGCAAGAGAGTTTGTAATCATATTTAGGTGTTTATTTAATTTCACCGTGAATGGGAATTAGTTTTAAAAATAAATTCTGATTTACACCTGTGCTGTGCTCTGAAATCCACTCATAAATTAGTTTTTGAAATGCACAGCATATTTTCCCATAGAAACAATGTTGTAAATGGTGGTTAAGTTGCCCCAGCACACCCGTAAAGACTGCTTTACCCAAAAGTAACTGAAATGCCAAGTTGTTGCAAGTTAGTCTGGGACCCTAACCACTCCATATACTGTCTCTATGCAAAGGCTTGGGGATCATTTGTGCTTCTGCTGTTCTTTCTTGGAACATCGGAAGAAGGAATTGTGGAGATTCAGACAGTGACCGTGTTGTCTCCACGCCCTCAGGGCAAGCTCAAAAAGAGCTATCCATGTCTAGAAATGTCTGCACACCTGCCTACCCTTCACCTAGCATGCATCAGCACTAGGAGTCCACATCTCCTGTCTGTTCAACCTATATTTCCTGCTTGGGTTATGGTGAATTCTTGAAAAAGGTAAATCTTGTGGTGAAATCACATCTATTCCTGCAGCTCCTATAGCAACTATCTTTTTCTGTTAGGAGATATGACCATTTAGGGAATGTTTCACTCTGCCATAGCTCCCAGAAACTTCAGATCTCATGGGGAAGGGCAAGAGGGAGAAATTAAAGGGCTTGGGATGGATGTCTCCTTCTTCTCAGAAACTTTTTCCCCTGGTACAGACCAAACAGACACATAAGTTAGTATTCTCAGTGGGAAGTCCCCATGTAATGTTCCTTCACTCCAAATTCTTGTGTTATTTTCACAGAGGGAATATTTTTACTTTTTGTAAGAACAATCAAATGAAAAGCACACTTGTTCATCTCAGCCAATTCTGGTTCAATTATAAGCACCATTTTGATAGCTGTAGTAGTAAAAAATGAAGAGAAAAATAACCTCTTTTTTTTTTTTTTCCCGAGACTGAGTTTCACTTTTGTTGCCCAGGCTGGAGTAAAATGGCCTTATCTTGGCTCACCACAGCCTCCACCTTCTGGGTTTAAGTGATTCTCCTGCCTCAGCCTCCTGAGTAACTGGGATTACAGGTATGCGCCACCATGCCTGGCTAATTTTGTATTTGTGGTAGAGACAGGTTTTCTTCATGTTGGTCAGGCTGGTCTCGAACTCCCAAACTCAGGTGATCTGCCCACCTCAGCCTCCCAAAGTGCTGGGATTATTGGTGTGAGCCACTGCTCCCACCAGAGAAAGATACAGTTTCATGATCAGGCAAACGAGCTTGCCTTAGAAGACTAATACATATTAATCTCTTGGTTTCAAGTCAACAGACGTAAAAGAGAAGAGGCTGTGAAAAATCTGTATGATTGGAAATAGCTGGGCCAATATTTTCAGTTTGAATGGTATTATAGTGATAGCGAAATGGTAGAAGCTTCCAATCTCCCCTTTCCAGAGTGGTCACAGGGCTGCCATCTGTGATTGCACAGTAGTGCACTGAACAAAGGGGGCTCATCTAAGTGTTAGTGATGCCCAATCCTGTCAAGCACCCTAGTGCAGGGTTGAGCTTGGAGAACGAGACCTCTGGGTATTTACACTGAGGCGCTGTATGTGCTAGCTACTACCCTGCTTAGCTAAAGCCAAACACCTGCCTGCCAGGAGAAAAACAATTGCAGCCAGGGGATATACTAAGGGAATTAGTAAAACCATTAATCTCTGTTTATTCTACATTCACATTGACACTTTAAATTTTTATTAGGGAAGGAGGAGGGAAGTTAATGTTCTTGAGTAACTGGGTTGTGGCAGGCACTGTGCTACTCCATCAAAGGCTGCTGAGTCACTTTAATCAAAGTGGGCAAAGGCCGTGGAAAGAAATACAATCAGCTGATAATTACATTTTAAATGCTTTAAATTAGCATATTACTTTCATAGCATTAGAATAGACTTTACCTTATTTACCACAATAGCTCTGTGAAAGGACTGATATTATCTACATTTGACATGTGAGGTAAGCGACTAATAAGCATTTACTAGTGGAATTACTAATAGAGTTGACCAAAGCTTCCAGGCACTGAATACTGAGCTCTTTCCAACATGCCATTAAAAGGTAGATTTAAGTAAACTGGAATCTACAGGCTGGATCCTAGAGTGGGAAGTAATGAGTAAAGTTTGGGGTTGGTGGAAGAGAGGCTGCAACTGGAAAAACATTAGTCTTAAAAGATTCCTTTAAGGCCGGGTGCGGTGGCTCACGCCTGTAATCTCAGCACTTTGGGAGGCCGAGGTGGGCAGATCACAAGGTCAAGAAATCGAGACCATCCTGGCCAACATGGTGAAACCCCGTCTCTACTAAAAATACAAAAATTAGCTGGGCATGGTGGCGCGTGCCTGTAGTCCCAGCTACTCGGGAGGCTGAGGCATGAGAATTGCTTGAATCCGGGAGATGGAGGTTGCAGTGAGCCAAGATTGTGCCACTGCACTCCAGCCTGGCGCCTGGCAATGGAGCAAGACTCTGTCTCAAAAAAAAAAAAAAAAAAAAAATCTTTAAGTGAACGGAAACAAATGCGAACTACAGCTTGGACTTGAAAACAGTATGAGTAAAATGGCCAGAAATATTCTTAAATCCTAGGGAGAGAAAAGAGTTCTCTCAAAACTTATGTTCATTTAACAATTTTGACTATATTTCCAGGACATTACAAGAAACATTACAATATTGACTTAACCTAGCTGATTGTAACATTCGTTTTTATGGACCAAAATACGATAGCTTCATGATTATGACTAATAAAATACATGCCTAAACCATCACAAAATTATGGAAGACACCTCCCTAACACATAAAACTAGAAAAACAGAAGCAATTTAGCATTTCAACTTTGTGTGTAAATTCAGCTCACTAAAGACAGGCTTGTTTAAACATATAACAGTAGACAAACTGTGAGTTGAATGTTTCAACCTGATTTTTCAGAAACTTTCAATTTCAGCATGGCATTGCTTCATAATACTGACAGCACTTTGTCACTAAGTATGTATTTTCAAAACTTTTTTATTTTTTTATTTATTTATTTTTTTAGACGGAGTTTCGCTCTTGTTACCCAGGCTGGAGTGCAATGGCGCAATCTCGGCTCACCGCAACCTCCGCCTCCTGAGTTCAGGCAATTCTCCTGCCTCAGCCTCCTGAGTAGCTGGGATTACAGGCACGTGCCACCATGCCCAGCTAATTTTTTGTATTTTTAGTAGAGAGGGGGTTTCACCATGTTGACCAGGATGGTCTCGATCTCTCGACCTCGTGATCCACCCGCCTCGGCCTCCCAAAGTGCTGGGATTACAAGCTTGAGCCACCGCGCCTGGCCAACTTTTTAAATTTTTTTTATTAAGCGTATATTTAAATGATCACTTGATTCGTGGGCCGTGAGGGCGAGGAATGATTCTGCATGCTTATCATCATAACTCCATGCGCATTGTCTGGCACTGTCGGCACTTGATGTTTGCAAATAAACAAGCAGATGGATCACTTTAACTAAAAAAGTTAAAATACAGGTTTAAAACTTTCAGAAGGGCAGTATATCAATGTTTTATTGGACATATTATTTGGGTAACTAAAAGAAAATGGAAATTGAAATATTATTGAGATAGAAGTAGGACCTCTGCCAAACCAGTGGCCATTCCCCTGTCAAAGAGTCTATCCAATTGTATTACCATAGAAACAATGGACTATTTGAGAGCTGTATTCTATTAAAGAACTTTGCTTTGTTAAAATCCAAAGGCTTGTCATTGGTATGATGTTAGTCAGATCCAGCCTCTTTCCATCTATCCTCCCATCTATCTATCTTCTCATCCTTTCATCTATCTACCTTTCTATCTTTCTATTCACCCATCAACCCATCCATTCTTTCCTGCGTCCACTTTAACACCCACCCACCTTCAAGTCATCATCCTTCTGTTCGTCCAGTCACCCAGCCATTCATCCTTCCTGCCCTTCTTCCATCCATTTACCCGATAATCCCTTTGTTCTTTCTTCCCAGCAAAAGTTAATTGCCTGTTGATAATCAAAAGATGTGAATAAATAGCACTGGAAAACAAGCATGCACCTAAGTCTGTCATTTCAGGCAAGTTGCAGAATGTTCAACTACATCATTTACTATTGTCCTGATAGTCGTCCAGTTAGTTTACCTTATTGTAGTTCAGATCTAAAGATAATCAGCTATAATTACCACGACTAATTTAATAACATTTCATCTACCCATTATATTACTTATATACATTATAGAAACTGCGATTTCAGTTTCTGAAAGTACATTAAATCCACCCTATCCATCCTGATGAAAGTCTTATTATTAATCTTAGAGAAGTTCTACCCGCTGCTGCAACATTTAAGAAACACATTTGTTTTCATTATTCAGCTTTGTGGACAGAATTAATTTTCTTCTTTTCTATAGCACTTTACAGTTTACGACACTCTTTTTATAGATTCATCATCTTTGATTCTCAATTAAAAGCCAAATTCAGTGTTTTGCATATGTTTTGCTGCAGTTCTCATTTCATCTCAGGTAAGCGAGCCTACCCCCTCTCCCCTCCTGGGACATGCCCCGGTGCTGTGTTCATTAACTTTCCCCTGGTGTTTGTTTAGATATTCAGATGATGATGAAGTGGATGTTGTTCTCATTATTCCTGCCTCAGGATGTGGTGGACCACCATCTGCAGCTGCCGTGTAAGTGATCATCTTGGCGCTGACCCACACGCCACCTTTGTAGTCATGAGTATTCTATCTGAGAGATGCCATCTGGTTTTCATGGAAGCCGGTGGAAAAGTGGGGGTCTATGTTTCACTGCAGAGATGCGTGTTCAGAGAAAAAAACTGAACATTTTCTTCTCCCATTAGGGACAGAGCATCAGCTGTTGTGTTCTTTGCATCAAATTTTCTCATAGCTTATACCTTATATCTTCCTGGGTAGAGTTCTGTTTCATCAGGTGTGTTAAGAAGCTCTCGCTTGGGGCTGGGACATGGGGTTGGCTAAGAGAAAAGGAGGTGAGAACTGCTCCAACAACAGAACCTGAAGATCAAACATGATTTAGCCCAATACACTGATCACTAATTGTTAGCTTTTCAGATGCAGACAACTCTTTGAGGTTATACTCTTTATTTGTTAAAGTTTTATTCAGAAATAATTTCAAATGATGGAAAAATTACCAGAACCCAGGTTTATTAATGGCTAACATTTCGGCACTTTTGCCACATATATATATAGAGAGAGCGCCATATATACACATATATGATTATATATACACATATGCAATTTACATACATATACATATACAATATACATATATGCATATACAATTTTTAAAAACTGTGCCCCGTTTGCCTCTAAATACATCAGTGTATACTTCCTAAGAGAAGATATCCTTTTATATAACCACCATGCAATGATCACATTCAGAAGATTTAACATTGAAATAATTCTATTATTTAACACATAGTTCATGATTTTAAGATTTAAAATCAATGTTAAAATTACAAAAACTTTGCACCATAGTTTCGCTCTTAATCAGGCTGGTAAAAAAAAAAAATTTTTTTTTGATAGTCCCTCTTGTCATATGGCCTCCTCCTCTATGGAAACTTGTCAACTTTTGAATGTCCAGGACACTTGTACCAGCTTTTAGCACAGAATAAGAACAGAACAAATAGAGGAACACAATATTACTTGACTTCTTACTTGAGCCTTGTTTGTCGAAAGAAGTTTTTTCTTTATCTTACAAAATGTTTCTTAGATTTGGATATATGTCCATTTCTTCCTCCTCTCCTTCCCTTTATGGCTCCGCTTCTCTAGAGCAAGGTTGGAGCCAGAGGAAGAATCCTAAATGTTTTTAATTTTTCCTGCCATATTCTGGTATTCCTGCCCAGCTTCTACTCAGGCAAGGCAGTCTTGTCTTCAAAATTGTTTCTCTTTACTCAGAAATTCATTCATTCCTTCAAAGATTAAAATCTCACATGACAAGATTTAAGGTGAACAACATTTTTAAAGGCTCTTTACAATAGCATCATTGATTTTCTGAACTCCTTCAAAAGGAAATGCATAGAAATAGGAATTATTCATAAAGGTATCTTTATCATAATCAGTAACTATTCATCTCTTCTATTAGCAGATTTATCAATCACAAAGAGGGAAACATACCTGAACGTAGCTTGCAATCAAGAATACTGCAGAAAGCTTGCTTTGGGGAATACATACATTCTTACCCAATTCCTATTTCCTCATGAGTTTTTTTCACTTAGTGTATTTGGTTTTAAATTTGTGGTCTGTTTTTAGCATTGATTTATTTCCCTGCTTACTAATTTATCTAGATAAAGGTCTTGAAACTACAAAACATAATGATGAGCCATTCCAAATATTATTTCTTATGTTTACTTTGCAATGATAAAAGCTAATCTCATATTTCAAAAAGAATGTTTTCTTACAAAATACCTTTAAAAAAAAGGTGAAATATTGAGATAAAAGACCCCAATTGGCAGAGTAATTAGTTGGTCAACTGCTTTTTTATCACGTAAATTACTTTTCTGTCAAGTGACAACAAATGTAATTTGAACTGAGATTAATTACATAGTAATGATGCTTAACATAATTGGTTAAATAGAGGAATTTCTTATGAAAAGGTAGATTCTTAAATTTATACAAATAAGTCCAGATGGTGAACAGCTAGTTTTAATTAAATTAGGTTTGATAATTATAGATGATTAATTTTAGATTTGACTCAGATTAGAAAGAATACATTAAGGAAATTATTTTTAGTTTTCAATAGGATGGTAACATATCATGATGATTATAAACACTGATACCTGGGATCAAATTAATAATTTCTTAGTTTCATTTTGATAAATAAAACCTTGGAAAATGTTACTGATAAAAGTGATAGTACCTCTTTCCTTGGAGGCTTTTATGATGCAATCAGAATTCTGTGCTTATAAGAGGTTAGTTGTTTTTCTTTATAGAAATGGGGTAGAGGGGCAGTGTGGTATGGGTGGAGGGATGAGCTAAATGAGTTCCTGAAGATATTTCTAATTCCTGAATGTGATGACTAAGCTAATATTGTAGAATTAGGCATGGTATATGTATCAGACCACAAAAATGGCTTCTGAAAAGGATATAACAATCCCACAAAAGTACATATTGTAAAGAAAGGGTTTTTCTTCATTTTCCTTTCATTCAGAAGACATTTTCATATGGCTTATCATATGAACTCTGGCACTAGAAGTCTGTGAATTGCTTCTAACCACAGGAACTGTGTGTCACTCATCTGTGAAAAAGTCTGAATCTAAAAGTGCAAAAAAAGATAAGGTTGGCTCACAGAGAGGCCTACCCCACACTAGGTAAAATTCATTTTCCTTCTACACGAATGGCTTTTATTTACATTTGTTTGTTGGTTCATTCATTTACTCATTCACCAAATATTTATCACATACAAAGAGCTTTGTGTTGGTGATATGATTTTATTAGGTATTTGCTTTCAAAATAAAAGACTGTGAATGTAAGAGTTAGATTTCTATACTTTCATTGTCTCTATATGCTTCCAGCAACTTGTCTTCAGCTGCTTTTACTATTTTCTCAAAAGGAATGCAAATCTAGGTCCAGCCCAAAATTAACCTCATAATGAAACTGTCTGAATCTTTAAATGACTCACCTAGGAGAAGAGTGGCTAGGGCAAGATCTCCAAATCAAAGCATACACACAAAATCCCATGCAAATAATCTTGTGTGTGAGGAGACAGGGTAAGGCCATCTGGCTGCTTCAGGGTAGCTTCCCAGGGAGGGAGCACAGGGAATTAGACCCTGGTCCACCGACTTTTGCAGGTCTGACGTTGCCTGCAGCAGAAATTTACTTTAAAAACTATACTGGTGGTTTTAACTGGCCTGAGACTAGATGCCTAAAGCCAGCTAGAATAACCTTTTCATTTTGGGACAGGTCTACTAAATCTGCCAGATTATAGCCTAGAAGAATACTTCCATAAACATGAAAATAGAACGAAGAGAGTTGGATTTCTTTTTCCTTTTTTTCTTTTTAGAGATGGGATCTCATTATGCTGTTCAGGCTGGAATGCAGAGGCTATTCACAGGCATAATCGCAGTACACTAAACCTCCAGCTCTTGGACTTAAACAATCTTCCTGCCTCAGCCTCCTGAGTAGCTGCGATTACAGGCATATGCCTGGCTAGGAGAGCTGAATTTCTTGACATTTCTTTTTTTTGTGTTACACAAGTCATAAATAAGTATTGTAGAAAATTTGTAAGATATCAAGAGATAGAAAGGAGAAAAATAACTTTCAATCTGACCATCCAGTAATAAACACTGTTAACATTTTGGAGAACAACCTTCTAAATACATCCTATGAATATTTATTTTTGTTGTACAAAGAAACAGGTGGTTGTATATACATAATTTTGTAATCCCGTTTTTTCATTGGATAACATATTGTGATCATTTTTCTGTTTTGGTGTATGTACTTCAGAACAATGACTTTATGGAAGGAAGCACACCATTTCATAATATAATCCTTACTTTATTTAGTCAATCACTTATTTTTAGACTTTAGAGACTATTTTATCTTTTAGCCTGGTAAAGTTCTCTGTCTACTGTCACTGAGTTTCTGTCCAGAGAACAAGGGCTATTCATCTGTAATTGGACAACCCTCTGGGCAGCATTCATGAAAACAGCAAATCTAAACTAAATCCTTCTCTCCTGCATTCATTTCTTTCTGCAAACTCTCCATTATGAAGTGATTATAGCTTATAAAATAAATTTCAAGTTAGTTACTGCCTGGTGACATAAAACAGCACTTTAATCAGTAAACTATATTAAAATCACATGGACTGAAAATAGATTAGTACAGAAAAGATATCTCAGGTCAGTGGTTCAAAACATTGGGCTGCATATTAGATCAATCTGGGAGACTTTTTAAAATCCCCATACCCAGGCCTCACTGTAGCCCAGTTAAACCAGAACCTGTGGGTCAGAGTTCTGAGCACCAGTCAGTATTGCTGAGCTCCCCAGGCTCCCCATGTGCAGCCAAGTTTGGGAAGCACTGGTTCTATATTGAGTACCCCTCTTTCTGAATGTGAAGTTTCTTGTGATTCTCCTGAACCTTTGAATCAAATACTGATGGAAATGAGATGGAGGACTCACCTGAAGTGGGAATCAGCAGATGAAGAGGTAGGTCCCACAGAAATGGTACCTCGTCCCTTTTCCTGAAGCACCGACTGGGGGTGTGGCAGGGCAGCAGCTGGCTCTGAGACTCATAGGTAAATCTTTGCCTTGCAGAAGGGATAAGTTGTGCTTTTGATAGTGACAACAGCAACAGTAGTGGTAGCTTCTACAGTCACTGAGTCATTAGATATTCAAGTCAGTTATATGAGCCCGTGCTGTGATCATCTTAGGCTAGAGAGGTAAAAAGTACTCACTTGGAGTCTGCTGTCTAGTTTGCTTTCTAAGTTCAGCCTCCTAAAGCTATGTAACCTCCAGGAAAGTACTTTGTTTTTCTGTGCTTCCGTGTCTGCATCTGTGAAATACAGATGATGATAGTACCCATCTCTATGTTGGAAAGAATTGATACAATTAACAGTCAAAGAGATTTTAGAAAATCTCTTGGCACTTATGAAAATAATAGAAAAGTGGTTCTCAACAAGGGGTGATGTGGTCACCCAGGATACACTTTGCAATATCTGAAGATGTTTTTTGGTGTTATGCTGGGGATGGGAGGGGATGCTACTGGCATCTAGCAGGTAGAAGCCAGAGAGTGCTGCTAAATATCCTACGACGCATAGGATGGCTCCACAACAAAGAATTATCAGGCCCCAAATGTCAACAGTGCTGAGGTTGAGAGACCCTGCAGTGGATGTTGGGTAGTTAGCCATTTGTACACAGGAAAGTAAGGCTCAGTGAGATTAAGCAATTTATCTAAGGCCACAGAGCTGCTGGAGCTAGGACTTGAACCAAGTCAGAAAATGTAGATTTGTCTTTATCATTCTATGAGGACATGGTCCACGGATATGGACTTAGCTTCACTTTCCTAAAGTGTGGGCACTTCTTAACCTTGGCCTTGGATTTTAAGTCAAGGTCAGTGCCTTGGGTTTTGATCTACTTGTGACAGTATGTGTGTGTTTATTTGGTTTTTTTTTTTTTTTTTTTTTTATAAAGAAAAGGAAGAAAGAGAAAGAGGAAGAGGGAGAGAGGATGGGGGTATTGCTTTATTGCCCAGGCAAGAATGCAGTCCAAATATGGGTATGCCTATAATTGTCCTTAATAATGGAGACATAAAAGAAAATGAGGGAAGAGAATAACAAACAAGGAGCCAACCAAGATTTCATTTAAACTTCTAAATTGATATGATGTGGTACTGATAAGAGTGTATATTTTGTATATTTAAAGTGGAGAGTTCTATAAATGTTAATTACATTTACTTGTTCCAGATCTGAGTTCAAGACCTGAATATCGTTGCTAATTTTCTGTCTCATTGATCTGTCTAATATTAATGTTGAAGTCTCCCACTATTATTATGTGGGAGTCTAAGTCTCTTTATAAGTCCTGTATGTCTAGGTATTCCTGTATTGGGTGCGTATATATTTAGGATCTTTAGCTCTTCTTGTTGTTGCATTGATCCTTTTATCATTATATAACGTCCTTCATTGCTTCTTTTGATCTTTGTTGCTTAATTGTAACTTCTGCTTTTTATTTATTTATTTTAGCTCTCTGTTTGGTTGGTAAATCTTTCTCCATCCCTTGTTTAGAGTCTTTGTGTATCCTTGAATGTGAGATGGATCTGGATGCAGCATACTGATGGGTTTTAGTTTTTTATTCAAATTGCCTGTCTTTGGATTGGGGGATTTAGTCAATTTAAATTTAGAATTAATAATAATATATGTGAGTTTAATACTGTCATTAGCTGGCTATTTTGTCCATTAGTTGATGTAAATTCTTCATCATATTGATGCTCTTTTTGATAATTTTTTTAGAAAGGCTGATACTGTTTGTTCCTTTCATATGTGTAGTGGTTCTTTCAGAAGCTCTTGCAAAGCAGGCCTGGTGGTGATGAAATCTCTGAGTGCTTGCTTATTCACAAAAAACTTTACTTTTCCTTCACTTATGAAGCTTAGCTTGGCTGGATGTGAAATTCTGGGTTGAAAGTTTTTTTCTTTAAGGATGTTGAATATTGGCCCCCACTCTCTTCTGGCTTGTAGGGTTTCTGCTGAGAGATCTGCTGTAAGTCTGATAGGCTTCCCTTTGTGGGTAACCTGACCTTTCTCTCTGGCTGCCCTTAGTATTTTCTCCTTCATTTCAACCCTGGTGAATCTGACGATTATGTGCCTTGGAGTTGCTCTTCTTAAGGAATATCTCTGTGGTGTTCTCTGTATTACCTGGAGTTGAATATTATCCTGCCTTACTAGGGTGGGAAAATTTTCCTGAATAATGTCCTGAAGCGTATTTTCCAGCTTGGATTCATTCTCTTCGTCACATTCAGGTACACCTATCAAGCGTAGATTAGGTCTTTTCACATAGTCCCATATTTCTTGGAGAATTTGCTCGTTCCTTTTTATCCTCTTTTCTCTCGTCTTGTCTTCTTGTTTTATTTCATTGAGTTGATCTTCGACCTCTGATATCCTTTCTTCTGCTTGATCAATTCGGCTGTTAAAACTTGTGCATACTTCACGTAGTTCTCGTATTGTGTTTTTCAGCTCCATCAATTCACTTATTTTCCTCTCTAAATTTTGTATTCTTGTTGACATTTCGTCAAACCTTTTTTCAAAGTTCTTAGTTTCTTTAGATTGTGTTATAACAAGTTCTTTTAATTCACAGAAGTTTCTTATTATCCACGTTTTAAAGCCTGCTTCTGTAATTGGAACCCACTCGTTCTCCTTCAAGCCTTGATTCGTTGCTGATGAGGAACTGGGATCCCCTGCTGAGGAAGAGGCGTTCTGATCTTGGGTATTCTCAGCCTTTTTTGACCGTTTTCTTCCCTTCGTTGTAGATTCATCCATCTGTGGTCTTTATAATTACCGTCCCTGCGATTGGGTTTCTGAGTGGACGTCCAACTTACTGATTCTCAGCGCCGAAATCTGAGCAACCCACTGCACCGACTAAATCAGCGGCGTTAAGATTGAGGGTGCTTTTCCGACTCTGCACCGAGAACCGACGCTCCGAGGCGCCGGCAAAACCGCCTCGCCGGTCACAAGAGTCGCGCTGGCGACCCGTGGGGCTCCTCCGCTGGGAATCTCCTGGTGCGTGAGCAACAAGAATTCATGTGAAGGTGTGGCGTCCTCTCCTTCTTTGCGCTTTCAATGGGAGCTACAATCCTGAGCTGCTAGTGATCAGCCATCTTGGATCTCTCTCCGTGTGTGTTTATTTGTATGAGTGACAGAGAGAGAGAGGTTGTGTATAAAATGTTGACGATCTTCACTCACTCTGAATCCCATCACCTCTCACCCTTCCACCTTTATCAAAGACAGAAGGAAAAAGGAAAGAAAAAAGAGTCATGTAAAAGGTGATATAAATGTCATTACAGGCTGTTTAGGATTGCTAGAAATATAGGGATGGATGTATGCCTTCAAAAAATGTAGGGGGTCTATTCAGTTTCATCCTTCCTGGAATCACAGCACACTGCATATGTGTCCCTACACATATACTGATGCAGACAAACCATCCTTATGGACTTAACTATGGCTCATATTTCAATTTCTAGGCTATTTCATTCATTCTACAAAAACTGAGTAGACAAGAGCTGTAATGAACAGGCTGATGTATTGCAGTAGGTCTCCATAGTTCAGACAATTCAAAAGCCAGTGAAATCAATAAAAGGTACATCAAAATGTGCTTTTTCCATCTGTTAGAGAAATGGGAAATTACATAGCACCTAGCGTAGAGACTGTAAAAAGACAGCACTAAGTGACAGACTTTCTTTGCAACTTTATGATCACCTCTGGGCACCCATTATGGACCTTAATGAATTCTCCTTAAACCATCGTTTTCACTGGACGCTTCTTGGACGCAGGCAGAGCGCAGGCCCCAGCCCTCACTCCAGTCCCATGTCCCTTTTGTACGGTGCGCATTCTGAAGGGCTGTTTCTGCATTATGCATCTCATAGTACAAATCTAATTCTTCACCTGTCTTTCTGTGTCTTGAAAGCTATATTCTTCCTATGCCCGTTTTTCAGGCGTATCAGCTATGTAAATCAGCACATCTTCCTGGATTGATTTTCTTTGTGAACCAGGACCCATTTGCGATATTTCTGCCTGGGAGTGTAATTTGAGCTGTTTCATTGTTGAGATTTTCAGAGGCTATTTTAATTTCCATACAGTAGGTATTCTTCCTTTCACTTGTCCCAGATCTCAATTCATTTCTATAGAGAATTGATTCTGCCTTTGGTAATAGCCTCACTTGCAGTATTTTCTGGAGATTACAAATGCCAGACTTGGAAGTGTGAAATGCGTGTACAACGTGACAGTTTTTCAACACTTCTGGAAAAGACATAATGATTTAATGCAAGAGTAAAATTACCTGTCTGGTGATGTAAAATTGAGAACACAATGATCATTGCCTTTTCATTGTAAAAACATAAAAAAAATACAATGACATTACATTGCAAATGGCCTATGTCTTACAAATGTAAAAGAAAATCATATGTAAACTAAAGTGAAAATATTTTATGGCATATTATGCTTTTAGCACATTGCAAAATTGTAATCAGTTAGAGAATATTAAACTGATATTTTGGCCGGTGTGGTGGTTCACACCTGTAATCCCAGCACTTTGGGAGACCGAGGCAGGTGGATCACAAGATCAAGAGATTGAAAACATCCTGGCCAACTTGGAGAAACTCTGTCTCTACTAAAAATACGAAAAATTACCTGGGCATGGTGGTGTATGCCTGTAGTCCCAACTACTCAGGAGGCTGAGGCAGGAGTATCACTTGAATCCAGGAGGCAGAGGTTGCAGTGAACTGGGATCGCATCACTATACTCCAGCCTGGCAACAGAGCAAGACTTTGTCTCAAACAAACAAACAAACAAAATTGTATAGAATTTCTATAAAATTTCTATTTTATAGAAATGTAAAATAAATGTATTCAAATATTGAGAACACTGAAAACTTTCTTCCCATCCTGGATCAAAAATAAAATTAAAACCTATTAGTTTGTTAGAGTAATAGGAGCAGTCCTATTTTTCTTTACCTATTTATTGTGAGGTGAGAAAACATTATCACAAGGATATGTTTCTAAGCATGTGTCTGTATATTTTCATTCTATTAATAAGAATTCAAAAATAATTATCTTACAAGTTTAAAACTTATTTTAAAAGATAGATACTCTTAATTTTATACCTAATAAATCAATTTGCACTTGGAGCACTTTATATTATACTCATTTATTATATATTTGAATGCAGAAAGATTGATAATGTCATTGTTGGAAAATAAACTTTTCTGAATATTAAAACTATAAATTTTAATAGATTTGCCCAATTAATTGAAAATAATCCAACCTCTAAAGTATCTCATAAAAATAAGAAAATATTCAAGACTAGAAATTAAAATTAAATTAAAAATAATGTTAGTTGTGAACAACTGTGTTAAACTTTTACATATTATGAAGGTTAATTTTAAACAGAAATCATACCCTTTTAAAAATTGTCATATAGACGTATCTATACATTGAAATCATTCAGTGCACAAGACTAAAAAGTATTTTTCTTATTCAAAATACAGGAAGAAAAATTTTAAGCAAGTTGTTTAAAATTAAGTCTCAAATTATAAAGAAAGTTATAACGAAAAAGATAAGTTATAGGGCAAACTATAGATAAAAGAGATATATTTTCTCTAACAATGCAATTAGATTGTTTTAAATGACATTTCCTGCTTACTTGCTTGTTTGGATTAAGGAAATTTTTTGTAAAACAAACAAAATGTTTAGAGCCAATGAACTGCAATTTGATTTGAACTCAGGACTCTAAGTTTGGGATGATGAAATTACATTTTAAAATTAGTTAATTTCCTATAGAACTATCCCATACCTCCCCAACCTTCCTTGCTGATCCTAAACACTTAGGTGTTTTTTTCTTACTTTTGACTTTGTATACATGAATGCATTGATACATATCCTTTACGATTGGCTTCTTCGTTTGGTGACATGTTGTTGAGACTCATTCACACAGCTATAGTTCATTCATTTTCACTGTTGTGTATTTTGCTGTGAAAATATATAACACCATGATTTATTTACCCATTTTAATATCAGTGAGCATTTGAATTGCTTTCATTTTTTTCTATTACAATCAATGATATAAAGGACAGTATTGTACTTATAACCTGGTACACATGAGCGAGACATTTTCCGAGGTTTACACCTATGAGTGGAAATACTGGGTTGTAGGTTTATGCATGCCTCAAATGTTCTAGATAATGCCAAACTGTTTTCCAAAGTGATTGTACCAGTATACGTTTCTGTCAACATGAAGGAGAGTTACTATTATTCCACATTTATGACAGTACAATGAGTGACTAAACTTTTTCATTTCTTTTACCAGTCTGGTAGCTGAAAAAGGGGATTTTATTGTGGTTTATCATTTACATTTCATGATTATTAATGAATATATATATATATATATATATATATATATATATATATATATACACATTTTTTTTTCTTAGACAAGTTTCTCACTCTGTTGCCCAGGCTGGAGTGCAGTGGCACAGTCTCGGCTCACTGCAGCCTCAACCTCCCAGGCTCAGGTGATCCTCCCTCAGCCTCCAGAGTACCTGGTGCTATAGGTGTGTACCACCACGCCCAGCTAATTTTATATTTTTTGTCAAGACAGGTTTTTGTCATGTTGCCCAGGTTGGTCTCGAACTCCTGGGCTCAAGCAATCTACCCGCTTCCACCTCCCAAACTGCTAGGATGACAGGCATGAGCCACTGCGCCAAGTCTTTTCATATATTAATTTAGTGTTTTTTGTTCCCTCTTCTGTGAAATGCTTGTCTTTTGCTCAATTTACTATCTGTTTATCTCATATATATGTGTGTGCATATATATATCAGAGTCCTTTATATATTCGAGTTCTTTGTATATTGGAGTTCTGTGCTCTTGTCCTTTGTTATACGTAGTGATGTTGAGCTGCGATGTATTGGTAGTGTTGTGATATGATAGTGGCTTATTGTTGGCATTTTGTTGTTTCGAGATAGTCTCACTTTGTCATTCATGCTGGAATTAAGTGGCACAATCTCAGCTCACTGTAACCTTTGCCACTTAGATTCAAGCAATTCTGCCTCAGCCTTCCCCGAGTAGCCTCAGCCTCCCCGGAGTAGTAATACAGGCAGATGTCACCATGCCCGGCTAATTTCTGTATTTTTAGTAAAGATGGGGTTTCATGTTGGCCAGGCTGGTCTTGAACTCCCGACCTCAAGTGCCTTGGCATCCCAAAGTACTTGGATGACAGGCATGAGCCACTGTGCCCAGCCATTGGCATCTATTTTAATTAGTGATGCCTACACTACACTTATTATTAAATATTTTGAATAACATCTTTATTTATATGTACTGCAAATACTTTCTTCCAGTTGGTGCTTATCTCTTCATCCCCTTTTTGGTGTCTTTCTAGGAAAAGGAGTTCTTAATTTTAACGGAGTCCAACTTATGAATATTTTCCTGTTAGGGTTACGTATTTTTTATAACTTGGAGAAGAAATCTTTTCATACTCTGAAATTTCAAAATTTCATAAAAAATTTTATCCTGTATTTTTTCCAAAAGTGTTAAAGTTTTGTCTTTCACATTAAAGTCCTTGGTCCATTTGGAATTTATTTTTCTTTATGTTGTGAGGTAGAGATATATTTTCAGCTTTTTCTATGTACAGATGCTCCTCAACTTATGATGGGGTTACATCCAAATAAACCCACTGTAAATGGAAAATATTGAAAGTCAAAAATGCATTTAATACCCTGATAAACCCATCATAAAATTGAAAAAAGTCAGGGACCATCTGTAGTTAACAGATGGTCCCAGCCGTCTCCTGAAAGATGTCCAATTTGCACCTAACTCCCATTCTCCCTGTGTTACCCCTCTTTCTCCCAATGCTCAGAAGGGCCCTGCCCACTGTCTCTATCACCATTTCTGATTGACATTGCTACAGCCTTTAGTGCTCATTTCCATTGATTTATGTTCATTTTCACCCTGTGTCTCTCCTATCTATACTACTTACTTCCGGGCTAACATCTAAAGATCCGCCTTTTAGAGACATTGGCCACTGGTCAGAAATTCCTCCTTTTACTATGCAGTGTTTTTGTAATATTTAGGCCTTTAGTTCTTGAATTGATCTGCTTATGGAAGGCTGGTCTCCGGAAAGTGGTGGTGTCATTATGGTATCCTGCAAGATTTAAAGAAGAGCCCTAACACGTAATCCAGCACCCTTGCTCTGCTGAGTGATTGATAGGATCCAAATGGGCCTGAAGAGGTGAGAACTCTTTTCACTGTGAGCCCCTAAGTATCTGTCACCAGCTGAGAGATGGCAGGCCCAGCAGCAGATGCCAAGGTCCAGTGACTGTGGCCAGGCGATATAGCATGTTAGACAGAATGCTGATTTGCTCATGGAAAGTGGGGTTTACTTCCCAGATTAGGTAGATAATGACAATGTAACTTCTTCCTGAAATGGTTGGTATCTCCTATCCTGGCCAATTTATTATCTAGAAAGATCAGAGCTGGCAAGCAAGTAAAGGACTAATCTTCTGGGCAGAGGCTAATGAGTGGAATGTTCTCAGCAAAACCAATAGGAGGCAGCCAGTCCTAGGGGATCCAGCTGAAAGCCTCAAGAGAGACCCTTCATCAGAAGGTAGGACAAAGTGCCACAGGAGTTTGACCACAGACTACAACTGAAGTCAGTTGTCTTCAAGGGACAAGGTAGCAGGAATCTACGACTGTATTTCAGAGACAGGAGTCTCTTCCCCAGAAAACATGTGAGAAACAAGTCAAGGTTGAGCAGCTAACTCTGCCTGCTAATCAACTCCTTCCACAAGAAATGAAAATTCTCATGGCTGCTCTTTCCTGCTAGCTCACATGTTGCTGCATATTTTCTAGAAACATATGTTGCCCCTATGAGATTCACATTCATGCCATGGTTTCCTCATAAGAGTGAAAGAAGACAATTATAAAAACAGCTCCCTTAGGTACTCTGCTGATGTACTCTGTCCCCACTCCCACAAAAAGCCAAGATTATCAGAAGGATTAAATGGTGTCAATTGCTCTGGAAATGATTAAACTGACCAAATTATTTAACTTTCACTATCCAAGCTTCCAGACTTGCCCAGAATACATACTCTGATTGATATCATATGATGATTTATTTTAATCATGTGTTAATTCGACAATCATTTAATAGACATCTTTCTCACACTAAACAATGTATCAGGATTTGAAAAAGAAGACAAGAATTGGGTGCAGGAAATGGGGGCTAACAGTCTTCCCAACACTGGTCATTTAGGGATTGTACAGCATTTGAAGCAACAAAGGCAATTTTTATGACAGGAATTCCCTCATAGCTAGAGGAAGACTGATAAAATTTTTTAAAAATCTCTTTACTCTCTGTGGGCTACTATATATAAAAGGTTGTCAGATCAACTTTATAAAACTCAAAGACCCACAAAAACTGCAACACAGAGTCACGATTTCATTTTTGAAAATGCTAAGATGAACAGATAAACCAGTGAATTATACAAAAGTCACCTACTGTTAAACATAACATTATAAAGAGGAGAATTTCTTTTCTAAACCCTTGAACGACTTGCAAAGTATAACCAGCAGCCCTCTGCACATGGAATTGTGCTGCACCTTGAGAATGTTTGTTCAAATAGAGGCTGGACAAAATGTGAACTTCACGGGTAGCCATGAAATGCTCTTCTCTTCCCACCACACTATCTGCTTCATCTCCAGCTCCCACTTTTACTGGCTAGAGTCTTTAATATTGTTCAAGAAAAAGTACTCTCTCAATTGTAGGACATAATGTACTACTGACTGAATCGTCCTACTTTTTAAAGACAAAGTACTTGTCTGTTTGAACATGTTTAGTTTTGGACGCAGGCCATTCAATATTCAGCTTGGAGTTAATAAATGTTGGGGCACAGTGTCCATGGCTAAACATTTACAAAATGGATATTATGTCCTTTTGGCTCAGTAATCATCTAATAACTTAAGATCAAATAATGATTTCCAGGCTGCTGAGCACATGGTGAATGTCCATCCTTCGTATTCAGGGCTTAATATTCTCCTAGCTTTTTTCTATGCTTAAGACTCAATAATACGCCTCATGGGACAATAAAACAACATCAGGATTGACACAGTGCGTTGAAGAGGCAAATGTTCATTGAGTACTTGTGCAGCTTTGGTATACTGGTAAAAGCAGAATCTTGCCTTCTTATTATGGCTTCTTCTAAACTATTGAAAACACTACAAAAAAAAGCCTCTTTTCCTTCTGTTATGTCATATTATTATTGGTCCCATCAGATGGTGATATTCTTGCAAGACTAATGATAGTAACTATTGTCAATAGTTAACAACTACTCCACATTTGTAAAATAAATTGTCTGTAAGAGGACATTGTTACCGTTGTAGAAAGTGATTGATCCAGTGGTCAATGTTTATAAAACATCTTGAAAATGAAGGCCACTGCACAGGCAATAATCCAAAGGATGCTGGTATCCTTTTTCCAGCTTAGGAACATTGTACATAGAAGTTTAGAGCCACAATTCTTCCAGGATATCTTTTCTACCAACTTCTCATTGGTCTAGTACCATTATATATGCAGGAGGTAAGTAGAAGGCAAGGGATATGTTGGGGAAGAAAATGAAGGGTCAAAGAAATTAAGAATGAGAACATATGTGCTATAGATAAACCTTCCCTAACAATTTTGCCACGGAACACCTTATGTCTTAATATTCTTTCATAATTGATTTCTGTTAACATAAAAATAAAGTCATCCTCCAGATTAAGTGAAAGTTGGAAGAATAAATCCATCACTTTACAATGAAAAGGTCTCAGAGTCACTACCTTAACCTGGTGATCAGTCTTCGACTGATGGTGAGACATGAGACGGTGTCTGCATCTTGTGGTGATGCGATATGAAGGTCACTGCTCCACAATAAACCTGGATCTAACTTTAAGTTCATGAGAAATACATGGGAAAGAAGAATAAGTTAAATGAGATCATGAAGAAATGGTCAGGCAAATCCAGGAGGTGGGACATGTTGTAGGATACCTGGCTTTGTTATCTCAACAAATCATTTTTAAAAGGTGGGAGGGAGGAGGTGGAGGATGGACTCTTAGATTAAGGAACTTCAGAAACATACAACCAAATGGAAAAAAATAAAATGTGTAGTACTTTAGCAAATCCTAGTTTAAATAAATCCATTGTAAAAATGTATTTTTTTGGGTAAGTAGGGGAAATTTGAGTATAGATTGGGTCTTAGATGTTAAAAGGGAATAATTGTAAATTTGTTAGATGTCATAGTGTTATGACTCTGTAGGAAAATAGACTTACTTTTAAATAAATGTATACTAAACTGTTTAGATTGAAATGTCTTGATATCTGTAATTTACCTTATTTGTTGTATTATTTTATTTTAAAACTAGCAGATAAAATTGTATGTGTTTATCATGTAAAACATGATGGTTCGAAGTATATATATGTTGTGGAATGACTAAATCTAGCAAATTAACCTACGTTATTACTTCACCTAGTTATTATTTTTGTAGTGAGAAGACTTAGCATTCACTCTCTTAGCATTCTTTGAGAATAAATACACTAAATAGTCACCATGTTGTACAACAGATCTCTTGAACCTATTTCTCATATCTTACTGAACTTTTGTATCCTTTGACCAACATCAGCCGCATCCTCCGACCTCAACTGTCCCAGCCTCTGATACCTACCGTTCTATTCCCTACTTCTATGAGATCAACTTTTAAAGATTTTACATATGAGTGAGGTCATGCAGTATTTGCCTTTCTGTACCTGGCTTGTTTCAGTTAACATCCTTTAGGTTCATTCACATTGTCATAAATGACAGAATTTCTTTCTTTTTATGGCTGAATGGTATCCCATTGTGTATATATACCACATTTTCTTTATTCATTTATACATTGATGAATACTTAGGTTGATCTTGGCTATTGTGAACAATACTGAGGTAAACATGGGAGTACAGATATTTCTTTGGCATACTAATTTTATTTCCTTTGCATATTTACTCAGTAGTGAGATTACTGGATCATATAGTAGCTTTATTTTTAATTTAAAAAATTTATACTCAGGTTCACTGTAATCTATTTCTAATTTTTTATGAACCTCCATACTGTTTTCCATAATAGTTGTACTACTTCATATTCCCATCAATGGTGTATAAGGGTCCCCTTTTCTCCATCTTCTCACCAACACTTGTTATCTTTTGTCTTGATAATAGCCATTCAAACAAGTATAAGACAATATCTCATGGTGGTTTTAATTTGCATTTTTCTGATAATTAGTGATGCTGAGCTTTTTTTTCTTTCTTCCATATACCTGTTGGCTGTTTGTATGCCATCTTTTGAGAGATGTCTATTTGGGTTCTTTGCTCATTTTTTAAATCACGTTCTTTATTTTCTTGCTATTCAGTTGTTTAAATTTCTTATATATTTTGAATATTAACCCATTATCAGACATATAGTTTGCAAATACTTTCTCCCATTCTGTAGATTGTCTCTTCATTCTGTTGTTTCCTTTGCTTGCAAAAGCGTTTTAGTTTGATATTATTTCATTATTCTATTTTTGCTTTTATTGCCTGTTCTTTTAGGGTCATTTCCAGAAACTTAACTGCTCAGACCAATGTCATCAAATTTTTCCTTAATGTTTCCTTCTAGTAATTTTGTAGTTTCAGGTCTTACATTTAAGTCTTTAATCAATTTTTTGGGTTGACTTTTGTGTGTGGTATAAAATAGAAATTCAATTTTATTCTTCCATGTGTGGATATCCAGATTTCCCAACACCATTTATTAAAGAGACTGTCCCTTACCCATTGTGTGTTCTTGCCACTTTTGTTGAAAATCAGTTGGCTATAAATGTGCGGATTTCCATTTGGGTTCTCTATGCTGGTCCATTGGTCTATATGCATCTTTATGATAGAGCCTTGCTGATTTGGTTACTCTAGTTTTGTAGTGAATTTTAAAGTCTAGTAGTGTGATACCTCCAACTTTGCTTTTCTTGCTCAAGGTTGTGTTGGCTATTGAGAGTCTTTTGTGGTTCTATACATTTTAGGATTGTTTTTCCTATTTCCATAAAAAGTGCCATTGATATTTTGATAGAAATTGCATTGAATTTGTAGATCACTTTGGGTAGTATAGACATCTTAGCAATATTAATTCTTCCAACTCACGAACATGGAATATCTTTACATTTATTTGTATCTTTTTTAATTTTTTTCATTGTTATTATAGCTTTTGATGTAGAGATCTTTCATCTCCTTGATTGAATGTATGCATAAGTGAGTTTTATTTGTAGTTATTATAAATGAGATTATTTTCTTGGTTATTTTTTCAGATAGTTCACTCTAAGTGTATTGAAATGCTACTAATTTTTGTATGTTGATTTTGTATCCTGCAGCTTTACTGAATTTGTTTATTAGTTCTAACAGTTTTTTGGTGGCATCTTTAGGGGATTTTCTATGTATAAGATCATACTATTTGCAAACAGAGACAATTTAACACTTCTTTTCCTATTTTAATGACTTTTTTTCTCTTGCCTAATTCCTCTGGCTAGGACTTCTAATACAATGTTGAATAGAAGTGGCAAGAATGGGCATTCTTATTTTGTTCCACATGCTAGAGGAAAAGCTTTCAACATTTCTTTGTTGGGTATAATGTTAGCTGTGAGTTTCATAATGGCCTTTATTATGTTGAGGTGCATTTTTTCTATACATAATTTGTTGAGAGTTTCTTATCACAAAAAGATGTTAAATTTTGTCAAATGCCTTTTATAAACCTATTAAAATTGTCATATGGTTTTTGCCATTTATTCTGTTCATGTAATGTATTGCATTTATTAATTTTTGTATATTGAACTATCCTTGCATCGTTGTAAAAGATCTCACTTGATTATGATGAATGATCTTTTTATGTGCTGTTGAATTTGGTTTGCTAGTATTTTGTTGATGATTTTTGCATCTATGTTCATCAGGGATATTAGTCTGGAGTTTTCTTTTTTTGTACTATCCTTGTCTTGCTTCGGTATTAGGGTAATGCTAGCCTTGTAAAATGAGTCTGGAAGCATTCCTGTTTTGGAAGTGTTTGAGAAGGATTGGTATAACTCTTTAAACATTTGGTAGAATTCAGTAGTGAAGCCATCAGGTCCTGGGCTTTTCTTTGCTGGGAAAGTTTTTATTACTGATTTAATCTCCTTAATTGTTATTCATCTGTTCAGGTTTTCTATTTGTTCACAATTAAATATTAGTACATTGTATGTTCCCAGAAACATATCCATTTCTTTTACGTTATCACATTTGTTGGCATATAATAGTTCATAATGTTTTCTTATGATCTTTTGTATTTCTGTTGGGTCTGTTGTAGTATCTTCTTTTTCATTTCTGATTTCATTTCTTTGAGTTTTCTCTGTTTTCCTTAGTCTAACTAAACTTTTGTCAATTTTGTTTATGTTTTCAAAAACCCATCTAATTTTGTTAATCTTAATCTTTTCTATTGTTTTTCTTTTAATCATTATTTTATTTATTTATGCTCTGTTTCTTTCTTTCTTTTTTTTTTAGATAGACTCTAGCTGTATCACCTTGGCTGGAGTGCAGTGGCATGATCTCAGCTCACTGCAACCTCTGCCTCTTAGGCTCAAGTGATTCTCATGCCTCAGCCTCCTGTGGAGTTGGGATTGCAGGAGTGTGCCACGACACTCAGCTAATTTCTGTATTTTTAGCCGAGTTGGGGGTTTCACCATGTTGGCCAGGCTGGTCTGGAACTCCTGGCCTAAAGTGATCTGCCTGCATCTGTCTCCTAAATTGTTGAGATCATAGATGTGAGCCACTGTGCTCAGCCTATATTGATCTTTATTGTTTTCTTCCTTCTAATAACTTTTGGCTCAGTTTATTCTTGGTTTTCTAGTTCCTTGAAGTGAAACATTAGTTGTTTATTTGATAGTTTTCTCTTTTTGTTGCTGTATGCATTTATTAATATAAACTTTCCTCTTATAATTTCTTTTGCTGTATCTTATAACTTTTGGTATGTTGTGCTTATATTTTCATTTCTATGTACCCCCAAACCTAAAATGCAATTAAAAAAAAGAAACTTTAAAATTTCTTTATTCATAATTGCTTGTTGAAGAACATGTTGTGTAATTTCCATGTATTTGTGAAATTTCCAAAGTTTCTCTTGTTATTGATTTTTAGTTTTACATCATTGTGGTCAGAAAAGATACTTGATGTGATTTCAGTTTTCTTCATTATTTTAAGACTTGTTTTGTAGTCTAACATATAATCTATCCTGGAGAATCTTCAATGTACAGTTGAGAAGAGTGTTTATTCTGCTGCAGTTGTAGTTGTGTGGAATGTTCTGTATATGTCTGTTAGATCCATTTGGTTTGGGGAATAGTTTAAGTCTTATGTTTCCTTGTTGCTTTTCTTTCTGAATGATCTGTTTATTATTGAAAGTTGAGTGTTGAAGTTCCCAATTATTACTGTATTGTAGTATATCTCTCCCTTTAGAACTATTAATATTTGTTTTATGTATTTAGGGACTCTGATGTCAGATGCATACATATTTACAGTTGTTATAACCTTTTGATAAACTAAACCCTTTAACATCATGTAATAACCTTTTTCTTTCTTATAGTTTTTGACTGAAAGTCTGTTTTATGTAAGTATAGCTACCCCTACCTTGTTGTGGTTTCCTTTTCTTTGGAGTATCTTTTTACATACCTTAACTTGCAGGCTATGGGAGTCCTTATAGATGAAGTAAGTCTCTTGTAGATTGAATATAGTTGGCTCTTATTTTATAATCCATTCAGCCACTCTATGTTTTTTGATTTAAGAGTTTAATTCATTTACATTAAAGCTAATTATTAATAGGTAAGGACTTTGTACTGTCATTTTGTGAATTGTTTTCAGCTGTTTTGTAGATTATTTGTTGTTTTCTTTCTTTCTTGTTATCTTTTTCTGATTAAGTAATTGTGATTTTCTCTAGTGGCATGTGTGGGTTTTGTTTTTGTTTTTTCTTAGATACAGGCTCTAACTATGTTACCCAGACTGGAGTGCACTGTCTATTCAGAGATATGATTATATCCCACTACAGCCTCAGAATCCTAAGCTCAAGCAATTCTTCTGCCTCAGCCTCCTGGGTGGCTGAGACTACAGGCACACACCACCATGCCTGGCTTCTAGTAGTATGTTTTGATGTCTTAATTTTTATTTGTGTGTGTGTGTGTGTGTATCTACTGTTGGATTTTGTTTTGTGACTACTATGATACTTTTTAAAAACCTGATAGTTATAATAGGATATTTTAAGCTGAAAACAACTTAAGTTTGGTTGCAAAAAAAAAAACCCACTAAACTTTTATTTTATTCTCTTTGTACATTTTGAATTGGTAATGTCAAAATTTACATCTTTTTTTATTGTATGTCCCTTAGCAAGCAAATGTAGTTATTATTATTTTTAATTGTTTTTTTAACATTTATACTAAAGATAAAAGTGATTTATACATCATCATACAGTATTAGGGTATTCTGAACTTAATAATATATTTATTTTACCAGTGAGTTTTATACTTTCAGATGTTTTTATGTTACTCATTAGTATTCTTACCTTTCAGCTTGAGGAACTACCTTTAATATTCCTTGTAAGACAGATCTGGCTGTGATGAACTCTCTAGCATTGTTTCTCCAGGAAAGTCTTTCTTTCTCCTTCTTTTCTGAAGGACAACTTTGCTCAGGAATGCAGTATTCTCAGTTGTGAGTTTTTGTCTTCAGAACTCTGAACATATAATCTCACTATCTCCTGGTCTATAATGTTTTTTTCTGAGAAATATGCTGCTACCTGTAGTAAAACTCCCTTACATGTTGTTGTTGTTTTTTTTAACCTTACTGCTTTCAGGATTCTCATTTTGCCTTAGATTTTGACAGATTGATTAAAATATGTCTTGGGGTACTCTTGTTTGAATTTAGTCTGAATGGAGATCTTAACCTTTCTGTACCTCGATATTTACATCTTTCTCCAGATTTGGAAATTTTTTATGCTATCTCTTTAAATAAGTTCTTAAGGCTTATTTAATAACCACTTTATCTTTCTCTTCTTCCCCTTCAACTCCTATGACTCAAATATTTACTCTTTTCATGTTGTCTCATAACTTCTAAAAGCTTCTTTATTTTATTCATCTGTTTTTCCTCCTCAATATTTAAAAATTTCCTGTTCTTGAGTTCACAGACTCTTTTGCTTTATCAATTTCACTGTTGATACTCTCTATTATAGTTTTCATTTTGTTCATTGTATTTTTCAGCTCCAGCATCTGTTTTATTTTATAGTTTAATTTTTCAATCTCTCTATTAAATAATTTCTCATACTGGTCACTAATTATTTTTCTCATTTTATTGACTTGTTTATTTGTATTATCTTGAAGTTCACTGAATTTCCTTGGAAACAGTTCTTTTGGATTTTTTGTCAGGCAGTTTATACATCTTGAATTCTTTAGGGTTAGTAGCTGGCTTTTCATTTTGTCCCTTTGGTGATATTATGTTTCACTGATTGCTCTTGACCCTTGTGGTCATGCACCAATGTATACACATTTGAAGAAAGAGGTACTTATTCCAATCTTCTCAGACTGGCTTTGTCTGGGAAAGTCTTTCAGCAGTCAGCTTGTCCTGAGATTCTGGGAAGGCTGTCTGGCATGGTTCCAAAGCCTGGAGCTGCTAAGGCTTGTGCAGTGTTGGGTATACTTGAATCCTGGAACCACTGGAGCTGACAGTGCTGGAGTATCCCTGAAGCCCAGGTTCACTGCAGGTGGACTAGAGGCCTGGGGCTGCTGAGACCTATCTGCTTCTAGGGCTGTCCACAACCAGGGTCACTGAAGTCAGCCTGCTGGTAGTGCAGACTAAAGATTGGTTCCCATGCACAGGCCTGAAACCTAGGTCTTTGTATTCACCACTAAGTCATGGTGGTTTGGAGGCTCAGTAGAAAGGTAACAGCCTGGAGTCTGCAGCCATGGAGGCCTGCTTGGTGCTGGGTTTTACTATGACAGGCCTGGTGTTGGGATCCAAGAAAAAGTCCTGTGCTCACTTCCCTGCCTTTCTCCGAACTGGACAATATCTCTGTCCATACTGCTGCCTGGGACTGAGTGAGGGGGGTTATATGGGCAATCTAAAAGTGTTCTTCCTACCCTCTTCCATGCATCTTTTCTTATTATTGTGCTATAACCAGGTACTGTGCTCTTTCATCTGGTTTCCTTAGTTCTTGTGAAAGTATTTTCACTGTTTGAATAGTTCAAATTGATGTTTCTGTGGATGAATGATTGCTGGAGAGTCTTATTTTACCATTTGTTTTGTCCTTCTCTTGTAATTTATTACTTCAGTCAAAAAATAGTTGAGGAAATGTGGCAGAATATTAACTGTTGTTAAATCTAGTGTTTTTCTTTTTCTGTATGTATAAACATTTTCATAATAAATATTTAAATATTATTTTCTCCATTTTAAAAATAAGTGGTTTAGGCCTCGTATTAGTTCCTTTGAATTTAAATGGCTTTATAATTATTAAACATCAGTACTATTATTATAATAAAAATAATATGTGCACACTTTCAAGTGTTAGTGAGTATGAGAGCAACTGGAGCTCTGATACTCTGTTGGCAGGAGCATAATTTTTTACAACCACTTTGGAAATCTATCAATATATATTAAAACTACTATATGATACTATTTACATAAAGTTCAAAGGGAAACAAAAGAAATGTATAGTATCAGGGATCCGGGTAGTTATTACTCTTGGGACAAAGGGTTAGTGACTAGAAGCATGAGCTTCTGGGATATTGATATTATCCTGTATTTCAGCCTGAGTGCTAGTTACACAGGTAGGTTAGCTTTGCAAAATTTGTTAAGTTGTACACTTATCATTTGTGCATTTTTATAGGTATGCTGTATATCAATAAAAAGTTTATACCACAAAAAAGCATAATACAAAGAATGTAAATACTATGTGCATTGTAAAAAAATTCAAATCCAAAGAATATGTTACTTCCCTCTGGAGAATCAATCATATGTCAAGACATGGTAAATGATGGCCTCTTATCAGCTAATTACAAAGTCTACTTCCTAACCCCTTTTTAAAATAAAAAAGTTGTGGTTTGTCTAAAATAATCTTCCTGTCTAATAGATCTATGAATTTAAGACTTCTATTCAAAAAAGCCATTGTCTAATACCACTATTTGAACATACAGTAGGATGGTGTTGTAAGGCAACAATGGCTGGCTGCTTCATATTATATTTCCAATGTAATACATTGAAAAGAATGGAAACTTTAACAATCAATGTTCATTTTGTATAAATTTAGGTTAGAGATCTAACAACCAAATTGCAAAGAGGTATATCAGTCTTTTGAGAAATGTCATACCCAAGTGAGAATAAGATATTATGAATTTTGACATTTTCTGAATTATTACTTTACATACTATTTTGTATGTTAGAGTCTTATATTCAGATATAATTTAAATGTCAACCAAAACAACTGTTTTCTGATATCAATATTAAAGTATTTTGATATGCTTGGAGCCTTTGCTTTCAGTTATGCTTCCAACCTTGCCAGGGTGCCATAGCAGTTCTGTCTTCTCCATGGTCTGTTTCAAAAGTTACCAGATCATTCTAATCGTGGGGTGCCAGGGGGAGTGATACAGTTAGAATTTGTGTCCCCACCCAAATCTCATTTTGAATTGTGATCCCCAGTTGTTGAGGGAAAGACCTGGTGTGAGGTGATTGGATCATGGGGGTGGATCCCTTCCATGTTGTTCTCATGATAGTGATTGAATTCTCAAGAGATCTGATGATTTTATAAGTGTTTGACATTTCCTCCTACAAACACACTCTCTCTCTCACCTACCAAGTAAGATGTGCCTACTTCCCCTTCCATCATGATTCTAAGTTTCCTGAGGCCTCCTCAGACATGTGGAACCGTGAGTCAATTAAACTTCTTTTATTTATAAATAACCCAACCTTAGGCAATTATTTATAGCAGTGTGAAAATGGACGGATAGAGGGAGACAAAGTAATTACTCACTATTTTCATCAGTACAATGAGCAAGCACTGATTACGATTGTGCTGTGTGAAGGACACCATACAAGTGACTAATATTACCCCTGACTAAGCCTGTTTGTACTTATTGTCCAGCAGGAATAATGAATTCTGAACTCCCCGTGGATGACAGCAAAGCAGAACTCTGTGTAACTACTGCTTGTCTCTATCTCCTACTACTTCAGTATAACATATTATAGAGACTTATATAAGCAAGGTAGGTGAAATAACACTTTTGTTATTAATAATAATAGCTACATTTTATTAAGCATTTGCTGTATAACAGCAAGTAGGTTAAACATGTATTAGTTTTATTTGATTGTGGTCTATTATATTGGTTAAGGTAATGCTGGATGCTGTAAGAGTAAATCCTGGCCAGTGCAGTGGCTCACACCTGTAATCCTAGCACTTTGGGAGGCCGAGGCGGGTGGACCATTTGAGGTCGGGAGACCAGCCTGGCCAACATGGTGAAACTCCGTCTCTACTAAAAATACAAAAATTAGCCAGGCATGGTGGTGCATGTCCAGCTACTTGGAAGGCTGAGGCAGGATAATTGCTTGAACCCAGGAGGCAGAGGCTGGAGTGAGCCAAGATTGCACCACTGCACTCCAGCCTGGGAGACAGAGTGAGACTCTGTCTTAAAAAAAAAAAAAGAAGAAGAAATAAATTCTAAAATCTTGATGGCAAAACATGATAAACAATTATTTGTTTATTACTTGTTGTCTGATTTGTGGTAGGAAAACACCTCTCCTCTGCATAGTCATTCAGGGATCCAGGATGATGATCTGCCATTTTCAACATGTGGGTTCCTAGATGACCCTGGGATCAAAATCCAGACAGTACATGGAGAAAGAGAGAAAGGATTGTGCCAAAAGCATTTAGAGATCATCACTGCATAATTTCCCCCACATTCCACTGGCTAGAACTTAGTAATATTACCTCACCTGGCTATAAGGGAGGCTAGAAAATCCAGTCAAACTATTATTCCAAGAGAGCAGATTTGGTGAGCAGCTGGTTTGTCTTTGTCATGTGTGTCTTTTAGAGAAAGAATGATGTATGTACACATAATTTAGGGGAACCTAAGGGGGTGGAGAAAGAATTAGTTTTTCTTAACAATCAACCAATAATCATGTTATAGTTTCCAAAGATGCTTGTAGTCCCCATGCATTAAAAATACCAAAGAATCATCTCTCAGTTATGAACACATGGGAACTATAAAACATATACAAAGAGCAGGGCCTTGAATAAAATACATTCAGCAACCGGTGTCATCACTGGTTTACCACAGGTCAAATGACTACATTTGCGTGTCCATATTTATGACCACTTGCATTTAGCACCTTCCCAACAGTTTTATGTGCCTTGATCATTCGATTTGTATTGTGAGAGTAAAATTGAGGAGCAGTAGTGGGGATACAGGAGAAAAGAAAGTAGGATGATGGGCTTCCTAGACTCCTGAAAAACCTGGGTTTTTCTGTGGCCTATCTTCTTTATCTCTATGCCTATAAGGCAGAAGTAATAAACATTTTTCCTTTTGGATATTTGGTCCCATTGATTGGACTTGCTAATGCATCAGCCAGTATGTCAGCTTTACTGTACACACTTAGCACTTTTGCATTATTCTAACCTTTTAATCAATTGTTTAAATAAGAGAACACAAAACACACTCATTAATTTATAAAGGTTATTAATTTGTTTATGAAAAATAGAGAAGACATTTGTTTTGAAAAATTGGTTTTTGCTACTTCAATATATTCTTAGCAGTAGTAATAGTCAGAAACAGAAAAAACAATAAGGGTTAGGAGGCTGAGGCAGGAGGATCCCTTGAGCCTAGGAGTTCAAGTATATAGTGAGCTGTGATTGTGCCACCGCACTCCAGCCTGGGCCAGAAAGCAAGACCCCATCTCTAAAAACAAAGCAAGAAAATAAGCAAGCAAGCAAGAAAGATTAAGAGTCAAATAATACAGCAAAGCACGTATTTGTGTGTAAGGACTCAATATGCTGGCAATCAGAAATGCATTAGGAAGAAGCCGTGTGATCTTTGGCCTTTCCTCCTGACAACTCCACATGGAAAATTTATTTTATTTCCTATTTAACTTATACTAATGTGTATGTATACTATAATAACTTAAAGGAAATCCTAAATTAGTAATGTTTTCACTGGCCTATTTTGAGGACATTTTCTGACCTTACTTTCTGACGTTTGAGGACATTTTCCGACCTTACTTTCTGACATTAGAAGACATTTTCTGACCTTACTAGGATTACAGGTGTGAGCCACTGCACCAGCCAGGATTTACTCTTATAGCATCCAGCATTACCTTAACCAATGCAATAGACCACATTCAAATAAAACTAATATATGTTTCACCAACTAGCTGTCATACAGCAGATGCTTAATAAAATGTAGCTATTATTATTAATAACAAAAATGTTATTTTACCTATCTTGCTTATATAAGTCTCTGTAATATGTAATACTGAAGTAGGAGGAGACAGAGTCGAGCATGGTTAGAAGTCCTCATCTTAGGCATCAGGGCTTTTGGAAATATTAGGCCACTCAGTTGTACCATGTTACCAAAGAGTACCTGATCTTAGACACTGAAAAATAGTAAGGGTAAAGCCGCCAGTCTATGGATGGCTAAATTGGCAAAATAGCTCCATTTGGTTTGCCTAATATTTCAAATAAATGCACAGTTTAAGTCCTGTTTTCTATTGAACACTTTCTACACTGCTCTTTTACAAATCTCTAATAAAAACTAAGCTGTGTCATGTACTTTCTTCCTCAATTTGATGCTCACTGTTGCATGAAAGCTGAATAGGATGCCGCTTGAGATCAGAATAACATCATTTTCAGAAACACAATTCTTAAAATAAAAGGGGCAATTATTATTATTAAAAAAACAACTTTAATCTCTTTCTTTATACGCTAGAAGTACATCATTATACTACTTCATGCCATAAGATTATCAATCAATAGAGATTTACTGCAGAAAACAACCCAGAGAATAAGAATTTCAAAGTGACCTATTAGAAGAGTTAGAGCCATATGCCACTTTGGTAGAAATTTGAAATAAATATATATTTTAAACAATTATCTGCTAAATTATCTCAACTATCTTTCACCCTACATGAATTAATTAAATGACTTAAATATCATACTCTTTGAAGGTGATAAAAGTCTAGGATGTTTTATGGGAATATTTAGAACAAATGTAAATGTTCTATATGCAAAAATATAAATGTGAACAAAATCAGCACAGCTTCTCTGAGAAGCTTTTAGTCCCACAATCTTTGGTAGTTAGCCTTTGTATGTTCTTTATGGGATGGAAAAAGAAAGGTCAGACCTTATTATTTAATTTAAACATTGCCTGTTTACTGTTGCTGGGCCAAGACAACTTCAAGCCCAAGGGCATATGTGGGAATGAGAGGAATTCAAGTTGTGACTCCTGAATAAAAAAATGAAAAATATGAATAAATGGACTCACTGAAATTCTCTTCTTTTAATCATACATTTGAGGACAATTGAAATGTCAATTCCAGAGCCTCACATCAGATATGCACACACACAACACCACACTACCCACATGCAGACCTCCCATTCTCACGTTACATGTACCAGGCAGACACACACCATAAGCAAACACATCACAACCACACAGATGCATATATCACACACACACAACAGGCGTGCATACACGCATAGCCACACACAAATACTGTATACTCACACCCCCTCCACACACACACTTTTCTGTACAGATTCACATGCCAGCCTAAAATAAATGAGTGGAAAAGATAAAACAGAATCTTCCATTATCTCATTACTTTTACTACACTGTATTCATTAACAAAAATTTGGTCTCGGTATTTCCAAAGTCTTCCCCCATATGCATAGGCCATGGTAAGGAGTGAGGCCTTAGATTTGCACTGTGTTTGACTACACAACAAAAACTACACAGATATATTGTTCTATCTTTATCTTAGCCATTCTGTTCATCACTTAGGCATACACTGTCTCTTATAATATTTCGAGAGTGATTTAGAATTTACACAGTGCTTTCGCATAAACAGTCTTATGTAATCCTGGCGTGGATGTACTGAGGTAAATATAACTACCCCATGCTGCAGGTAAGCAATCTAAGACTCAGCGAGTTTAAGTTCTTTTCCAAAGGACTAGTAACTAGGAAGAAATAAAGCTACAATTCCAAACTAAGCCAAAGACATGTGCTCTTTCTATGTGACCTTCCTGTCTGTATCTTCCCTACAAAGCGGTACTGTGGGTCATTGGAGGCATTTCTGTACTTTGAACTGTTTGAACACTGGATCCTGTTTAACTTCTATTCTAATTATTTCCACAAGACTTCACTGACACTAATTGTAAAAAATCTAAAGTGCACAAAGTCATGACACCTACAATTCCCAATTCCATAGCTGATTCATGGATAGATTGCTCTAAGTTTTTGTTTTGTTTTATTTTGAGACAGAGTCTCACTCTGTTGCCAGGCTGGAGTGCAGTGGAGCAATCATGGCTCACTGCAACTTTCGCCTCCCGGGTCCAAGCAATTCTCCTGTCTCAGCCTCCCGAATAGCTGGGACTACAGACGTGCACCACCATGCCCAGTTAATTTTTGTATTTTTAGTAGAGATGGGGTTTCACCATGTTGGCGAGGCTGGTCTCAATCTCTTGACCTTGTGATCCACCCACCTCAGCCTTCCAAAGTGCTGGAATTACTGGTGTGAGCCACTGTGCCATCCCTGCTCTAGTTTATGAGATGGTTGGATATCCTTTTTCAAAAGCTGATCATAGACAGGGACTTTGTCGGTGTTGGGAATGGTCAGTTTTATACTCTGTTTTTTTTTTTTTTAAAATCCGGGCACAGCCGTGATCCCACAAATTCTAATTTGTTTGTAACACATCAGAAACCCAGGAAGGCACCAAGTAGATGCTCTCTCACTGGCTTATAGGTTGGGTGCTTTTAAGTTGGAGACGTTTAAATCAGAGATGAACCTCTTGCAACAATATATTTCATGGCACATGAGCCTTCTGTCTTCCAGCAACTAAAGGGAGCTGTGGTAGGAAGAGCTGGGGGCACAGGGATGAGGAAGACAGGTAAGGGGACAGAAACCGGGACAGCAAGGGGTGGCTCAGGGAAGGCTCAGGAGCTCCCACCCCGCAGTGGGTAGCTCGTCACTCCTGCTCCCCATGTCTGTGTCCCTTCAGGAGAAGCTGGCCAGGGACTGAGCCACTGCTCAGACAGCGCCTCAGCCTGCTCAGCACTGCTTTACATGTCTGTGTGCACACGTGTGTGTCTGCGTGCGTGTGTAGGTTGTGTGTGCATGCCTGCATGTGTGTGCACGTCTGTGTCTGCGTGTGCAAATATGTGCATGCCTGCATGCATGTGTGTGTCTGTGTATTCCTTTCGAAATGTGCTAGATGCCCTCTTTAAGTAAATCACATTTAAATGCTGTAACTGACCAGTCTGTCAACATCTTTTCTTTTTTTTTTTTTTTTTTTGCACCTGTACCCCAGAACTTAAAGTACAATTTAAAAAAAAAAAAAAAAACAAGGAAATACGCCAAAAAAAGTTGATGGTTTGAAACTATGGACCACAAGTTTCTTTGTGTGTGTGTGTGTGTGTGTGTATTAAGCATTATTATTATTATTTTTTTGAGAAAGAAAAAAAGAATAATAAAAAGAATAAAGAAGAGGAAGAAAGAGAAAGAGGAAGAGGGAGAGAGAATGGGGGTATTGCTTTATTGCCCGGGCTAGAATGCAGTCTAAATATGGGTATGCCTATAATTGTCCTTAATAATGGAGACATAAAATAAAATGAGGGAAGAGAATAACAAACAAGGAGCCAACCAACATTTCGTTTAAACTTCTAATTTGATATGATGTGGTACTGATAAGAGTGTATATTTTGTATATTTAAAGTGGAGAGTTCTATAAATGTTAATTACATTTACTTGTTCCAGATCTGAGTTCAAGTCCTGGATATCGTTGTTAATTTTCTGTCTCATTGATCTGTCTAATATTAATGTTGAAGTCTCCGACTAATATTGTGTGGGAGTCTAAGTCTCTTTATTAGTCTTATATGTCTGGGTATTCCTGTATTGGGTGCGTACATATTCAGGATCTTTAGCTCTTCTTGTTGTTGCGTTGATCCTTTTATCATTATGTAATGTCCTTCTTTGCTTCTTTTGATCTTTGTTGCTTTAACAACTATTTTATCAGAGGCAAAAATTGTAACTTCTGCTTTTTATTTATTTATTTTAGCTCTCTGGTTGGTAAATCTTTCTCCATCCCTTGTTTTGAGTCTTTGTGTATCCTTGAATGTGAGATGGGTCTGGATGCAGCATACTGATGGGTTTTAGTTTTTTATCTAAATTGTCTGTCTGTCTTTGGATTGGGGGATTTAGTCAATTTAAATTTAGAATTAACAATGATATATGTGAGTTTAATACTGCCAGTTAATATTAGCTGGCTATTTTGTCCATTAGTTGATGTAAATTCTTCATTATATTGATGCTCTTTTTGGTGTTTTTTAGAAAGGCTGATACTGTTTATTCCTTTCTATGTGTAGTGGTTCTTTCAGAAGCTCTTGTAAAGCAGGCCTCGTGGTGATGAAATCTCTGAGTGCTTGCTTGTTCACAAAAAACTTTACTTTTCCTTCACTTATGAAGCTTAGCTTGGCTGGATGTGAAATTCTGGGTTGAAAGTTCTTTTCTTTAAGGATGTTGAATATTGGTCCCCACTCTCTTCTGGCTTGTAGGGTTTCTGCTGAGAGATCTGCTGCAAGTCTGATAGGCTTCCCTTTGTGGGTAACCTGACCTTTCTCTTTGGCTGCCCTTAGTATTTTCTCCTTCATTTCAACCCAGGTAAATCTGATGATTATGTGCCTTGGAGTTGCTCTTCTTGAGGAATATCTTTGTGGTGTTCTCTGTATTACCTGGAGTTGAATATTATCTTGCCTTACTAGGTTGGGAAAATTTTCCTGAATAATGTCCTGAAGCGTATTTTCCAGCTTGGATTCATTCTCTTCGTCACATTCAGGTACACCTATCAAGCGTAGATTAGGTCTTTTCACATAGTCCCATATTTCTTGGAGACTTTGCTCGTTCCTTTTTATCCTTTTTTCTCTAATCTTGTCTTCTTGTTTTATTTCATTGAGTTGGTCTTCGACCTCTGATATCCTTTCTTCTGCTTGATCAATTCGGCTGTTAAAACTTGTGCATACTTCACGTAGTTCTTGTATTGTGTTTTTCAACTCCATCAATTCACTTATAGTCCTCTCTAAATTGTGTATTCTTGTTAACATTTCGTCAAACCTTTTTTCAAAGTTCTTAGTTTCTCTGGATTGTGTTAGAACAAGTTCTTTTAATTCACAGAAGTTTCTTATTATCCACATTTTGAAGCCTGCTTCTGTAATTGGAACACACTCGTTCTCCATCAAGCCTTGTTTCGTTGCTGATGAGGAACTGTGATCCCCCGCTGAGGGAGAGGCGTTCTGATCTTGGGTATTCTCAGCCTTTTTTGGCTGTTTTCTTCCCTTCATTGTAGATTTATCCATGTGGTCTTTATAATTACCGTCTTTGTAATTGGGTTTCTGAGTGGACGTCCAACTTACTGATTCTCAGCGCCGAAATCTGAGCAACCCACTGCACCGACTAAATCAGCGGCGTTAAGATTGATGGTGCTTTTCTGACTCTGCACCAAGAACCAACGCTTCGAGGGGCGGGCAAAACCGCCTCGCCGGTCACAAGAGTCACACTGGCGACCCGTGGGGCTCCTCCGCTGGGAATCTCCTGGTGCGTGGGCAACAAGAATTCATGTGAAGGTGTGGCGTCCTCTCCTTCTTTGCGCTTTCACTGGGAGCTACAATCCCGAGCTGCTAGTGATCAGCCATCTTGGATCTCTCTCTATACTCTGTTAAAGCAACTAATACATTGAAGAAATGGAGATTTCCAGGCTGAAAACTTCAGGTCATATACATTTTTTACATGCCCTGCACAATGCCCACCAAATATTGGCATTTAAAATTATTTGTGTATACATTATGTGTATGAAATTAGGTGGCACTGAAGAAATTAGAAAATTCATTTCATTCATTTTGCTACCAAGATTTCTTCATAATGGGAGTTAAGAATCTTTCCTTCTTTCCTAAATTCATTTCCTTTCTTCCTTCTTTTTTTCCTTCCTTCCTTCTTTCTTTTGCATTGGCTAGCTTATTCATTTTATCTTTTAGCAAGGATTTATATGTACATTTACCTTACTTAAGTGAATGATTCTAAAAGTTACAAATGTCAATTTCCTCTATGTATAAGCCACCTACCATAAACCATTACAAAGATCAGACCACAGCATAAGTTGTCCAGAAAAGTCTTCCTTTCATGCAGAAAGGAAAGACTATGCAGTAATTGAGAGAAGTTCCTGCTTAGAATCCACAAGATTTCTTAAAGAATAAAGAATTTACCGCCTCACAATTCCAAATGAAGAAACCTATTATCTTGCGTTCATTTCCTGAATTTCTTTGCAAACAGTCTCTCTATTTTGGGAGGCTGGACTCCCTTTTCAAAGTAGCTTTATTTTTCTCACTGTAGTGAAGTTATCTAAATTACAATCCTGTCAGCCAGTGAACATTCATATGTGTAGGGCATATTTAGATCAGGGAATTTCCCTGGCATCTAATTTTTATTCATCCAAATATTTGTATGAAGTTCAAATTTTTGACAATTCATTTAAGGTAGTCAGGGTCAATAAATATAAATAATGTATAAATAAGAAAACACCACCATGTCCTTTAAACTGTGCAAATTTTATTATTTGACTCACTTAAAACAGATGTTCTGTTTGAAATGCTAAGTTCAAATGTGATTATGCACTTTTTACCACTTACTAATTGAGCATCTAGAGGTTGGACATGTTCTCAGCAATTAGCTGTAGGGAAATGTAAACCTGTCATAATAGCCATATTATGGGTTCTGTTCAAATGCAGAGGAACAGAAGATAGTGTGCAATATTTTATTGAGAATCATTTTAAAATATTAAGGGCAGAGCTAAAGTGGAACATGATCAAATTACCACCTATTCTCAATGTGCATATTCTGCAGAAGGAGAAAGATTAGTAATAGACTCTAACTCTAGAGATCCTCATGCTGCTTCCCATTGAAGTTTTAACGCATATCAGTTCCAGTCTTTCAAAATAAAGACACAGAAAATATGTAGAATTGATGGAGGTAAAAGATGTATATCTCAGGTGCCAAAACCAACTGGAGATTGATATTTATATACATTTTAGTAATAATTTATTTCACTGTAAGTAATTGTGATTGAAGACATAAGAGTTTCAGCTTTATTTTGCCAGTTAATAACTACATGATCTTGGGAAATTCACCTATCTCTCTGAATATAAGTTCTTTCACCTATAAAATGGAATATTAATAAGATTCTTTTGTGATTTCCTTTCATTATCTCTCTCTACTTATCTACATGAAAGCTCTCTAAAGGGAGAGATTTTTGTCTCTTTTGTTCATTAAACAATCTGCTTAGATTAGTTTCCCAGGACACAGTAGGTATTCAGTAAATATTTTTGGAGTAAATGAATTAAAAAGAAGAAATTTTATTAGCTTGGAACTAAAAATGTCCTTGAGTATCACTAGATTCTAGAAGACATATGGAAAAACAGTAGTTAGATAAGTAAAACTAGAAAAGTAAGACAAGGAAAGAAGAAAGTAAGCATTTAAGAGAAAGGTTATGATGGATAAGGCAAAATTGGATAAAACCAATTAGCATCTGAGTAGCCACTTTGGAGTATGTATTTCAGGGACCACAAGTCTCCATCCCAGACCACTAATTTTGGTAATGTTGTTTTCTTTGCATAAGTGTTTTATTACTATCTGAAGGTAAAGATATTTCTTGTTTCTATTGTAAGACTTTTAAATATCAATTACATTTTTCTAATGCATAGATGGTACCAAATAAATGTAGATTTGAAATCAACTGATTACTTGAATTTCTCTTCACATATACTCGCCTTGAAGAACCATGAACAATTACATCTTGTTTCACACATGAGTTATTTTGTGTTCTTCTGGTCAATGAGAGGTTCACTGCAATTTAGTATTTTGTTAATGACACATTTGACATGTTGGTGAATTTTCCTTATGTATGTGGATGATGATACGATGAACTCATTCTTAAAATTCTGAGGGGAGATGAGAATTTGAAAGACTCTAACTTAGAAATAAAGTCATTGAAAGGAAGCTTAATAAATCAAACAATGAAAAATATATTACAGTATAAATTTTTTGTAAAATTATATAGGAAATTACTTAAAAATACATTGAGACATTGAGAGAACTAAAATGTCCTCTTCTGGTCCCCACACAGATTTTGACTCCTGTACCTGCCAGTCTGCTCACTCTTACCCCCATTCATCTATCCTGTTTCCCTACCCAGAGCTTCCTCTCTATGTTCAGTCCTGTCTCTCTACCTTGGTTCAACACTTTCCCCGTAAGGCTCTGATTTCTCCTCCTTTTCTTCTATGAGAGGAAAATTACTCTTTTCTGTGACCCCAGAAGACTTCCTTGATGAGTCCACAACACACTAAGCACAATCTTTACCAAACCTTACAGAATATATTTTCCGTTCAATGTGATTTAGCATCTGATTATTTCCAGTCTTATATTAATCTCTGCTTAAGTTTTGTCTCTGTAGATAGATGGCAGACTGATCTAATGCATAGAGTGCCTAGCAGAACTTGAGTATGAAGTAGGTACACGGTAAAGAGTCTACATGGAAAAAAAATGTTCCTTGGCTTGGAATCACTCTCAATACTGTCCAGCAGACAAGGTCAGTAGCAATCCTCTAAAGAGTTAAACTTTTCCTGAGAAATAATAATTGCTCCCACCTCCTGAGTTATACTGTACACACCATTTTCTTAAGTCAATTTATCTAATCCTAACAACTTTATAAGGTAAATATTGCTCTTAAACTCCATTTATCAAATGAAAAAACTGAAGTTAAATCTCACTAAAACTTAATAGCTAATAGGTGATGATATCACAATTTGAACTCAGGCAGACTGACTCCAGAGCCCTTCTGCTCTCGGGAGCGGATACCAGAGTCAAAAAGAGGAATAAGAGGAAACTAAGCAATTGCTGTGCTTTCCAGACACACTATGTGGCCATCTTATCCACTATTCAGAAATGAGGCACTCTTTTCCTTTTTTTTGAGTCAGAGTCTCACCCTGTCTCCCAGGCTGGAGTGCAGTGGTGCGATCTCAGCTCACTGCAACCCAGACATGAGGCACTCCTAAACTAAGATGCATATCTGATTGCAACACCAATAAAATTTTAACAGTGGCCAACAACATAAAGATTAATGGCATTTACTGACTAGAAGAAAGGGGATTTTTCACTGTTTGGCAAAACCATTCAGAAGAAAATTGTAGCATTCCAACAAAGAAAAGGATGGGGGAAAATGAAGCCAAAGAAAACAATGACAGCGAGGAACTGAGTTGACCATGACAAAGAGAAAGGGAACCAAACAGTGGGTAAAAGAGCATAGCTCCTGAGCACTCTGGCTGTGTCATGCTGTCTTGCAGATATCCAAGATAAAACTGGGGCAAGCTCATGTCAACAGGAAAGCCACAACAGTCCAGCAGCACAGTCTAATAGAATTTTGTGATAATAAAAATATTCGATATTGACACTTCCCAGTATGGTGGCCACTAGCCACATCTGGCTACTGAACCCTTCAAATGTGATTAGCGCAAATGAGGAATTAGGTTTTTAATGTTTTAAAGTTTAATTAATTTAAATGTAAATAGGCACATGTGGCTAGTGACCACAGTCATGAACAGTAAAGGTCTATGGCTTCCAGATGGCAAAGGGATTCTAGGGACTTCTCTAAAAAAGGGCATTCCATAACCCTGTCACTCTCTATATGCTGACCATGTAGAAAAGCGTATGACTGTCTAACACTGAGATTCTGAGTGGTGATGAAAAGGCTGTATTATATTCTGTTTGCTAAATATGATAGGGTAAACTGTGTACTTTTACAATTCATTTGTGAAAGCCCTAACCCCCAATATCTCAGAATGGAACTATATTTAGATACGGGGCCTTTAAAGGGGTGATGAAGTTAAAATTAGGCCGTTAGGGTGGGCCTTAATCAAATCTGGCTGGTGTTCTCATAGAAAGAGAAAATTCGGCCACCCAAATAGACACCAGAAATGTGCATACACAGAGAAAGACCATGTGAGGATCCAGCAAGAGAGAGGCCATCTGCAAACTTAGGAGATAGGACTCAGAAAAACCAAACTTATTGGCATCTTGGCTTGGACTTCCAGTCTCCAAAACAGAAAGGAAACAAATTTTTGTTGCTTAAGCCACCCAGTCTGTAGTTTTTTGTTATGGTAGCCATAGCAAATTATTACACTAAAGAAGTTAAAAACAAGTGCAATACATTTTTAAAACTTCCATGTAATTTAAGTCCAAAGTTTCAGGTTAGCCTTGGTTTATTTATCGAACTGTATTTCTTGACCCACTCCTCAAAACTGAGAACACACAGAATCTTGTAGTAGAACATTCAAAGTAGGAAACAAATTATAAGCTACAATTACCTGCTGCTAAGGAATATTTTATGTGCTACTCAATTTAAATTCTAAAAGCCGTATTGATGACAGTTAAATGGTAGCTTCCTATGCAGGATGACAGCCTTTAAAATGTAACTCCGCCACCACAAGATTGAAGGGAAACTTCTGGTTGCTGAGCCCTGATTTGGTGCAGTGAAGGTCAGCATTATTAAGTAGGGAATTTGCATTAGTGTCTGGATTACAAGACCTGCATAAATTACCTACCCAGTGGTCAGCTCTTTCAAAGATCCCTGCTGGAGAGATGTGACCGTGGGGAGGAGAGAGGGAAGGAGGCGCTCTCTCTTTTTCTTGTCAACAAAATATGTTGTCATGTTTTATCCCGTATTTTTTCTTAAAATGAATGTTGTCTTCATACATATTTTGTTTTCTGTGATATACTCTCATTCATCACATGATTGCTAGGCATGGCCGGACCTGTAATAGTACTTGGCATCTTGCAGATATCAGTGTATTATGACAAGACTCACTATTTCGCTGAAATGTGAGGAGCTTCATAACCTTGCCTGCAGCTGCACATTTCAATAGAAGTTTTCTATAAATTGGAACAAATGCTAATAAATAGGCAAATCTTACCTTGTAGACTAAAAATGTATACATGTTTTTTTTTTTTTCTTCTTTTTTTTTTATTGCATTTTAGGTTTTGGGGTACATGTGATGAACATGCAAGATTGTTGCATAGGTACACACATGGCAGTGTGCTTTGCTTCCTTCCGTCCCCTCACCTGTATCTGTCATACATGTTTTTACGGAGACTCGGGGTTCTTAACGGAAAGCTCTTTTCCCCTTACATTATGTTACTGATATACATCTCTAATTATGGGCATTTTTCTCAAGAAAAACCTCATTTGGAATCAGTGTTAAAATGGTCTCTCCTCCAAGGTGAAACCGTAAATCGATAAAATCCGTTTTTCATGCTCCCCACTGCTCTCTTGTTCACAGTTCACAGGGCGGAGTCAGTTTGTTTGGTCAGTCCCCAGCGTCTGCCTAGGCCGTTAGTGTCTCTTTCTTGAGTTTTATTTGACAAGCAGTTATTCTATTGCCTCTATGGTCTGTAAAATTCTAGCTAATAAATAACTCTTGCTAATTATATTAATGGATTATAATGGATTTATAACCTTTCTATGCATCATCTTTGTTATTAGACTCTTCTGATGACAATGTTGCAGATTAAATGAGAGATTTGAATGAATGTAAGTAATTTGACTCCATAGTAAATTGTGTGTGTGTTTGTGTGTGTGTGTGTCTGTGTGTGAGACAGAGAGAGTGAGAGAGAGAAAGAGAGAGAGAGAAAGAGGAATTCCCTTTCAGATAGAGCTTTTGTTTCCTATGAAATCCTACTTCCTGTGAGACTGTCTGAAATCTCCCTATCTTTGTAAAGGCTTTGTTTCAATAATAGGGTATTTCATTTGGGGGACTGGTCACTGGACATGGAGGGTCCTATTTCTGAGTTTAAAAAGGTAGCTTGTACCCACAGTGGAAAATGCCCTTTTCAGGCACAATTTTGTAGGTCATGTACGTAGTCTGTCCATCAGAACTAATGCAAATATTGGAACCAGATAGACCCAACCTTTATTTTTAGAATGGGGATTTAAAATATAGTTGGGCTATTCAAAACACCTGCATCTGCATCAGTCGAGATGGGCTAGGGAATGCTTCCGTAATTAGCAACCCCAAATTCTTAGTGGCTTGTTGTAATAAAGTTTATTTCCCTCTTTTGCTATATATCCATCACGATGGGCTAGGAGCTCTGCTCCAAATCTCCTCCTCTCTTCCCAGGATCTAGACTGAGAAAGCAGCCATTGTATCAAATGTTGTCAACTGTCATGCCAGAGAAAAAAGACAGTTCTGGAAGGTCTCACATCAGCAATTCGATGCTTAGCCCAGAAATGACATACGTTAGTTCTGCTCATAATTCATTGTCTGGAGCTAGTCACAGGGTTCACTCAGACACAGGGGTCTCAGAAATGCCACTTCCATTTTCTTGTGTCTGAAAGTGAGAAAAGCTGGACATATTTGGTCAACAGTATGAATGACAACCACAGTACTCAAGAGACTCTTTTACTTTGGAATTTTATAAGAGCAAGCATTAGCTGAAATTAACTAGATATGCACAATGAAAGAACTGTATTCATATTACTAAATAGTTGAACATATGCATAGTAAATTATAAACAAGTCCAACCAGGCGTGGCCAGAGAAGCATCTTTCTCCTATGCCACGTTTAGGTTATCTTATTTTATTGCTCTGTCCTACGCTGCCTGCTTTGGTATTCTGGGCTACTCTATGTCAAACTGTCAGCTTTTATCAGAGCTGATGTATTACTTACAAAGAATTCCCAGTTTTTTTATCTCCCAATGATAAAACTTTAATTTTTAATACATAGAACTTTTCTTTTTTAATTATATACACTTCAAGTGAATGTATACTGCTCTGGTGATTTTTCTTGTTATGTTACACAGTAAAAACATGTGAGTATGGGAAGCTTTGCATATGTGTTCCCCCCATCTGTGAATGTCTTCCACAGAAGGAGTTATAAATAGACATGATTAAATCATATGAACCTGCCATTTTTGCAGGTCAAACAGGTGAATGTTGTCAATTTTATATTTCAATCCAATAATCAATGGCTTTAGATTAAAAAAAATCTTTTCAAGGATAAATATTGGCTTTCTCATTTAATTATGATCCCTGGTAGGGGTCAATGTGTGGATTATGAATTCAGATAATCCTTTACTTTCATCAGGGTTCTCCTTTTCTTAGTTATACGGTCTTATGTGCGCTCTATAGCCTTCAATTTCCTTGTGAGCATAAAAGTAATATCAACCTGATGGGGACATTATGTGGACAGGATGAGACTGGGGACATAGCACACATAGCATGATTTCTGGCATTTATTGAGTGCCCCCAAATGGTAGCCTTATACATTCTTCTCCCTTGCAAATACTGTATACTGCCAAGCTATGTTATAACTGCCTGCTTATAACCAAATTCTGCCTAGAGGTTTTCTGATCAACTATGCCATGTCCTTTGCGTATATACTGCAGGACCACTTGCTCCTACCAAAATGCCCCACTCCACTTAAGGACAGTCGGACTACAGACATGTTCTCACTGGACCCCTTCACAGCCTCCATATTATGACAAGTGCCTCTGAGTTCATCCAAGAGGAAGAAAGAACCTAGAATAAGGGCTAGAGAGGAATTATAGAAACGCTTACATTTTCCTGATAACTTTGACAGACACATGGCAAGGGCAAGAAGAGGTATAAGGCCTCTTCAGAACAAAGGGTGACCTAATTTTCCATGCTCAGCTCACAGAGTCTTCCTGTTGATTCTTCCTTAAGAGTTACTGAGTCAGGAATCAGGTACAGTAATTTCTCAACTCCATTTCTCTTCCTTAAATAATAAATTGCATAGAATGAGTCAGTTAATGAGCAGATGAGAGGGCCCGTGTCAGTTGCCAATCACCAGGAGTAATCAATATCTGCATATCCCCTTTCTCTTCCCTACCATCGTCAAATACATGTTTGGTAAGAATTCAGTGTTCTTACAAGTAATGTTCATTCCTGTATAGACTGGCATTTACCAAACTGAGAACGAACTCTAAGAGAGTTTTAAATTCACATTAACGACAAGAAAACATTAGGACGATTCAATTTTCTCTTCTCTAATAGCTAACGTGAGACAACACACAGAGTTGGTGGAACATCGATTCTAATTTCTCCTGTCTATATCATGATTGCTCAAAGTTAAAGCTCATAGCCACATGATTTGAGATGAATAGGATGTAACCACAATGGCTATTTAAGACATTGTATTTCATATACTTAGAAATTTATAGCACACTGGGGGGGGTATTGTTTTCAAATTCCTGAATTCATCAAGACTATTTACAAATCCTTGTATCGATTATATTTTTATGTAATTTCTTTCTTAAAGAAGTTATAAGTACTATGTGAATAGGTCTCAGTTTTTAAAACACCCTACTGAGATAGGAAGGGATTTGATCTATAAGTTTACATGGTGTTTAAGTCACCTTTGAAATAGAAACAGGATTACTTAAAAGTCAGCAATTTTATAGCTTCTATCATGAACACTTATTAGCATTTTTCAACACTTCATAAACACTGAGTGTTACGAAAAATTAAGAGGGACATGGAAATTGATCAGCACTAGAGAAATTGATGGTAAAGTTTCCTTTATGCATAAGAACCAGCTTGTCTCCCTCAGATACTGAGGCACCATTTATCTCTCCACTACCTGGGCTGGCCCTGTATAACAAGCAAGGCCCAGGGCCACTGCCCCAGGGTCTATAAATCCATGTGTAACCAACACTCCGTTGTGTTGTGGTAGAGCCTATCCTCCACCAGGAACAGGCCAGACCACAGATACAGATATGGTTATGTATCACTTAACAACAGAAATATGTTCTGAGAAATGTATCAATAAGCAAGTTCAACATTGTGCAAACATCACAGAGTATACTTCCACTAACCTCCATGAGACAGCCTCCTATACACCTAAGCAATATGGCTGAGTCTACTGCCCATAGTCTACAAACTTGTACAGTAGTTACTGTACTGAGTACTGTGGGCAATTATAACACAATGCTAAGTATTTGCATATCTAAGCATAGAAAGGTACAGTAACAATATAGTATTTTAATCATATGGGTCCACCATTATATATGTAGTCCATCATTGACAGAAACATCCTTATATAATGCACGATAGTAACTGAATGCCATACCTGGAAGCAAGTCCTAGGCTACTAAAGCTTCTAGCACAATGAGCTTCATCGGAAGAAAGAGTCCACGACAAGCTGTATCCTTTTTCAGGATTCCCCCACAGAAGCCTACTGATGGAATCAGATGAGTCACACGATTTTCTCTCTTGCTGGTTCAATAGGAGGCATTGTCTCTCTGCCAGTCTCCCTGTAGGAGTTCAGTCAATATTAATTGAATGAATGAATGATCTGACATGAAGTATGTGGTAGATGATACTAAAAGACTTGCCCTGCAATGGTCATATGGACCTATTGGCACACAAATAATAGAATTTCTGGAGGTTATTATTTTCCCTAGCTGGTGGCCAAGACAATGGCTTTGCAATTGACAGTGTTCCTTTCTGTGAGAAAATGACAGTATGTTCTCTGCCAACATTTGTTCTCATTTGGAATTAAACGGGGCTACAAAATGGGTTTATTCATATAGCATTTTGGGTAAAAAAAAATGAGATCATGAAAGGCATACTCTGTCACTTAGTCATAAACTTTTAATAATCCCCAAATCTGGATTATTAAATCGTGATTTGTTAATGACTTGCCTTTATTGTAATTTTCAAAAATAACAATTGTATTTATATTTATATTTATTTTTCACTGTTAGCACATACTATTTACTTAAATTATTGTGTTATAATAATGAGCATGACTGGCATAAATAAATATAAGAAATAAACCTAACTGACTTTTGGTCAACATCAGCCACAACGAAAACTTAACATATGAGAGCAGAATATATGAGTCATATTCTGTGGACCAAATATATGAGTCATCGTATATTTGGTCCACAGAAAGCACCCCAGTGTTGGTTGGTCCAGCAATTTTGGAAGTTCAGGCTGCTCTTAATCAGCTACATTTAGCCCTGTTGACACAGGTATATTTAACTTTCTAGGCATCAGTCCTTGTGTCTTTAAAATCCCAACACATTTCAAATTTCTCTCAGTCACCCCAGATAAGCTTCCCTTATGAAGCTTGAGCTGATTGAGCTAGAACCCACTCCCTGTCTTAGGAAGCTCAAAGAGTGGTAACAGCTCTCTGAAAACAATGTCATCACCAAGTTTTCTCCGGTCTTCATGCACCTTCTGTATTTCTATCTCAATCTGGTTGGGGGCTCTTCACAATTCCTTTGTAACTGCAGCAGATGCAGGTTTTTCTTATGTTCAGTCTGGCTGTATGTTCTATTGGCACTTAAGTCAGAACTGAGACTGGAAGAGTTCCTTCTAGCAACCCATTAAATAATTTTTATACCAGGCTCCTGGTACAAACCTAAGTTGATGCCCATCTTTAAACAAATGAAGAAACTAAGACAAAAGGTGCCTAAGAGATACAGGACAAATCAATGCACATCTGGAATCTAATCATTGATTTTCTTTGATTCACGGCTATTTTCTCCCTGTAAAAAACTGCTAACCTTTGAGCTGGGCATGGTGGATCATGCCTGTAATCCCAGCACTTTGGGAGGCCAAAGCAGGTGCATCACTTGAGGTCAGGAGTTTGAGACCAGCCTGGCCAACAGGGTGAAACCTCACCTCTACTAAAAAAAAAAACAAAAATTAGCCAGGCATGGTGGTCCTTGCCTGTAATCCCAGCTACTAGGGAGACTGAGGCAAAAGAATTGCTTGAGCCCAGGAGACAGATGTTGCAGTGAGCCAAGATCAGGCCATTGTACTGCAGCCTGGGCGAACAAGGGAGATGCCATCTCAAATAAAAAAATTGCTAATCTTTGAAGAATTCCTTAATCTGGTATAGAAGTAATAGTTGTGGTCACAAATGAAAACTGTAGTTCCACAGAAAGCAACACTAGAAGTTAGAAGCAACCCTTGGTCAGACAGGCCTGTGCCCTCAAGATCTGGGATTCCCTTTTAGATAGGTGTACTCTTCTTGGCTTGATTTCTCACCCAGAATCCTGAGAATATCTCTCCATTAGAAAGTCCAGTAGGCTGACATCAATTTTCTCCCTCCCCTTTAGAATTACACACATAAATTCATGTATAAGTATATGGGTACAAAGTAAAAAAAGATAGTGTTATTAAGACAAAGGAAAACTAACGACTATCAGATATTAGACCATGGAAAGATCACTGTGGTCCCAATCCTACCTACAATGCTCTGAACAGAATTCCCTAAATGACAATTTTAATTTCTGGGTAAAGGACCTTTTCCTACTGGGACTTACTGTCACTTTTGCTGTGTTCTGTTGGCATCAGCTGCTGCCATGTTGTTGGTTATTTGCCTCCTGTTGGCAAAATTAGTCCCCCATGGCCTACCCCGCCCAACACACAGGCTCTTCCCCTGCAAGGCTGCTCTGGCCAGGCCCACTCACTTTCCTCTTCCGGAGCCTGATTGCTTATGCTGGACTAATTCTTGGCCTCCTCCCCTGGATCCAGTGACCTTTATCGTGCACCTGTTCTGGGGAAAACACTGAAGTGGACAGGATTTTTCTGGTGGCAAATGATAGCTTGAACTAGCTAGGCAAAAGGAACAAACGTACAGCCCAGAATCCAAGATGGAAAGGTGTATAACCAATGCCATAAGACCCAGGGACCCACTCCACTAACACTCCATCCCATAGCCCCTGATGGCTGTCTCTCTGGCTTTACTCCCATCATTGACAAACTTTCTTCTTTCATGTCCTGGAAATAATTTCATGACCAAGATTGCATCCACACAGATTTCTGAGAGAAAAAGGCCCTCACTTCTCCCAATTCTAGAGGTGAAAAGAAAATTCTGAGAATGATTTTGGCCCCCAAGGTATGAGCTCATTTTCTGGCCCAGTCACTGGGGCCAGAGAGACAGGATCACATCAGCTCCCACCGCGGGAGGGAGTGTGGTGCTTCCAGGAGAATGGAGGTTTGTGGGGCAGTCCAAAACAACAGATGTCCTCCAAAGACAGTGCCAATCCTGACAGCAATGGGAGGGAAAGCTAAAATTCTCCTGACTTAGGGAGTCATTAGAGGCAACCTTGTTTAACAAATGTCTGCTTTTACACTGAGCTGCCGAGAGAAAGAACTCCTGATGAGGCCACTACTACCTGGATGGTAGGGGCCATAGCGAAGGGGAAAACCCTACATGGTTCAAAGATCTTTATGTCTTGACTTGGAAAGGGGTTAGGAAAGTTAGGTAAAGGTAGATTGAGTGCAAGTCAGAGCATTTCTGAGATCTCAATATTCTGCCAATACTCAATTTCATTTGATTTATCAAATTTTCTTTCTATATAAATCTTGCTAACTTTTGAAGAGTTCTTGAAAATGGCATAGAAGAAGAACTAGTTGTTGACAGAAATGGGAAATACAAATCTTTAGGAGGGTATATGAAAGGTTAGAGGTGACCCTGTGTCAGGGAAGCTGTGGCACATTTGCTCTTCAATCTTCTTTGCGGGGTGCTTAGAGCCTGCTTCAGTCCTGGCTTCTGACCTTCCCCTCCCCATGGCATCAGGACACAGGGCTTTCCCTAATGGTCAGAGCCTGATTAACCAGAGAATTCCAGGCTTCTGATTATTCCTGTTTATACCTTTATGGGCTTGTGGCATATCATATATCATCACATGCCGCATAACAATACTTCAGTCAACAATAGGTCATACATACAGCAATGGTCCTGTAAGGTTATAATGGAGCTGAAAAACTCCTATCATTTAGTTTTGCTCTAGCTGTTGCAATATACTACTCTGTGTTTGTGGTGATGCTGATGTAAATGAACCTACAGGATGGCCAGTCATATGAGAGTATAGCACATACAATTATGTACAGTACATAATACTTGATAATGATAATAAATGACTGTATTACTGGCTTATGTATTTACTCTACCATGTGCTTTATTTTTATTTTAGAGTATACTCCTTCTACGTATTAAAAACCAAAAAGGTTAATGTAAAACGCTTTCAGGTAGGTCCTTCAGGAGGTAATCTCGAAGAAGGCATTGTTGTCACAGGAGAAGGCAGCTCCATGCATGTTATCATCCCTGGAGGTTTTCCAGTGGGACAAGACGCAGAGGTGTAAGACAGTGACATGGGTGATCTTGACCCTGTGTAGGTCTAGGCTAATGTGTGTGTTTGAGTCTTAGTTTTTAACAAAACAAATTTACAAAGAAAAAATTTAAGTAAAAAAAAAGGCTTATAGAGTCATCATAGAAATAAAATATTTCTGTACAGCTGTACAATTGTTTGTGCTTTACACTATTACTACAAGCAAGTCAAGAAGTTAAAACATTAGAAGTTTATAAAGTAAAAAAGTTACAGTAAACTAGTTTAATTTATTATTGAAGAAAGGAAATTTTTAATATAGATTGAGTGTAGGCTACGTGTGCAGTGTGCAGTGTTTACGAAGTCGACTGTAGTGTACAGTAATGTCTTAGGCCTTCACATGCACTCACCACTCACTCACTCACTGAGAGCAACTTCCAGTTCTGCAAGCTCCATTCAGAACTGTCCCTATACAGATGTGACACCTTCTATCATTATGCCATATTTTTACAGTACCTTTCTATATTTAGATCTGTAAATAACTTACCATTATGTTACAATTGCCGATAATATTCAGGAGAGTAACATGCTGTACAAGTTTGTAGCCTAGAAGCAATAGGCTATGCCTTATAGCGTAGGTGTAGATGGCTACACCATCTAGGTTTGTATAAGTACACTCTATGATGTTCACATAATGATGAAATTGCCTAACAATACATTTCTCAGAACATATCCCTGTCATTAAATGACACATGACTGTAATTGAAGGAAATAATTATAGAATTTCAATTGTATCTAATTTCATGTTTACAATGAAAAAAACCAAACACTACTTCCCTAGAAATAAACTTATTTTATTACCAGTTTTTAATTATGTAATTAATGCATCCAACTGCTTCCTCCTGGAATTCATTTTCTTCTTCCTGGCATAGATCCTCTGGCAGAAAGGATCTTTAGGTAATAAGCTTTAGGAGGACTTGTATGTCTGAAGATGTTTTACTCTGCCCTCATATATGAATGAGAATTAATTGTATATAAAATTACAGACTTAAAACTATTTCACCTCAACTCTTTGAAGGTGATGCACCAATACCCCATTGTGTACAATGACGTTGCTATGAAGTATGGTGTCAATATGAGTCCAATTCCTTTGAAAGCAATCTGTTTTTTTCTCTCTTTTAGCTTTTAGAATTTTCCATTTAGGCTTGATATAGCTGTGAAATATCTGGAATAGTTTTTTGTTATTCCTGTTGCTATTTTTGTTATGTCTATTCTTTGATGGATTCTTTAAATTTTAGGACATATGTCTTTCTTTAGGTCTAGAACTCTTCTGGCTTCTATGTCATCAAGTATAGTTCCCTCTGCATTCTCCATATTCTCTCAATTTGGAACCCCTAATGGAACCCCTAATGGATCGATGTTGACTCTCAAGCCTTGTTCTTCATGTTTCCTTTTAACTTTTCTTTCATGTCGTTCTTTTTATTTTTCCCTTTGTGTTACCTTCTGGGATAATTTCTTGTTACAGTCTTCTTCATCGCTAACTTGCTTTTCAATTATGTTTATTCTGCCATTCACCCATTTTTAGCTGTATTCATTTTATTTTCATAATACATAATTGGTTACTTTTCATAATCACTCATCCTAGTTTTTTTTAAATGTGATGTTCCCTTTGTTTCTCTGATGATATGTAATTACCTATGAGACAGTCCTGTCCTACTTCCACAAGTGCAAGTGCTTGCATTTGTCCAATTCCTCACTTTTTGAGAAAAGTCACTTTTTAATTTTTCAATTTTTAACTTTGTGGGCATATGAGCTATTTTGATACAGGCATACAATGTGTAATAATCACATCAGGGTAAATGGGGTATCTATCACCTCAAACATGTATTATTTCTTTGTGTTATGAACAACCAAATTATACTCTTTGAGTTATTTTTTCATATACAATAAATTGCTGTTGACTGTAGTCACCTTGTTGTGCTGTCAAATGCTAAGTCTTATTCGTTCTCTTTGACTGCATTTTTTTTTACTCATTAACAATCCTCACTCCTTGCACCTCACTGCCCTTCCCATTTCTGGTGACCATCCTCCTACTCTCTATCTCCATGAGTTCAACTGTCTTAATATTTAGCTCCTACAGATAAGTGAGAAAATGTGAAGTTTGTCTTTCTGTACCTGGTTTATTTGATCTCACACAATGTCCTCCAGTTCCATCCATGTCATTGCAAATGACAGAACCTCATTCTTTTTTATGGCTGAATAGTACTCCATTGTGTACATATACCACATTTCCTTTATCCATTTTTCTGTTGATGAACACTTAGGTTCCTTCTAAATCTTGGCTATTGTGAATATTGCTGCAATAAATGTGGGAGAGTAAATATCTCTTCTGGGTATGTAACTAGTTGTGAAATTGCAAGAGCATATGATACTTCTGTTTTTAGTGTTTTGAGGAACCTCCATACTGTTCCCATAGTGGCTGCACAAATTTACATTCCATTAACAGTGTACAAGGGTTCCCTTTTCTTCACATCCTCACAAGCATTAATTATTATCTATCTTTTGGATAAGTCATTTTAACCGGGGTGAGATGACATCTCATTGGAGTTTTACTTTGCATTTCTGTGATTATCAAAGATATTGAGGACCTGTTCCTATATCTGTTTGCTATTTGTATGTCTTTTGAGAAATGACTGTTCAGATGTTTTTGCTCGTTTTTAATTGGATTATTGGATTTTTATCCTATTCAGTTCTTTGAGTTCCTTATGTATTCTGGTTATTAATCCCTTGTAAGATTAATAACTTGCAAATATTTTCTTCCATTCTGTGAGTTTTCTCTTCACTTTGTTGATTGTTTCCTTTGCTGTGCAGAAGCTTTTTAACTTGAGGTTATGCCATTTGGCCATGTTTGCTTTGGTTGCCTATACTTGCAGGGTATCACTCAAAAAACCTTTGCCCAGACAAATGTCCTGGAAAGTTTACCCAATGTTTCCTTTTAGTAGTTTTATAGTTTGAGGTCTTAGATTTAAATCTTTTAATACATTTTGATTTGATTTTTGTATATGGCAAGAGATAAGGGTCTAGTTTCATTCTTCTGTATATGGATACCCAGTTTTCTCAGCACCGTTTATTAAGAGACTGTCCTTTCCCCATTGTGTGTTCTCAGGACCTTTGTTGAAAATAAGTTCACTGAAGATGTATGACTTTATATCTGGATACTTTATTCTGCTCCAATGGTTTATGTGTCTGTTTTTATGCCAGTACCACACTGTTTTGGTTACTATGGCTTTTATAATTTGAAGTCAGGTAATGTGATTCCTCCAGTATTGTTCTTTCTGCTCAGGATACCTTTGGCTATGTGGAGTCTTTTGTGGTTCCATATAAATTTTAACATTATTTTTTCCATTTCTGCAAAGAATGTCTTGGTATTTTAATAGGGATTGCATTGAATCTGTAGATTGCTTTGCACAGCATGAACATTTTAACAATATTGATTCTCCCAATTAATATCTTTTCTTTTTTTGTGTTCTTTTCAATTTTTTTTTACCAATGTTTTATAGTTTTCATTGTAGAGATCTTTCACTTCTTTGGTTAAGTTTATTCCTCTGTATTTTATTTTATTTGTAGCTACTGTAAATGAGATTACCTTCTTGATTTTTTTTTCAGGTTGTTTGCTGTTGGTATATAGAAATGCCAGTAATTTTTGTACGTTGATTTTGTATCTTGCAACTTCATGAAATTTGTTTATCAGTTCCAATAGTTTTTTGGTGAAGTCTTTATGTTTTTCCAAATATAGGATTATATCATCTGCAAACAAGGATAATTTGACTTCTTTCCAATTTGGATGATTTATCTAGCTATGACTCTCAGTACTATGTTGAATAACAGTGGTGAAAGTGGGCATCCTTGTCATGTTTCAGATCTTGGAGGAAAGGCTTTCGGTTTTTCCCCACTCGGTAGGATACTAGCTGTGGCTTTTATTGTGTTGAGGTATGTTCTTTCTATATGGTTTTTTGAGGGTTTTTATCATGAAGGGATGCTGAATTTTATTAAATGCTTTTTCAGCATCAAATGAAATTATTATACGGTTTTTGTCCTTCATTCTGTTTATCTGATGTATCAATTGATTGATTTGTGTATGTTGAACCACACTTGCATTCCTGGGATAAATTCCACTTGGTCATTATGAATAACATTTTTAATATGTTGTTGAATTCCATTTGCTAATGTTTTGTTGAGAGTTTTTGAATAATGTTCATCAGGGATATTGGCCTGTGGTTGTTTTTGTTTGTTTGTTTGCTTTTTTTTTTTTTGAGATAGAGTTTTCACTCTTGTCACCCAGGCTGGAGTGCAGTGGCACAATCCTGGCTGACTGCAACCTCTGCCTCTTGAGTTCAAGCAGTTCTCCTGCCTCAGCCTCCCAAGTAGCTGGGATTATAGGTGCCTGCCACCATGCCTGGCTGATTTTTGTATTTTTAGTAGAGATGGGGTTTCACCATGTTGGCAAGGCTGGTCTCAAACTCCTGACCACAGGTAATCTGCCTGCCTCAGCCTCCTAAAGTGCTGGGATTACAGGCATGAGCCACCACTCCCGGCGCCCGTTTGTTTGCTTTCTTAATGTGTCTTTGCCTGGTTTTTGTATCAGGGTAATACTGGCCTCACAGAATGAATTTGGAAGTATTCCCTACCCTTCTATTTTTAAAGAATAATTTAAGTGCATAATACTAGTTCTTTAAATGCTCGATAAAATTCAGTAGTGAAGCCATCAGCTTTTGGACTTTTCTGGGATAGTTGTTATTACAACTTCAATTTTGTTACTTGTTATTCTTCTGTTCAGGTTTTAGATTTTTTCCTAATTCAGTCTTTGTAGGTTGTATGTAACTAGGAATTTATTCATTTCTTCCAGGTTTTTCAGTTTACTGATTTACCATTGCTCATAGTATCCTCTAGTAATCATTTGAATTTCTGTGGATTGTAAAGTCTCCTTCTTCATCTCTGATTTTATTTATTTGGGCCTTCTCTCTTTTTTTCTTAGTCTGGCTAAAAGTTTGTTGATTTTGTTTATCTTTTCAAAAAACCAATGCTTCATTCACTGCTCCTTTGTGTTTTTTCATTTCAATTTTATCTATTTCTACTCTGATCTTTATTTCTTTTCTTCTACTAATTTTGAGTTTGATTTGTTCTTGCTCTTCTAGTTTTTAAAGATGCATCATTAGGTTGTTTATTTGAAGTGTTTCTCTTTTTTATGTAGGCAGTTATAGCTATAAACTTCCCTTTCAGTACTGCTTTGCTGTATTCCATATGATTTGGTATGTTCTGTTTCTGTTTTAAAATTTTTTAAATTTTCCTCTTAATTTCTTACTTGACCCACTGGTCATTTGGGAGTGTATTGTTTAGTTTCCATGTGTTTGTATAATTTCCAAAATTCCTTTTGTTATTGATTTCTGGTTTTATTCCATTGTAGTCAAAGAAGGCACCTGATTTAATTTTCTTTTTTTAAAGTTTTTAAAGACATGTTTTGTGGCCTATCAGATAATCTATCCTTGAGAATGATCCATGTGCTGAGGAGAAGGATGTATATTCTGCAATCACTGGATGAAATGTTCTGCAAATATCTATTAGGTTCATTTGGTTTATAGCACAGATTAAGTCTGATGCTTCTTTAAGAATTTTCTGTCTGAATGATCTGTCCTATGCTGAAATTGGGGTGTGGAAGTCTTCAACAATTACTGTATTGGGTCTTTCTATCTCTTTTGCTCTAACAGTATTTGCTTAATATATCTGTGTGCTCCAACCTAGTTGCACATATATTTACATATATATGTATACTATTAGGCACACATATATTTATTACATATGTATTTGGATGTGTATATATTTATATATTTAATTGTTATATCATCTTGCTGAATTGACCCATTTATCATTATATAATGACCTTCTTTGTCTTTTTTTCTAGTCTGTCTTGAGGTCTATTTTGTCTGATATAATTATAGCTATTCCTGCTTTGTTTTGGTTTTCATTTGCATAGAATATATTTTTCCATCCCTTATTTTCAGTCTATGTGTGTCTTTATAGGTGAGTTGTGTTTCTTGTAGGTAACACATCATCAGGTCTTGTTTTTTGTCCATTCACCCACTCTATGTCTTTTGATTGGAGAGTTTAGTCCATTTATATTTAATGTTATTATTGATAAGTAAGAACTTAACTCCTGTCATTTTGTTTTTGTTTTCCAATTATTTTGTGCTCTTCTCTTCCTTCTTACCTTTCTTGCTGTCTTCTTTTTAGTGAAGGTGATTTCCTCTGATGGTATCTTTTAATTTCTTGCTTTTTATTTGTTTTTGTACCTATTGCATATTTTTGATTCGAGGTTGCCAGGAGGCTTGCAAATGATATGATATCTTATAACCCATTATTTTAAACCAATGACAACTTAACAGTAATTACATAAACAAACTGACAAGTAAAGATAAAACTAATAAAAACTCTAACTTCATCTCTCTGCTTTTTAACTTTTCATTGTTTGCATTTATATCTTACTCTACTGTCCATGTCTTAAAAAGTTGTAGTTATTATTTTTGATAGGTTCATCTGAGAAAAGTCATTATTTTATGGTACTGATGTTTCTCAAACTTTGAGAAAATGTTCATCTTCTTAAGGAATTTTGTTTGGTAACTGAACTTCTCTGTGAGATATTTTATTAACTATCTTTGCACAGCCTGATGGGGAGAGGCAGTTGCCCTATTTTCAGAGAGGCAGCTGCCCTATTTCACTGAAAAGTAAGCCTTGGCACTCAATGAAGTAGACATTCTTCTGGGACATTGTGAACACCCAGGGCAATTGCCTTGTCACTCCATCCCAAGCACCTGCACTCATTGCTCATGGCCTGCAGTATGTGTACATGGTGGGGGTCAAGTGATTTTTCCAGTTAAGTCTTAAACCATGTGCTTTGCAGTTTTCAAGCGTTTATTAATTTCTCATCAAGTCACAGTTTCCCTTAATTTTTATTATGCATTTATATGTTTAAAATACATATTTTTAATTATTCCTATGGTTGTTAATGTGGGAGCAGTGTTTACTAGTTCTACCTCCCACCATTTTAAAACCACATCTCTTTTCTTAAGGAAACATTTATTGAGCCAACTATATGTCAAATACAGATAGGCATGGGGATTAGAACAGTACCCGAAAAGGCTCTTTACTTTTTTTCATAAAGCTTTTTTCCTTCCTCTGTAGTGCAGAATTGAGCTTGGCAGGCCAAAAAAGAAACGATTGAGTTTAGAGAACGTTCAGTAATCAGTTCAAAAGGCCAGATAAATTATATCAAGCCAAAATACACAGACAAGAGATACAGGAAGAAAAATGTTCTCTGGTCTTCCAGTGTCTTGATAATCCTCTTTCTATAGAGTGACCATATGTCCCTACTTGCTTTAGACTGTTCTGGTTTATACCTATTGTCTTGGTGTGAGTATGAATGACAGCTTTTCACTCTAAAAAGTTACCTAGTTTAAACTGTAAATTAAATGATTACTCTTTTAAGACACTATACAAAAAAAAAAATCAATGAATGAATATCTCTGGTTGGTGATAACATTTGGAGCACATCAGAACATAGCAAACAGAAATAGCAAGTCATCATTTATTCATTCATTCAAAAAGAGTTTTCTGAAGCTCTATCATGTGCCAGGCTCTGTGCAAAGCTTTGAATGTACAGTGATGAGCAGTCCAGACACACTCACGGACATTTCCCTGAGAAAAGATTAACAAACTAACAAGTCTATTTCTAATGTAAACCAGAGACAAATTATATAATCTCTCAACATTTTTCTCTAGTTTAAGGACTTGATAAAACATTGCAAGCCATCTGTCCACTCAATCATACACTGTCAGGTTGGTATTAAGTTAGCATAACAAAACTACACCATTGTTTGAAAGAGATATTAAATACTTGTTTATCAAACAAGAACAAAGCAGGGCACAGTGCAGGTAATAATGTATTTCAAGTCACTAGATGGCCTGTTTGGATAATTAAGCAAACAAAACAAAGGACTGAAAAAATTTTCTAAGTTGATGATCAACATGGTTTGGAATTCAAAGGATAATTTCACTAAACTCTTCTTCACTTAGGCTCTGAGATAATTTATATAATGGATCGATCATATGCAATTTTCTACTCATTATGCACAAATCTGCATCATCAAATTCCCCATTCAGCATGAACATTGCCAAAAAAATCAAAAGCAGAAAGCAAGTTGCAACCTGCAGCCCCTTTATTCTTTTATTTTTTTTAATATGCAATTCTTTTGAAGAGTTTTAATACCAGATGTTCCTTTTGTTATTTAGAGAAAACTTTGCAAGGAATTTTTCTCATTTCCTAGAGTTCAGTATTCCTAGAAAGCTAAATAAACCCCGGGGGAACTTGGAAAATGTCAGGAGCTTCTTAAGTGGTGTGAAACCCACTTACAGCTTATTTCTTATAAGCTTTGATATGGAAACAGCAGAGTGAATATATAAAGAAAAAAATCCAGTAGCAATAGGAATACATTGTTTGTGATATTGTTCGTAGTCAATTCCCAGTGAGAGGATACTACTTAAGACTCTAAAGACTGGGGATCCATCCCACACTAGTAATTTTTTTTTCCTCTGTAGATTATGACCTTCACCTCGGTCCCAGATTTTGATTGATATGACTACAAAAAGGGAAGAACTGGTGAATGTAGAAGAGTCCATGTAAATCTGTCTTCATTACTAGAAAAAGAATTCAAAATCAACGGGTGCCAAGGACTGTCCAAATAAATGTAAATGCCTTGATAATATCTGTCAAGATATTAAATAAAGCATGTGTTCTCTAGTGTTTCCACACGTATTACAAATCATAAGCTTCTTTCTTTCTGCCTCTAAACTAGCTCTGTTTCTCTTATCATCTCTCTTAGTTAATGGCATCATGAACTACCTTAAGTTATCTAACCAGAAAACTGGAGTCAACATCTGTACTTTCTTCACCTTCCATATCCAGTCATCTTTAAGTCTTTCCATTCTAATCCCTACAGGTCTCAAAATCTACCTTCCCCTTTCCTGTTGTGCCACTGCCTTACCTGGCACCTTCATGTCTTTTTCAGGACACTGTGACACTTTTTCTTAGATCTCTTAGCTTCACTTTCTGCCTCTTCTCCTACAAGGATATTCCTAAGACTGTAAACTTATTATGCTTCTCGCTTTGCTTAGAAATCTTCACTGGTAGTCCTATCATAATAAGCAATAATATAGACCCAAAATCCCCAGCCTCACGCCTACTCCGTGGGCCTATCCCCACACCCAGGGCATACTGAAGCATTTGTGCCTCAGACACATTAATTTCTTTGAAGTTTCCATGGCTTTGTACACTTTTTCAAAAACCCAGAAAACCTTTCTGCCACTTCCCTTCCTAGCAAACTTACATGCATCCTTCACAGCTCTGCTCAGCCAACCCTCTTTTATGAATCCATCCCTGAGTTCCTATGACAGAATTAAAACTTATTTTTCTGCACCCATAACCTTTTTAATTAATCGATTCGATTATGGCATACATTACACACTATCATAATTATTTTTGTCTTTCAGAAGACTGTGGGGCTCATATTTTTCTTTATTATGCCAGCTTCTTGCAGTGTTTGGCAAATGATGTGCTCCTTAAATATTCACTGAATCAATTATTTAGCATTTTTTGGCAAAATAATACAATTGATAAGAGTTAATAAAACTCCTGTCTATAAACTACTGCAATGATATTTCTCTTCTGCTCATTTCTACATGCTGGAATGTATGTATATGCAGATGATTTGTGTTAAGGTGTCCCACTCCTTCATGGCATTCAATAGAAGAACAATCAGAACACTCTGAGGACCAGGTTCTCTAGCAGCAACACTAGAGCACTAGAGCAGAGTCCTTCCCAGGGCCTGCCCTGAACCGATGTGAGGACAGGTTGTGTTGAGAGGTGGCAGCAATATTCCAAGTGGCCTGCACAAGTTTGATTCACTTATAGAGAGGGAATCTCAGCAATAGCCTGTCTAGACATGTCTGGAATTGATGCCTCTGGAAAGAGCTGCCCCCTGCTGAAAGAGATGTCAAGAAGTCAGAAATTTCTTGGAGAGGACGATGATCTCCAAAGGAGATTCCATGACCTGCATGTGGCAGGCTACTCTGGATGCCCCCATCCTACCCACCCTCCTGGCCAGTGCCACCAGCATCCTTGTGACCTGAGTCCATCCTGTGCAGCCACTGGCTACAGTCTGGTCTCACGGACTGTCAAGGATTCTTTGCCACACTCCTGAGTTTCCACTACCCTTGGCTAATCTGCAAGTCCCAGGAAACAGAGTTGGAGAAACTGCTTTCTCTTGGTTTTACTTTGAATGCTTTCAAAGTAGTTGGAGATATATTTGCCGAACAAATTGCCTCTTGGCAAATAGCATACTGCCATGCCATAGTTCTCAAAGTTCACTGAGACCCAATTACTTTCATCAAGTGAAAATTGAAGTATACATTCAGAATACAAAACAAAAATAGCAGGAACACCCGTAGTTAAAGTGGGAGTAGGTTCCCAGAGCCCCATTTGCTCAGCCTCCCTCTCAGTGGGGTCCCAGGATCCATAAGTAGTCCTCAGAAAACACTACTGGCCAAAAGGGGTGATTAGATCCCACCCCAACTCTAGAACCACCCCCCGGACCCACCTCCGCCCCACCCGCCATTCGCTCTTGGCCCTGGTGTGCTGCCCCTCCCTGACTCTCTCCTGCATCATTCTCTCCACAGTCAGGGCTGCACTCCAGCACCCCTTCTTCTCTAGCTGCCTCCCCTTGACTCCAGGTTCCTGCCCCATTTCTCTGTTCCCCTTCACAGAAAACTCTACATACTGCATTGACTTTCTCACCTCCTGTTGCTTCTCGAATATACTGGACTCTGTCTACTTCCCTTTCTGTTGCCGCCATTGGAGTCTATGTCCATATCGTTTCCACCCCAACAACCGCAGGGAACTCTTAATCAGTCTTCCTGTCTCCACTCTTGCCTACCTAATACCCATTCTCCACAGCAGCTAGACAAGTATTTTTAAAGAATAAATTACATCAGAACACCGATGACTGAAATATTTCAGACACACCTCAATGCATTTAGGATAGACTCCAAACTCCTTCCCACCCCGAGGTATAAAGCCCGCAGGGTCCGCCTTCTTTCTATTTCTCCAACTGCAATTCAGGTCATTCTGCACCCACCCTTCAGGGCTCAGCTCCAGCCATTCCCTGAGCCTGGTGTCCTCTTGCCCGGTCTTTTCCTACCTGATGCCTCTTCAATGTTTTTTGTTCTCACTTAAACGTTATTGCCTCAAAGGAGCTATTTCTGACCCTTGACATCGGGTTCCCTTTGTCCCCATTCTTCTTTTTCTCATCATTCTGTTTATTTCTTCTTGGATGCTACCACAGCCTGTAATTATCTTATTTCTGCACTTCTAAACACATATGTCTATCTCTCCCGTAGGGATTCAATCAGCACGAGAGCTGAATGTAACTTTCCTGTTCACCCACATGGTCTAGCACCTGGCTCAGATCCTGGCACAGCGTCTAACACACAGGTTAAATGCTCAGTTTTTATTACCACAAAAACAAAGTCCATTTGGGATCATGAAAACAGTCTAAAATTCAGGTGTGGTAATAGATCCACAGCTCCACAAACATACTAAAACAATTGAATTGTACCATTTAAATGGGTCAATTGTATGGTGTGTGAATTAGATTTGGAGTCTTCATTTCCATATTTGCAAAACTGAATACTAATGCCTGAGAGAGAAGAGAATTAATTGCAACTTTCATAAGTTTCTGATCACCTGACCATAAACACTTGAGACATTCCTCAGCCGTTGCAATTCTCATTTAGGAACCCCTGGAAATCACCTTGATCCTCAAATATCAAAACAGATAGCACACTGACTTTGCTCAGTGGTGACAGGTTGCTGCCGACCTACTTAAGTAGAACTTACAGGGAAAAAGAGAGAGAGAGAGAGACAGAATGAAAAGAAGGAAAGGAAAAATAAAAAGAAAGGTACACGCTAGATCTCGGAGTTATAGCAAATTGCTAGAACCATACCACTGTTGGCAAAATTGCAAAGATAAATTTATCTGCTTCTTTTGGTATTTCTTTCCTTCAAATTTGTGTTTGTTTGCTTTTTGTACTAGATTGGTGTCTTAGTCAGTTCAGGCTGCTATAATAGAATGCCATACATGGGGAGGCTTAGACAGCAAGCATTTATTTCTTACAGTTCTGGAGACGAGGAAGTCAAAGGTCAAGGTGCTGGCGGATTTGGTGTCTACTGGGGGCCCACTTCCTGGTTTCCAGAAGGCCATCTTCTTGTTTTATCTCACAGGGAAGAGAGGGACTGGGAGAGCTCTCTGGGGTCTCTTTGATAAAGGCACTAACCCCATTCATGAGAAATCACGATCATGACCTAATCACCTCTCAAGGGCCCCACCTTCTAATAGCATCATATTGGGGTTAGGATTTCAACATATGAATTTTGGGGGAACATAAACATCCGGTTCATAACACTTGAATTCTTCCAGAAGTGAAGCCTGAGGCAAGGATTCAAGTGCACGTTGTTTATTTGGGAGGTGCTCTCAGGGCGCGTGGGCTGGGCAGTGGGCATGTGAGACAGGAAGGAAGCCATCACAGTGGAGAGAGAGGGGACTGCTGCAGGGCTGTGGGGCTCACACACCTCAGCAACGTCCCAAGGAGACGCAGTTGCCTGCCAGCTTTCCTGCTGTGAGAGCTGCTTCCCCGGGGCTTACTCCCCAGCACCTTCAGCTTGCCCTGCATGGGCCAAGTGTGCTCCTGTGGCCGAGGCTTGGTCCTTACAGGGAGACTCCATGGGATGGTGGTCAGGCACCAGCGGGGTCCTCTACATGCCAGATGCAGACTGCAGACACACACCAGCCCCCAGCCACCATTCAGGAGCAGCTCACCTTCCCATGTCCTTGGTGGTCAGCCATGGGAGGGTAGGTGTGGGTGGGTGGACCTTGCTGAGTTTCCTCAACTTCAGAACTTCTTGTTCCTTTTCATAAATCCCTTCTGAAAGCTGAAGCAAGGTAGAATCCCACATATCTCCTTATCCAGAAGGTGTTCTTAGTAGACAAGACCAGCTCTGAATTCCACGTGAAAGTTGCCGCTCAGTACAGAACGTGTGTGGAAATCTGAGAGCTCTGGCCTAATCAATTATGAGACACATCCTTTCCTCCTTCAGTCTTTGCTACAATCCCAGTTTAATTCTAAGTTTCCTCATCCTGTGAAACCCACATCTTCTCAGCATCTTTTATTTCTGACCTATGCATGTGGTACCAACCTGCAGGTTTCTCAGGAACATTGTAAAAACTGTAATAACTTTTAAACAACATCAGAAAAAGCAAAGTGACTTACTATGGCACATAAACATGTACCTAACTTTCAGATACTCTCTTTTTCCACTTGCTTCTTTAAAATCTGAAGTTAAAGCTGTGTTAGACATGGCCGTTAAAATGACTCAGTGATATATTATTGCCTTGAAGAGTCCCCTCTTAAAATTAATGTTGCAGTCTTGCCTCTCTGCACACTGGGAATTTCACATTTGCTTTGTTCCATTTTGATCTTTGTAAGTTATTTGAAAGATTACATGTACCTGTCCTTTGCTGTATTAAGTGTCTTTAGTACGATTTGGGTCAAATGTAATAAAATTCTACTCTGCTGCAGCTTACTTGTCTTACCTTTCTCATCCATCTCGAATTTCCCATCCTACTCTACAGACGGTGCCACGGTGGCAATCCATGCCTGGTAGCATGATCTTTACTGATTTGGGAAGTGCCCTTGCACCTTGACAGGAACTCACCTGGGAGTGGAAGGTCAGCACTCCAACACCACGTGAGCCTACAACTCAAGGTGGAGGGAGCTGGCCCCACCTTCCCTGGCAATGAAAGTGACCTTGCAGCTGATCCTCAGCCCAGGAAGGTAGGATGCCTTCCACTTTTTAGTTTTATATAGTCTTTGTTAATTAGTTAGCCCTGCTTATCTCACCGATGCCAATGTATAGTGTGGGAATTCTTTCATGTCACAAACACATGAGTGTATCCCTAATCTTCCTGCTGGGCCTTTGTTCGTGTCTGGTTGTGATTGGAATGCCCTACTCTGCCTGCTTTCCCCAATATTAAATTTTCTTTATTCATTTAACAAGGGCGAACTGATGTTTGTTATTGGGTAGGCATGTTGCTAGGCCCTAAAGACACAGTGGTCTGTGAAATGGACACATGACCTCCACCAAGCTTAAGTCTATGAGAGGAGGGAAACAATGAAAGTGTAAGGCACATGCAAGTAAATAAACATGTAATAACAAACTGAGAAAGTTCTCATAAATTATGTCATGGTGTTATTGGGAAGGTATATCTGTGAAGGAGTAACAGGGGAGCATGGGGATACAGCCGAGAACAGAGTAGCAGGTTACCTAAGCACGCAGGCCCACAGCTAGCATGGGACTGATTCTGCAGTTACCACTCTACATGTGTGTGATCTTGAGTAAGTTGCTTGACCTCTCTAATCCTTAATTTCCTCATCTGTAAAATGAAGATAATACCATCTACCTCTAAATATTGGGAAGATGGAACTAATTTATATAAAATGCCTAGTAAAAAGAAGGTGCTCGGTAAATATTAGCTACTAATGATCATTATTATTCAGCTGAGATTTGAAGATCACATAAAGACCAACCGTGCTAAGAGTTTGGGGGAAAAGCATTCCAAGAAGAAGAAGCAGTATGTTTAAAGGCAATATAGCCCAGTTTGTTTTATCATCTATCCAAAGACCAGTATTACTGGAATAGCCTGAGTGAGGAAATGTCTGCTCTGGGACGGGGTGGGAGGTAGCTATATGGTGGCTGTATGATTTCTCCAACAATGCTTAGCTGCGTTAGTGCCAGCCTAGAGAAGGCAAATGTCAGGTGTATACAGAGCTGGATTTCTCTCTAGAGAACGTGAAAGAGGAAGAGAGGAAAAGAAGTTGAAAGTGTTTGTAACAGAATGGTTCTGAGGAAAGACCATAAAATCTGAGCTAGATAGGGGAGAATAAAAGATAACAGTACCTAATTAACAGAGATAAAATAGAAGAGAGATTGACTTGATGGTATCAACTAGAAAGGAAAATTATTTCAAAGACACACGAGTAAAGTGAGCTAGAAACAAGGGAAGTTAAAGTAGGAAAGTAAGGTCTCTAGATTTATCATTTAGGATATAGTCTAATATCTGGGGATGACAAAATCCCAGTTACTCAAGGATCATATGGGCGAAGTGGGGTCGTGGTCAAGGTAATAGGTGTGGAGGAGGTGAAAGAACAAAAGGGTCAGAACGCTGAATGATTTATCCATGTGCAACCCTAATACCAGCCAATATGGTGACTTTATGCAAATTAGAAAATGGCACCCCCTTCTTCAAAATGTTTTATCATCATCTGCCAAAATCTGTCAAACTCTCTATGCAAATCAATGATGGCAACACAGATGGAGCAGCCTCCTGGACTTACATAGCTGTAAGCAGCAGCCCTGCTTATGTGTGTCTTGAATCCAGCAAGAATCATAGGAGGTCAGGGTGAAAAGAAAGATGCTCCAGGAACCCAGTTTGGCAGGGACAGAAGGGGAATCATGAGAAGCTGTTGGCTGACAGCAACAAGAAGTGGGAAAGGGTAGAAAGTTCAGTGGCAGGAACCTCAGGGCAACAGAGCTTTTACAAGACAGGGGAGGAGTAACGGGGTAGAAACAAAAAGAGGGTGCAAGAAGAGGACAACACCCCAAGCTCCTCAAACTCAGGTATTTGGGATTTGTGAAACAAGCAGGCTCTGCACAGAAGGGCTGTGGCAGATGGTAGGGTCCCTCAATTTCCTAAGATTTAGCTCAAAGGTTTTCTCCTCATGAAATATTTCCTGATTTTCCCAGCTGGAAATAATTTTTTTCTTCTCTGAAATCTCTAGCAACTGATTTTTGTCTCTTTTATCTCCAGATCATTTTCTATTTTAACTATGTCATTGCAGTAGGTTCTTATCTACTCTAGCAGAATGTGTGGTTTTTGGGGCTGGGTCTCTGTGACGCATCTTTGTTCTGCTATGATACTGTTCCTTCATTTATTTAGTCATGGTAGAGGCATAATAAATATTGAGTGAATGAATATTACTATTTTTTATCCTAAATCTTAGTAGAATTAATCATGTTCTGAACTAGCTTTATCCATATTGCACCTAGAATCAACGTAAATGTGAACTTGCAATTTTGCAATCTGGGTACAAGGTACCATATGAATTATGTTTAATGGTAATGCCTGTTTTCCTTTGTTTAGTACAACAGACTCCTTTTCTTTTGTAATTTTTGAGTGGCAGCAACAATTTCAGTTATTAATAACAACTATATTTGATATAATTATCTTTTATAGCTTGTATTTTTATTAAACAACAAAAATTCCATTTTGTTACTTAAAATCATGATTGTAAACAACAGTCAATTGTGAATTGACAGTTTGTCTTTAGTTTAGTACATAAAATATTTTTGTTTTGTGAATTTAGAGATCTCATATGTGATTGTTTCTTCAGTGAATTCGGTTATATACTTTATATTTATAATAATATGCTTCATTCTAATATAACAATTAAAAAATGAGATTCCTCACTGTTTTGAAGACCATGGAATATATAAATAAGTATTTTTATAGTCCTGGGATATAGATTATTAATTGGTTTATGTCTAATATTGGTATATTAGTGCCTTTTTTGATTATGGAGTAATTTTTTATCCTGGAAGAGTAAATGAAAACATTTAAAAATTTCTCCTTTGGTTTCTTAATATATACACTCTCATTTCTAAAAGTTTTTAAAACTCCTCTTGTCTTATCAACAAATGATGCCAGGATAACTGGGCATCCACATGCAATAAATAAATAAATAAATAAATCTAGACAAAGACTTTATATCCCTTACAAAAATGAACTCAAAATGAATCATAAACCCTAATGTAAAAGGTAAAACTGTAATATAAACCTCCTAGAAGATAACATAGGAGAAAACCTAGATAATAACCTGAGTTTGAAGATGACATTTTAGATACAACACCAAAGGCATGATGTGTGAAAGAAATCATTGATAAGCTAGACTTTGTTAAAATTGAAAACTTCTGCTCTGTGAAAAACACTGTCAAGAGAATGAGAAGACAAGCTACAAACTGAGAGAAAATACTTGCAAAAGAGATAGCCGATAAAAGATTGTAATTCAAAATATTCAAAGAACTCTTAAAATTCAACAATAAGAAAACAACCAGATTAAAATATGTGCAAAAGACTGAATGGACACCTCACTAAAGAAGACACACAGATGACAAACAAGCATATGGAAAGATACTCAACATCACATATCATTAGAGAATTGCTAATTAAAACAACAATGAGATGCCAGTATACATCTATTAAAGTGGCCAAAATCCAGAACACTGACAACACCAACTGCCAGTGAGGATGTGGAGCAACAGGAACTCCCATTCATTGCTGGCGGGAATATGAAATTGGAGTCTCTTTGGAAGACAGTTTGGCAGTTTCTTACAAAACTAAGCATACTTTTACCACAGGATCTAGCAATTGTGCTTTTTGGTGTCTACCCAAATGAGTTTAAAATATGTCCACAAAAATTCTGCACATAAATTTTTATAGCAGTTTTATTCATAATTGCCAATATTTGGAAGCAACCAATAGTGTTCTCTTGAGCAAGTGAGTAGATAAATAAACTATGGTATATCCAGTCAATGGAATATTATTCTGCACTGAAGAGAAATGAACTGTCCTGCCATGAAAAAGACATGAAGGAACTGAAATGCATGTTACTAAGTAAAAGAACCCAATCTGAAAAACCTGCATACTATATGATTTTAATTATCTGACATTCTGGAAAAGGCAAAACTTTGGAGATGGTAAAAGAATCAGTGGCTGCTGGGGGTTAGTGAGGAGGGAGGTATGACTAGGCAGAGCATAGAGGACTTTTTAGGGCAGTGAAACTATTCTGTCTGATACTATAATGGTGGATTCATATCATTACAGATTAGTCCAAATCCACAGTATGTATAACACCAATAGCGAACCCTAATGTAAACTATGGACTTTGGGTGATTATAGTATGTCAATGTGGGTTCATTGGTTGTCATCAGCTTACTACTCTGGTACAGGATGTTGATGGTTGGGAAGGTTGTACATATGTAAGGGTAGGGAATAGAAGAAAAATGTCTGTACCTTCAATTTCGTTGTGAATGAGAAACTGTTCTTTAAAAAAAGTATTTTTAAAATGACCATAGCAACAAAATGCTTCTTGCCTTCCAGATAAAGATTATTTTCCTAGCATGGTATGCCTGGATCTTCTTGATCTGACCTTCAGGTATCTCTCTTATTTTATCTCCCACCACATCCCTCAATAACATCATTTGTCCATCCACCTATCTATGAAATATTTATTTAGATTCTTTATATGCCAGATATTGTGAGATGCTAAGGCAAAATAGTGAAAAGACAGGTGCTATTATAATATTTATACTATTATAATATTTATAAAAGTAAGTTGTAAACATTGATTTTTTTTATTTTAAGATTTTGAATTCTTTGAGGATAGAGATTTTATCTTGCTTACCAAAAAGATAAGTACTCTAATAAGGCTGTGGTTCTATGTATAAATATATACATACATACATAAAGTTTTTCTTTATGACATTTTGAAATTTTGAGTTCAGTTTGCATATTTATATTTGCATTTGAAAATTTTCTTCAAACAGGCATTTGTTGAAGTGTACATGCACCACTAAATTATTATCCTTACTGTTCAGTAGATGTGAGTTACAGGCCAAGAGGAAAGAGCATGCTCTGTGTTACGGCAGAGCTGGCTGTTGCAAACCAGCTTCTCTCCCTTTGGAATAGTGATAAAGTGCATCTTTTCTCTAACTGCTAGAGTTAACAGAGAAGTATTGGAATAAGACTGCCAGAAATCTTGGAGGAGGAAACCGAGCTTCAGAAACAGAGCTTAGTTTTGACTGTTGCCCAGTTAAAAGAACTACGATATCGGAGTCATTTCTATTTGAGAATGGGCCTTTTTTTTAAAAAAAAAAAAAAAAAAAAAACTTTAGTGAGGATAGGGAAGAAAAGGTATAGAACAATTGTTAAGAAAAATCTCCAAAATATTTGTTGCCATTTAATTATAAAAATTTCAAACCCTTACTAGAATTGAGAACGTAAAATCGTGAATCTTCATGAAAAAGCATCAGCTTTAACGATTAGCAACGCATAGCCGAATTTCTTTCATCGATATTCTTAACCACATCTCCTCTTTCTGTTAACCACCTAGATTATTTTGAAGCCAACTCTGTCTGTATTTCAGTATAAAGCTTTAAAATACCTCTTTTAAAAAATGTAACTACAACGTTATTATTACACCTACCCAAATTAATGACAATTGCTTGCTATCATCAAATCATCCTGTTAGTGTTCAAATTTCTCCTTTTACTCATCATTTCTAAACGACTTGAATGTTTTTATCAGTATCAAATGAAGTTCATGCATTGCAATTGGTTGTATCTCCCTTTGTTTGTTTTTCTTGCAATTTATTTGCTGAAACTACCTTGGTTTATGGTTGGTTTGTCCTGTAAGGTTTCTAGGTTGTGCTGGTTCCATGCCAGTGAAACAGTTTAACATGTTCCTCTGTTCTATGTATCTCCTAAAATGTCGTAGCTGGCTGCAGAGGCTGATTGGGTCAGGTTCAATTTTTGACAGGAATATATTATGGATAGTGGTGTGTACCTCCATCAGGAGGATTGTCTCTCTTTTTGTGATGCTAGTAGCTCGTGATAATCATTCTCTAGATCCATATTTCATTTAAGATTCCCAAGTGGTAATATTCTAGTATATTATTCCTTCTGTAACCATGGGTTAAAATTCTATAAAAAGAAAGTGCTGCTCTTCAAACATTTGGTTATCCTATGGTACAGTTCATTTTGGAAAACCAGAATGCTCAATTCTTTCCCTTTATTTACCAATTTCAAAATAATGAATTGATTCCCTGGCATCCTCCAAAGTTGACCAATGAGTATTTTTCTTTTCCTAATCAGCTTTTGTCCCCCAACATCATTATGAACTTAAGAACTTAAGTGTATTTGATATGCTTCAATTTGAGCATCACACATATTTGATAATCCACTGATTTTACCTTTGGGTGGGTGGATGCCTCTCCGAGTTGTCTCCTGATTTTTTCTGACTTGACTTTAACTGACTTTAATAGCTTCCCAGCTTTCACATATGATATGCCAGGCTTATCTTGCCCTTGACCTAAAATCAGCCATTTCTCCAACAAGCCCTATTTTGTTCTAGTGGGAAATGGTTACTTAAAGACCACCATCTGGCTGGTAGAGAAGTTTACTGGTATTCTGGTATTGGATTGGTCACATTCTAGGTTTTTTTCAGTAGACAGAGTTAGTATAGAAAATATATTTGTTTTAAGAACATAAACAAATACGATGATAAATGCTCTTCACCTATTTTTACTTAAGCTATTTAATTTATAGAATACATATACTGTTGGAGTGACATTATTAAAGACTTCCAAACTTCAAACTGCAATAGCAGGAAATCATACTTGAGAAAAGAGTTCCTCCTGAGAAATTGTTCTTCTGATATAAAATTCCTCCTTTAAACAAAATGCTCAGTTAAAAGACATATTTAAAATTTTACAAATGAGTGTATGAAGTGTAGAACTATCCATAATATCAAATTATTTCAAAATCATCTTTATTATTAAAAACAAGTATAAAATTATATCTCATAAACAAAAGTAAAATATAGAAAATACATATATCATGAAATGATTTTGGCTAAGTATAATGCCTCAGAAAACAAATATACTAAAACACTCTTGAATACATAATTCAATATCCTTTGCAAGAAATATAATATCCAGCAAGTATATTTAGGGTTTTTGTTCTAAAAGTCTCAACACATGAAAAATATATGTATATAAAATTTTAGTATCAATTTTTATCTTAAAAAATTTGAATGCTCATTTTGAAACAGGATTTCCAGAAAAAAAAAAGCCTTCTTTTCTATATTATACACCACATCCTTAGCCTAACTAGTTTTGATTTTTACAATAATAGGTGAATTAATTTATCATCTTATCAAATGTCCTGGTTATATCAGATTTCTATCAAGAAAAATATTTTTAGATGTTCTTGTTCATGTCTTTATGATTCCGTTACATCATGTACATTAGGATTTCTGGGTCCATAATTTTTCAGCATTTTCGTTTGCACTAAATGGATGAGAGCAGAGAAGAGCAGAAATAGCTTTACCCCAGAGTCAATTTCCCATACATTCTAATTCAGGAATGTGGAGGAGAGGCAAATTATGACGTCCCTATTTTTGTCACAGTCTCTTGCTCCCCACCATTACCTTCTCGCCTCTGAAAGCTTTTCATCCTATCATTAAAAAGACTGCCAGCAATGCGTGCCTATATTCTGGCATTAAACTTATAACTACTGAGAACATGCACATATTTCCCCTCCAGCTAGATGATGAATAAATCCTTAAATGACATAAAAGGAGCGCAGTCACCAAGTTCAGTGCCAACCATTTCCATTTCTATGTGCCTCTGATGCTACCTACCTCCTGAGAACTCCGCTCAAAACTGCAATGGGACTAGCTTTACACAAACAGCAGCTGCCAGATGCCTGGACTACAAGCCGCCCAGCAAACCTACCTGACATGGACAGCTAATGCCACACTGATAATGACACCTTGCTCCTGTGTGGTACCCAGGTTTTGTCACTCCATGTTAAGTCGCATGGGGACAGAGAGAGAAAGGGCCCAAACATATATATCAAAACGGAAAATGAATCCTGAGAGTAAAGATGAAAGTTATGTGGGTAATACAGTCTGGTAGGAAAATGCAGGTTTTTGTGGATGCCACATATAGGCTGGGGCCTGAAGGTGAGAGGGACAGGAGGGAAGATATCTTATAAAAAATAAATTGAAATTCTAGTTTTTGAGTTCTGGACTTTTAATTCTTCTCAGAAGACATTTCTTCATTCCATTTAACACATTAGTTTAACACAGATTAACTTCAATGCACAATTAAATTTCTCTATAGCATGAAGGAGTTTAGAGATAAATGACATACAGTTGAGGGGAAAAACATTACAATTGTAAGCTTAGGTTAATCGATTCTCTTGGCAAAAGTCTAAAACAGTAAATTCTTTCAAGTGGCCCCTGTTGACACTTCACCTTCAGATGATAAGAACTCCATAAATGGGAAGTTTTATTTCTAGTTCAGTAGCTTTTTGTGTCTCTTTGGCCAAGTGAGAAGGGGAAAGAAGAAACAGTTATTGACTCCTTTGAGAATCTGATGTTTGCTAAAGATCTGATCTTCTCCCCAGGAAAAAAAACCACAGAGACACATGCATTTTTACACACAATTTCAGAGGTGCGTGGACCTCTCCCGTTTCACTTCATTTCTGCTTTCCAGTCCAAGGACAATTTCTTGCCTTTGAGCCCCTTTCTGCTCTGGAAGAATAAAGTCCAGATTGAGCTCAGCCCTAGACTGATTTCTGCTGGCTTCCAAAAAAACTTGTAATCTTTTCAGACCTGCCCTCATCCACCCCAACAGTGGCTGAGGCCTCTGTGCCTGCTAAGGACTTTCTCTGTAACCTGAGCTTCTGTGTTAGGCTGCCCTGACACTGCGATAAAGACATACCCGAGGCTGGTAATTTACAAGAAATGAGGTTTCATTGGTTCACAGTTCTGCTGGCTGGACTGGAAACAGCACCGGCATCTGCTTCTAGGGGCTTAGGAAGCTTAAAATCATGGCAGAAGTTGAAGTGGGAGCAGGCACATTACATGGCAAAAGCAGGAGCAAGCGAAAGAGTGGGGCGAGGGGGAGCCACACACTTTTAAATGACCAAGTCTTGCAAGAACTCACTCACTATCTGGAGGCCAGCACCAAGGATATGGTGCTAAACCATTCATTAGAAATCGGCCAGGCGCGGTGGCTCAAGCCTGTAATCCCAGCACTTTGGGAGGCCGAGGCGGGTGGATCACGGGGTCGAGAGATCGAGACCATCCCGGTCAACATAGTGAAACCCCGTCTCTACTAAAAATACAAAAAATTAGCTGGGCATGGTGGCACGTGCCTGTAATCCCAGCTACTCGGGAGGCTGAGGCAGGAGAATTGCCTGAACCCAGGAGGCGGAGGTTGCGGTGAGCCGAGATCGCGCCATTGCACTCCAGCCTGGGTAACAAGAGCGAAACTCTGTCTCAAAAACAAACAAACAAACAAAAAAAAAAAAAAAAAAAAAGAAAAGAAAAAAGAAAAAAAGAAATCCACCAGGCCCCACGGCAACACTGGGAAGTGGAATTCAGTGTGAGATTTGAATGTGGACAAATTTCCAAACTGTTAATAGATCACCTTCTGAAATGCTTTCCTATGCTTGCTTCCTCACTTGCCATCTCTGGAATACCAGGCTCTTCTCTTCACTGTCTCCTTGCTGCAGGAAGTGTCCCTGGTATTTAAAGGTTCAGTTCAGCCCTCCTTCCCCTTTACAATTGGTCCTGTGGGGAGCCACAGTAATGACAGGATAATGACAATTCCACAGTCTTCCCTTGCAAGCTTTAAAGCACTCAAGGCTGTTCCATTTACATTTTAACAGGAGAATCATTAGTCCCTTGATGGAGAGAGTTTAGCTCTTCAATTCACTGCACCTTTTTTTAAACAGTAGGGAACATTTTATCACAAACCCAGATAAAGAAGATAAAGTGTGACTTAATAGCTCCCTTCATGCATATATTTCACATATATTTCATTCAACACTACTCTGTTTTCGTAGCTACCAAGAATCACATTATTTTCATAACATGAAAATAAGTTACATCAGCATATTTCTTACGCAACCATTTACATTTTCCCACAAAAGTGACAGTATGGGAGAGTTAAGATTCTGCATATTAAAGTCCAAAGCACAGTTGCATTTTTCTTATTTTTATTGATAAGTAATATTATAGAAAACTGATTAAAATTACATTGCATAAATATACCTTTATATATGACATGCATAGAATACTTAATTACACATTTAACTATAAATATAAAAATTGTATTTTTCCAGAGAAAAAGTAACTTTAAACAATTGTAATGAGTTAATGATCTGAATTTTAGGCTAGATATAACTTATTACGAAATACATTTTGTGATTATTTCCTTTTTTGTGCTACTTTTTTCTTTGCATGTCCCTAAATAATTACTAAGCATAATAATTACTGAAATGTGTGTCACGTTAAAAACATTATTCTGACACTTTGTTAAGACAGTAAGTCAGATTTTATTCAGGATTACTTCAGTGAGGTTTGCAGTAGAGGAGCAAGATTGGGCTTATTCCAAATACAGCAGGGGAAAGGGGAAATTTACAGCCAATGAGCAGAGCTGGGGATTCTGTAGATGCAACATCACTAAGACAGTAGGTATATTAGCCTGTTTTCGCACTGCTATGAAGAACTGCCCCGGACTGGGTAATTTACAAAACAAAGAGGTTTGATTGACTCACAGTTCCACACGGAAGCCTCAGTCATGGCAGAAGGCAAAGCAGGCATGTCTTACATGGTGGCAAGAGAGAGAGTGTGTGAAGGAGGAACTGTCAAACACTTACAAAACCATTAGATCTTGTGAGAACTCACTATCAGGAGAACAGCATGGGGGAACCACCCCCATGGTCCAATCACCTCCTACCAAGCCCCTTCCTTGACACATGGGAATTATGGGGATTACAATCTGAGATTTGGGTGGGGGCACAGAGCCAAACCATATCAGTAGGGTAATTTTATTCACTAAACTGACCTAACAAGATTCTTCTGAAATCAGGCCTGGGTGAGTAGCCATCACCTGGGAGATGGTAGGAGATGGGTGGTGGTAATTTGATCAGATATGGAAGGTGGAGGATTATGGTTAAATTGACTTGACTGGATGATTCTTGCCCACACTGACTCTACTATAACAACCCAGACAGAAGCCCAAGTGGGGGTCTAGTCAAGCAGAGAGCTCAGAGAAGCCTTGCTAAAGTTTGGTCAAGGAGAAAATCTTTGTTAGTCAATATAAGATATACCTTTTAATGTAGAACTATTGAAGAACTCCCTATGCTTTCTTCATTTGAATAAACAAATTTAAAAAGAGGTTTTGACAAGATATTTCCTTAGTAACTTCATCCAAATTTCTGAGAAACTAAACAGTTAGTTAGCTGCACTATTTTTCTTACCATGATAAAGCATAGCAATGAAAGGAGATGAAAAAGTGGAGACAGAGTTAGTATTGCCAAGTGGCTGACATGTCTCTGAGAATTTGATTCTGATGGGGATTAGGATATGCTATCCCCAAATATGGCATTTTGGTGTTTGAGAAAACTGCAAAAGCAGGAAGGTCTCTCTCTGACCTTCTCCCACCCTTCTTCCCTGAAGCAGGTGGAAAGTTCCAGAAAAAGGGTTTCTGACCTTCCCCTGGATAGGCCATAAGACCTTCATGTGAGCTCTGAAGATCCAGAGAACAAACAGGCTTTGCTAAGTTCCTCCTGGTTCACTAGCATTAGACTACTCTTATTTTATCCAGTCATACTTTTGCACAACTATCCACTTCTTCATCAGATTCGGCAATGAAAATACACAGGTTTCTCTGTTTCTCTGGACCTTCATCTCTGAAAGTTACTGTGTCATGCAAGACTTATATTAAATAAGTCTGTATGCTTTTCTCTTGTTAATCTGTATCTGTCTTTCTTTACAGAAGCCTCAGCTATGAACCTAGTGATGGATAAGAAATCTTTTCTCCTCTCCAGTTCTCATTGATAAGGACGGTACAGGCATTAAGTTTATTAGTGACTCTTTGAATACCCCCAAAACATAATAGCAAATTTATGAGGAGGGAAAGGAGATGATCCAGGCGTCAAGTGCCGCACACCAAATCAAAGCTCTTGCCAGCAGGTAAGTGGGAAGATGGGATGCATTGCAGCCAACACACTTTGCTATGGTGCTTTGAAAATAATTCTCACCAAGGGCTTCTTTAATTCTCTAATTCTCAACCCGCCTCCCTCTGGGACTGCCCAGTCAAAAAATGCATCTGAATTTTACTTGTTTTTGTGTCCCAGTGCCAGTTCCATAATGGATGATCAGTAAATACTTCCTACATGTAGAGATGACATCAGTTCCCTATGAATATGTTCTTAAGACTTTTAGTTGTTAGATTATTTTAACTAACTCCAGTATCATGGCTGCTAAATACCTACTGGATGTCAACCTGATGGTACATATCACTGACCCCTTTCCCTGGATTTCTCTTAAGGTGTTATGCCTGATTAACATCTACTCATCCTTCAGTATCCGCTACGACCTTATTTCCTTCCAGCATCTCCCTAATCATGCTGAACCAGGTTCCTCCCCTCCAAGGTAAGCCCATAGCATCCTGTGCTTCCACATTCATAGCCATGTGAGGAGACCAACAGCCCATGAAACTGGTATGGAGATACTTCAAAGTAAAGACATCTAAGCTGCAGAAGATGCAGAAACAAATCTTTGAATTTCCCTCATCTGACACAGCTTTATGAGAGTCAGCTGTCCCTAAAGCCCCTTTGGGGAGGTGTCCACTCAGGAAGGTACTGACCTTGCACAGCAGGACAATCCAAAAAAAATGGTGTAGATGAGCCCTATCAGAACTTTTCAACCTTTGAAGCTCTAACTTCTGCCCTTCTTATTAGAGACTAATAGACTGTCTTATTAGGCTAATAGCCTAAGAGACTCTAACTGTTCTGGGAGCTACTTTCTCTATAAGGTACTCTGCATGCCTAGTACATTTTTCTCTTATTAATCTGTTTATTGTCAGTTAATTCACAGGCCCCCAACCAGTAGGACCTGAGATGGAAGAGGAACAATTTTTCCTCCCAGCACATGGCACTGTTTATTACAATTTGATTTTAACATGACTATAAGCTCACATAGCAGAGACTGAGTTTGTCTTATATTCATTGAATCCTCTAGAAGGTTCCCTAAGCCCTTGCTTATCCTTGACTTTTTTTACTTCATTCACATGTGAACAATGAATTAATGTACTACAGATATGGAATCCATGTACTGTAGTATTTTTTTCCCAAAGCTGAGTATTTCTCAGTTGAACTAGTTATTTGATCCTTGATAGATATAGTATTTATTCTCCTTATTCAAGTCCTCACCCCATCCTCCAAATCCATTCAATGTTTCTCTACCCTGCTGTGACCGCTTAGAAGGCTCACAGCTGTTTCTGCTTCTGTTGGTTCCTTGCCTGCTGGCTCCTGGCTGGGTTCAGGCAATGGAAGTTACCAGCAGCGGATCAGAGGGCAGGAGGGAAGAGAGAGGTCAGAACTTACCTTTTCCCCATTTCCTCTTGCTCAGTGCAGCATCTCTTACAGCAGCTGTGTCCCTTTGTGGTTTTAGAACACACACAGGGCCCCTGCTGTGCTAGCTCTACTTCCTCTTCTTGTTTCTTTAGCCCAAGAGACATCAACAGGTTGTTGGAAGTCTCTGGAGGGCTCACCTTCCTGTTTGCTGTTTTAATCCTTTCTGTAAGTAGTGCCATTATTGAAGTCTCTTCATGAAGCCATCAGAGGTGGTTATTTTAACAGACATAGCAGATAACTTGATGGGTTGTTGCTGGTTTTATTCTGCGTGTGCTGCAGGCGGCAGGGGCAGGAGTTGGAGTGCAGAGTGGTAAAAATGTCCAGGATTTTTATGTTCTTTTAATGGTTGAGACTTGTCATTGTTTTGTTATGACAAAACAATGGGAATGGGAATGTTATTCATACTTTCAATGTATAGATGTTTAACTGAGTTTCTTTGGATCTTTTCTTACCTTAACATTTTGATCTTTGTTTCTGGCCCATCTATTTAGTTCTCTCTTTTGGGAATTCTGTATTCCTCGATTGAATCTCCATGATCTTTACCCCATATTTTTAAACCTCCTTCATCACCTCAATCTTTTACCCATTTCTTCTGTGTTCTGGGAAAGTTTTGCAAATTCTTTTGTACTTCACTAACTGATTTTCTTCAATATTCCCCTTCTATTGGCTGTTTCCATCTCTGTTTTAAATTTGGCAGTCATGATTTTCAAATTCAGGCAGTCCTTAATTATTTTAGATGTTTATTCAAGTTACATAAATGCAATTCTCTCTTGAATCTTAATAAGAAGACAAATCAGTGATTTTTCCAAAACAGTCTACTGGAAATGGCTGTTCTCTGAGTTGGATCATCACCCTCATTCCCCACATTTTTTTGGTTTAAAAATACATTTGTAGGCAACATGACTTTTCTGTTTACCTATTGTTCAAAGAATGCTATATGCTTGCCAGTTTTGCTTATAGTTAGGTAAAACTTGAGTTGGTTCTATCGAAAAGATTGATATATTTGTACAAATCCTTCTTTCAGAGGTACATTAGGGTCTGGATGAAAGAAATAAAGGGGAAAAGCTTTCAGAAGGTAATCGGTTCTTGGATCCAGCATGGAGACAATCAGAAATTACCTGGAGCTTGAGTTGCTGCCAGAAACCATGTTTTATTCCTTTTTGTATTTCTAGCACAATATCTGATAATAAAGGTATGATGGATAAATGAATGAATGAGTTCAAAGTTCAAGAGTTTTAAAAGTAGCCACTGAAAGAAATTTTCCATATTAAGAAAAAATATCAAACCTTTAAATATTCATCATTTTAAACACACTGTCAACTCAAAAAAATTGTAGGTTTAAAGAAAAGATTAATTTAATGTTTTTAAGTTCCAAAGTGTCATTTTTATTAAAATGCCATTGTTTTCTAAGTTCTGAATCAATAGTCTTCTTCTCTGTACTTAGAACAAATATGTAGATGAGTCATCCAACCTGCAAAGAGGCCATGGGAGGCATAATGAGGTCAAGAAAAAGCAAACCAACTTACTGAGAGGGGACCAAAGTTCCATTGCCATCTTCCAGCTGTATGACTTGCATATGGCATTTAAATGAAGTCTGGGGTTTTTTACCTGAAAAATTTACCTTATCTACCTTGAAAGAAGGAGAGGAAAGTGCATCTTAACCATGAAGTGTTACACAAATCTTAGTTGTGGTTATTACTATAATCTCATGTACCGATTTTAAACAAAATGTGCTTTGAGTTGGAAGGTAAAACATGTGAAAGACTCTAAGAATGGGGGGAAAGAAAACCCCAAGAGATCTGTGGCTGCACTGAAGGTAGAAGAAAAGGAAATGAATTTGAACTAAAAAACAGAAGTTGAGAAATTACCAAAGTCTTTGACTTCCAAGTGACGGGACACCAGTACAGTTCACCAGAGAAGATCAGGGATGCTGTCTCTTCCAAATGGATACCAAAAAGAGAGTCAACAGATTATTCTATATTGATCAAGGAGTGGCCAACTGACATCGGCAGAACAAATCTTATACCCAGATGAGCTCTATTTGTTCAACAAAGATGTTGTCGCCGTTACTTTTTATATTGAATTTGAGTGCTTTGGGGCACCTTGTCTTCTGCCACCGTAGGTCCCATGTCTTCCTGTTGTCTTATACTCAGCCCTTTAATTTCAAGATAGCCACGGAGCCCTACAGTCCTTTGAGGTTATCACTTCTACTGAAGACCAATGCCCTAGGTTGCTCCCCTGCTATCTCTCCTCCTATGTTTTCCTAAATGTGTTCTAATTGTCACTATCTGCAGCCTGTCTTCTCTCCACTCCTTCTAGCGTATGATGAAATTAAGAGAAGTCCTTAAGTCCAAACGTCTCAGCCCAATATATACTATCCTTTAAGAAAAGTTTTCAAACTTCCACTTTCATTCTCAACTCCTGACTCATTTCCATACTTTTTTTTTTAAGTCCTCCAAACTTTCCATTTGCTAGATACATCATTCTTATTTCTACTTCTCAGCCTTACATTTGGTGTTTTCTATGACTTGAAGGTTATTCTTCAGAGCCAAGTTCAAATCTCATTCCCAAGAGGCCTTTCCTAATTTTCTTCCATTACCCAAGCACTCACTTTAGGAAGAATTAGTTACTCTTTTTTATATGTTTCTGCAGCAATCTATCCAATTCGAGGAATTCTTTGCATGTAAATCTCTGTACCCATGTCTATATTTCCCTACCACACTGTAAAATCTTCAAGGCCGAGGACTGCATCGTATTTATTTTTGCAGTTATCTCAGGTCCTAATACCATGGTTATACTACAATTGTAACAGAGTAAGAATTATGGTGGATACACAGTTTTCAGCAGACATCCACAAAGGCAGACAAACAAGGAAACACAGGAAGAGTGCCTGTTATTTTCTGTTTCTTTAGGATCAGTTAGTACTTTTATATGGGCCTTTGATTAGGCAGTGATGTTTTTTGGGGTATATTACCTACCACAGGAATGGAGAACCAGCCTTTCAAACATTTACCTCTGATGACACGGAGCAGGCTGGGAACAATGCTAAGTCATTGCCCTCTTCTTTTGAAGGTAGATTTTTCAGATTGCTACTTGCAATCTTCTTCCACACCTAAAAGTGCAAAAAGTACCAGTTATAGCACAGACTGAAGGAAAATGGCTTGGCACACTCCAGGGCACACTGATTTTGATCATAGGTGACAAAGCTTGATGACCTATACCCACAGAACACTGCAATTCTATCTTAACATTGTCTTTCACATTGCTTTAAAAGAGAAACAGGAGTGGTAGATTTGATCTGCAAAAGAAATACTGATAAGGAAAACAAAAATACAAACAAAACACAGTTTCAAGAATGAAATGCCATGAGACGGATTTTATGATTTCTAGATGAAACTCATTATACATAAGTCTGCGTGATATTCCTATGTGACAATGATGTAACACAATACTGGTTCTTCATGACACGAGTAAATTAGCAGATTAGGGTTAAACAAGGTTGTACATAATGATTTGAACTTCGATGTTTGGAAGCACAGTTGCATGGGGAAACAAAAGAAATATTTGTCACATCTCTGTAACTTATAAAAAAAGGAAAAGATTCTTTATACAATGTCAGAATGCATTAATTCCATCAATATCATTGAGAACAGATCAGGCACTGTTCTACATGCTGGGACTAGAACGATGCCCAGAACACGCAGAACCCTATGCTCACAGAACTTGCCTTCTAATGGATGAGGCTGACATTTTAGTGACAGATTCAGATTTCTTCTTTTTAAAATTTCAGAGTCTTGTAATTTCATAGGTAGTCAATATTTTGGTGAAAGAAAGGATTTTTACATTATGTAAAACAAAGGTCAAAAAACAGTAATAAATCATTTTAAGAGAATAAGAGGGAGATAGAAATATCCTGAAATGCAACTAAATAATCTCTTACACTTGCACTCTCTCCTTCCATATCTACAACTGCAAAAAGCACTAGTTCCCATAGGCAGGGAGCAAGTTTCTTCTTCTTTTCACACCTCTCAGGTGTGCTTCATGGTCACCAGGTAGATAAACTTGCTTTCTCCTAGAAACTGAGAGGAACTCTTCTGCCAACAAGTTGCATGAGGCAGAATGGACCTGTCTTGGTCATGCTGTCTGAGGCTATGGTGTCAGCTTGGAGTAACTCTTAACCTGTGAATTCTGGGGCATGGAAAAGGTGAGTACCTCAGGAGCCAGAAGGTGGAATGAGAGAACCAGAGACCGCATGAGCAAGCAGAGCACATCTGAACAGGGAAATATGACTGCTCTCTGGAGCAATAGGTTTCAACCTTGTCAGACACAGCTCTTTTTTTTTTTTTTTTTTTTTTTTTTTTGAGATGGAGTTTCGCTCTTGTTGTCCAGGCTGGAGTGCAATGGCTCGATCTCAGCCCACTGGAACCTCCACCCCACCAGGTTGAAGCAATTCTCCTGCCTCAGACTCCCAAGTAGCTGAGATTACAGGTGTGCACCAACACATCTAGCTAATTTTTATATTTTTGGTAGAGGTGGAGTTTCACCATATTGGCCAGCTGGTCTTGAACTCCTGACCTCAGGTGGTCCACCTGCCTCAGCCTCTCAAAGTGCTATGATTACAGGCATGAGCCACTGCTCCCCGCCTGACACAGCTCTTTTTATAATAAATATTTTGTACTGTAATCCTATCTTAAGTGAAATCAAATTAATAAATAATATACTTACTCCACACTTTTCTTTTAAAGTCAGTATAATTCTCTAAATATGATATGAAATGAACCCAAAGGAAAATTATTTATGTAATACATCTATCATGATGTATAAGCTTAGGCATAGTGGTGGCATAGTCGGATTATACAAAGAATCCCTGCAAATGCCCAAGTAGTGAATATAAACTGATAAAAATATGTTGGTCTAAGGCTTAAATGCCAGTAAGGCAATTTTCCATAATGTTTTAACTCTCAATTTACATGGTGGTTATATTCCTAAAAAATTCAATGCATGTTAAAATCATGAACAACAACAACGGCAAAAATCAACTTTGAGTTTATATGTAAAATGTAGTTAGGCTCTGGGCCCAGAATGATAAGCAGGTTCTTCACCAGTATGGATACCCACCAAAACATTTGTAAATTGTGTGGGCACAGGACAACATTTAATTGTGTGGAACCGCCCTGTGCACTGCATGAAGCCTAATATCCCGACTCCTTATTTTAACCTCCTAATCATGGTAACAACAGAATACCTCTCCTCCTACAAATTTCCAAAGCCCCTTGGGTGTGGAATGCCACTGTCCCCTTGCCTACCTTCTTTGAGCTCACCCAATGCTGTTCTAGAGACAGGGCCGGGTGGGGTTTTCACTTGTATCTAGCCAGGTACTTACATGAGTCAATCAAATCCATTTATAGGGCTTGGTATGCAACCGGCATTTTATTTCAACATTCGAAATGCACAAAACTTCTAGGGATTTGTCCTTTAATTCATATAACCAGTTATATATACAAACAATGGCTAAAAGGCTCTACATCAAACTTAATAGCAAATTTCTCTGGGTAAGGAATTGGGAGACGGTAGTATGTGGTGGGGACTTTCACTTAAACTTTCTATTACATAGCTTTGCTTTATAATGATTATGCTTCAGTGTTTATTAAAACAGTATTTGTGAATGCTATTTTTACACAGAAATAATAAAGAGCTAAAAATTAGATGATGAACTTGGGTATTGAACTTATGACTTGATTCAGTGACCCAATCAAATGAACACGTTAGTCCCAACATATTATGGCCATGTCACCTAACGATGTCATCTTGACATCATAGTATCTTTAAATCATTATTTAATAAAATAAAAATAAATATCCACTCTGTTGTAATGTGCTCTAACTTTCAGAGATATTCTAGACCCGTCTTCTTCACCGAGGTCTTTTAGAACAGAAATAAATTAGTCACAGGTCTGTCCTGGCAGAATATGTGAGGAATTCTCCAAAGTCAGACTCTCAGGACTGCCATGGGAAAGCTGAACACCATTACCACTTCACATTAGGCAAAGTGTCAGGTCACAAATTTCACGTACCATCTCAAGTCTCTCATTTCTAGTATTTAATGGACTCTAAGAGACATAAATAGTTCTGAAAAATCTTTCTTATTTTCTCTTTATCTGTTATTTCGTTATTCCTTCAGTTCCTTTTTCCTTTCTTGTATCTCTACCCTGCTTCCCACAGTTTCTTCATTTAAAAAAAGACAGCTATTAAAGGAAGAAAGAACTGCAGAAGGGGGAAAGAAAGGCTTCCTCTAGAAGGTGACAAAGGAGGGAAGATGTCAGAGGACTGGTCATGGCAAAAAATTAGGGTTTTCTTAAAAACAGATCATGATAGAAAGCCCCAAACTAAAGATTTTTAAAAGCATTTGCCAATGGTTCACTGTCCCCCGCTATATTCTTCAATAACTTTAACACTAGTGTTGTGCTGAGTTGATACATGAGAGAATATCTCAGAAATTATTAATGGCTCCTAAATTAACTTATTGCATGGGATTTCTACATTTACAGTTGTTCTTCTGATGCCTGAGAGCCACACACAACACAGAGATGAAGTTATCATTATTTTACTCAATGTCTACTACAGGGAGAATATGCAGCCTGAACATCCAGCAACCCCAGTTTTGAGAACAAGGATACTTTCAGAGAGTAATAAATTGGTTGGTTTTTTTTATATTTTTACATATAAGGAAGCTATGTCCACTTAAGTTGAAAAAGTAATCCCTAGTGGGCAACAGTGTGTAGCATGTAGCAGCACTAATCACAGGTGGATCAATGTCTTCATTCACTTGGGCCACTACAGCGAAAAAAACCTGTAGACTGACTTAGTAATTTGGAAATAATAGAAATTTATTTCTCACAATTCTGAAGGCTGGGAAGTTCAAGACCAAGCTGTGATGGAAGAGATGAATGCTGTGTCTTCTCATGTGAAACAGGCACGGAAGCTCCCTTGAATCTCTTTTATAAGGGCACGAATCTCATGTTCATGAGAGTAGAGCCCTCATGACCTAATCATGCCCCCAAAAGTTCCCACCTCTTAGTACTATCACACTAGGTGTTAAGTTTCAACATATGAATTTTGGAAGGACACCAACATTTAGACTACAGCAATCAGTCAATTATCAGCTTAAAGAGACATACCACCATGCCACGAGCTAAAATTTCTTTCAATATACATAATCATCCTTTACATTCATCCAGTATTCTGGCTTAAGAGTTTTTAACTTGGTTATTAACACATCCTCTTCTCTGGGCTTTCAGTACAAAAATCAATGCTGTCAAAGCTCTAAGATTCACAATTTATTTATTGTTCTTTCTTGAGATGAGAAGAATAATTAAAATATTCTGTGTAATTTGACACAACTAAGAAATCAGTGGACCATTAAATCAGTTATTGATGATAATAAAATCTTATATTTGAATATTCTTGAAGCTCTACCAATGTATTTCTACCTTTATTATCTTATTAGACATTCACAAAGACTGTATAAAGGAGGTTAGAGGGATGAGTTATATTCCCATCTCACTGAATAGAGAAGTGGGGTCTAGAAATGGTACATGATAGCCTGGGCCATCAGCACCAGAGTTGGGGGTAAAATCTATATCCCAAAATGTTCTCAAATCTCAATTACAGCCTGTCTAAATTAAAGATTCTTTAAACAAAAAATTCAAAAACAATCTGATATTTTCAGTTCTTCAATAAAGCCAAGGCGGTGCCTGTTTCTTTAACAATGTTTTAGCTACAACAAACCAGACAAGGAACCCAAAGACCAACCACACACCCCACTGGCTTTTGCCAGTTCTCATTTTTCCTGGCAGCTGCATTTCAAGGAAAAGCTGGTGAACTGCAGGAAGTAGATAATGGGGACTTCTCAAGGTATCAGTACATCCAGACCACTGTGCAAAGCAGATTATCTATGGCATCTGTTTAGAATGGGAGAGACAGCGAAGAAGTCACAGCTGAGCCCCAAGAAAGCCTCAAAATGTGAGCACTTTATTTATGAATCAGCTGCCTGCTCAATGGCTTGAGAATTAAAGAGCCTCAGCCATGCTGTGGTCCTCTCCGCTTTACACAGACACAGCTACAGTGTAGCATAAGTTGTGGGAGAAATAAAAACAGCAATCATTTATTCAGAGTCTAACTTCCAGGTACCAGGCTGGTGGTTTCATGTATATTGTTTCATTTAACCATTGTAGACCAAGACAGATGGTCATTTCTTTTTCTTTTTCAAGTTTCTACTTGAAGTTGAAATAAACCACAAAGAACACCAAGAAGAGAGTTTACTCGGAAGGCCAAGGGATTAAGATGTACATATATTTTAGTAGTGTGTTTCTATTCTTTGCCATATTTTAGCATTATAATACTGCTGCTTGCCCTATTTTTTTAAAGAGATATTTAGACATACAATGTTTATAGCCTTTTAATTAGAAAGTTGTGATGACTTGTGTGTAAGAGTTTAATCAAAGGGGAACAAAAGCTTTATTAACTTGCTTTCTCCGTCCCCCCCACCCCCTCTTTGCACGATGTACTTGTTTATTATCTGTTGGCACATACTCCTCATATGGTTTGAAATGAAAGGATGATCCATCTCCTCATTACCGATCCTCTGCTTGGTGATTAAAAACAAAACAAAACATATGAACAAAGGAAAATGCCTTCTTGTCATTTCTCAGCCTTCCCTTCGAGGTTCAGCTGGGATGTTAAAGATCTGGATTTAATGAAAGAAGGTGAGAAGGTGAACAGCAACAACAAAACCTGAATGAGCGTATGTTTAGTTATATGGAAAGATCACTGAGAAGGGGCAGTAATTTTCTTTGTACCTAATGTAACGCAGTATCTCCCAAGGTCAAAGAAGACCACAACCCTTCCTTCCTTACTCTTTCATTCCCTACCCTGGCAGCTCGCTTCTCCACCTAGAGCAGGTTTCGCAAAGTTTAATTTCGGATGGTGGAGTGAAAAAGAATCTTTTTCAACACCACCTTGTAGTTCTTGAGAAGCACACAGAAGTAGTGCAGGAGTTTCTTTCAGTTGCATTGCTGGTGGAGCATCTCAGGAGCAGGCATTTCAGACCTCACGCTGTGGATGGCAGAGCCCAGCCCGTCTGCAGGCTTACTGACACTTACCCTTTAGACTGGGAGTGAAGAAGCAGATTCCCATTTAGTGATGCCAAGCCACTAAAAAACAACACACTTTAATGCTTCAAAGGAGAGCCAATAACAGCTGTCGAAACTCTAAAGCAATGCTCCGAATTAGAACGAAATCGTGTAGTCATATCATTCCTAAAATGTCCTTAATCAGTGTGCGTTCCAGCCCTGTAGTGTGAGTATCACACTGAAAATACCAAAGAAAACGTGAGGGCCAAACTTGGACCGAACCCCTAAAACTCTAAAAGAGAGTGATGTTGCTTTCCAAACCAGGAAATCATGACTCATCAGCCCCAAGAGACCACCCATTTGGGGAGTGGGAGAGAAGCACGACAAACCATGACAAGTTAAAAAAATAAAATAAAACCCAAAACATCTTGAAGTAGAGCTCCTTTTGGATCCACAGCTATCTCATCAAAGCAGACATGTTTCCTTGATGCTCTATGGCCAGTAGAACTCTTAACACTTTGGCAGGCATAAATTGAGATCTTTCTTTGACGTTGAAATACGCAGCCTTAACTGTGCTCTCATCCTCTACATTTCACTGAGTGAATAACCTAAATTACACAGAACGGCAGTAAATTGGCTCATCATAGCCCTGTTCTAATTTTAAAAGGATAAGGATCTGAAAAACCAGACAGCCTAGCACTGAAAGGACTAGTGAAGCCTTTTCAGGGGCTGCCAGAGCCTTTCCTCAAAAGGTCATGGATTCAAATTCAACCTGGGTTTGTGATGACCAAGAGCCATTCGACATTTCATGTTAAATTTATGTGTGCCCTCAACATAATGTTCCTAATAAGGAGGCTGACAGCTTGCATTTGTCATCTTGCTGACTGTCTCAGGAGTACAGTGGACGGCTAACCACATGTGGAAACTAAATCATTTCCTCCCACATAAAGGTGATCCTTACAAAATGTGAACTCCAAGGTACTGAAGAGCATCTTGCCTTCACGCCATCTGCTGTCTGATCTCTGCCCCTCTTCCAGCCGCCCCAATCCAAGGGAAAAGTGCAGCAGCTCTCTGACTGTCAGTCTAATACCTTAATGAAAATTTAAAGATGCACGTGCATGCCCACAAGAACAGTATTTGCCAAGCAACAGAACTCTCTTGTTTTTGACAAAGCATTCACTTGTGGTGAAAAAATGCCAGGTACTAAGTCAAATTTTGACTCCATTACTGAGTATTATCCTTGAGCTCTAAATAGAACGTCAGTACAATTCAGCTATCAGGCTCCTCCACTCCCCCTCACCACACCCTGAACAACAACATATTAGCAAACTAAACAGTTATCTCAGCTGGAGTCACGACTGAAGGAGATTCTGAATTATTGGCTCTGGCCACAGGTCACATTGGACCATCAACGATCTTAGGTTTCTGCTTGGAATTTCATAGAATTCAGTGAAGAGATCCACCATCAATTAAAAGATATTTGGGATGACTTAGAGACACGATAATCAGATTGTTCCTCTTTATGTAAAAGCAAAAGTTGGTATAGCTGAGTTGAGATATAAGATTTTCATGGAGGACCTTTCACAGGTTGATGCTGACCACGACGAAGCTATAGTTCAACATGTGGGAGAGTGCTCCTTATAGACGGGGTACCACCAGGGTGTGTCAGTGTTGTCTAGCTGAATGACGTTGGACAGCTCTGCCACTCTAACAGCACATGGCCCCCAGCTACAGGGGAGGGTGGCAGCACCCAGGTGAAATCCTGTGCCTCCTGAGCACTTTAGGAGTCCAGCTCCCCCAGGTTTCTTGTGACTAAAAATGTCCTTATCACAGTCAGAGGAAGTGCTGCCTCGATCCTTTCTTTTAATTACTAGCAATCATTTGAACTCGTAGGTGGAGAGACTGAAGTTATTTATTGTTATCTGGCCACTTGGGAAATCAGATTCTGGGAAGTCATAAAGAGAAAATTTTTGCAAATATTTCCTCCTGCCAGAGGTGTGAGGTGAAGGGAAAATATCGAACACAACCACAACTCCTAAAAGAAAAAAGCAACCGACGTTGAAGCCTCCTCCCCTTCCCTTTGAATCTCGCGCTAGAGCTGTCTCTACCTTGGAGGTGGGCTGAAAATGCCTGTGAGTAAAGCCTGCCCCAAGCAACAGGGTTAAGGCTCAGCACTAATTCCACATCTGCTAATTATCTACCTATCGTTCAGTCATTTCTTCCATCTGTTGATGGGTCCTTCAGACCTTTATTGATAACCTTTTCCGATCACCTACCCAGTAGGACTTAATCACTTCAGCGGTAGACTCTCGATGGAGTCAAATGGTCACTTGCTTGACGGAAATAATTCTAGTCTAAAGTAGTCCAGGGGGATTTTCAAAAACTGCTCTAGTGCTCTGCGGGAAGCCTTTGTACGATTTGGCCTGATGTTTCCAAAATGGATTTACAGCCTTCCCTCTTCCAGGGCCTTTAACTCAACCATCTTCCTTCTTTCCCTGAGAAGCTCGCTTTCCCGGATTCTCAACACGTAGTTCAAATATGGGGTCCAGATATATTACGGTTGTTGTTGGGGTCTGACCAGGGGCGGGAAGACAGTGGAGGCCGGTAAAACAGGGCGGTGCGGGATGATGTCTGGGAACACCAGCAAGGTGTCATAAAATGAACGCCAAGCCGGCCACAAGAGGAGGGCCGGGAACCGAACCCAGAGCCCATCGCCGGGACCTTGTGGCCGACGTGACGTGGCTCCGTCAGGTGGAAACCGTGCGATCCCCTCCCGACCCAACTCACGAGAGATAAAGATGTCTAAATAACCACGACCGCCGCCGCACACCCGGCGGGGCCCCGGGGGCGGGGGGAGGGGAGCGCCTCCACTGCAGAAGCGGCGGCCGGGGCTTGTTTGGAGGTTCGCAATTCACCATGATAAATGTAAAGACCAATTAAGGTTTGATCCGTGCACACGGGAGGCAGACGGCGGCTGATAGTGGAACCAATTAACGAGCATGTCCCCTAATTCCTGCCGCGGCCGCCGAGCAAACCGCGCGGCTCCCCAGGCACCGGCCGCAGCCGCCCCGGAGTCCCAGAGCCCCCAGCCCGGCCCTGGAGTGGGGCGTCCTTCTCCAGCGAGAAGGTGTGAGGAACGCGGACCCCTTCTCCAGCGAGAAGGTGCAAGGAGTGGATCCCCGGGTGGCCGGGGAGGGGGCGCGCAAGGCCGGGAGGAGGGGAGCCAGCCGCCTACGGAGCCCAACTGTTTGCATCCGGGACCGGCGGGCGGGGCGCGACCCAGTGGTAGCGCCGGGCAGGGGCCGCGGGGGCTGGAGGAGGTGCCCAGTGCGAAGCGAGGTGGCGCCCCGAGGGCGGAGGACAGGTGGCCGTGCGGCCGCAGCCAGGTAGCTAACAGCCCGGGGGCTGCGCGGCGCGATCCCCAAACTCAGCCTGGCCCAGGGACCAGCTCGCTGCCACCCGCCCCGGGGGCGGCCTGGGTCGGAGGGAGGGGTCGCGAGACCGCACCCACGGGCCCCGCGCGCTTCGGCCTCAGGGCTCCCGCTCCCCTTCCCGTTCCGGCTCAGCCCGCCGCCCCAGACGTGACCCCCGCGCAAGGTGTTGGCTGCGCGCTGCCGGGGCGCGCGTGATTAATGGCCCGGAGGTCGGGGGCGGCGCAGGCTCGAGCCCCTTGTTGGCCTGGCCAGAGTGTGAGGGTACCCGAGAGCACTGCGGGGTCATGGCAGCGGGGGCCTCCGGGAGCGCGGCGGCAGCGGAGGAGGAGGAAGAGGAGAAGCAGGTGACGCGGACTGAAGAGGCTTGTCCCCTCTGGCCCCAGGGCTGGCGCCGCGGCGGGTCCCCCGCGCCAAGCAAAGTTTGGAGCCGCGGGCGCCGCGCGCAGGTCCCTCCCCGCTCAGTTCTCTCGGCGGGGTCTGTGCCGCCGCCGCCGCTGCCAGGGCAGGACAAAGGCTCATTAACACGTGATGGGACCGCGCTTCATAAATGGGACTGGAGCGAGAGGGAGCCAGAGACAGCGCGAGCGGAGGGAGAGGCAGGGACCGCGCGAGCGGGACGAGGCGACGAGCGCCCGGGCTGGCGGAGACGGACGGCCCCACGCCGGGCGAGGCAGGGCTCGCGGGAGGACCCAGTGAAGAGCCGGGGAAGGGGCTAGGCTCGCCTGCGGTCGGAGCAGCGGGGCGCCAGTCCCGGTCGCTGTCGCGGGCGGGCGCTGGAGACCCGGGCGCCGGCGCGCGGACCGACTGACTCGCTGACCGCCCGCGGGAGGCACACCCCGCTCCACCCCACCCCGCCTCGCCCGCAGCCCGGCGCCGGCGCCGCCTCCCGCGCGCTACTCCCTCTGCCATCCCTTCCTTCTCCACTTCTTTTCCGCCTCCGCCTCTTCTTGGCTCCCGCGGCGCCAGCGCCTTCCCCTGGCCCGGGCGGGGGCCTCGGCTCCTTGCAGAGCTCTCTGTGTCAGTGGGGGACATTTCGTTCTGTCGGACAAGCAGCCCCTGAGCTGGGCGAGAGGTGCCAAGGGAGCTTCTGTCCCGAGGACCGGGGGATGCGAAGGGTAAGACCTGGCAGAGTTGCGTTTGAAAATACTTTTTCCGCCTCCCGCCCCCTCGGGTATGACCAGTGTGGTCCCCAAGTGTCCTTCGTGGAGTTCTTATTCCGTGTGAGCGAATTGTGCGTCGGTGTTTACTTAGCTGTATGGCCCCAGCCTGTTAACTGTGATCTGTGCTACTTCTGGAGATTTCTACCGTTTACTAGTTATTGAATGTCTGTGCACCTGGCTCTGTATGCACTGATGTCTGTTTGTAGAAAATGTGTAATTGTGCATGTTTGAAAAACGGGCGCTTGAGTTGGTGCTGAATGCCTAGCAAGTGGTCTTCCCAGGGAAATACATCGATCTCTGCTGCAAACCTAGACATTGACTAATGTAAAATAGTAAATGTCATATAAAGAGATGAATGTCAAATAATAAACTTTTGATATAGAAAAAGCTACAGGAACCACTTCTCCCTGAGGAAAAACAAATGTCCATGTAACTGATACCTAAAATTGAGTGTTGATGGAGTCATTTAACTCAGAAATAGCCGTTAGATGACTAAAGTTAATGTTGCATTTTTAAAAGACATTTCTTGTTAAGGCTTACAAATCATAAACGAATCACCTCCCAGATACAAATACGTTTGCTGTAATAGATGTGAGAAACTCATCTGGTCATTTGAAAGTTTAAAAGCAACATGCATGTTTCTAATTTTAATAGATTGTCTCTCAGAGATGTAAAATTGAGCAGATGAGAAAAACCAAAAAAAATGTTTAGTAACATATTAATCATTTTGCCTCCTATCTTTTTTTATTTTTCTCCAAATAAGTGCTATTCTTGTCTTTGTTGTTGATTTCTTGATATATTAAGCCTCCTCGGGCATGTAATCCAATAAGATTAGAACAGATTTACTGGTTTTAACAGTGTTAAAAGATATCTCTATGGGTCCCATAACTTCTCATTTTTATTACCAAGTTAATATCTTTTGAACAATGGGGAAATGCAATTTCTTAGAGGTAACTCAGTGGACACTGAGTATTAGTGGGGTCACCATTGACATCAATCTATTTTGCAGAATATTGAGAAGCTCAGAGCAACGAACCTTTAAGATTCCCATAGGACTTTATCTGATTTAAAGTGTTGCTTTTCTAATCCTACCCTACTGACAGTTTGCAAGGGAAGATATACTGATTGATTTTTCTCTGTCCCTTTTTTCCCTGGTACTCCTCCCCCTCCCTTGCTCTCTAACTCACTTAAGAGCAATTTTATAAAAATAAAAGGCCTGTATCGTTTTTAAGTGAGACAGATTATTCTCTGATTATCTCCATACGTGAACAGAAGACATGCACCTCCAGAATTTTAATCATTGCATTCTACAGGCATTTATTTGTAGGCACAATGGCAGTTACCATAGTTGGGCAAGAGTCTTGATATTGGACATAGTTTTAAAAAACTAATCCATTTGAGGTTATCAGGAGAACTTACTGTAAACCGACTCTTTTTGTTTCAAAGATGTCTCCCACCCCAGGCGAGGAGCGCTCTTGGCTGAGGTATGTATCAAGTGTCTGTTGGGGAAAGGTCTCATTGTGTTTCTAAGTGTCCATGGGGGTAAAACGATGCCACAAGGTGGAAATACTCAATTCTGGCCTTTCAAAAATAAAATTACTGTACTTGCATACTCGTTGTTAGGAAAGCAAATTAGATATTCATGTCCTTGCATTTTAACAACATTAATATATGTGTATGTAAAAATACTATTATGACTAGAATCTTAAGCCATGGGTGATTATTATTTAGTGTGTAAAGTATTAAATTCTGATGGAAATCAGATCTCACATTGAAGTAGTGCTTGGCTTTGTTTGTTATCCACTGTTTTCTTTTTCTGTTACCCTTTTCCCAGTGGACCATGTTCCTCTCTGTCTTGCCTATGAGATTGCCCTTCTCTAATAAGCCTAGCTGCAGGATCAGTGTGTTCTTTTTGGCATTTCAAAATGGTAAAATAGTGAAATTGTTAAATGTTACCAAGATGATACTGCTGGGAATGAAATTCTCCAAAAGAACCACTATATTTGTGGCATATTTCAGTCTCTTAAAAAAAAAAAAAGACAAACAAACAAACAAAAAACAAAACAAAACTGAAAAAAACCTCTGATTCGATTTACTTTTCTTCCCAAGAAGGAAGCAGCCCCATTGATTGTGTTGATAAGTGTTTAGTATGCAGTGTCAGCTTATTAATTACTAAGGCAAAGCCTCAGAAACTGTTTCAAAACAGTCGTATAACACTGTTCTTTGCTTTGACTAAAAATTAACATTAACCACCGGAAAATTTAGACAGGCTCCATGGTTGTCTTGTATATTAGTGTTTGGAACTGGAATTCAAATATTCTGCTGTGTAAGAAAAACTATTATGAGATGGAACCTACAATAGCAGTTTATAGTTCACCACACTTACCAAATGTTTCTTACCAGAAAACAGTTGGCCTAATAAGGGATTATTTCCCATAACTAGCATCCAGGAATGCTGCAAAATAAGAGTAACAAATTAAATTTGAAAATATCTAATGACACATAATTAGCAAAATGAGATTTGGTTATAGCGTCTTGAATCTGTAAGAATTCTAGATGACAGTTATTATTTCTTTTATTCCAGGAAATATTTTGGAGAAATCTGAATTGATCTATGTTATAAAGTTAATCCAGTCTAATCTAAGAATATTCAGTGAATTAAATGCTTATTAAAGCAATTAAAGCATTATAACAGGCAGTAACCTAAAGGACAGACTTCATCTTACTAACCAAATTCTGTGTTAGCTCAGTTGCATAAAGAACACAGATGAGAGCTCTCATTCCCTGCTAAAAAGGATGCCATGTCTCCACCAGTGTAAGTCTGTTTCTTCTATTTTTGTAGTCATCATTTTCTAATTGAACTGACAAATAGTTAGAGTGTAACTAGGCTTCGGGTTTAAATTATTTATGATTCTGCTATTGCCTCTAAAACCACTTGGACCCAACATTGTTTGAAAGACTGTGCTAGGGCCAGGTTTACATACTGCATATCTGTATTTTGAGAGACAGCCAGCTTTGCTGATTTTTCTCTTATATACTGAAGATTGGTAGAGAACTCAAAGAATAAGAGGAAATCCAAATCTGTTTATATAGTTTGTGTTGCCAAAATTTTAACTTCATGTTTTCTTCCCTGAATCTCCAGTTCTTTCCTAATCCTATCCTCAGAGAAATGGTAACTTTATATTATAGCTACATGATTGCTGTTTTTAGGGACCTAGGACACTGAACTCTTGGCCACTGAATTGCTGTTTACTGCTTTGATAAGCATCTAATTCGATGTATATTCTTAGATTAGATTGGATTAACTTTATAACATAGATTAATTCAGATTTGTCTAAAATGTTTCCTGGATTAAAAGAAACAATAACTTCACCCAGAATATGTAAGTCTAATATCGTATATATTATACTTATAATATGATATGAAATATGATATACTTATGATATGATATATATCACATATATGATATGATATATAGCATATTATATATAATATGATATATACTTTCACATAAAATATGAAAGTATATGTTGCATAATTTTGGACAACTGGACATATAAACACACTTTTATTTACATGTATAAACAAACTTTTTGATAGAAGTAAATCATGACAAATAAAAATTTAAATATCTTGCCTTTATACATTTGAACATATAATTCTGATTTTAAATGAATACTACAAATTTGGGGAAATGTCCACATTCAAAGCAGCTGTGCAGATGGACACTGAAGGCAAAGCAAAAGGAAATACCCACCTTGAATCAAAACAAGGCCATTCTCGTTTTCCAAGATAGGTGGAAATCCGTGGCAGTCCCATGTGTTCTAAGACTCTTGCAAATATGCCAGGAGGAACATCACCACATTTGCTTATAATTTTATTATAAACACTGATGGGTTTAAGACAGTTTTTTTTTTTTTTGGTTTTTGGTTTTTGAAACAAATCCTTTTAATTGCTTATTGTTTTTGGGGAAATTAGGACTATGCAAGTTGGAGGAAAATACAGAAGGTTATTACCATATATCAGAATGCATATTGAGATGGTATATTTTTTATATATAACACATTAAAATATTACTACAAGTGAGTTAAACCTATAGGAAATTGTTTTAGGGGGTAAGGTTTGTAAGGTGGACCCTGTCACCTCTATTGCTACTTTTGAAATTGCTTTATGTTAGAGGAGCTTCCATCTCAAACTTGCTCACATGGATAAGAGGTATGTTTAATACATACTGGTAATCATAGGTCAAAGTCATCACATAAAGTAGTGTGATTACCTTGAGTTCTTATATAAATATTTACTAAAAGCTTTCCTGTGTTGTATTTCTTGACTAAACGGGGTGCCTCATGATGAAACAAAGTACATTTGTATAATAGTTTAGAGGACAGTTAGTGGCATGTATAAGTATATTCGTGATCTAGTTTCCATTGATATTTTCCATCTATTTGAAGTATTTTTCATATAGATCAATTAATAATGGATAACCTCTAAGTTAAAAGTTTGATTTGGACAGGTAAAGCTAACAACTTAATCACCATGGAGTTCTTGAGGTTCATAGTTTATATGGGTTTTTGAGGGAAGAATTGTTTACTCCCAAAACCTGAGCAGATGAGCATGGCAGAGTCTTCACAGTTGTTCAGGGAATACTCGTGAATTCGTTTTAACCCCAGCAGGAGAAATGTTCACACGTGCACTTTAGGAAAGCTTTCAAAGTTTCGCTTTCCTTGCTTTGTTTTCTTTTGTTCTTGAATATGTAGAGGCTGGTTAGATGGAAATCATTGTTTTTGAGCAAACTCTACTTTAACGCATTGTGCTATTGCATAATATTCTTTTTGAATGCTTCCAAAAGTATATTTTGCATTTTTTTGACTGCAAGAAGGAATTTAATTTGCCTTTTCTCTCAACACTAATGGCAAATAATTTTTCCCTAAAGTACAATATTTTACTACTTAATGTCTTATTTTTCCACTCTTATTTGGATTCTTAATTAGGAAATTATGTTTTTCAAAATTTATGTTTAAATGAGAGGGTCTCCCTCTTTTCTTCACCATTTCTTTATTCATTCCTTTAGATCGTAACTTTAGAGAAGAAAATTGGAGTCAATGTGAGTCCTGAAAATTGAATGAAGTTTTAAGGAGTATTACATTCAAGTTGGTGATAAATTCTAACATACTTTTGAAAAAACAAATTTTTGTCCAGGCGAGGTAGCTCACGCCTGTAATCTCAGCCCTTTGAGAGGCAGAGGAGGGTGAATCACTTGAGGTCAGGAATTCGAGACCAGCATGGCCAACATGGCCAACATGGTGAAACCCTGTCTCTACTAAAAATACAAAAATTAGCTGGGCATGGTGGCACAAAGCTATAATCCCAGCTACCCAGGAGGCTGAAGTGGGAAAATTGTTTGAACCCAGGGGGAAAAGGTTGCAGTGAGCCGAGATCACGCCACTGCACCCCAGCCTGGGTGACAGAATGAGACTGTCTCAAAAAAAAAAAAAAGAAGAAAGAAAAGAAGAAACAAATTTTTAAAGTTCGTTTTAAATTTCTACTTATATGGACACTTGTACTAGGTATTTGTAACATTGATTTCTTTGGGTCAAGAAGCTAAAAATGATGTTTTTATTTATTTTGAAGCAGTCTTACTCTGTCGACCCAGGCTGGAATGCAGTGGTGCAACCTCGGCTCATTGCAGCTTTTGCTTCCTGGGTTCAAATGATTCTCATGCCACCACGCTGGCTAATTTTTGTATGTTTTGTAGAGACAGGGTTTCACTATGTTGGCCAGGCTGGTCTTGAACTCCTGGCCTCAAGCTATCCACCTGCCTCAGTCTCCCAAAGTACTGGGATTATAGCCATGAGCTACCATGCCTGGCCTAAAAATGATGTTTTTAATACAGAAAGTTAATCAATATAATTGTTGATCTTTAAAAAAAAAGATCATTTAGGTACTGTACTTTTGTCACTTATGTTTGCTTTTAACTCAGCTATATTTTAAAATAAATCAAATCTATTTATTCTTTATACGAGGGACAAAATGCCACTATGATCTGAGTATTTTGGTTTATTCCATGGTGTTTGGTTAAATGGATCCAATTTTCAACTCATTTAAATGCATTGCTACCAGAATTTGCTAAATGTTTTCTTTAGCTTTTGTGCAAGTTGTGGTGAGCAGGCAGTATGCATGTACGGAAAAAGGAAAGCTAGACAATTTAACATATAACTAAAATAAGTGCAAGATTGGTCAAAGAATTTTGTGTCTCTACATATGTGGGAATTGATTTTGGAAGATACACAGCCACTTTTGGAAATGACATCTAATGTCTTGTAAACAAAAAAGGAGAAATCTCTGAATCATTTTAGTCCTCAGCTAAAGTAACTAATTGTGAGTAATCTGTGATCCATTTTTATTGATGAAATAATTAGAAAGAGAACAGTTTGCCCAGAGTCATACATTTAAGTGCCTTGGGATATATTTCTAAATATTTACAACTTTTAGGCATTTTTGAAACATATCCACTATAAGAAGTGTAAATTGCATAATTATTAGAGTAATTCTGTAAAATAAATTGCAGTAGATATGTGTTGCTTCAGCCTATAGCAAAATTTCCATTTTAGTTTGTTCTTTCCTGGGCTCATCTCTTATGATATAGTATGTTATGGTTTGGGGGAAGAGAAGAGCAGAAACAAATATTTCCACCTTAAAAGAAGTAAGCTGACATGTTAATTACTTTTAGTTTTTCTTGATTCTCAATAATCATGGGTTCCTTCACAGTGGTGGTGAAGGAAATGGCTTAACAATCCTATAAAGCTCTGCATAGTCTTTGCAAATAGAAGTAGGAGAAAATGGTGTGGAGTTCTTAATATATATCTGCATACTATGTCAGTACACATTACTTTTTGAAGCCACTTTCCTTTGCTGGACAAAATACATAACAAAAAGTTTCCTGAAAAAGCCCAGAGAAGCCCTGAATTGTAGACTAAAAAGCCTTGAGAGGCTCTCCCCTCTTTGTTCTTATTTTCTGGCTAAATGACATTATTCTATTCCAAATAGGAATACCTTGGTTATAAAGATTTTCTGTGGGAGGTTATTTTATGTGAGCTGGCTCCCATGGCAATCTGTTTCAATGATCTAAAAACCTATACTTAACGAAATATTCTTTTTTCTTATCTAACCTTAGTTATTCTTAAAGGTTAAATCTACTTCCCCTTCTCATTTAGTCCTCTTCATATGTCTCCATAATCTTTAGCAGTGGTTCTTAAACGTCAGAATGTGCTAGAATCTCCTAAAGGCCTTGCTAAGAATGGAGATGGACTCCAACCCTAGGGTTTTTGATTCAGTGGATCTGATTTGGATCCTGATAATTTGCATTTCTCATACATTTCCAGATGCTGCTGATGCTTCTGGTTGGGAGACCACCCTTTGAGAGCCACTGACCTATAGACTAACCCTGCATGCGCTTACAAGCCATCATGTAACTTCTCAGACTGTTCTGTAAGCCGTACACTATAATTTCCAGTTCATTGGTACCTGTCTTTACTAATTCACTATGTTCACATCACTTTTTCTGAACACTTTCAGTTCCTTGGAATCTCTTAATTCTTAATTGTATCACACAAGCCCTAAGAAGGGCTTGATCGTGAATGAATACAATAGAAGAGCCTCATAGTTTCAATGGCATAAAAATTCTGCACTTGCATCCAATTTGCATACATACTTCTTAATCACAATTACATTTCCAAAGCATATTTTGTATTGCTACTGAAACCTCATTATTCCAGTTCTGTTTGTATATAATTGTTTACATCTTGAAAGCAGATTTTTCTATGTCTGGCATTGTTAGCACACACTGAAAACTTTCTAAACATTTTGACTAAAGTAGGTGATACATAAGTACCTAGTTTTTAAAATAATGTCTGAAGGAAACCCTGGATTTACACAATAATAAAAACTTATTTAAAATTATTTTAGTGTGAGAATGATAGGAAGGAAATTGAATTATTTAGAAATCACTATGTCCTCAATTTGTATGAATATTTGAATCAAGATTCATTTCTCTTGTTAAATATTCCATTTTAGTCCCTACAATAATAGAGATTAATTTTCCATTATTTTTCATCACAGAGTTAGGATCGGTGGTGATGATTTCCTATTTGGAAATTGGAAAGCTGAATATTTTATAAAATAGAACGAGTTGGTTATTAATATTGATTGTGCGTTCCTGAGACCACCCCTCTTACTTTTAATGCCTCTTGGCATCAACATACTTGTTTTAAGTAGAACTGCTGTCCTTTACTCATTCTTAATTACTTTCTTGAGGCAGAATTCCAAATATTCAAAATTAATTTTTATCAATATATTAAATTTTCTCAATGCCCTTTTGCCTCAGAAAAGTAATTAGAAATTTAGTTTTCATAGGCAGTAGTAATAACCCATTTTAACTCTCCATGACATATTTTCCTATTTGTATTATAATTAGTTCAGTTGTAAAATACAGAAAATGTTGTAGCAGGAGGAGAAGTTGTTCAACCAAAGCAAGAACTCTGTCCACTGAATAGAATAACAAATTGATTCCTGAGGGCTTATAAAAGCCGCTCCATCTAGTGGTTGAATTTTCACATGACTTATCTTGATAAGTTGTTTTAGAAACACTTGCAAATGGAGAAACCCATTTGGGAAACATCAATGCATAATAATGTGCATTTAGGAGAAGAAAAAAGAGTCCATTTTAATAATAATTTCAAATATCTTCTTTAAAGGTCTATCAACAGCATATAATTAAGACTCATTCAAGGTTATGCATTTCATAAAAGACCTCTTGATATCTCATTGTTATGTGGCTGAACTTTGCAGTTCATGATATACTCAGGCCAAACAAGGATTGGGATAAAAAGTAAATACCTGATCTTTGCCCATAACTTCCACTTGCCATCAATATAATTTCTATGTGATGCTGAAATAAGAGGTCCTGGGGTAAATAATTGATGGATTTGATGTAATTTTCCCATTTGGGCACTTTTTCAGATGGATGTTTGTATGAGACCAAGATTCAGGTTTAATGCCCTCATGATCAGCTAGCTTTATGCCAGAAAAAACTGTCCATGGTTAAAAACCGTTCTGTTAAGTTGGATCTTCCGTGTTGCTGACGCATGCCAACATTTACTTAGTAAACAGGTATTGAATATCTTCTCTGTGCCGGGCACTGTGCCAGGCAGAGGACCTATAAGATAGATCCCAGCTCTCAAGATGTTCATGGTCTGAAGGGTTGAGACACAATAAAGACTGCTATGGAATGGCTCAGCAATGCCATCATCTCTCCTGGGAGAAAATCTCAAAGCATACAGAGAGAATTTACACATCCCAATACTATCTGATGATTAAACATAATCCTTTTATGTTTTTATAACCTGTTCTACTCTTTCAGTTAGGGAAAGGAAGACAGAAGAGTGGGCTGTATTAGATGTGGAGGGGTGGAGTAGAGAACCATTTCCTTTGCTTTCTTGACCTCATCCATGTTCCTTACATGGGTGTGAAGCATGGATATATTTCAGGGGTCATCTATCACAGAAAAATGTTATATCTTGGAATATAATGTCTACAATCATAGGCACAGAGTATATGCCCAATAAAAATGTGTTAAATCAAGCATTTAAAGACCTATAACTTCATATCAGTCAGCCACGCTGCTGGAGTAATGCAGTTTTACATTTATTGGGCACCAGGCAACGGTAACAGTCACTCATTTGTTGGAACCCCACTAAGGTTTATATAATTTGTCTACCTTGATTCCAGCCAGAAATCTAGGAATGGGCTACAGAGTGTCTTCTTCTCCCTGATCTAAGAAAGCCACATGGGTCACGGTGGGAAGTTGGGTGATTTTGAGTGTTTGAGTTTCTCCACGTAGGGAATGGATGTCTGAAGCTTTTTTGTTTGCTAATAAGCATATCTCATTCAGACCTAAAGAAGGTGCCCTCTTCATGTCTCACTAGGGTTGTGGAAAGTGTCATTAACATCTATGTTCCTGACAATTGACTCATGAAGCAAAAAAACACCTTCCCTACTGAAAAAAATGGTGGCAGTCCAGGCGCAGGGGCTCACGCCTGTAATCCCAGCACTTTGGGAGGTTGAGGCAGGCAGATCACATGGTCAAGAGATTGAGACCATCCTGGCCAACATGATGAAACTCATCTCTACTAAAAATATAAAAATTAGCTGGATGTGGGTATGATGGCACATGCCTGTAATCCCAGCTACTCGGGAGGCTGAGGCAGGAGAATTGCCTGAACCAGGGAGGCAGAGGTTGCATTGAGCCGAGATCGTGCCACTGTACTCCAACCTGGCAACAGAGTGAGAATCTGTCTAAAAATAAATAAATAAATAAATAAATAAATAAAATAATGGCTAAATAAATAAATAAATGACTAGCACCAGTGACTGCAAACAAGGTGCTAATGCAGAGTTAGGGTTTATAGCTTATAGTTAATTGTCATACTTTTCTCCTGAAGACCATGGAGCAAGGATGACTTACAAGTGCTTCGGGCAGCATTGTTGCTGTCAACAGATCATTCCTTAAGATTTTAGTTGTTCACGGTGTAAAATTATCATGTACACATTAGATAACGTGTACCTTCCCCCCAGACCAACTCTTCTCCTTCCCTATAGATGAATGAAAGAGTGTCTTAATAAATGGTTCTTGGAATTCTGTGTTAAGAGCAGGGACTTTGAGTTACGCAGACCTGGAGTGAAGTTCCAGCTCTGCCCCCTCTGGTTAGAGACCTTGGGTAGAGCTTTTTTTTCTCTCTCTCTGTGTGGAATAGAGCTTGTAATAGCACCTACTTTATGTAAATATTAAGGAAAAATAATATAGTTTTTCCATGACTGGCATATAATAAAAGTTCAAATGTTTCTTAGATGAAAATATTTGGAAATTAGGACTTCCTCTATTATGCATTTACCCAAATTCTGTCAGATTTGAATCTGGAGAAATAAGACTTGGCTTTTAGTTGAACTTAATTTGTATGCTTATGGATTCAAAGAGAAAATATTTTTTGATCTATGAGGAGAGAAGAAACTGTGAAAGCTGTGCTGCACAATTGGATATCATGTAGCATACTTTTCACTCCTGCTATGGACTCCTTGATAACAAACTGCAAAAGTAAGAGCCTGTTTACTGGCTTTTACATATTTTGTGGACCAGAATAATTTATCACCTTCTACTTTTAATGACCAGATCTCTTATGCAAGATAAAGACAATTTGATGGAGTATTTATATATAATATAAAGAAGGTGAATAATATATCACCTTCTACTTTTAATGACCAGATCTCTTATGCAAGATAAAGACAATTTTGATGGACAATTTGATGGAATATGGCCATGGCTTTTACTTAATTGAAAACTTTGCGTGTTCTTTGTTAGTGGAAGGGCTGCTTTAATAATTGCTCTCTGACCGGGCACAGTGGCTCACTCCTGTAATCCCAGCACTTTGCGAGGCCGAGGTGGGCGCATCACTTGAAATCAGGAGTTCAAGACGAGCTGGCCAACATGGTGAAACCCTGTCACTACTAAAAATATACAAATTAGCTAGGTGTGGTGGCATGTGCCTGTAATCCCAGCTACTCAGGAGGCTGAGGCAGGAGGATCACTTGAACTTAGGAGATGGAGGTTGCAGTGAGCCAAGATCACACTACTGTACTCCAGCTGGGGTGACAGAGTGAGACTTTGTCTCAAAAAATAAAATATATTAATAATTGCTTTCTTTACCCAGTATGTGGAAAAGATCTCTCTCTCCCTCCCAGCAAAATACCAAGGCACTCTTAATTGGAGGAAACAGCTAAACAGAAGAGCAAAATTAAATAGTAAATGGAATTTGTTATACAGATCAACAAATGATTTTATTTGTATCATTAATTCAACAGGTTTTTTTTTTTTTTTTTTTTTTTTTTTTTTTTTTTTTTTTTAGCATCATCACCGAATGGTGCTTAACCTAATGAAATTTCAAGGCATCATTTTCTTGAGCCCTGAAATTGTTTTAAGAAGCTTTTAAATGTTATATACTTTGGCATATTTCACATTAAATTTGAACAGAAATACAGTCTAATACAGTCTTATAAGTCTCTTAATGTCTTCAGTTCATATCCATTGATATATTTTTATGAAAAATGTAACACTCACTTACATTATTAGTAAAGAATAGACCAGAGAAAATGGTGCATTAAATAACTTCTATCTTATATTACAAAATATACGAAGAACTGAAGGCATGAGAGCCAATTGAGCGTTACCAATATAATGGAATTTTCTTTCATATATAGGAAAAGGAGCTGACATTAATATAAAGAAGAAAGATTATGTATTTTTGCCTGAATTATCAGGGTAATTAAGTCAATCAATTATTTCACTTTGCTGTAGAATATGAGGGAAAAGTGACCAGGCTTCTTTAATAATTCAGAAACGCTAATGATTAGGTAAGAGTTAGAAAAGACTCATTGCCCATTCAACTGGAGTGGAAACATCATTCATCAAGTTATGATGTTGGCCTATGGTATCTGCCATGTATATTGAGAACATAACTTGGACATAATGCAGTTATAAGAGTCAACTAAAATTTTCCCTACTCACTTTAGAGAGATATATTAGCACAGTACTTTCTTGATCAAATTAGTGGAAAACAGACTTGTTCCCAGAAATGGATGGAAAATAAGCAACAAATATATCCACTGGAACCTGCATTCTCTTGAACTCATCACAAGGCTCTTTTATGAGGCCAGCCAAGCAGAATAACAGAACCAAGAAAGTAGGGAAAACAACAGGTTAAGCAAGGACCTGGAACTTCTGCATCAGACATCCTGGACTCCTGTCAATGCAGACACTGTGTTAGGCATTCTCTCTTTAAAGCACTTAGAAACTTAGAATGTCAGAGAAGGAGTATGGTGGGTTAAAGCAGCCTATAATCCATTAGAGAGTACCAGTCCTTCCAATACTTCCATAGTGTTTTCAGCCTAGAAAACATGGACATTTAAAACCCTTTGTGGTTATAGAAATACAAATAAAGACTCTGGATAAACATTTAAAAAAAAACTTCATGCAGCAGCCATACCCGCAAAGTTCCTCTGATGATACCATAGGTTGCTAGCTGATAGATATGGTTTTCTTGGAGGGCGGCAGTGGAGAGGCAGGTTTGCATGTAGAGAAGTAGACAAAAAGAATAGGTAATAGTTTAAAAATTGAAGTGATTCTTTAAAAATAATGAATTTAACACATTAAAATGTTTTTATCTTTACTATGAAATCATAATTTATATAGCTTACACTGTTAGAATGTTGGCCAAATTTTTTAAAGCAGAATTCTAGGAAAATTCCCGTATATGTCATTGGATCATTCTTTTACTATAACTGTAATAAAAACAAACTGCTTCTTTAATAGGTGCATCTATGCATCTTGCTAGAAATTTCCAATTATGATTTTCCCAGCAGCAAACAAAACCAAAATTAATGGCAGCTACATCCCCCAAAGCCTAAGCCATATTAGTAATGAACTCTCAAAGAAAGCTGTTGATGCAAAAAATAATAAGGTGGAAATTACTGTAATAATCCAAATGTAGAAATAAAGGAAAGTATTATTGAAATGCAGAGAGCAGTTTTCCTGCCACGATCCCATTAACTGTTAAAATAGCCTGTGCACAGTAGTATTTTGACATTACTAAGATCTTTGAACTACATAAAATCTATGTATTTTTAACGGTTTTCCTTAATTAAATTGGCTTATATTGGACAGAAATTACTCTATTATCATATAACCACACCATGCCCTAGCTTAGATTTTAACAAGCTAGTTTGCTTTCATGAAAGTGCTTGATTGTATTAAAATGGGAAATTGTGATCACACTTGTGATGATCTTAATCTAAAGTAAGTCACAGAAACACATGTTTTTTGCATTACTGGAATAAGGTGTATGATCCTTTGCCTTCACTGAGAAGTTTTATAGCTCTTCCAAATAGTGACTACAATTTTAATCCCTGGGCCATGCAAGTAGGCAGACTTACCTGATGAACTTTGATAGGAAATAGGGATTTAGTAGCAGGTAGTCTTAATTACTATTGGCAAAATGCCTTAATTTACATTTCTAAGAGTCCAGAAAACTTAAATATAAGTTTCAAAATGGCTTTAATCTAGTTACTGTTAATTCTGAAGTCATCACAGAAAATCTAAAAGCCAACTGTGGCTTATGAGAAATTTTGATTCATCTGCAAATCCATCATATTCTAGGCAATTTGCTTAACATCTAATGGCCTCTATTTCCTCATCTGTGAAATGGGGATTATAAATAAGCACCTGATAGAGTTGCCTTGATGATTTAATGATGTAACATATTTCTCAAATGGCTGAATATAATAAACATTCAATAAAGTTTCCCCATCCCTCACCCATGTCTATATATTTACTATTTGCTTCATGTTTTCAGTGCTGAGGGAAAAACGAAATTGAATAAGCAGAATACGTTCTAATTAAGGCAGTGAACATTCTTGAGATGTAATTAGTACATATTATGTTATTATAATATATTCTTACAATATAATTAGTATATAGTATATAGCAAAGAGCCATAATACTAAGCAATGGTAATAATAATACTCATTGAAGAATTACTTTTGTGTCAGGCACTATGTCTTACATGCATTTATTTTCATTTAATTTTCATAGCAGGCCTGTGATTTAGGCATTATTGTCATCATCATTGTCCCCATTTTACAGCTGAAATGCTGAGGCTTAGGCTAATTGTCTAAGTACCATCTAACACTTATCTTGATCTGCTAACTCCTGATTCCATTGACTAGGTTCTTTGACTGGTTGGAATCAGTGAAGAAAACAAGGAAGATGGTAATATCTCTGTCCTAGCTTAGAGAGATGGTGTATCAAAACAATCACAAGCCAGGGCCCTAGATCTGCACTGTCCAGTATGGTAGCTACTAGCCACGTGGAACTATTAAGGACTTGAAATGTGGCTCTCATCTGGATGGAGTCCTTGCTCTACTACTTACTATGTTAATAGCAGGTTACCTACCCTCTATGCCTTTCATCTGAAAATGGGGATAATAGCACCTACTTCATAGGGCCATTATGAGGTAGGGGAATTGATATTTGTAATAGGCTCAGTGTCACCAGTCAATATTAAGCTCTCTATATATCCTTAAAAGAGGAAAATCAGCAAGACTTAGTGGTTTACCTGATTGTAGAGGTCAAGAGAGAGGAGGTGGCATAGTAAGTCCAAGTAATGAACTTAGGTCACTAGGAGGACGACTCACAATACCATAAGAAATGAGAGAAATGAGGTGGTTGGAGTCAGTTTATTGCAGCATCATTTCCAAAAGCAAAAGGCGACAAACAACCTAAACCTCCATCAGTAGGAGGGTGGTCACATTCATCTAACAGATCCTTAAGGCAGCTGAATGAAGAGAGAGGTTTTATATACTAATATGGAACTGTCCACAATGTATACTTCTAAGTGGAAAATCAAGGTATGTATAATATGTTAGCTACTGTTTGCTAAAAAGAAAACAAAGGCGGCAAATACATATGTTTGTTTGTATATGCACGGAGTATCTCCGGAAGGGGTAACAAAACTTATTCCTTGCCTCTGAGGAAAAAACCTAGGTGACTGGGATACAGGGATGAGAGAGATTGACTTTTCTCTGTATGTCTTTCTTTTGAATTTTGAATCTTGTGAATCTAATATTTACAGCTAATCAAAATCTCTGATAAACTAGTTTCCAGTTGCAAAGTGTAAAGGGGGAGTTAGTTAATTGAGGGAAGATGGCATAAGGAATGGGAAGACAACTGGAATGACTCCCAGGAGCGACTTGGAGATGTAGGGCCAAGCTCTGGTTTTCATGCTAAATGCCTATTGCATTAATTATTTTTCTGTCCTCTAATTTAAAAAAAAGGGCAAATACAAGATACCACCTAATAAAAATTCAACTGCCATTCCATTAGGTTCAGGTGAACATTTCTGTGGGAACTCAGCTCTCTGCTCTCCTGCTATCATGCTATCAGGCTGGTAAACCACCTACAAAAAAAAGATGCCATTCTGTGTTTGGAAATCTCATTCTAGTTATGGAAATAAACACATAAACTCCTGATTACATGACATGATAAGACCTATAATAGAGGGATAAGCTGGAAACTAGTTATGCCTAGTGGGAGGGGCTGGTCAAGAAGGTCTCAGACATGGAAGCAACACTGGCACAGACCTGGAAAGATAAGTTTAATAGCAGAGAGCCTGGAAGTGACTATCCAGATGGAAGAAAAGGCAAAGTGAAGGAGGAAGGTGTGCAGGTATGATGGTATATTCAAAGAGCAGTAAGTCACTCAGGGCCAGTAAGCCAGTGTTTAAGTATGCGTGGAAGTGAAGAGGCAAAAGCTAGGTTTGTGGATGTGCCATGACCATATAAAGAACAGGTCCCATACATTGTGGCTGTCTTCTGTGCCCCTTGGATTATGGATGAAAACTTTCATATGTAAATGGAGTTGTTTAGCAAACATAAGTTTGCAAAGAGCAAGAGCTGATGCCTGAGAAATAGCTGAATGGTGGGACAAATAGGGCATGTTCTATGTTTATGGAACTAAAAATCATCCGGTATAGCCCAGGTGGCAAGGCCGGGGCTGGCAGGAGGATTGGAGAGGTGGGCAGAAGCTAGCCCACAGGAAGCTTTTCACTGGACTTCATCCTGTAGGTGGGAGATAGAAAGCCATCCTGTTTAGGGAGACAGGATGTGGAGAGGATTGAGGACAAGAGCCAGAGGGTCAGAATGGGAAAGAAGCTCAGCTAGACAGAAACATGGAAGGCAGAGGAGAGCTGCGTATGTGTCTGGAGGGCCTGGGCCTGAAAGAGAAACTGAATGAATGTTTTTATTTGGTGTTTAGGGCAAAGAGGTTGAAAGAGGGGAGTCACATAATCAGGAAACATTCATGAATAGCACCCCCGCAGCTGTGTGGCAAGTGATCGAAAGGGAACAGGACCAGAGAAGGACAGGAAAACTGGTCAGGAGGAAGGGGCCTCAACTCAGTTGAGCAGTGAGGAGATCGTGGAAGTGGAGGTGGCAGCTTGTGGGAAGGTGGGCCACATGTGCCCCTTTATACCTGTTCCAAATTACTTTTTTTAAGAATCATGACACTTAGGGTGTCAAATGAAATTTTTTCCATTGACTCTGTTTCTTGTCCCCATCTACATTAATGCTACCTATTCTTAGCATAAATATCTTTTCCTTGGTGTTGACTCCTTCAGCCCTCTAGACTGGGTGTCCCCAGAGTATCCTGTATGTCCCCAATTGTAGCTCTCCCCATGCTTTCTTTTATTTCTGGGTCAGCTGTCTGCCTCCTCTCCTAGACCATATCCTTCATAGGACTTTTTTTTTTTTGAGACAGAGTCTCACTCTGTCACAAGGTTGGAATACAGTGTCGCGATCTTGGCTTACTGCAACCTCCACCTCCTGGGTTCGAGCAATTCTGCTGCCTCAGCCTCCTGAGTAGCTGGGACTACAGGCACGCACCACCAAGCCCAGCTAATTTTTTAAAAAAAATATTTTTCGTAGAGACGAGGTTTCACCATGTTGACCAGGATGGTCTCAATTTCATGACCTCGTGATCCACCTGCTTTGGCCTCCCAAAGTGCTGGGATTACAGGCATGAGCCACCACGCCCAGCCAAGGGCAGGGACTCTTTCTTGATGCTGTCAACACTAGTGTCTAGTACACTAGGTAGACATAATACAGGTGCATAGTGGACGCACCATAATTTGTTAATACATGCATAAATGAATTATTAATTCAGATATGTAGGGTCTCTGAATTAATCATTCATTTATTGTTAGTTCAACATTTTAAAAATTTGTTCCAAAATAATGACTATCTCTCCCCCCGCCCTATACAGTGTGATATGTTTTAGGAACAACAAATGCCAATTAACAAATAATATACTATTTTAATGATTACTTTAATTTTTACAGATATTACTCTATACTTCTAATTTTTAAAATAAACTAAAAAAATAAATAGCCCACATTTAAAACAAACATTTGTAAACAGTAAAGTCAGTTCTCTGACTGTTTGTTTTGAAACAAAACCAAATTGCTGAGCTTAGAATTGAAAAGCCTTTTAAGTTTGGCCCCTCCCTCTTAACTGTTCACATGGAAATCTGTGGACACTCTCCGGCCTCTCTCCTGTCATCAGGCACACTTGTGTCACCAGCCTGCTCATGAGGGGTGCCGTCAGGGGGCCTTCTCCATCATCCTCCTCCCGCTGTTAAAAATCTCAGTCCCCATAACCCTCAGTGCAAGTGTGGTCTTTGTGGCATTTTTCTTGGTTGATGTGGACATCCTAGACGTTCATGTCAGTCATGGCTAGTCCAGACCTCCCCTCCTCTGGGTGAAGAAACTTGTCTTGAGGAGCAGCTCTCCCCACAGGGCCTCAAGCTTCCTCAGTTCCCGCTAGCTCCCTCCTCCCCACTTACATGTAACACACAGGCCACACAACTCACCACCTGATTCTACGCCGCCTTATTCTTTGGTTGTCTTTTACATTTAGTCTCATTTGTCTGACAAGGTGAGTCATGTGACACATCAATGCTCTCTCTGGCCCCCACCAGCACCGGGATAACATGTGATGTGATAGGAGAAGCCAGGTGATAAGCCCTTCCTAACGCGAGTATGAAATGGACATTGCCCCCAAGAAACATTTCATTTGGCTCAGCCTTTTTGGCCCTGGAGGTCATTCCTGGACTTACACACTGACTTCAATACAGAGGGTTTAAATAATGAAAGGCTCGTCTGTTTCTGGTAGGTGCCACTCCATGCCCGAGCTTTGGGGAGCTTTTCTCTGAGCGACTGACTCATTTCGTTGACTGAATCTGATGAGGACTTGACCTCCCACTGTTGAGAGACAGGAATGAGTTGCCACGACAGGACGTTTGCCAGGCTTACAGTGTCTCTTTGTTTTTATTCTCCCTGTTTCTCACCATTCAGCTTATTTGTTTTCCCTCCTCTTAGGATTGCCCCCTGTGGGTCACTTTCTCAGTCATTTTGAGTTCAGCCTAATAAAAGACTGAGGTTATGAAGTCGATCCTAGATGGCCTTGCAGATACCACCTTCCGCACCATCACCACAGACCTCCTCTACGTGGGCTCAAATGACATTCAGTACGAAGACACCAAAGGTGACATGGCATCCAAATTAGGATACTTCCCACAGAAGTTCCCTTTAACTTCCTTTAGGGGAAGTCCCTTCCAAGAGAAGATGACTGCGGGAGACAACTCCCAGCTAGTTCCTGCAGACCAGGTGAACATTACAGAATTTTACAACAAGTCTCTGTCATCCTTCAAGGAGAATGAGGAGAACATCCAGTGTGGAGAGAACTTCATGGACATAGAGTGCTTCATGGTCCTGAACCCCAGCCAGCAGCTGGCCATCGCGGTCCTGTCCCTCACACTGGGCACCTTCACGGTCCTGGAGAACCTCCTGGTGCTGTGCGTCATCCTCCACTCCCGCAGCCTCCGCTGCAGGCCCTCTTACCACTTCATCGGCAGCCTGGCGGTGGCAGACCTCCTGGGCAGCGTCATTTTTGTCTACAGCTTCATTGACTTCCACGTGTTCCACCGCAAAGATAGCCGCAACGTGTTTCTGTTCAAACTGGGCGGGGTCACGGCCTCCTTCACTGCCTCCGTGGGCAGCCTGTTCCTCACGGCCATCGACAGGTACATATCCATTCACAGGCCCCTGGCGTATAAGAGGATCGTCACCAGGCCCAAGGCCGTGGTGGCATTTTGCCTGATGTGGACCATAGCCATTGTGATTGCCGTGCTGCCTCTCCTGGGCTGGAACTGTGAAAAACTGCAATCTGTTTGCTCAGACATTTTCCCACACATTGATGAAACCTACCTGATGTTCTGGATTGGGGTCACCAGCGTGCTGCTTCTGTTCATCGTGTATGCATACATGTATATCCTCTGGAAGGCTCACAGCCACGCAGTCCGCATGATTCAGCGTGGCACCCAGAAGAGCATCATCATCCACACATCCGAGGACGGCAAGGTACAGGTGACCCGGCCGGACCAAGCCCGCATGGACATTAGGTTAGCCAAAACCCTGGTCCTGATCCTGGTGGTGTTGATCATCTGCTGGGGCCCTCTGCTTGCGATCATGGTGTATGATGTCTTTGGAAAGATGAACAAGCTTATTAAGACGGTGTTTGCATTCTGCAGTATGCTCTGCCTGCTGAACTCCACCGTGAACCCCATCATCTATGCTCTGAGGAGTAAGGACCTGCGACACGCTTTCCGGAGCATGTTTCCCTCTTGTGAAGGCACTGCACAGCCTCTGGATAACAGCATGGGGGACTCAGACTGCCTGCACAAACACGCAAACAACGCAGCCAGTGTTCACAGGGCTGCAGAGAGCTGCATCAAGAGCACGGTCAAGATTGCCAAGGTAACCATGTCTGTGTCCACAGACACGTCTGCCGAGGCTCTGTGAGACTGATGCCTCTCTGGCAGCACAGGAAAAGAATTTTTTTTTTTTTTAAGCTCAAAATCTAGAAGAGTCTGTTGTCTCCTCGGTTATATTTTTTTAATTTTACCATGCTCAGTGAAAAGGTGATTGTCACCATGATCACGTATGAGTTTGCTAATGTTTCCATGGTTTAGGTACTTAAACTCCGTTCTCCAGGGGTTTGCAGTGAAGAAAGCCTGTTGCTTAAGTGACTGAACGATCCTTCAAAGTCTCAGTGAAATAGGAGGGAAACCTTTGGCTACACAATTGGAAGTCTAAGTACCCATCGAAAAACACCATCAAATAAGTAATGCCTTTGTAACCACAACTTCATTATAATGTGAAATGTGGCTGTCTATAGTATCAGAGATGTCCATTTTTACAACCGTTATAATACTGAAGTAGAGATATTTTGTAAACTGTATTATGTCCTGTGAGATGTATATCAGTGTTTATTACATGTTATTAATACTTGTTTAGTCCAGCAAAACTGAAAGGTAGACTTTTATGAGAACAATGGACAAGCAGTGGATATATGCCAATGAGAACACCTTTTTATCCTACATTATTCCCCATGATACAACTTTAGAAATAAACCTTAATATTTCTTCAAATATCTCTATTTAATTCTGACACTGAAATAACCATAAATATTTATTTTTCTGTTACCTCAACAAGAAGAATTTGAAGACTTCAAAGTATTGAGCAGAATTCACTCATACTTAAAAATTTATTAGTCCTGCATTTTCATAGGAAGATACTTATTATCTTCTGGACTATAGCTGTTCTAATGGATTATAATCAGAATGGAAGAGAGAAAACATACTGACTTTTTTGAGCGACATCTCTGACTTTATTTAGTCTTTAGCTATTACTGGATCTCTTAAGACAGCATGTGTTAACCTTAGTGTATATTGTTATCACTGTGCAGTTGCTGTTTACTTGAATAGTATTGTGTTCCTATATTCCAGGTTTAAGTAGATTTCATGCCTGGGTAGCCAAACAACAGTCATTTTTTTTTTTTAGTTGAAAAGAAGTATTGTCTGGATCAGTAAAATTATACTGTGTGTGAGTGTGAATATAAATGTGCGTGTGTTTCTCTCCCGTAACTGTTACAGTAATGTTATAAAGTGAGAAAACTGTGACCCAGTATAAACTGTTGCCACTTGCTGCACTCTTGCACATGAATTCAGTTCTAAAATTGAGTTCTTCTTGGAACCTTATTGATAAAAATACTCACTATAACCATTCAAAAAATTCACCCCATCCCTTCTTAAGAGATTGGATCAAGTATTACTAAATTGACCTTTAGGTATTAAATAAGACCAGTGTTTAACAAGAAATAATGACAGACATCCAAGTAAAGCCTGTATTTATAGTGTTACTATCAGGAAAAGAGAATACTTCGGTTTCTGAGTACCTGATATTGAGCAAGGCATTAGTCACTAAAAGGAAGATAGTTCTCCAAAAAAAAAAAAAGTAACATTTTTCAATTGTGTGTGTAGGTAGTGTGCACTGTATACATCATGTTAAAGTAGGACTCACACGCAGCCCACATGGCTAAAAAGGCTGAGTCAGACAGTGAATGAGACACACAACGGCAGTGAGGAGCCAACACACTTGGAATTGAGGTCTAGATATGCTGCTTCTGTGCTTTGCCCACATGCCTTTGGTGACAGCCGAGCACCCAGCTTTGTCTTGGTAGGTTTGGGCTAAGGAACAGACCTCTCCTTTGCTCATGGTCAGCAAGATGTACTAAAGCATGAAGATAAACACAGCTTCTTTCTTATACCCCAGACTCATACTCCTTAATGATACAATGGGTGCTCATTGTTGGGCCTTTTTCCAGAAAGGAATGATATTGCTGAAAAATCCACTCAACCCTGATAACTTCTATTTATAATCTCTTCTTACACAGATAAAGCATGACTCCTGCAAGGCCCCAAGGTCTACATAGTGTGAAGTAGAGAGCTGGCATCTATCTGGTGATTTCCAGCTCTCAAGATACCCAGCAGCCCGATGGGGTAGTTTCCCTTCTTGCAGTTCACTCTCTAAGGCAGGATGTGGCCCGTGAGTTACTTTGCATTGCCTGTCTGCACACTTTGAATCTGCCTGCTGGTTCTCTTATTTTACCTCTCTGTGATGTGCAGATGAGGGCTCAGGGTGCTAGAAGATTAATAAGATGTCTTTAGAAGGAGAGATTATTTACAAGTTTCCATTTAAGAATTGCCAGTCTTTTGTCCTGCATCATCTGGAACAGTAATCCACACGTTTCAGAGCTCACCAGGCAGTACCAATGCTCTTTTCACAGCTGTGAAGAGCTAGTAGAGATGAAATTCTTGTTATGGTCTAAAAATTTTAGGATTCATTTCTGAAACTGCATTTGTGCATATGCAATGTAGATTTTATAGTGTGTTGTGCTTTCAAGATCTAAATCATATATAATCAATTAAGGGACAATGGGGCTGACAGCACTAAATTTGGTGCTTATTGATATTCTAAAAAGTATCTGTGAAATCTCATCACGTATGTGTTACACAACCTTCATTTAAAAACATTTAAAACTAGTTGGATTCACTTTGACGTTTTTCATATCATTTATTAACCCAAGTGACGAAAATGTTGTCCCCAATGAATATACTCATGAGAATTACCATTCGTTAGTATCACTCATTAATTAGCCCCATAATTAGATCCATTAATTTAAATATGATTTAAATTTAAGTAACTTTTATAAAGTCTGACATCAGAGGTATCTTACTTTCCTCTGAGGATGATGTATTTGCCCTGACCATGAATTTTCTTATCACACATGTCTTTAGAAAGGGCCAAATTCCCAAACTGCTCTTTTTTTTTTTTTTTTTTTTTTTTTTTTGAGTCATGATGAATAAGTCCTAGAATGTTTCATTTGGACAAGTAGGGCTGCCTCCAAGAAGAACCTCTGATGTATCATTTCTTATGAAATATATGTGAAAGAATATGGATCTGGAAGATTCTGTAAACATCTGCCCTACACTTGAGATGATTCCCAAGCCTCTCTGGCACTTTTGAGTTCGGTCTGTCTGGTATGAAATGCCAAGGACCTTTTGCTGCCTAAACCCACTCTGCAGGAAATCAGCCCAACCACTAGATGAGAATTAGGCCCTGAATGAGTAGCGCTCTAGTTACTGTCCTGTTGATTGATTTCTGCCATTTCATGTCCATAAAAAAGACCACCAATATCATGCACACAATTAGATTTCTCACACTCTAACTGTATATTTGTATGATATTTTAAAATCTCCTAAATGCTGGGCAATGGCTGTTAACAATTAATTGTCTTGCACTGGCCTGATGAAATGTTAACAATTCCTACTGTAATATAGAAAAAAAATTCTATCTACTGATTTGGGCTGAATGTATGTAAATAGGTTTCTAAAAAGTCAGATGTTTAAGCAGTGGCCTACAAATCAGTAATTTTCAGGTGGGAGAGTTTCTTTACATTGCTGTGGCATCTTAAAAGCTATCTTCATGTAAATTGACTGTACTAGGCCTACTGGGGATCAGAGTTCCCAAGAAAGGAAACCTTTTCTTGTAATAATACAAATCAAGATACCAGATTATCTGGATTCTTATTTCCAGTGTTTCAAGTGGAAAACATGACTCTTTATTGTCTGTAAATCTAACATTATTACTTTTCCTCTTAGAAGAATATTGTATTGTTAGATGTTTGTTGAGCTGGTAACATCGTTGCAACAGCTGCAATATCTTTGTTAGTAATCTGTATAATACTTTGTATACAAGTACTGGTAAGATTGTTATTAAATGTAGCTTCAGTCATTAAATTACTATAGCAAAGTAGTACTTCTGTAATATTTACAATGTATTAAGCCCACAGTATATTTTATTTCAATGATGTAATTAAACTGTTACTTATTCAAAGATAAAACATCTCATCATGTCTGTTGTCCAAACTTACCTGGAATCAAATAAAAATTCTAGATTGCCATGAAGAACACAAAATGCCTTTGAACTCTGCCTTATTTCACAGTCTGATGGTAAAACACTAGAGATTTAATTTCTCAAAGATTGTCAAACTAATTTGTTTTTCAAAAAGCACTTACAACTTTACTTGAAAAGTGAGGACATACTGGATAATCTATTTATTTTTAACATAGGAAAAACACAAAAGGCTATTTTTTACACAAATAAAGCAGAAAAGACAATCATACATTTAAAAAGCATTCTTTCATTAAAGATTTTAACCGACTGCAGCAAATTAAAACAAACATACTATTCATAATGTGTAAATTAAATTGAGAAAACATAGTACAACATAAACTGAAAGAATTTATAAGCATTGTATATTTTGAAAAGAGGTAAGTGCTTTTCAACACAGTTTGTAAAAACTCATAATTTCTATTTGAACAATAAGAGAAACTAACTTTAAATTTTATAATGAAGAAAGCATTACAATGAAGTTTAAATATTATTACTGTCTGAAATAAAGTATGTTTGCAGTCAATTTTGAAAGATTTAGAAATTTTCAATTAAATATTTGAAAATAGATTATACTGAAATATTGAGAGTAGATTATCTTTTTTTTTTGATAACTGTGGTCAAAAATTGATCGTTCTGCCTCTTTTAGTAAATACTGGCTAGGTGCATAAGCTGAATGCTTCCTAACAAAAAGCAAATGATAGGTATTCTTAGCTCTTGAATTTCATACTAGGACTTAATGAGAGAAAGATACTTATTTCAGTGTCTTCATAGAGTACCTTAAAACTCAAAAATGAATCCACAATCAATATGTGTTACTATCTATATTGAAATACGCATTTGGAATAATGTAGAAACAAAATCAATTAAGACACGCAGGAACTCCAGTTTGCCTCAGGGATGGTTCCAACTGGAAAATTCCTGTACTCATCTCCAGAATATTCTGTAAGAGTTTTTCCTGGATTGAAGGTAATACATGTAAAGTTCTTGGCCCCATATTGGATTTTAGAAAATGACCAAAATACATCATCATTGTTTCTTTGCTCCCTGCCTCTGGAATGCTGATAGTAGAAATTTGGAGGGTATATATCTGGTTAGCTTAGGAGATGAAATGTGGAATGGGCATGTCTCCGAACATCTCAGAAATGCTGGTCATTAAGTACTGTCTCAACCATTTCAAAAGTTTCTGTGTAATAGTAAATAACAAATACCTGGCCTTGTAGACTACATAGTGTCCTGTGATATATCAAAAAAAAAAGGGAATGACCAAAAGAAGTTGACAAACGGGAAGAGTGATTAAAATATTACAGTTGCAATCTTAGATTAAGAGAAATATCAGACACTAGGACTCCCAAGTATTAACTGCAGTACTGCCTTCATTACTTTGAACATGCTCAAATATTTGTAGAGCAAACAAATAATTGTTCTCTTAGCACTAAGAAACAGATGACTAATGCAGCGTGTTTATTTTCATAATAATAGAATATATCTTTGGGTAAGCCTGATCTATTTGAAAATGTTTATATGTTCCTTATTGAGTACACAATCTTTTTGGTTAATATCAGAATCATGACAAATGTCAAAGATGCCCAGCTTTGACCCAGGCAGCCACTGAGTTGGAAGGAACACTGGAGGAGGAATCATCAGATGTGTAGATGTAGACTTGATTACAGTGGAAATGTAGAAGTGTGTGCTCACTTTCTGGCTGTTTAGACTCAAGCCACTACCTCTGATTTGATTTTTTCATCTATAAAAATGCCAGCTCTGAAAATAGCAGTAACATCAGATGGTATAAAGTGTTTTGAAGAGCTTTGAAACCTGCAAAAGGCTACAACCATGTAAAGTAATAGAATTAATCTATGTTGGAATGCTTCATTTTGTCTTATTCAGTTAATGTCTATAACAGTTCTTTAGCTAATGATCAAGACAAAAGGCACTATATTTTCTACTATGGTTCTACTGCTTATGCCGGCACCTTGCGTATATTATTTAACTCTCACAGCATCCCTATGATGTCTCTCTTATTGACATCATTTTATAAGCAAAAGGAAAACTTAGTGAGGTAAAGACAAGACAGCTATGGATGGAACCCAGGACTTCCTGACTCCAAAGCCCAAATTATTTTTATTAAGCAGTGCCTCCTTTTATTCACTTGTCATTCAGTTAAAGCCATATATTCCACAAGTATTTATTGAAAATTTCCCACATGCTAACAAATTTAAAGATGAAAATCACCACCTCTACCTACCAGAATGCCTAGTAACAATAAAATCCAAAATTCTAAAGTCTTACAGTACATTTCTACATACGTAGGCTCAAAGAGGCCAAGTATCTTACCCAAATTCACATGGCAAGTTAGTAAGTTGCTCTTGAATGCAAACCCAGGTCTTTTGTCTCTAAACACTGGATCTTTCCATCCTATCACATTGCAAGGGAGCATGGGTGTGATGAAGTACATGTTTCTATTTCCTTTCCTTCACTTTCCAGACAGCAGAAATTCAAAAACTTTGTCAAATATATTCTAGATTTCAAAATAAATTAAATATGTGTTCTTTGTTACTTGGCCTCATATGAATCATCACACACCTTGGATAGCTGAAAGAGTGGCTGAGGGGAAGTTGGATTTATTTTATCCACAGAGCCAGGCACTGAAATGATTCCTGATCCCACCTACAGTAGCTAGTTTTACTGCCCTTTGGCCACTTTCTTGTTTTGATTTTAACTCACTTATTTACAAAAATAAATAAATAAATAAATAAATAAATACTTGCCTTTTATTTTTAACTTGTACATAGGATAAGTCATCTAGGAAATAATACTCTGATAGCCAGTCAAATGTAAATTGCGAAAATTGTAAAACACAATTTGGCAAGTATTTACTGAGAACCTACCTCATACTTGGCACTAGTAACAATGGTTAGTATTTATCTCATTTAGTATGAGATGAATCATGTTATTTAATCTTCTCACCCACTCTACGAAGTATTAATATTCCAGTTTGACAGACAGTAGCCTGCTGAAGATCACACAACTAGTAAGTGGTATAGCTCAGATTCACTCTTAGCTATTAGACTACTGAGTTGAGATCCATAAGCCAATTTCCATATAAGTGAACTGTGCTGTGCATATATCCTGTTCAACTCAAGCAACATTTAACCATCAAATTACTTAAGATCTAATGAAAGTAGGTGAGCACTTAAACAGATAATTGCAACACAACGCAATCACTGCTAAAATGGAGGAAGCTATGGGAAACTAGAAAGGGTACCAATATCTGACTTAGGAAGAAGAAGTAATAGAGCACTGAAGACCAAGTAGGAGCTAGCTATGAAAAGAAGAAAGGGAAAAATGGGGGTAAAGGATGCTACGAGGAGATAAATTATGGTGAGTTGGGGATGAGAGAGGAGAGATGTAAGAGAGTGTGATACATCCAGTGAATGACACATAGTCTCATGTGCCTGGAACATGGTACCTGGAGGAGAGTAATGAGGATGAGGGTGGGGTGGTGGCAGATAACCAAGGGCCATAGATGCTAAGGCGATTAATTGTTCTTGGTGCACCTGCACTGTGATTTACAGAGGTCTGGGCAGAGATTCATAATATTAGCCAAAAGGGTCAAAGATAGCTTTTAGATAGTTTTTTCCTAGTTCTGCTAGTTCAAAGCATTGTAAATATCTGTAAAAGTATCACTTCCTACTTGCCCAGAAGAGCGTCTGGGGTGGGGGTGGGGACTCTATATCTTGTTTCCACATTAGCTGGCTGCATGTTTTCCCACTTGATGACATTACTGTCATTGCTAGAAAGTGGATTATTCGCTTGGAACAGAGGGACATCAATTAACTTCCCACACATAGCAGAGTCATCAGTCACAAAGTGTTCTTGGTCATTATTCACCTGGGCTGGGGCAAACCCTCTGATCTCAAGATGACAAGGACCATATTGAGCGCTAGCCCTTGGGACTTCCAACCCTCTGCCCTCCTGCCCCCTTTGTAAATAAGATTATTGCTGCTGCTACTGCTTGGTTTGCCTGAAGGGATACAGAAATCCTTCAGGGAACAAATAGATAAGGGCTAAAGGGAGAATCTTTTTGAACTGTCCAAAGCAACCCAACCCTTCACCTGACCCAACTGTACTTATTTTCTTCATATTGAGTAACACAGACTGCGTTTCAATTAGGAGTTTGAGTTCACAAAGGAAGGAAAAAACTGAAGACATCTTTGGATTACACTGCAAGGAGGGGAGTAAAGCTTTAAAATATCCTGGCATTAACCCTTTTCCAAATCAGCTGCACATTTCACAGCTTTTACAAAGATTTTACCATAAACATTTCACACAATTTTTTGTGTAAATTTTGTGTCTTTTTAAGTGAGAGGGAGCTTTGCCATATGTTTTTGGACCAATTTTATTACTAGCACCTACAAACCTAATAATAATTTTTTTAGTTGTTCATTAACAATCTGATTATTCTACAAAGGGACACAGACCCTTTAACCATTCAGTTTAGCCTCTGATTGCTCGTCATGTTAAATCCCAATCTTTCTAACCTGGTTGGCTATGAGCAATTTGTCTTACCCAGTAATGCAGTGTGAATATTTTAAAGTGTTTTTACCCTCCCACTGATTAGGAAAAAAGCCTTAGAAAACATTCTCCAGTCCTTAAGAGAGGGAAAACTCCTATGTGTTTCATCATTATTTACCTAAATTAGATAGATCCAAATATTCCTTGGAATGACCCAGAATAGGCCACACTCACTGCAAAATGCCACTATCTCCCAGGGGACCTCTGGATCACCCTGGGCTCAAGATGGACACGTCATTGTTGCAGCAAATATGGTTCAACAAAGATCTTGGTGCAGTTGCCCCTCCCAGAGAGCCCTCCAAGAAGATGGGCCCCATGTGAATTGACTTCCTCCAGAGCCTCATTTCTCACAGCCATTACTATTAGGTGCAAGTAGAGGGAAAACAACAGAGTTCACACGCGAAGGTAGGACTATTGGTAGTATTTTCTTTAGTGATGATTCTGATCAGTCCTAAAGCACAAGAACTCTTTGTTCTAATCACATTATGTCCAAGTGGAGGGAAACAGAAAAAGAAACACTGATTCTTAGAAACTGATTATGAAAGTAAATTCTTTAACAAGGTGGCCTAAGGAGATGCCTGAAGTAGAACATGAAGCTTCTTGAGGCTTTGTGTGCATGTCAGTAGACTGACCTTGGTGCTTAGGAACCAAAAACAAACAATACTATGGTTAAAATGTGGTGTTCGCCAATGGAGTAAGCTTCCATGGCTCTCCATTTCTAATTTTTTCTCCCCTGTCTTGTGGGAAAGGTTACTAACATGATCACTTGCCTATAGAATTTCCATTTAGACCAGAAGAATCAGAATACACTCATTTTTATTTATAAATGAGCATATGCCTAAACAACCAAAAGAGCTTCCGGGTCTGCTTCTAAGAATGATTAGGCACGCGTGAGGGAAGTCGGCATTAACCAAAATAGGACTTCTCATCTCAGATGCAAAGATGAGAATGAATACCAAAGCCAAGGAAGAGCTGTAAACCAAAAGACTTGGCAACAAGGCTCAATGCCATTGTTCTGGTTACTATCATCCCTGACTGGAAATAGCACAAAGCAATCTTAAAAGCAAGTTATTTCTTTCCAGTCCAGGGCTAGAATATTCCAAGTATACCTAATGGATGTCAGGCAGTGAGCCAAGAGAAAGTCAAACAGTGGGCAAAAGCAGATTTACTATGTTTTAAACATTTATTTAAAAATCTGGCTTATTTTCTATGGCACTATATGTTTGTGCTGGAACTCTGAAGCTGTCTACACAAATGACAGCAAAGACAGAGCAATCCTCTGGAAAATAGGAGCTAAAAACACAAGCTTTTGTCTAGGAAGAGAAGAGAAAAGATGAGGCATAAACAGCAGAAAAAGATGAAATTTATAAATGAAAATGAGCTTATTCTGATTCTTTGGGTCTAAATGAAAATTCTGTAGGCAAGTGATTAAAGTATTTGCAAAGATATCAGATTTAGAAACATAAAATAAAAACAAATACATAGGCCTTTCTTACCCAAATATACATAAATACAGTAGCTAAGAGATTTAACATTAAACAAAGCAAAAGTTTCTAAACGTGACTATATGAACTGGTCTACTTGCTTTTCTCCCTGTGTAGAGAGTAAGTGTTGAAGAAGCATAGAAACCTAATTAGGTGTGGCCCACTGAAAACTTTATGTTCAATTTACAATGAGCATTTCTCAGCTTTGAAAGTGGAAACAGCCGGGCTGTTTATAATGTTTCCCTGGGAGAATGAGTCTCTTTATCTACCACATATTCAATGAAAAGCATCTTGGCAGATTTCACTATACAGGTGTTTTAAGACAACTTGATATATTAAAATTCAAATTCATAAAAAGATAAATGGGGAGGGAGTTATTTCTTCACATAAATACTTTGCACCTGCAAAAGAGCTCATTGCACAGTGAGCCTTGAGTTGTCAACTCTTCTGGTCAATTAAGTGTAACTAAATGTTCATAAATCCATTTTACAGGAATTTTTTCAGAAACGGCTGTATCATTCAAAGTGAGATGTTCCTACACTTTAAAACATGTTCACTTACCTTACTCTGTAATCCTACACAAGTGCTTCTTGCATATTTTTGTATTGTGCCACCCAGAATTCTTGGAAATGCATAACAACCTGAAGATGCTCAGCACTGCAGAGCGTAGGAGCCCCTCTATTGATCTGAAATTGTGTTAGGGATATAGGCAAACCTCAGCTATTCACAATAAGAGTAGATGGGAATTAAGTGTGTAATGAAATCCATAAATAATCCCTACATCCCCAAACCCTTGAGAGCCAAGTATGAAACATTCTGCCCTCATCAGATTTTGTCACTGATACTAACAAGTGGGAGAGCAGGTTGATTAAAGTCTGATGGCTTCTCTCGCTGACCTCTGTCTACAGACAGAAATAACAGGCAGGCAAATGGTCAGAGAGCAGGCAGCACAAGGCCTGGGAGCAGAGACACTCTGCAGACTGCGTAATTAGCTCCTAAATAACAAGGAGAAGATCCTAAACAAGGAAAAGAACACTGAGCAAATTTTGCTGCCATTCAACAATGATTTTATCCATGTCTGTTGCATGCCCCGAAGACTAAGCACCCCAGCCCCCTTTAATATGTTGCATCCTCTCCCAAGGCTCTCCAGAATGGCCATCATCACCAGCAACTTCCTTAGGCAATGGTTCCCTAAAGCTGCAGAGACTAAGTGAAGCTACTATGCTGCAGCAGAAAGGATTCCAGGCCTGAGTTGAAGGCCTGACTTGGTAGCTCAGTTGGATGTCAGCTGTACTTCTTCTCTAATCTATGTATGAAGGCTCGCTAAATCTTTCTCCTGGTTGCTTTCCAGGGAAAATAGGCTGGCATTGTGAGTAGACAGGATCACTTCTTTGATCACACCTTAACTCTGTAAGGTACAGTATTAACGAAAGGTTTTAATGGCAGGATTTGGACAATGAGATAGTAGTGGAAGTAATGTTAGATGGGCTGTGTCCTCCCAGGAGCCTCCAATAGGGTCCAACTCTTTTATTGGATTTCACCCCAGGAGTTCGTTTGCATTCCTCCTTACCTTCCTCCAAGAGCACTGACAGCCTGAAGGGTTTGAGAGGACAAGTGACAAACTTTTGCTATATAGCTGAATTGCTGGGAAAATTCTTTTAAAAATATGATTCTGTCTTCTATGATCAAATTCAGTGCCACCTTGCTCTCTCCAGAGCCTCCTGGAGACTCAGTAGCAGTCAATCTACGTGCATAGAATTCATAAATAATGTCAAACCCTGCAATAGATATTATTTTTTCCCAAAGGTTACATATATGCAAAGAATTGAAGGCACTGAAAATAAAAAAAAACAATAGTTGACTCCTAGTGGATTTAGAAATATACTTGAAACTTCTCCATGTTACTGATACCTCTGTTTCAGTCCTGATTTGAGGTCTAATTTTGGGAATCAGTGCAACATAGATTTAAAAAGCTAACTTATACATTTGACTAATCAAGTTAATAGGATTATGCAATGATTTGCAACTCTCAGATACTGTATTATGATATTTTGGTAGAATTGTTTATCGCTGCATTGTCCCTGACTTTTAGACAGGCTAAAGCACTGTGCAAAGACCAGACTGTTTTATTCTATTCTTTGGTGATATTTGACATTAATCGACCAGAATCTATTTATTGATTTATAGGTGTAACTCCCCAATTTTAAATATCAATTATGGTTCTTGCCAACTTTCACTTCTTGCTCCAATAATGATTATTTTTGCCAAATCCTATGAGATATGACATCACATGTAAGAGTGTTAGGATAGAGCAGTGTAGGTGGCAGGATGCTTTCTACTGTACTACAGCATTGATCTGTGCATTTTATGCCTTACAGGACTAGTTTGCAAGGCATAAAATGCATAGATTGCAAGCGTTGATCACATAGTGAGGGGAATGGGTCGTTGCTAGGAGAAGGGAAGTTGGGATTTATGCAATGAGAAATTAATTCAGATTAACAAGATCCTTTATTAGTCAGCTAACACCCTCATGGTACATTGAACGTATCAGTCATTTATACCCTTAGTGTAATTCTTTGAAAAAATAGCTTCAATTACATGCATTTTTTAACAAACCCTTTGACTTCACTCACCATGTGCTGGACACTCTTCCAAATGCTTCCTAAATTGGTATGAGTTGATCTTGTACTATTAATCAGAGCGTCTACCTGCTTTCATCAGGACAGTTCTTCCCAATTTAAAGTTCTTCTCTAACTTTAAAAAAAAACAAAGTCACAGCATGCATAGAAAATATTCTTTCCATATCACACGAGAGACAGAGTTTTGCCATGTTTCCCAGGCTGGTCTCAAACTCCTGGACTTAAGTAATCCACCCGCCTCAGCCTCTCAAAGTGCTGGGATTATAGGCATGAACCACCAAGCCCAGCCAGGAATTTCAGTTTCTAAATAAAATATAATAGTAAATCATTTTTCCAAACAAAAAATAATTAAAAGTGATTTTGATGGGCTGCAATGGGAGGGAGAAGTTCTATATTCTTTTAAATTTAGTAATAATGTTGTTTTTCATATACATGTCATTTTGTTCTACTTGAAAAGCGTTTTTCAATAATTTATTCGTTTCACTCAATTGAGTATATTTGTTCTCTGATCTCCATGGTCATTATTGTAGGCATGTTTCCTAGTAATAACTGTTATCATGTCAGAACCTTTCATTTCTGATTTAATTGATGGAATTCTTTGACCCAAGAAGCCAAAAGTCATTTACAAATTGCTTTGTAAAAACCCATCAGGCAATAGCGTTACCTGCCTTTACAGCCTAGACACTGCCATTTACAAATGTAGATACTAGAATCACCTGAGAATTCCTTAGATTTAAGGTCATGCACAAATACATAGCAAATCTGGGAATTAAAACATTTTAGCCACTGTAATATCCTCCATAAGCAATACAGTGATGATGGGTTTGGAAAGTGACTGGAGACCAATGGGGAGGGAAATAACAATGGAAAATATCCAAATTAAATCAATGCAGTGAAAATTTCCTCAGTCTCTCTGCATGGTATCTGAATTTGCAGAATAAGTGAGGTTAAGTGCAAAGGCTCCCCCACCTGTGGTAGGTTAAACTACAAAAAACTACTGCATTCTTTTGCTCAACAATCCAGAGAGAAGAGACGAAGAGGCAGTTAAGATGACAGGGATTTAGCTAATTAAGAGCATAAGCTCTGGGAGTCTCAGTGCCTGGGTACAAAATCCAGTTTCGCCTGGCGCGGTGGCTCACACCTCTAATCCCAGCACTTTGGGAGGGCAAAGTGGGCAGATCACGAGGTCAAGAGATTGAGACCATCCTGGCCAACATGGTGAAACCTCATCTAGTAAAATACAAAAATTAGCTGGGCATGGTGGTGTGTGCCTGTAGTCTCAGCTACTCTGGAGTCTGAGACAGGAGAATCACTTGAACCCAGGAGGCGGAGGTTGCTGTAAGCTATCGCGCCACTACACTCCAGCCTGGTGACAGAGTGAGACTCCATCTCAAAACCAAAACAAAACAAAAACAGTTTCACCACTTCGTGACCTTGAGCAAGTTATTGAGCTTCTCTCTACCTCCAGTTTTCTCTATTTATACCTATCTTACAGTATAGCTTTGAGAGTTCATAAGAAATACACACAAATGACAATGTAAGTCAACCATTCGAAGGATAAAAATTAGTCCTTCTCAACTTTTCTTATCATGAATATCTTTTGCCAAAATCACCAGTTTTCTAGAGTAAAAAATATGTTGAGGGAGGTGCCTTCCACTTTGATAACTTCTACGTGTATCATCAGGGATTCCTGGGCTCTGTGGCAACCCATGCCCACCCTAGTTGCCTGCACACGTGGTCTGCCTTGGGCAGATACAAAGGTTGGGGGACTGGACCAACTGAATGTTTCCCCATCATGGCAAAGATTCATCAGGAGCACTTTCACTGTAGTTTGGTTCTAAAAAAACTCCAGGAATGCTTCCGAATTTACAACATAATATTTGGCATCTCATACTGGTTCCAATATTTTGGCCACACATACAAAAGGTTTTCATTTGCCAATCACTTCCTTGTTCTTTAACTAAAGGTGGATGCCTCCAATTGGGAATCTATTTTAGGACCACATTCAAATGCTACCAAACACTCAGCCCACCCCTGGGCTTTAAAATAATCTGGAATCCAACCCATCCCTCCGCATCCACCCACAAATCAAAATGCCTGCAGTCGCCAGTGAAGAACACTAAGAGGGGCCTTCTTATATTTGATATCAAGCATTTTCTTTCACTACACACATAAAGAAGTATAAAAGGGCACTATACCCTTATTAAAGGAATCCATCTTCCTTTTTCTTTCATCCTTCTCCCAGTACAATGCTGTGTCACCAAATGCTGTTTCTGTTAACCCTGCCATTAAGATAAAGAGATGTATTCTTTTTTTATGTTTGTTTTTTGTTTTTGAGATGGAGTGTTCCTGTAACACCCGGGCTGGAGCGCAATGGCATGATCTCGGCTCACAGCAACCTCCACTTCCTGGGTTCAGCCTCCCGAGTAGCTGGGACTACACGCACGTGCCACCACACCCGGCTAATTTTAGTATTTTTAGTAGAGATGGGGTTTCATCATGTTGGCCAGGCTGGTCTCCAACTCCTGACCTCAAATGATTCACCCACGTTGGCCTCCCAAAGTGCTGGGATTACAGACATGAGCCACCATGCCTGGCCAAGAGATGTATTCTTTGCATCCAAATGCATTCCTCCTTTTTCTTTATAGATAGTGATTATGTCTAGTTAAAAGCACTATTAATACTATTCTGCAGGCAGTGTGTGGGTTGATCTGGTTATCTAAGAACCATGAATAAAAAGATGTCTGTAGGAAAACTTCTTCCAAACAACAACTTCCTCCTTACAAAAAAGCTTTGGGAATCAAAGTTACCTCTAGACTAGCTTCAGCCTCAAAGCTGCTGCCTTTACCTGTAAAAGCTGTTAAACTTCAGTGAGGTCAGCAGCTTTCCTCTCATTTGAGATGGGCAGTCTTGGGAGAGTGAAGAACACAGCAACAGGCTATCTCTCAACAAGCTGTGACACAGAGCTGTCATTTGCCCTGGCCTGAACTGGACCTGTGGCAGCCCTGGGCAGGTGAATCATTTGACATCCCTTGGAATGGATTTTCATGAATGATTTTTCAAGACACATTTAACATAAAAGTTGAGTATTACTGTGAAGGAGACTCAAAGAGAAAAGCCACCGGTAGCATTGTCAGTGGCATTTGAACCAGAACAACTCCATCTTGAACTGGAGCTGGGTAAAATGAGGCTGAGACCTGCTACGGTATATTTTCAGGAAATTGGTGATTCTTAGTCATAGAATGGGATAGGAAGTCAGCACAAGAAACTGCTCACAATGACTCTACAAGGTTAAACAAAACTTGCCAAAACCCACAAAAAACAAGATGGCCATGAAAGTGACTTCGGCCATTCTCGTTGTTCATTATGCCATAATTATAATACATTTACATACTAAAAGACACTCTCACCAGCACCATGACACTTTGCAAAGTGTCATGGCAACATCCTGAACTTACCCTACATCCCCTAAAAAGAGGAGGAACCCTCAGTTCCAGGAAATCTGTTTCTTTTCTGGAAAATTCTTGAATGCACCACCCCTTGTTTAACTAGCCAGTCTCTTGTTTCTTTACTTCTCTAATAAACTTGCTTTTATTTTACTGTATGGACTCACTCTGAATTCTTTCTTGTGCAAGATCCAAGAACCTTCTCTTGAAATCTGGATTGAGACCGCTTTCCAGTAACAGCATTGTCCCTAATTGTATGTCCTGTCACAAAATAAAGGCCCTGCGTTTAACTGGACCTACTTTCTTTAAATGATACTCTGTGATCTATCACTTAGCTACATCCATGAAACTGTATTCTTGGTAATGTTAGCCTGGGTGTATGGCTAACTCTCACTTCCACTCCTAGTTAGGAAGCCTCATCTAGCAGCTGGGTGACTGTGGAGCCCCCTGCTAGAGACAGCAGGCCTATATTCAGTTTCCTCAGGGAGTAATGAAGAGGGGAAAACAAACATATAATTGGCTATTGCTTTCTTAAGATTTTATCAAGATTCAGTTTAACAAACAAGGTCTTTTTAGACTTAAATTAGTCCTCAGAAAAACCCATGAAAATCTGAAGGCACAACAAGAATACCTGGAGCTAAGTAATTCTCAGTAGTTCCATTTCAGGTGCTGTTAGGGTATTTTAAACTACAATGAAGAGCTCTTTCCATTAAACTGAACAATAAAAGCTTTGCACAGTGCTTCTTAAATGTTCACTTGCATTAGAATCATCTTGAGTATTTGTTAAAGCACAGATTGCAAATCCACAAACCCAGAGTTTTCAGTTCAGTAGCTCTGGGGTAGGACTTGAGAATTATAATGTTTATAACAAAATTCCTAAGTGCTGCTGATCAATTCAATGTATTTCTCTACCATTTTAGGTAACATCTATCACAATTATAATCAGATGATAATTAGTCATTTAATATTTGTCTCCTTCAGAATGTAAGTTTCTTGAGGTCAGGAATTGAGTCTATCTTGTTCACAACAATAGCCCAAGTTCCTTCTATGGTGTCTCAAATATTTATTTGTTAAATGAATAAATGCTGATATTTATTGCTTAGCTGTCTGCTTCCATCTCCCTCAAAATCACCTTTTTGTTAATAAAAATAGCATTTATAATAACAAGAGCTAACAATGATTAAGTGCTAGAAATCGTGCAAGTTTTGACAGGCATAGTCTCATTTTAATATTGAAACAGCCTTCTGAAGATTTTGTAGTATTTTCCCTATTTTACAATTGAAGAAACTGAGATCCAGGGAAATGAAGTAACTTGAGACAGGTCACATTACTGGTAAGTTACAGATCCAAGATTTAACCCAGGCAGTCTGCCTCCAGGTTCTTAAGTTCTGTACTGCTGTGCTTTCTTTATACATCCTAGTAAAAATTATGATATGTTGTCCATGATCTGCTCCTGCTTACTTCTCAACTCTTTCCTTCACGCTTACACCCAGTGGCCCAGCCATACCATGGTGCTTTACCATGCGTCTTTTACTTTTAATGACTTTTCCCTCATTTTTGGTCTAGAAAACATCTACTCATCTTTCAAGACTCAAGCATCTTGTAATGGCCTAACAGATTCTTCTTGCCCACTGCCTAGACAGAGCCGATTTCTCAAGACAGGGCAATTGCAATAGAGAAAGAGTTTAATTCACACATAGCCAGCTGTACGGGACTCCAAAGTTTTATCATTACTCAAATCAGTCCCTTTGAAAATTTAGGCATTGAAGTTTTCAAGGACAATTTGGTGGATAGCAGGTCAGGAATAGGGGAGTGATAATTGGTTGGGTCAGAGATCAAATCATAAGGAGCTGAAGCTGTCCTCTTGTGCTGAGTCAGCTCCTGGGTGAGGGCTGCAGGACTAGACGAGCCAGTTTATCAATCTGGGTGGCACCAGCTGATTCATGAAGTGCAGGATCTGAAAAATATCTTGAGTATCAATCTTAGGCTTTACAATAACAACATTATCCACAGAAGCAAATGGGGAGGTTCAGAACTTTGTGGTTTCAGGCTGCATGACTCCTAAACCATAATTTCTAATCTCGTGGCTAATTTGTTAGTCTTGCAAAGGCAATCTAGTCCCCAGGCAAGAAGGGGGTTTGTTTTGGAAAAGGGTTGTTATCATCTTTATTTCAAGTTTAACTATAAACTTAGTTCCCCCCAAAGTTAGTTCGGCCTATGCTAAGGAATGAACAAAGACAGCTTGGAGGTTAGAAGCAAGATAGAGTTGGTTATATCAGATCTCTTTCACTGTCCTGATTTTCTCAAATATAATTTTTGCAAAGGCAGGTTCAATCTTAAATTCAATAAAGCTTTTTCTGACTGCCCTCTGCCCAACCCCATCAGATAGGCTTGATCACATCCTTGTCTACATCCTCACTGTGCCCTATTCATCTATCACATTTTATTGCTTTTTATTGCACTATTGTTGGTCTGCTCTAGACCTTGCTCCACAAAGTCAGGGACTAGGTAGGTCTTAACTGAGTTTTATATCTTCAGAACTTAGTATAGATCTTCCTAGTGGGCATTAATAAATATTGCATGTAATTCCCTTATTCTCATAATATTTATTATTATTATATAAAATAAAAACATGCCCCTTTCTGATAAGTCACCTCTTATCACACTAAAACTTATCCCTTTTAGCATTTTAAATGTTCATCTCTATTGTTTTTATTTCTAGAGGTTCTATTTAGTTTTTTCAAAATCTACATAGTCTCAAATTTATTATGTTCAGATTTGGGTAGCTAATTTTCACTTGTTTTTATGTCTTGATTCTCCTTCATGGTGATTCATTTCCTTGTGCAGTTTGTAATTTTTTAATTTGTGAACTCATCTTCTGCAGGCTTATTTTCCCCTAGAGATCCTGATTGCTCTGGATGTGGGAGAGGAAAAAAACCACTTCTTAGTGCTTTCAGAATTGTTTCCACTGAGGATGTCAAGTCATTGAATAGTGTAAAACCAGTGGAGGAGACATTCAGACCACAGCAATAGGTGAAAGATTAAATGTTTACTAAAGAATTCTATGCCCATTATAGAAATTGAGCATCTGTTCTTTATTGATCTGTACTTTTATACTCTAAGTTTTCCATGGGGTAAAACCATGTCCAAATGCAGCATTCTCTGCAATGTCTGGGTGCACGTAAAAATAACAAAGTCCATGTATGGAAAGAAGTCATGCTGTCCACATGGAACAGGCCCCTCAGCATATCCAGTCCAGGGTCCACGGGCATCCGAACAGAGCAAGCGTGAGAATCAGAATCCCAAATAAGAGAACTCACTACTCACATTTTTTTCTACTGCTTGAAATATTTTCTCTTATTGAATCCCTTTGGTTCTTAAAATGTTTGGTTTTGCATATTGGCTTTTTAAAATTTAGGCTTTAAAAAAAATTTAACCAGTTGTCTCCAACTGTTTTCCTTAATTCTGACTATAATCCATCTGGGCACAGGTTCTAGACATTTTTCAAGACCTTGAAACCCTCAAGTGAGAATAAGAAGTATTCTGTTAGCTGGACCCCAATGGGCCCCATCCTCAGTCTTCCTTATATGAAGGGAGAGCAAACCCTTTAAATCCTTTAACACCAATTAAATACTGACAGAATGGATATTGTGAAGGTATATACAATTTCTACACCAAAGGTTTTATCTTCACCTAGATACAGGGAAATTCTACTCCCACACCCTGTGCTAAAAAAAAAAAAAAAAAAAAAAAGCACAAACACTAAAGCCAGTCAAAAGTCTATCTTCATATTTCATTACAATCAGGGAAAAATGAAAATATTTACAAGCAAAAATCAGAAGCATAAGCACTCCTGAGTATTAGCTTCAAAACATCCTGCCAATTAGGCATCCTTTGCCATCTCCTTACCTGAGGTCAGTGTGTGCAAGAGAAATTTATGTAGAAGCACTTGTTTTATGGGATTTTCTGTTAGTAGTAAAAGATGTTTGTGTCAAAATGGAATGTTTAAGGTTATCTTCTTATTGAATATGACACATGTCACAGCATGATTGCCAGCAACAAGGGAGAGTTAATGCAAATAGTTTAATATTACCATGTCTCTGATGTGTCCCATTAGTGTCACACACAGTGTGTTTGGTTAAATATACTACTAGCCTGTCATATGTCTATTGTCCCTTTATCCTCATGGGCTGCTGCCCCCAAAAGAAGGAAAGGGTCACCCAGCTGTGATGTGAGTAAATGTAAGGATTGGAAACCATTCTTTTAACCTGTTTTTATTTTTGACCAGTAAAAAGCACTCAAAAAGCTTAGATTAAGCAATTGGCAATTCAACTGTTGACAATGCACAGTGTTCAGGGAGCAGAGGTGGCTTAGAGGATTCTACTGTGCTGTCATAATCTTCCTGATGCTCTCACACAGCTCTGTCAGATGGAAACTGTTAAAGACGCCAGTTTGGGACATAAAGGTTGTTTTTCTTTCCTTTTGGCTTATATCCAGGCCTATCCTATCCTTCTCAAAATTTGGCTTCTTTGGGGGCTCTCTGACTTTGGTCAGTAAGTGCAGTCTGAGAACCTGAAACATGTGTGGGGAGAGAAGTGGAAGGTCACAGACCATGACAATCTCATCCAGCAGGAGTCCATTTCAGTGCATCTACTGGGGGCAGTGAAGGATGCTGATGAATGTTAGCATGGCTGCTCCTGAAACCAAATGCTTTCATTGTGATATAATATTGCTTTTTTTCTGTGACTCTGCAGGGTTTCTGTGGCATTGGGCTTTGTTTGAAAATTCAATGAATTCTCCAATGGCAAGCTTGGCTGTTCTAAAAAATAATCAATTAAAAGCCCAAGTGCTTTAGACACTATGAAAGCAAGTCACAAATGTTCCTAGTTTGCATTTGAAAAAAAAAAAAAAAAAGAAGAGATTGAATGTTTTTAGTACCAAGGACAGCGACAGCTGTCACCTAATGGGGTGAATTCCTCTCACAAAGAAACTATAAGCAATGGAAAATGCCAAGGTCTATCATTGTGTTAGCAGGTTAAACTAAAATATAATATGTTCTAAATATTTTATTGTATGATTGGTTTGATTTGATTGCTTTGTAGGGGCTGCAGAGATGTGAAGAGAAAGGTGACTACCTTTCTTTAGGTGCTGTAGTCTTATCAGTTACATTAGAATTTCCACTATTTGATCTTACTGACTTCCCAGAGAGGTTTTTCCCAAGTATAATATGTTTTGTTTTTACTTATCCATTGGGTATATCATCCTCATCTAACTATCTCATTTACCACTGCACCAGCTTTATCAACACCTGGAAATAACATTATGCACACTGTACAGTTGTATTTCTGTAGTCTTCTCTGGATGTAAATGGTGAGAAACATTCTTTCTGACAAATCTCTTCAGAAAATAAGCATGGAATAGATCACCTTTGCCTTGAAGGTGAGAGATGTTGGGAAGGGGGCCCTGAGCTGTACGTTCTAGTCAAGCCTTGTTCCTGCCATGGGAGGTGAGGATGTTGCAGAACCCTGGGAAAATGACAGCCCTTGCCTTGAGCAGAAAATGTGGCTCCAGCCCCAGAAAGCAGTCCCTCACCCCACACTATACCAGCTCTGCTTTCTCACAAGGCAGACAGGGAAGTCAACAACAATATAATAGCTGACATTTATTGAGTATTTAGGATGTGCCAGGCACGCTCATGTTTTGAGCATATTAATGCATTTAATCCTCACAACAACCTTTCTATAGATAGAGCAACTCAAGCATAGAGAAGTTCCGACATGCATCCAAGGTTACAGAGCTGGAAACAACAAAATGGGCATTTGAAGCCAAGCAGTCTGCTCCAAGCTGTTACTCTTCAAATCTTACTGCGTCCGCATTGAATGTCATCATCAACACGGAACACAGAGGTGCTAAAAAGAAAGGTCATGAATGTATCTAGTATTCTGAAAATACGCATCAAGTACTAGATACATTAACATATAATAGCACCTAAGAAAAGCAATAAAGGCCCTTGACCAACGGAATAAGCCAGGTAAATAATACTGTCATTGCTGTTGTAGTGTATGTGTATGTTTAAAAGAGAAAGATGTGGGTCTGTTCTTGTCACATTTGTTTTCCATTATAGTCTCAGCTTTCCTTTACAATGGACTCTTAAGTAGCAGAGATGACAGCTGACGTTCAATCAGTTTTATGCTCACTGGGAGACCTTTCCTCTTTCCTTTCACTTCATTTTGCATACTTATTTGCATATATCTTCATAAGCAATGAATTTGTGCCTTTTTCTTAGACCTAATTATTTTCTTTTTATGAGACAAGGTCTTGTCTATTGCCCAGACTGGAGTATAGTGACACAATCTTAGCTCACTTCAACCTTGACTGCCAGGGCTCAAGCTGTCTTCCCACCTCAGCCTCCTGAGTAGCTGGAACTACAGGCATCCACCACAAGCACTGCTAATTTTTTTTTTTTTTTAAGAGACAGGGTTTTGCCACATTGCCCAGGCTGGTCTCGAACTCCTGTTCGAGCTAAAGCGATCCACCTGCCCTGGTTTCCCAAAGTGCTTGAATTACAGGTGTTAACAACCATGCCCAGTCAATTTTTATCTCTGTCGATTCTCTATGATTGAATCCCTTTCTTTTAAAGCGCTGCTTTCTTATTTCTCCCTCAGCTCACCTCTTGGTGGTTGTTTCTTCTAGGCATCATTTTAGTCACTGTCAGAAGATTCCTTTACAGGCTGTGTTGAACATTTGAGCTCAGTTTTCAGGGCCAAACGTTCTTAGATATTAGTCTTAGTGTCTCTACCATTAGATGATTGGGTTGTGCCACCTCCTAGTCACCTGAGGATAAATTACTTGAAATGGAAGAGGGATAGACAAAGTTCAGTTGGGGAATGCTGAGAGAAGAAAAACAGAGGTCTAAGATTGGGCAGAAAAGTATGTTGAAGTGGAGGTCACCAGATGACCTAAGAGACTCAAAGGAGATTCAGGGAAGATGAACAGGGTGGCGGAAAGTTTCTGCTGATGAGAGAAGCCTATTGCATTCTCCACCTTGATAATACACACCAAGGAGCTAGTCCAACCCCTTTGACTACATGGGGTTCCAGGACCTACAGTACTGTATTTAGTTTGGAAAGAAGTAGCAAACACCACCAAAGAAGCAGGACTGACTACATAACTTGTGAGGCCTTGTGCAAAATGAAAACACAGGGATTCCTGTTTAGAAAAATTATTAAGGATTTCAAGATCACAACAACAGAGCATTACATCAAGCTCGGGACCCTTCTAAGCACAGGCCCTGTGATACTGCACAGGTTGCAGGTCCATGAAGATGGTCCTGCTGGGAAGTTCCTGTGCAAAGAGAGGGATTTGTCTCTGCTGAAAAGTCTTTTATTTCACGATTAATAATTGGATTTTGCCTTTGAGCCCAATAAGGGAGAATGCACATGATGATGACAGAAACTCTTTTGAAGAACTTGAGGTAAAATATCAATTTTACAAGCAACTGTCAGAACACAAAAAAATCATGTGATAAAGTTGTATGAGCAGTTAATAATCTTCCTAGCAGCAGAAAGCTATCATCTCTGTCTGTGTGTGTATTTGGAGATAACTCCAAATTGAAAGATATCTCCCTTGAGGACATTGAGTAAAATTCCAGGGTAGAGAGAGAAAAAAAGGCAAGCATAATTTTGAGAGATTAGATGAAAAAGAGGAGTTGCTAGAGAAATGGGCAAGAAAAGCTGTGTATGTCCTGGTATCACATGCATGTGAGAGAGGGAACGAGAAAAAAAGGAATAATAAAAATTGCAGCTTTGCAAGCCAATATAAAATCAGTATAGGTTAAAGAATCAAAACAAATAATTTAACTGCAAATGAAATTCTTAGCAAGAAAAATGTTTGATCTGTTGAGTGTATAGAAGCAGGGGTTGTGGGAAGGATGGGCTGCAAAGACTCTGATTAATCAGCTTGGAAATCCTTAAATTAGTAACTAATGAAAAACAAATTTGCTTTTTTCTCTCCTCATTAATTTGTATTATGTGAAGGAAATTACATTGACAATAAACAGTTAAGAACTGAACATTTTGTTAAAACAGAGGATACAACTGTATTATTAAATAAGTACACAGCAGTTCCTCTCAATTAGTTACTGTTTATAAAATGCAGTGTGACTCCTGGATGCAGAGTGCTCTACAACTGTATATTGTCAGAGTTCTGATTGTGGTTCAAATGACAGCAGATGAAAATAATACACATGCTACACAGGAATGTGTGTATGGGAAAGCCACTGTGTGCATTTAAAAAGGTGATAAAGATGATTGTTTCCTGGCTCAAAGGAAAGTCTCCCCTGAGAGAATGACAAATGTACATGCTAGTTCTGCACAATACATCTCTATGGACTGTGTTCTGGGGTCAGTTGGGGCCAATGGGGGTCAGAGAGAACTGGTTAACAGCTATTCTTTACAGTGTTACCTCCTGCTCAGCATCTAAATGAAACCGACAGGGATTCTGATAAATGCCCCTGGAGGACAGGAAATCTGGTTAGTGTCACTGGGGTGCTGGTCACTTGGGGAGGCCAGAAAGGGAAACTACTGTAGCCTCCTAGAATCTAGGCTTTGAAAGACACTGAAAAGAATCTGGAGTCCCTCTGGAAGGGCTTTAAGCACATCTCTAATAATAAAGCACAAAGAGAATCAGGATGAGTGGGGTGCAGAAAAAAGTTGTAGGCAGATGGTAGGGTCTCCAGGAGCAAGTGGACACAAAGGTAATTTTCCTTTGAAGAAAGGTATAATTTTGGATTTGTGCTCTTTCATTCTCTAGTGTGCATGCTGTCTTACTCTTTCTCTCTTACTTTCTTGCTCTCTCTCTTTCTCTCTCTCTCTCTCTCTCTCTCTCTCTCTCTCTCTCTCTCTCTCTCTCTGTGTGTGTGTGTGTGTGTGTGTGTGTGTGTGTGTGTGTGTAGTACGAACTGTAGGGAAAGAACAACTTTCCTTCTTTGGAAACTAGGCCTAAGGACAACATAAGAGGAGATCTGGCCTATTGGTTTCACAGGGGGAAAAAGGGAAACAATAAATGAAAGCCTAAAGTTGAACGCAGGTGGAAGTAAACTCAAGGCATTTGTAGAGCACAGAGTTCGGCAGTTGTCAGCAGTCAAAATAAGAAACCATTAATCAGGACTTTTAAAAACCCAAACAATTGTATGCCAGTAGCCACAGGATTACAAGGCAACATAAAATTATTGACTCACATGGTTGTCACCAAAATCCTTTTCCTTTACATTTGGGTGAAAGGGCTCCTTTGGGGCTGGCCTGATCCCTTGCTGTTTTGCATAAGGAAAAATGGTTGCAGTGATCAAGGATGGTTTCATTTTGGATTAACATCAGCAGGGCTCTGAGCACAGCAGTTGGCACTGATGGGGCTTTTATCCACAACAGGTAGCTGAGTGAGCATGCTGACAACTCACAGGTGGCCACTCCCCAGGGATGGGCACCTCCTTGTGGGCCAGCCTTGGGGTGTTCTCTAGGCATTAAGAAAGAGTCAAAACAAGAAACATAAATGTATCCCTACTAAAATCTAGTGCTCAAATTGAAAATGTAAAGAAGGAAGCTACAAAAAATGAAGTTGAGATTGGGAAGTCAGGTAACAATGAATAAAGAGTGATGGAAAGAAAACTAAAAGATGGATATGGGCTGTACAACTGGTTACTCCCCAGATCTCTTCTACTCTGAGGTTTCATCATTCCATAATTTTCTGAAATATGGAGAGAAAAATATACAAGAGTGTTTAAAAAGCAAAAAATACAAGAAAAGTCACAAATGCCTTTATTGATAACCCCACTGAGACAGGTGGGCTGGCTTCCTGTTGAGATCTGATCTAGAGAATAAGAACAAAAGCCCCTTACTGAAGCTCTAGCTTACCTAACTTTCAGCCAATCAGCAACAAAAGACCCTAGAAACTGTTAAGCACAAGTTCCTTCTTGTGGCGGCGGGGGGGTGAGGGTGGGGACGGGCGGGGGAGGGGTTGGGACTTTCCTGAAGGCCTGTATGCACAGTTAGGACTAAAACTCAATCTATAAAGACATTTTCAAGATAGGGAGGATTTGTACATGATCTCTTGGTCAGGAGATCAAGACTATCCTGGCCAACATGGTAAAATCCCATCTCTACTAAAAATACAAAAATTTGCTGGGCGTGGTGTTCAACCTGTAGTCCCAGCTACTTGGGAGGCTGAGGCAGGAGAATTCCTTGAACCTGGGAGGAAAATGAAGCTAGGAGAGAAAGGATGGTGGGTCACTCAAGTAGGAGGCAGTCAGCCAGAGCATAAAGGAAGAAAAGGGGCTTTAAAAATGAAGGTTTCAATGCTCTGCATCAACAGAATATGGAAAGAGCATGTGTAGAGGGATAGTGGACTGAATGTTTGTGTTCCCCCAAGTTGATATGTTGAAATGCTAATACCCAGTGCAATGATATTTAGAGACGGAGCATTTGGGAGGTAATTAGGTCATAAAGGTAGAGCCCTTATGATGATATTAGTGCTGTTATACTAAGAGACACTAGAGAACCTGCTTGCTCTCTTTCTCTTTCCACCACGTGAGCATACAATGAGAAGATGGCCATCTAAAATCCAGAAAGAGGACCTTTAGCAGAACTTGACCATTCTGGACCCCTGATCTTGGACTTCTCAGCCTCCAGAATTGTAAGAAATAATTTCCTGTTGTTTAAGCAAACCAGTCTTTGGAATTTTTGTCACAGCAGCCTTAGCAAGTTAAGACAGGTACTGCTGATCTGGCCAGTTTTTACCAGACTTGCACAAACTACACTCTCCAGGAAACAACCTCTACTATAGATACACATCCATTAATTCATTCTCTCTCACACACACATATACATACACTCACCCCTATATACATATACCACACAAAGAGACCTGCTCCCACTAAAACTTTGAAAATAAAAGTTGTGTGTTGTCAGGCCGGGCACGGTGGCTCACACCTGTAATCCCAGCACTTTGGGAGGCCAAGGAGGGTGGATCATGGGGTCAGGAGATCAAGACTATCCTGGCCAACATGGTGAAATCCCATCTCTATTAAAAATACAAACATTAACTGGGCATGGTGGCATGTGTCTGTAGTCCCAGCTACTTGGGAGGCTGAGGCAGAAAAATTGCTTGAACCTGGGAGGCGGAGGCTGTAGTGAGCTGAGATCACACCACTGCACTCTAGCCTAGGCAACAGAGTGAGACTCCATTTCAAAAAAAAAAGTTGAACTTGGTCTACCTGTAGAATACAGAAAATTAGATTTCTGGCTTTCTGGGTTTCCTTCATGTAAAGACATTGGTGTCAAAACCTCCCACTGGTATAAATGCCCCTTCATCCTTTCACTCTTGTCCTTCAGCACAATTAAAGTCCTAAGACACTGCCTTAGGATAAAAAGGAAGACTTGTCTTTCTCCTTCCTGCACCCCAGGGAGTACAAAGCTAGTCTTGATCTGACATAAAGGAGAGGATCCAGTTCTTGAGGTCTGACTGAGCTAGGTGTCCCTCTAGTAAACACTATCTATGTGGCCATATCAAGATATACTAGAATTTTCACTAGAGGGAAGTTTATTCGTGTTGTAACTGTAGGGCCATTTAAGTATTTATTCTACTCACAAATATGGCTGAGATAGGCTAGAAGACTCTTTGGCAGATTTGAGTCTAGAAATCTAGAAAAAACAAATGAAGGCAGTCTATGGATATACAATAAAGGATATTCTGAGAATAAGGTGCCATCTGGCAGAAAAGCAAGGCAGGGAATGGAAAAGAGCTGTGGAGCAGACACTCTAGATTCAAATTCTGCTCTTTCAACTTGGTATTTGTGTTGCCTTGAGCCGATAACTTGCATCCTTTATGCTTCAGTTTCCTCAGTGATATCAAAAGATTAATGATGCTTGAAGAGTTGCCTGAGGTTTGGAAGGAAGAACACCTGGCACATAGTAGGTGCTCAATAATTATTGTGGAGAAAAGGGAGCAGTCAAGTAAAAGGGGAAAGAACTGCAATGAAGGAAAGGTGTCTTCAGTGGAATTCTGCTGGTTGAATAGTGAAAACCAGAGGAAAGAAAGATAATGTCCACACAATTTAGGTTGGGTAAACATGAATTTGATGTAGATGATAATAGAAAAACTTCAGTGAAGTTCCCAGAGGAGTGGAAAAACAGGTCCAAAGATTGACATAGCAGCAAGTACTAATGTATGATTGGAGGTTCCGAGAACTCTGGCTAAATCGGTTTTAAATTATTTGTAGGTTGTTAAATTATTCGCAAATGGCTCAAAGAAAAGAAGTGTTTTGGTGTTTCTATTCATGTGCATTTGGCAATCTTTCTAAAACCTCCTGAAGGAGGGCAGATGCAGGTAGGGAGGGCTAAAGAGGAAGACAGTTACCAGATGTGTGGCTCCTAAGACACAAAAGGATAATGTAATCATGAGCCATGGCAAGACCGGGAATAGCGTCACATTGACTTGCATTAAAGAATCTATCTTGGTTGTGAGCCTTAAAGACCTTGGGAGACAATTAGTCACCACAAACTATTTAACATGCATAGAAAACTTGGACCAAAATCAATTCAGCAGTGGAAACTGGCCAGTTACCTGGAGAATCATGAAGTGAGGCATGCTTCTTATTCAAAAAGCAGCTGATATCATTCTCCAAAAGCCAGGCACAGGCAAGGAGAGGCAATTAAATTTTTCTATACCCTCTGGAGACTGCTGCAAACTCGTTGGCTAACTTATTCCTGTAATTTGCTGAAACCATTGCTAATATATTTCATTTATAACTGACTCTATACATCATAGCTTCAACAGTGGGCACTGCTTCAAACTCACACAGATACACAGGCACACAAACACATACCAGGTGGCATACACACATGTATACCCTAGTTATGTTAGATATACATTTTGGAAAGATAGGGAAGGGATTTAGAATACACAGGAAAGGAGAAACAAGGAACTTTCTTTTTTTTTCCCCTTACCTCAAATCTCTGCTTTCCCAGTTAAGTGGACTTCCCATCCTTCCCCCTATGTAACTTAGGGGAGTGTCTTGGTGAAGTGTGGAGGTGTCTAGAGGATCTTCCTCAATGAATTATTGCCAGGCATAGGGCTGCTGCCTGACCCTGGCAACTGGCCTACTCACACCAATATAGAAATTCTTCTAGGATGAGAAATTCAGTCAACATCGGCCACCACTGCCAGAAGCCACCACTTCTCAGGCCCACCCTGACCACTTTATACTATGTTTATTGTTTGTCTGCCTAACTAGAAGATAAATAAACTCCATTAGGGCAGAAATCTTTGTTTTATTTACTGATGTATTCAAACGCCTAGATAGTCCCTGGCACATAGCAGGTGCTTAATAAATTATTAGTTGAATAAATGAAAGTGCCTAATTAGTGCCAGGCACAGTTCAAAGAGCATTGTGTTTATTTACATTTGTTAAAGTCCTAAGACACTGCCTTAGGAAATAAAGGAAGACTTGTCTTCCTCCTGCACCCCCAGGAGTACAAAGTTAGTCTTGATCTGACATTAAGGAGAGGATCCAGTTCTTGAGATGTGACTAAGCTAGGTGCCCTCTCTAGTAAACACTATGTAGCCACATCAAAATATACTAGAATTTTCATTAGAGGGGAGTTTATTGGTGTTGCAACTGTAGGGCCATTTAAGTATTTATTCTACTCACAAATATGGCTGAGATAGGCTAGAAGACTCTTTGGCAGATTTGAGTCTAGAGATCTAGAAAAAACAAATGAAGGCAGTCTATGGATATACGATAAAGGATATTCTGAGAATAAGGCGCCATCTAGCAGAAAAGGCAAGGCAGGGAATGGAAAGCAGCTGTGGAGCAGATGCTCTAGATTCAAATTCTGCTCTTTCAACTTGGTATTTGTGTTGCCTTGAGCCAATAACTTGCTTCCTCACCATAACTTGTACTTGTATTATACTGATTTTACAGACAAGGAAACTGAGGCATAGAGAGCTTAACTAACTACCCCAAGGTTACTCAACTACTGAGTAATTGACCCAGAATTCAAACCCATGCAATGTGATTCCAGAGCCCACAGTGAGCTACCTCTCAAGTAGCCCACCTAGGGGCCCATGCCAAAAGGGAAAATGTTCTCTTCAAAAGAAGGGAGTATAATAAAATGAGCTTAGACATTCACAGAGATTCTGTTACTACAAAGGGATTTTAATAATGCTTTCAGTGTCTTGTAGCTAGGATGAAGATTGAATATGCTAATAACTGTAAACAGCAATTCCATTTACTAAGCATATCAGTGAGTCTCTAAATTCAACAGGTATTAAAATATGCTAATATGATTACTGAAGAAATTGTTGACCCCAAAGGGTTCAATTTGGAGCAGCAAACCAATTATTTCAACCAAAAGTTACCTTCAATTGCCCTGGTTGCTTTTTGATATGTTGATGACTTAAACTGTGAACCGTCAATTTATTAATTTCTGCTTGCTAAACTTGAAAAATCTGCGCCACACTTTTTTAATTGCATTAATTAAAATTAGAGTCACATACATATCATGGATGTCATTGTATGCTTGTAATTAATCAGATACTGAGTAAAAAAGGCCACGAAGATATTAGCACTATAAAGCACATCAGTAAACAAGTGAATATCAAGGATTTTTAAGGCTAGTATTGTAAAACAATAAATATATTCACAAACATGATCACTTAACAATTCAGGTCATGTTTAAGCAGAAGAAAACCCAATAATTTGGAAGAAAGAGCTAATGCTCTTTCTTATTTTTTCCTATTATAAGTTCTTTCATTTTTAACTTATTAAGTAGTTTATCCTCTGGGTTGCATTTTATTGCCCCAATAACGATACAGCACCACTGCGATACAAGGAATCCAAATGTGTACTTTTGAGTCTGACTTCTTTTGCTCAACATGATTGCAAGATTCATCCACATTATGTTGTTGTTTATGTTTATGTTATTATGTTGTTATGTTCAGTTTATTCATCCATTTTGAGGTGTAGTATTCCATTGGGTAACTATACCACCATCCATTTATCATTTTATGTTTGATGGACATTTGAGTTGTTTCTAGCTTGGAGCATTATGAACATACTCCTATAGATATTTTTTGTTATTTAGCATACATTTGTATGTATTTCTATTGTAAATGTACTCAGGAGAGCAATTTCTGGGTCACTGGTTATTCATATGATTTGCTGTAGTTGATCCTGCCTATGCTCCAGAGGCAGTCCCAAGACAAAGATTTGAGTGTCATTAGTTTGTTCAGGCAGTGATTCCAGGATGCACTGGAAGTGGAAATGGAGACACAGAAAATGAAAGAAAGCTCTTAAACAATGTGTTATCTAACAAGTTATCACTGTCAGTAACTGGAACTGAATAGAATGTGCCTCAGTTATTGCAGCTGAGAGGTAATGAAACTAAGGTATTCCTCTACCAAATCCCCGTCAGCCATTATCCGGGAAATGCACTGGGAAGGTGAGAGGGTATATTCATCAGCGTTTCCAGTTTGCCTGCAGGATGAAGTGCTACACAACCAACACACGCCTCTCAGGCCAAAAGCCAGAGGTGAGGGTTATAGGTAGCCTTCAGCAGGTAGAGCTAGTACTGCAAAGACAAGGGCTGACAGCATCTACTATAGTAGCTGAGCTCAAGAAAAGAAAGGAAAATCCCCTGGGGCAAAAACAAAGAAAGTTTAAGACTCAGCAGTAATCAGGAGATGATACCTCTGCCCAAATGAGTTTCAGGTCAGATGTGGGCTCTGAAAGGTAAGGGACTGAGAACAAATGGCATGAGCTTGGGCTTGTGTGAGGATGTAAATGAATTTCTTGAGTGAAATCTTGAGTGTGAAGCCTTGTTCATAAAATGGAGTCTAACAAACTTTGTCCATCAGAAACAAACAGTTTATCCAGGGTTTTAGCTGAGGAGGGAGGCAAGTTGTCTACGAGAAATTAACATCTCCAAGTCTGCACCACATGTGGATATGGGTCCTAAACTAATACCATCTCTATGGCACAGGAATATTAAGCCAAAAATTAGCATGAGAAATTGATGAAACTCCTTGGACCCCTGGCAGAAGTAAGTATGAAATCACTCTATCATTATCAGAGAGATTCCTGCTACAGGCAACTGACACTCGACCCCTCTAGGAAGCTCTGGAAGGCAGTACAGAACATACCTCAGCGTTGTCCCAGCTGAGGGGTGAGGGGCTACGATATTAACCTGCTAACACCCATCGGGCCATCTCCTAGGGGATATTAACTTCCCACATCTTTTTGGTCTGCCCCATGTGTGGGACAAGTTAGTTCTGGCACCTAAAGGAAGTCTTCAAATAAAGTTTTATGCATGTTTTTTCTATTGGAAACTGTTGGGCTAGAGTGCATCAAAGTGGTGAATGCTGAGAAGATACAGGCAAGGCACCAACAATGTCACCTATATTACCAAATAGTCTACATTTTCACCAACTGGGTAAAAGGTTCCATTGCTCCATAATTTTGTTAAACGTTGATATTGCTCCCTTTAAAATTTTTTTAAAAAATATTCTGGTGAGTGGTTGTTGATATATTATTGAGCCTTTATTTTGTATTTTCCTGATGATGACCAGTGTTTTCATAGGAGGACAGACCATTGGATATCCGTGATTGGATAAAACTGCAATCAAGCATAGTTACTCATTTTTCTTTTGGGTCATTCCTACTGATTCAACAGAATTTTTTATATTTTCAGGATATGAGTTCCTATCATCCATACTAGTTGCAAATATCTTTACCTACTTCATGGCTTATCCTCTCAATTTCTTAATGGTAGCTTTGATGAACAGAAGTTCTTAATTTTAATTTATGCAGTAAATCAATTGTTCACAGTGCATTCTGTATTCTGCTTAAGAAAGCTATGCCTACTTAAGGTCATGAAAATATTTCCCTTTGACATTTAGATCTGTAACCCAACCTGGAAGTGATATTTTATATATGGTATGCAGGGAGGGGTCAAAATTTACTCTTTTCATGGTAGGCATCCAATCGGCCCAGCACCATATATGATGTCATTCTTTTTTCCACTGTGCTCACCTACAGCTTAAGGAATTCTGATTGACAGTTATTTTCTTTCAGCACATTACCAATATTTTTCCATTATCTTCTGGATTTTATCTCTTCTATTAGAAAGTCAGTGGTAAGTATCATGGTTGTACTTTTCAAGGTAATGCGTCTTTTTTATTATTCATAAAATGGGGTCTAAGATGTTTTTAAGATTGGTTTTCAGCAATCTGATTATGATGTACCTAAATGTAGTTTTCTTTATATTTATTTTGTTTTGATGCTGCAAATCTCGATGATATCTACATCTGAAAAGGATTTTCTTTAGCATCTGGCAGGCAATTGGAGAGGAGACAATCAACTAAATCCAATCAGGGACTGAGCTAATTCATAAGGTCTGGTGTATTTCCAATTTGACCATACTCATAGGTTATACTCCTTCAGGATCAGTGAAAGTCTGGGTGTTTTCTAGGGCTTCTTTACCCAGCTAGCCTTGAACTCTAATTCTTATATTCTTAGTCTTGTTAAACTGCTGAAAGCTCTACTCATATTCTCTGGTCCTTAACAACTACTTTTTTTTTTTGTTTTTTAGACAGAGTCTCACTCTGTCACCCAGGCTGGACTGCAGTGGCATGATCTCAGTTCACTGCAAACTCCTCCTCCCGTTCAAGCAATTCCCATGCCTCAGCCTCCTGAGTAGCTGGGACTCCAGGCATGTGTCACCATGCCCGGCTAATTTTTGTTTCTTTTGTAGAGACGGGGTTTCACCATGTTGGCCAGGTTGGTCTCAAACTCCTGACCTCAAGTGATCCACCCACCTCTGCCTCTCAAAGTGCTGAGATTACAAGCTTCAGCTACTACGCCCAGCCTTAACAGCTCCTTTCTACTTGTCTTTTCATTCTCTTCACTAATACCATTGATGAATCAGCAAGTTTCTCAAGGAGAAAAAAATGTAGAACATTGAATTCACCTTGAGCTTCCCTTTTCTTCATAATCTGTAACCGTAAGTCCTGACTACCTTAGTAACTTTCTGGTGACCTTCAGTGTCTGCGTGTGTGTGTATGTGTGTGTGTGTGTGTGTGTGTGTGTGTGTGTGTATGTGTGTGTGTGTGTGTGTGTGTGTTTTATCCAGCTTTTCTACTTGTTCCTGGTGGAAGAATTGATCTGCTGTAAGCTAGTTCCTATGGCCAGAAGCAAAATTCTTATTGGTATTTTACGCAGCAAACTTGGTTAAGAGACATTTTTAACCAGCACCGCCATGCAATTTCAAAATAATGATGTTCCTAATACCAACCTTATGACATTCTGATCCTAACGAATCATCAAAGGCTAAATTAAAATCAGAATAATTTTAGTGTTTAATACATGTAATGAGTTTTAATCCATTTCACAGGTAATCTATAAATAGTGTATATGAGAATTTGCCTTCAAATATCTCTGTCAAAGTCACCTTTCATTCGCCTTATGTGGCACAACCCTGAAGAATCAATTCTGCCATATGAGCATTTGAGTAAGTTTAAAGCTACTTCTTAAAAGATGTCTTGGTCCTTTTCTCTGCACTCCAGAACTTTTATGTACAAGAGGGATATTTTCCATCTGGTTAAGCAAAATCTCATGGCAGGCTATTTAGTTTTCATATAAAAATATCATCTTTGCTAGCAAAATGCTTGGAATCTGAAGTGTATGACTCACCTAGTCATGAATTGTTTGCTTTAGAGCTCTTGTTCAAAACCCAGCTGAGACAACCGATATTCAGAAGGAATTGTCTAGGGACATGCCAATCCTTTATTCCTAGCTGCATAATGGAATTACTTGAAGAATACACACACACACAGACACACACACACGAGTATATATACACACACACATATTTGGGACCCTCTCTAGACTAACTGAATTAGCACAGCTTGGAATTTTTCAGAAGCATTTGCAATGATTCTAATGGTAAGTCAGGTATTTTAAAATACTTTTAGATCTCTATAGAAAACTGCATATGTAAATTATATTAGTTTTGCTCCTGGGAGAAATATCTTTACACAGCTACGATTTAATGTTCTACTGCCATCTTTTATTAAAGGTGAATTTAAGAATATAATTGTGACCAACAGTTTAAATCACCTGTAAAGCCACTTTTGGCAATATTATCTATTATGTCTTTCAGTATTCCTTATGCAAAGGACAGTTTGGATTCACCAGGAGTCACTCACATGGCTTCAGCTACTACCTATATATTGGGGCCCCTTAAACACATATGTTCCCTCAGGCCTGGCTCCTGAGCCTATGGCACACATCTATCTATGTGGTTGTGCCACAGGCACTGCATGCCTGACATGTACAAAGGGAGATCACCGTTAATCAGTGTTAAAGATCCCACTCCCATCAGGATCTGTTGCCCCTTTTGATTAATTCAGTGAATGGCATCTCAACTACCTGGGAACCATCAATGCTTTCCACACTCTCACCCCCATAACCAATCTGGTGTCTAAGTTTTTCCTCTTTGGGGTCTCTCACAACCTCCCCTTTCTCTAAACCCTTCTATCTCCTGAATTAGAGCTTATCATTTCTTACCTAGATCCCTGCAAGACTTCTAACTGGATTTTTATGGTTATACTCTTTTTAATCCATTTCCAAAATCAGCTTTCTAAGGCAAAGACCTGATTATGCCATTCCCTTGGGACTTTCCAATGGCTCCTCCCATGTTTTCAGGTGAAGTTTAAGCTTTTCAGATTACATGAAAAGTTCTTTATAATCTGCTTCCTGCTGACTTCCTCATCCTCATCTCACATCTTGCTTTTGCCATGCTTAAATAAGCCACATGCTTAAATCCAGGCCTTCCCACCTAAGCTTTTCTGCTTGGAATGCCCTTCCCTTCATACTTAGAAAATTTAGTTGATCATTTATAATTCAACTCAGAAATCACCTCTTCTTGAAATCTTCTCTGATTGCTATAGGATGGCCTATGGCCTCCTCTTTCACATGCCCAAAACACCAACGCTTGCCTTATCACACTATATCCATATTGTCTGTTTACAGAGCTATCTTTCGCTTAATCTATAAGTTCTTGGAAAGCAGGACACTTGTCTTATTATTTATATTCCCACTGCCTCTCAAGATAGTAGGTGTGGTACATGCTCACACAGAAAGTTTGAATAAATGAAATTTTATTATCCTTTTTTTTTTCAACTAAATAAACAGAGCTGCTCTTCAAAAAAAAAAAAAATGATTTCATTGTTGAACGCCCACTTATGAGTGGGAGGGGAATATCACACACCGGGTCCTGTTGGAAGGTGGGGTGTTGGGGAGGGATAGCAGGGGGTGAGGGCATAGGGGTGGGATAGCATGAGGAGAAATACCTAACGTAGATGACAGAGTGATGGATGCAGCAAACCACCATGGCACTTGTGTACCTATGTAACAAACCTGCGCATTCTGCACATGGACCCCAGAACTTGAAGTATAATAAAAAACAACAAAAAAGGCAATAAAAGACACAATTTGGCAAAAAAAAAAAAAAATATGATTCCTTTTTTGACTTCATTGCCAGGAAGTTTAGAATTAAGTTTTGTCTTTATTGCAGTACCTAGTCTTGGACCACAGTTTTCTGTTTGTTCATTTTTTGGGTTTTTTTTTTTTTGTTTGTTTGTTTTTTTGAAACAGAGTATCACTCTGTCACCCAGACTGGGGTGCAGTGGCACAGTCTCAGCTCACTGCAACTTGTATCTCCCTGGCTCAGCTGATTCTCCTGCCTTAGCCTCCCAAGAAGCGTGCCACCACACCCGGCTAATATTTGTATTTTTAGTAGAGGCGGGATTTTGCCATGTTGTTCAGGCTGATCTTGAACTCCTGACCTCAGGTGATATGCCCACTTTGGCCTCCCAAAGTGTTAGGATTACAGGCGTGAGCCACTCTGCCCAGCTGGATCACAGTTTTTAACCACACATCCCATCCTACCCCCATTTTTGTCACTAGCCTCTTGTTCTTCAACCCTAGCAGAACTCACTTGCAGCCTGCTATTTTATGCATTTTTCTATGGCAATTCAAAGCAGCATAGTATGGACTTTGCAGTCAAATAGACTTTGGATTTGAGTTCTGACCCTACTGTTTATTAGCTGTGTGATGTTGCATAACATCTCTCAGCCTCAGTTACCTCATTTGCAAAGTGGAGATAATAATAGTACTTACTTAGCGGGGGAGGTGTCATGATTAAATAAGATAATACATAGTGCTTACCTCAATGCCATAACAAAAGTTTAGTAAATATCAGTTATAATTATTATCAACATTACTAACACAAGGGTCAGGATAACACTGTTTTGGAGCAGCTGGGACAAAGTTTATGCAATTGGAGCAGAGGAAGGCCCTAGAGATGTGGGTGGGGAAGCAGGATGGTAGAAATAAAGCAGAGGCACAGAGAGAAATTGAATCAAAATTCCTTGTGGCTTCAAAGAGAGAGAGGGGAAGAGAGCAACTTAATTTTTATCCTTGCAGCCCCCAATTGCAATCTCTTGTTTGAATGAGTTTCCAAACTGCAATCTAGTAATTCTAATATTCTCCCATGAAGGAAAATATTTTAATGTAAAAGGGAAAGTGTCAGACATTAAACTTTTTTACTTTTTATATTTCTATTGACTGTTATCATTTACATCTATTAGTCTTAAATCTGTAGAACAATTTTATATTAACTGACCTCAAACATAGTGACTATATATCCTTCTACAATACCTTCTAGCACACCACCAATGGTTGACATGAGGCTATTTAAAAAAATAATGAATAATAACCAGAAAAATGAGTTAAGCTTCTTTTTGCCATAACACAAACATTACTGCAGTACATTTTAACATATTAATCACAAGGCAGGATCTGATTATTTAGTGGTTCCCAGAAACAACCCAAAGCATTTATCATTTTATTTTTCAAACTCTCTTTTTTCATTCTATTGAGATTTTAAAGAAGTCAGAATCACATAAATAAATGTTTTTTAAATGATGAATAATTTTGGTTGGGATGTGATTTCCACATATTCTTTTGTTTTGTTTCTAGATGGAGTCCTGCTCTGTCTCCCAGGCTGGACTGCTGTGGCATGATCTCAGCTCACTGCAACCTCTGCCTCCCAGGCTCAAGTGATTCTCCTCCCTCAGCCTCCTAAGTAGATGGGATTACAGGAGCCCACCACCAAACCTGGTTAAATTTTGTATTTTTAGTACAGACAGGGTTTCACCATGTTGGCCAGGCTCATTTACTCCTGACCTCAAGTGATCTGCCTGCCTTGTCCTCCCGAAGTGCTGAGATTACAGGCATTAGCCACTGCACCCAGCCTGATTTTCACATATTCATAACCATATATTTTATTTGACTGGAGGAAAAAATATTGAGTTTTCATTTCATTGTCTGTAATACCCAGAGGTTAGATTACATTATTAATGCTGCTTAGAGCTTTAAAAGTGTATGACTTTTCATGAGATTTAAAAAAATTCTTAGATAAATGTAATTCTTCTCAAAGCAATATGATTTTTATTCAACATATTATTATGACTTGTATGTATGTAGCCATTTACAATGTTCACAATCATAGAGGAAAAATACATGTATCACAGATAAATACTCAAATGGAAAATGACCAATCTTTTTGAAAAAGATTCTTAAAAAGGATGCATAGGTCATAAACGAAAGTCATTAAGCATTATAAAGAGGTATTTAAAGGAAAATATATAAGCCAAATTAATGACACTATTTTCAATGACTCTGTTTCAGATATTTGAACATAATTTAGTGTTATATTGTGTGCCTCTCATGGTTTCCAATACCATGAATACTACAGAAAGTATATCTTCTCTTTCTTCATAGTATTTATTGTATTGTTAGAGAAAGCTGACACATAAGAAATAATTGAGGAAAATTTAGCACTGCATTCTTGTATTACTAGGTCTAGAGATCTACCTAAGATTTGATGGTTTCCAGAGAAAGATTAAAAGAAAATAAGACATAAAAATAATAATTTTCTGATAAGAAAATTAGCAAACCCTGAGAACTCTTCCAGTATACCTTAAGTCTTGTGTTTCAGACTTGTGTTGTATTTTAAAAACCTGCTGGATTATGGTTTATGTTAACTGTGCATCCCATCTCCATCTCCTCTTTAATATTTGAATAACAAACATGAAAGAACAACAATAACATTAAAAAAGAAATTTACTTAAGACATTGCTACTATGGATCTAAGTTTAATGTACAGAGTTTTATTCATTAGTATGAAGTTTAGCTACATGAAGCAGGTACTCAAAATGACGATGGTTTTAACTCACTTCAATTTAAAATTGAAGTTAGTTTCACCCTAAACTGAAAGTCTGAAGATTGGAGGGTATATGAATCTACTCCATAAGATTTTCAGAGACCCAACCTGTCTCCAGTTTTGTAATCTATCATCTCCATGGTGGCCCTATCCCAATGGTCCAAGAAGTTACAAGTCTAACCCAGTTTAAAGATTTTGAGAACAAGAGCCCACTTCTTGGTGAGTAGATTGACAAAGAATTTATAGCCATCTTTAACTGACCATAAGTGCAAATAAGACTAAACACAGGAACAAGTTGAGTCTTACAGATATTGTTCATGACAACCAAAAAGACATTTTAAAGTGGTACTTGGAGCAAGAACATGAAGTAAGACATTGTTTCACTGATGTGGATTAGTGGAATGAGTAACAGAAAGAAAATAAAATGTCTCAACTCCTATTTTGCTTCCATATTCTCTGTAAAGGAGATATGCAATCCAATGGGAAAGGGCAAAATTAACATTGATACTGAGGCAGGAGAATAGGGGCTGGGGGCAGAGAACCTAATGGCTTCCTAAAACCAAAAAGAAAAAAAAAACCTAACTTTCTATGACTAAGTAAATAACTTTGTAACTCTACTTCAGCTATGACAGGAAACATCCTGTTCATTTGGATATGGGGTACAGCAAGTAAATAACTTTGCAATCTCACTTAATCCTCTTCATTTACATAGGAAATACACCAAGTAACCAATGTGAAACCTCTGGAAGATATTTTCCCAGAAAATTCTGTAACCAGACCCTTGAGCCACTTGCTCTGGCCCATTCTCACCCTGTGGAGTGTGCCTTCATTTTCAACAAATCTCTGTTCTTGTTGCTTCATGCTTTCCTTGCTTTGTTTGTACAATTCTTTGTTTAAAACACTTGCTTTGTTTTTTCCAATCCTTTGTTCAAAACACTAAGAACCTGGACACCCTCCACGGGTAACAAGATAAAGCTATTGCAGCCCAAAATAAGCAAACAGATACAAAGAAGGGAAGAATTTAAGTGCCCTGCCTCAAATGACTCAACTTTTGGGGGTTGTATACAAAGAACTAACATTTATTGAACACATAATGTATGTCTGCTATAGTCACAGACACTGTAGATGTATTAAAAAGAGAGAGAGAGAGAGAGAAAGCACAATCTGCAATTTTTTTTTTGAAAAATAATAAAGATAATTTTATTTGAGAGAAGAAAACATCTTGTGGTTCTGGATCTTGAGAAATCTAGTCATTGTAGGGTAAGGGCAACTTGGAGATGACTCGCTTCTGCTTTCAGACAATGTGGACAGTGTTTGGTGCAGAGTTCTCCTCTGTGGCTAGTGGGAAATGTGCCCAGCCAGGGAAATCCCTCAGTGGGGAAGACCCCCTAGGCAGTTGCTTCCAGCGTTTCTGGAATAGAGGAAAGGTCAGTGTCCCTTTCTCAGGAGATACACCTTGGAATTTCTCTGAAACATCTACCATCTGACTAGGGTACTGGGTAGGGAACAAAAACTGGGTGAATAGCATACTGTTCTGTGGGAGGGCTGGATCAAAAGGAGACTCTGGGCCACGACTGCCTCCAGTAGCAAAAGAACTGCTTTCTCATGCTCCTGAAAAGAAGCGGCAGTGTCAGAACAAAGTTGACTGGATAGAAGGTTCCTTCTTCTCAGAGGATGGCATCTGCCCACAGCAGGCACTGAATCCTGGATTCCCACCCATCCACAGCCCATGATCCTCCTTTCTTGGGGAGCTGGTTCTCCAGAGCATTCCCTGGCAATCTCACAGGACTCTAATGCATGCCCCATTTCCAACATCAGAGACTCAAGGACACTTTTCAAAACCTTTACCATCTTTCTCAATTTCTTTTTTGTCTCAGGGATGCATTCTCTTTTCTTAAGCTATGAAGGTGTCTTTCAGGCAACAAAACTCTCATCTTGAGATTTTCCCTTCATGGGAAATAAGCTGGCTTTAAAAACAGCCACATATTCTTTGGAATTTTTCTGGAAAAATTTTGGAATAGGTGTCTGGCTTATCACATGCATGGCTTATCTTGTCATCTGCTTCTGAAAGATTCATTTCCATCTTTACAGGGTAAAATCTCTCTAAATCATACATTTAGTGAAAATTTATTTTCTCCCTTTGATGCAGCTCTGAGAAAACTTGGAAGTTTCTGCTTAAGCAGTTGCCTCTGCCTTTCTGTTTTTGTTTTTTCCCTTGACCTCAGTAAAGCTTTACTAGTCTGGAGACTTTTCATGTGATTTTAAAGTACATCAATTATTTAATCTTCTTTGGTTAATTTAGTATAAACTTATTTTTCTAAAAGATCTTAAATAGGTATTTAACTCAGTCACATTAATCATTATGTTAAAAACTCCTTTGGACTCACATTGTACATGGCTTTTTTTTTTTTTTTTTTTTTTTTTTACTTTTTTAACTGTACAAGTGCAAGCTTGTCACATAGGTAAACTTGTGTCATGGGTGTTTCTTGTACAGACTGTTTCATCACCCAGATATTAAGCATAATACCCATTAGCTATTTTTCCTGATCCTTCCTCCTCTCAACCTCTGCTTTCCAAAATGTCCCCGTGTGTGTTGTTTCCCTCTATGTGTCCTGTGTTCTCATCATGTAGCTCCCACTTGTAAGTGAAAATACGTAGTATTTGGTTTTCCGTTTCTGGGTTAGTTTGCTAAGGATAATGGCTTCCAGATCCATCCATGTCCCTACAAAGGACATGATCACATTCATTTTTATGGCTGTACCGTATTCCCTGGCATATTTGTATCACATTTTCTTTATCCAGTCTATTATTGATGGGCACTTAGGTTGATTCCATGTCTTTGCTACTGTGAACACTGCTGAAACAAACATACACATGCCGTCTTTATAACAGAATGATTTATATTCCTTTGGGTATATACCCAGTAATGGGATTGCTGAGTAGAATGGTATTCCTGTCTTTAGGTTTTTGAGGGATCGCCACACTGTGTTCCACAGGGGCTGAACTAATTTATACTCTCACCAACAGTGTGTAAGACTTCCCTTTTCTCCACAACCTGGCCAGCATCTGTGATTTTTTTTTTTAAGGTCTGTGTTTTCTGGCAGATTCCAGCCTCTCGCCATTTATGCTGCTCCACAAAGCAGCATCCCAATCACTTCCCTCCTGCAAGTGTCCACCCAGAGATGTGGCCTGACTTTCTTAAGTGTTTCCTAATATTTTTCTCTTCTGTATAATAAGTTTACTCACTCACTCTTTTATTCTCTCAGCTTCTTGAGAAAGCCATTTTAGATTTCCCTGGAGACTGGAATTTGCCTTCAAAGAATTTTTTATTGCTGCCTGATGCTGTTCTTCATTCTTCTGATGAATTTTGAACGATGTTATGGTGGCAACTACTTGCTTTTGCATTTTTCAGATTTGTCTTCAAAGGACTGTAACTTCATGGAAATTTCAACTTGCTTTATAAAGTCTATTTTTCTCTGGTACTATGAGTGAGAACATGTGGTGTTTGATTTTCTGCTCTTGTGTCAGTTTGCTGAGAATGATGGTTTCCAGGTTCATCCATGTCCAGGTCTGTAGTCAGCATGACGGCTTTGCTCCTGACTGCAGGTCACTTTCAGGTCTGTTTCACAGGGCTCACACTCTGGGACCAGTGAGTAATTGGAGGATCTTCTTTTCATGGTCAATGGGGAAAGCCCAGGAGAGTTGAGCTGAGGTAGCAAGGAAATAGCTGGGCATGGACTTCCTCATTTATCTCCAAAGAGTGGGGCAGAAATGCGGGTTAAAAACTCCGTGGAAGGCCGTCTTCTCTTTTCCTCCCGTAAACCGCACAGTCTACGGGCCTCAGGTCAAAAGGACCTGAAAGCTCTGATTAGGAAAGGGCTGGACGCTCCCAGGGATTTGCAGCTCCCAGCAAGTCCTGCGAACTGTGCCCTGGACCCAGACAAGAGCGTCCTCAGAAGAAGCGGGTAGAAGGCAAAGAAGCAGACATCTTCTTCACAGGGCGGCAGGACGGCGCAAGCCACAATCTGCAATATTAAGGGTTAATAGATACTAAGAGAACATGCCAATTTGCTGAGCTGTCAGTGTTTTTGTTGTCCAAAGGCTCACAAATAATAGGAACCAACTTTAGCTGAGTGCTACAGTCTTAACAGAAACAGAAATTATGGACTCTATTGAAGAGAATGAAATTCAATAGGAATAAACAAACTTCAAAGACACAAGTATAAGATATAAGAGAAATTACTACCTGTGTGAGAAAGGGCAAAAGGTTTTGGCTTAATTGTGATGTGATTCATGATATGACAAGATAGCTTTAAAAAAGAATAATAAAAAAAGGAACAAAAAAAGAGAAAAACAAACAAACAAACAAAAGTAATGAAATCCCACTAGAATCTGGAATATGGAGGAAGACAATCCTACTCTGCTTGGGTATCAGAACAGACCTGCAGCATTGAGTTCAATATCAACACTTTACTTAAGTTTACTGCCAATAACCTGAAGGGATCCCCAGAGGAGTATCTAGAAAAAACTGATGAAGAGTTCAGGAAAAGGGACATAAGGAGAGGATAATCTTTTAGCCTCAGGACAAGAAAGCTGTTGATCCACTATAATTATCTTCAAACCTTTAAAAGGTTTTCATGTGACTCTGACTGATAATAGGAACAACTTTTTTGGTTTTTTACATTTTAGGGACACATTAGACTTCAAACAAATACAGTTAAAAAATACATTGGTTTGCTCCATAAAGGCGGAATGACTTAAAGATGTGTGGTTTTCCAGGTTATAGGTAGATTTAAACATTTCCTGGTTGACACTTGGTTGAGTTTATCTAAAGACCTGGGATCAACAGAAGGAAAATGTCTGGGTTAGGATAAAGGATTATGGATACCAAAGTTCTTATTGTGCAGAAGACTTTGGGTCACAGGCTCCACAGAAACTAGACTGTAAACGTTTCTTACCAGATACAAGATCTGTGTTGACGTTAATGCCAGAGAGGTATAATGAGGCATGTCTGACCTCCACTTCCCATCATGGTCCGAACGAGTCTTTCAGTTAAATTTCAAGCGTTCCCTGGCTGAGGAGGAACTCCATTCAGATGGTTGAGGGGGTACTTAGAATTTTAGTTTTGGTTTACAGTAGGTTTTTACACAAATAATAAATTTGATGAGTGGAGAAATGGAAGATTTTTTTTTTAAATGGAAATTGTAGAAATGAAAAATATAGTTTTAGAAATTTAAAAATACATTCGATAAATGCTACAGATTAGACACTGCTGAAGAGTAGATCAGTGACATATATCTACATATATATAAATATTATATCTATAACAATGGAAACTATCCAACATAAAGCACACAGAAAAAAATACAAATTTTTAAAAACATGAACAATGTATCAATGACCTATAAGGTAAAATCAGTAAGTAAAATATACATGCAATTGGAGTTGCAAAAAAGGCAAGAGCTAGATACAGGGGTAGAAAAATATTTGAAGCAATAATGGCTGAAAATCTTTCAAATGTCTTAAAAACAGTAAACATAAGATTGAAAAGCCAATAAATCTCAAGAAGAAACATATGGAAAACCACACTAAGCTGCATCATAATCAAATTAGTATTAAAGAGAAATCCAGAGCCAGAAAACAGGCACATTCTGTACAGAGGAACAAAGTTAAGAAAAACAATAGATGCCTTGTCAGAAGCTACTTAAATTAAAAGAAAATGTAACAACATCTTTAAAGTATTGAAACAAACAAACAACAACAACAACAACAACAAAACCCATCAACTGACAATTGTAAATCCGCTGAATGTGTCTTTCAAAAATGAAAGTAAAATAGACTTTTCCGGATGAAATCTGAGAGATTTCATTGGAGCTAAATATGTATTACAAAAAAAATGATAAAGGAAGTTCTTCAGTCAGAAGGAAAATGACACAAGGTAGAAATTTGAATCTATACAAAGGAATGGTAAATAAATGGGTAAATATGAGACCTTTAAAAAATATATGCAGCTCACGGAGACCAGGTGCAGTGGCTCATGCCTATAATCCCAGCACTTTGGGAGGCCAAGGCAGGCAGATCACCTGAGGTCAGGAGTTTGAGATCAGCCTGGCCAACATGGCTAACCCCAACTCTACTAAAAATACAAAACTTAGTCAGGCATGGTGGTGGGTGCCTGTAATCCCAGCTACTTGGGAGGCTGAGACAGGAGAGTCACTTGAACCTAGGAGGCAGAGGTTGCAGTAAGCTGAGATCACACCATTGCATTTAAGCCTGGGTAACAAGAGTGAAACTCTGTACACACCCTGCCTTCCTACCACCCACCCCCCAAAATGCAGCTCTTGATTGTTTAAAGTACAAAGGATAATGATGTGTTGTGAAGTTTATAAAATACATAGAAGTAAAACACGACACAAAAGCACAAAGGATGGGAGGAGAACTGAAAGTATATAGTTATAAGGCTCTTACACTATATGCTAAGTTATATTATATTATTTGAATATAGATTACAGTAAGTTAAATACATATATTGTAAAGCCTAAGGCGACAACTGAAAACTTGAAACAAGTTATGGATAATAGGCAATAAAGGAGAAAATATAAATCATAAAATAGTTTACTTAATCCAAGAAAAGACAGGATATTTAAAAACTTATGAGGCAAATAAAACACAAATACTAAGATGATAGATTCAAACCCAATCATAAGATAATTACATTAGATGTAAATGGTCTAAATATTCTGATTAAAAACCAAGGATTGTGATGTTAGATAAAAAATTAAGACTGGGGTAGCTGGGCAAGACGGCCCAATAGGAACAGTTCCAGTGTGCAGCTGTCAGTGAGACTGATGCAGAAGATGGGTAATTTCCACATTTCTAATTGAGGTACCTGGTTCATCTCATTGGGAGGGGTTGGATAGTGGGTGCAGTCCAAGAACAGACAGCCAAAGCCGGGTGGGGCATTGTCTCACCCAGTAAGTACAAGGGACCAGGGAACTCCCTCTCCTAGCCAAGAGAAGCCACTAGGGACTATTCACAGCACTCTGGCCCAGATACTGCACTTTTCCCATGGTCTTCACAATCCACAGATTAGGCATTTCCCTCCAGTACCTACACAACCATCAGGTTTTGTAGGTTTCCAGCACAAAACTGGGCAGCCATTTTGGTAGCAACTGAGCTAGCCACAGCATTTTTTTTTTCATACCCCAGTGGTGCCTGAAACACCAGAGAGAGAGCACCATTCACTCCCCTTGACAGGGGGCTGAAGCCAGGGAGCCAAGTGGTCTGGCTGGGTGGGTCCCACCCCCACAGAGACCAGCAAGCTAAGACTCACTGGCTTGAAATTCTCACAGCCAGCACAGCAGTATGAGCTTGACCTGGGACATTAGAGCTCAGTGAGGGGAGGTGCATCCACCATTGCTGAGGCTCAAGTAGGTGGTTTCAACCCCACAGTATAAGCAAAGCTGCTGAGAAGTTTGAACTGGGCAGAGCTCAACACAGTTCAGCAACTGCAGGCAGTCTGTCTCACTAGATGTCCTCACTGGACAGGGCATCTCTGAAAAAAGGGAGCAACCCATCAGGGACTTATAAATAAAGCCTCCACCTTCCTGGGACAGAGCACCTGGAAAAAGGGGTGGTAGTGGGTACAGCTTCAGCAGACCTAAATATCCCTGCCTGGCAGCTCTGAAGAGAGCAGCAGATTTTCCAACACAGTGTTCAAGCTCTGATAAGGGACAGACTGCCTCCTCAAGCAGCTCACTGACCCATGTGTATCCTGACTGGGAGACACCTCCAAGTAGGGGCCAACAGACACCTCATATAGGAGCACTCTGGTTGGCATCAGGCAGGTAACCCTTCTGTGACAAAGCTACCAGAGGAAGAAACAGACAACAATCTTTGCTGTTCTGTAGCCTCCACTGGGGATTCCCAGGCAAGTAGCATCTGGAATGGACCTCCAGCAAACTCCAACAGATCTGCAGCAGAGGTGCCTGACTGTTAGAAGAAAAACTAACAAACAGAAAGAAATAGTTTCAACATCAATGAAAAGGATGTCCACTCAGAGACCCCATCCAAAGGTCACCGACCTCAAAGAACAAAGCTAGATAAATCTGCAAAGATGGGAAGAAACCAAAGCAAAAAGGCTGAAAACTACAAAAAGCAGAATGCCTCTTCTCCTTTAAGGGATCACAGCACCTCACCAGCGAGCGAACAAAACTGGACAGAGAATGAGTTTGACAAATTAACAGAAGCAGGTTTCAAAAGGTGGGTAATAAGAAACTACTCTGAGCTAAAGGAACATATTCTAACCCAATGCAAGGACGCTCAGAACCTTGAAAAAAGGTTAGATGAAATGCTAAGTAGAATAACCAGTTTAGAGAAGAGCATAAACAACCTGATGGAGCTGAAAAACACAGCACTAGAACTTCGTGAAGCATACACAAGTTTCTATAGCCAAATCAATCAAGTGGAAAAAAGGATATCAGAGATTAAAGATCAATGAAACAAAGCGAGAAGACAAGATTAGAGAAAAACAAAGTGAAAAGAAATGAACAAAGCCTCCAAGAAATATGGGATTATGTGAAAAGACCAAATCTACATTTGATCAGTGTACCTGAATGTGATGGGGAGAATGAAACCAAGTTGGAAAACACTCTTCAGGATATTATCCAGGAAAACTTCCCCAACCTAGCAAAGCAGGCCAACATTCAAATTCAAGAAATATAGAGAACACCACAGAGATATTCCTCAAGAAAAGCAACCCCAAGACACATAATCATCAGATTCACCAAGGTTGAAGTAAAGGAAAAAATGCTAAGGGCAGCCAGAGAGAAAGGTCAGGTTAGCCACAAAGGGAAGCCCATCAGACTAACAGCAGATTTCTCTGCAGAAACCCTATACGCCAGAAGAGAATAGGAGCTAATACTCAACATTCTTAAAGAAAAAGTTTTCCAACCCAGAATTTTGTATCCAGCCAAACTAAGCTACAAAAGTGAAGGAGAAATAAAATACTTTACAGACAAGCAAATGCTGAGAGATTTTGTCACCACCAGGCCTGTCTTACGAGACCTCCTGATGGAAGCAGTAAACATGGAAAGGAACAACTGGTACCAGCCGCTGAAAAATCATACTAAATTGTAAAGTCCAGCAATGCTAGAAAGAAACTGTATCAACTAACAGGCAAAATCATCAGCTAGCATCATAATGGCAGGATCAAATTCACACATAATAATATTAACTGTAAATGTAAATGGGCTAAACGCCCTAATTAAAAGATACAGACTGGCAAGTTGGATAAAGAGTCAAGACCTTTCGGTGTGCTGTATTCAGGAGACCCATCTCACATGCAAAGATGCATATAGGCTCTAAATAAAGGAATGGAGGAAGATTTACCAAACAAATGGAAAGCAAAAGAAAAAGCAGGAGCTGCAATCCTAGTCTCTAATAAAACAGACTTTAAACAATCAAAGATCAAAAGAGACAAAGAAGGGTAATTACATAATGGTAAAGGGATCAATGCAACAAGAAGAGCTAACCATTCTAAATATATATGCACCTAATACAGGAGCATCCAGATTCATAAAACAAGTTCTTAGAGACCTACAAAGAGACTTAGACTCCCACACAATAATTGTGGGAGACTTTAACACCCCACTGTCAATATTAGACAGATCAATAAAACAGAAAATTAATAAGGAAATCCAGGACTTGAACTCAGCTCTGGACCAAGAGGACTTAATAGACATCTACAGAGCTCTCTACTCCAAATCCACAGAAAATACATTCTTCCCAGCACCACATTGCACCTATTCTAAAATTGACCACATAATTAGAAGTTAAACACTCCTCAGCAAATGAAAAAGAATAGAAATCATAACAAACAATCACTCAGAACACAGTGCAATCAAATTAGGACTCAGGATTAAGAAACTCACTCAAAACCACAAAACTAAATGAAAACTGAACAACCTGCTCCTAAATAAATAACAAAATGAAGGCGGAAATAAAGATGTCCTTTGAAGACAATGAGAACAAAGACACAACATACCAGAATCTCTAGGACACATTTAAAGTAGTGTGTAGAGGGAAATTTATAGCACTAAATGCCCAATAGAGAAAGCAGGAAATATCTAAAAGCAACACCTTAACGTCACAATTAGAAAAACTAGAGAAGCAATAGCAAACAAATTCAAAAGACAGCAAAAGACAAGAAATAACTAAGATCAGAGCAGAACTGAAGGAGATAGAGACACAAAAAACCCTTCAAAACATCAATGAATCCAGGAGCTGTTTTTTTTGAAAAGATTAACAAAATAGACCACTAGCCAAACTAATAAAGAAGAAAAGAGAGAAGAATCAAATAGATGCAATAAAAAAAATGATAAAGGTGATATCACCACCAATCCCATAGAAATACAAACTACCATCAGAGAATACTATAAACACCTCTACACAAATAAAACAGAAAATCTAGAAGAAATGCATAAATTCCTGGAAACTTACACCCTCCCATGACTAAACCAGGAGGAAGTCAAATTCCTGAATAGACCAATGACAAGATCTGAAATTGAGGCAGCAATTAATAGCCTACCAACCAAAAATAGTACAGAACCAGACAGTTTCACAGCCAATTTCTACCAGAAGTACAAAGAGGAGCTGGTACCACTCCTTCTTAAATTATTCCAAGCAATAGAAAAAGAGGGAATTCTCCCTATCTCATTTTATGATGCCAATATCATCCTGATACCAAAACCTGGGAGAGACACAATTAAAAAAGAAAATTTCAGGCCAAGATCCCTGATGAACATCAATACAAAAATCCTCAATAAAATACTGGCAAACTGAATCCAACAGCACATCCAGAAGCGTATCCATCATGATCAAATCAGCTTCATCCCTGGGATGCAAGGCTGGTTCAACATACACAAATCAATAAGTGTAATCCATCACATAAATAGAACCAAAGACAAAAACCACATTATTATCTCAATAGATGCAGAGGTCTTTGGCAAAATTCAACAACCCTTCATGCTAAAAACTCTCAATAAACTAGATATTGATGGAATGTATTTCAAAGTAATAAGAGCTATTTATGACAAACCCACAGTCAATATCATACTGAATGGGCAAAAACTGGAAGCATTCCCTTTGAAAATTGGCACAAGAAAAGGATCCCCTCTCTCACCACTCCTATTCAACATAGTATTTGAAGTTCTGGCCAGGAAAATCAGACAAGAGAAAGAAATACAGAGTATTCAAACAGGTAAAGAGGAAGTCAAATTGTCTCTATTTGCAGATGACATGATTGTATATTTAGAAGACACTATCATCTCAGCCCAAAATCTCCTGAAGCTAATAAAGCAACTTCAGCAAAGTCTCAAGATGCAAAATCATGTGCAAAAATCACTAGCATTCCTATACACCAATAACAGACTACAAGAGAGCCAATCATGAGTAAACTCCCAATCACGATTGCTACAAAGAGAATTAATTACCTAGGAATACAACTGACAAGGGATGTAAAGTACCTCTTCAAGGAGAACTATAAACCACTGCTCAACAAAATAACAGAGGACAAAAACAGATGCAAAAACATTCCATGCTCATGGTTAGGAAGAATCAATATCATGAAAATGGCCATACTACCCAAAGTAATTTATAGATTCAATGCTATCCCCAACAAGCTACCATTGACTTTCTTCACAGAATTGAAAAAACAAAAAACAAAAAACAAAAAAACACCAAAACAACCTTAATTTCATATGGAACCAAAAAAGAGCCCACATAGCCAAGAAAATTTTAAGACAAGAAAAAAAAAGCTGGAGGCATCATGAACTTCAAACTATATTACAAGGCTACACTAATCAGAACATCATGGTACTGGTACCAAAACAGATATATAGGCCAATGGAACAGGGCAGAGGCCTCAGAAATAATGCCACACATCTACAACCATCGGATCTTTGACAAACCTGACAAAAACAAGTGATGTGAAAAGGATTCCCTATTCAACAAATGGTGTTGGGAAACTGGCAAGCCATATGCAGAAAGCTGAAACTGGACCCCTTCCTTACACCTTATACAAAAATTAACTCAAGATGGTTTAAAGATTTAGATGTAAGACCTAAAACCATAAAAACTCTAGAAGAAAATCTAGGCAATACCATCCAGAACATAGGCATGGGTGAAGACTTCATGACTAAAACACCAAAAGCAAGGGCAACAAAAGCCAAAACTGACAAATGAAATCTACTTAAACTAAAGCGCTTCCACACAGCAAAATAAATTATCATCAGAGTGAACAGGCAACCTAAAGAATGGGAGAAAAATTTTGCAACCTATCCATCTGACAAAGGGCTAATATCCAGAACCTACAAAAAAAAAACCTTAAATAAATTTACAGAATAAAAACAACCCATCAAAAAGTGGGTGAAGGATATGAACAGATACTTCTCAAAAGGAGACATTTATGCAGCCAAAAACAAATGAAAAAAAGCTCATCATCACTGGTCATTAGAGAAATGCAAATCAAAACTACATTGAGATACCATCTCACACCAGTTAGAATGGTGATCATTAAAAAGCCAGGAGACAACAGATGCTGGAGAGAATGTGGAGAAACAGGACTGCTTTTACACTGTTGGTAGGAGTGTAAATTAGTTCAACAATTATGGAAAACAGTGTGGTGATTCCTCAAGGATCTAAAATTAGAAATAACATTTGACCCAGCAATCCTATTACTGGGTATATACCCAAAGAATTATTAATCATTCTATTATGAACATCACACACTGTGGCCTGTCGGGGGCGGGGGCCAGGAGATGGATAGTATTAGGAGAAATACCTAACGTAGATGATGGGGTGATACATGTAGTCTGCCACCGTGGCACATGTATGCCTATGTAACAAACCTGCATGTTCTGCACATGTACCCCAGAACTTAAAGTACAATTTAAAAAAATTAAGACCCAACTATAAGCTGTCTATCAACTTAACTTATAGATAAAAATAATGTAAGAAAATAGAAAAAAAGATATATCATGAAAACACTAACCAAAGGAAAGCAGGAGTGACTATACCAACATACAAATTAGATTTCAAAAAAGAAATATAACAGATTTTTTTAAATTCATAATGATAAAGGTGTCAATTCATGAAGAGAACATACAAATCTTAACTGTATACACCTAATAACAAGATTTCAAAGTACATGAACCAAAAAAACCTTGTAGAACAGAAAGGAAAGACAGAAAAACCTACAAATAAAGTTGGTCATCTCAATACTTCTCAGTAATTGATAGAATAGGCAGACGGAAAGTTATTTAAAATGTAGGAGACTTTAGCAACATTATCAACCAACCTGACCTAGCGATTGACTTTTGAATATTAAACCCATCTTACATTCCTGGAAGAAACCCTACTTTCTTATGGTGTAGTATCCTACTTACATATTGTTGGATTTGATTTGCTAATATTTTCTTAAGGATTTCTCTTCTACCCAACAACAGAATGATACACATTTTTTCCAAGAGTATATGGAACACACCAATGTACTGTTATACTGCTGTGTAACAATGATACACAATACATCCCACGCCCTGTACTCATAAACACTTCAATAGTACACCCCCACCCTCTACCCATAAAAGCTCCAATAGACCCGTTATTTCCTTGCCTCCTGTCTGTATCACTTCTATTGATGCAGGGTTTAATTTGTATTTCTTATTCCAGTTTGGTTTGAAATTTATATAATCAGTTTGGTGTTTCTCATTTTCTAATATAAGCATTTAAAGCTATTTATTTTTTCTAAGCACTACTTTAGCTACGTCCAACACATTTTGATATGTTGTGTTTTTATTTTCATGCCGTTAAAAAGTTCCTTGAGATTTCTTCTTTGACCTAAGAATTATTGAAAAGTTTGTTGTTTATTTTGGAGTGTTTTTAAGGTATTTTCTGTTACTGCATTTTAGTTTAATTCCTTTATGGTGGAAAACACACAGACACAGGGAGGGGAACTTGTGTTTCGAATTGCGGAGGAAACGTTAAATATTAAATTTGAACTCAGTTGAATGTGGACAAAAACAATGATCACCAAGCCCCGGAACAGGTTACATGAGCCCCTTGAGGCATTCATCCAGCACTGTTTTGGAAAAATCTCTATTTCAATCTATTCCTAAACGTTAGTTATTAGAGAACAACAGCCAATCGCAAAAACAAGTTGACCTTTTTATGTTCCTTGAGCCCCATCACGAAGGGCCCTCATGACTGGGTCTCGTGGCAAACAACTCATTACAAGAAGGGCTAGAGTCCCAGATCGCACCGAAGCTTCATGAGCCCTCTCCTGTCTGCACAAATGAGTGGCCGATTCTGAAACATGGGCTCTTGCTTCCTAGTTTGGTGATGAGTCCTCCATAGTCTGGTGAGTGTAGTGGCCAATTCTAAAGCCCAGGCTGTTGCTTCCCGGTCTGGTGATGAATCCTCAGTAGTCTGGTGAGTGTAAATAGATACAATATCTTTTCCCTTCTCCTATTCCATTGCAATTTGCTTATTATGTCAATTTGCTTATTATGTCATTTGCTTATTATATTGTTTGCTTATTATATCTGCATTGCCATTTATGTGGGATAAAGGTTGTTTACCCTTAAAGGTATTATGTGTGTGTCTTTTCTTCTCCCCTCTCTCATCTCCCATACATAACACTGATCTACTATCATTTCAATACTTTTCAATTTATTGAGACTTGTTTTATTCCCTAGAACACTAGCTGGAACCAAAAGATGGATCTTTGAAAAGATCAATAAAATTGCTAACTTCTAATCAGAATTATTAACACACACACACACAAAAGAGAGAGAGAAAAGGCATGAATTGTCAAGGTCAGGAATAAAAGAGGGACCATCACTAAAGTTTATACAGACATTTTAAAATAATAAGAAAATGTTATGAACAATCATGCTTGTAAATTCAGTATCTTATGTGAAATGAACAAATTATTTGAAAGACACAAAATACCAAAACTAATTTAAGAGAAAATAGATAACATCAATAGCTCTATATCTATTAAATAACAGAATTCACAGTTTAAAACCTTTGTTAAAAAAAAATCTAGACAAATTAAATTAACAAAGTTTAATTGAGCAAAAAACAATTTCTGAATCAGGCAGCCCTCAGAACCAGAATAGGTTCAGAGAGACTCCAGGGCTGCCACATGGTCTGATAATATTGGTAATATTTATGGACCAAAAAATGCAAGTGATGTATAGAAAACAAAAGTGAGATGCAGAAATAGCTGGGTTGGTTGCAGCTGGATGTCTGCCTTATTTGAACCTGCTTTGAACAGTTGGATGGATGTGGTTAGTTATGTTTCCATTACTCTTGTTACAAGAGTAGGTTACAGTGGGTGCGGTGGCTTACACCTGTAATTCCACCACTTTGGGAGGCAGAGGCAGGTGGATCACCTGAGGTCAGGTGTTCAAGACCAGCCTGGCCAACGTGGTGAAACCTCATTTCTACTAAAAATACAAAAAATTAGCTGGGCATGGTGGCATATGCCTGTAATCCCAGCTACTCAGGAGGCTGAGGCAGGAGAATTGCTTGAACCTGGCAGGCAAAGATTGCAGTGAGCTCAGATTGCACCATTGCACTCCAGCCTGTGCAACAAGAGCAAAATGTGTCTCAACAAAAAAAAAGAGTAGGTTACAATCTGTTTACACATTATTAGGTTATAGAGAAACCTTCAGGCATACAAAAAATATGTTCAGGGGCAGCATTAGGCCAAACTTAACTTAACACCCTCCTACAAAGAAAACTTCTGGCTCAGAGGGCTTCATAGATCCATTCCATGGAAAGTGTATCAGTGGTTGCTAGGAGCCGGGAGAGATTCTACGGAACTAACTATAACACAGAGTAAAACGGGAGAGTTCCCTGACCCCACGTGCAGGACATGTGACAGGGATACAGCTCATTTGTTTGGCCAACATACATGCTTAAATCCTTTATGGGATGGGGAGCACGTAGACATGCAGGAGCCAGGGCGAGTGTCCCTGGATTCCAGCCCCATGGCAGCATCCAGGGGTGGGAGCCTGCGACTCCTAAAGCCCAAATGGGCATGTGTTACAGTGCACTCTTTTAGGCTTGCTGTCCATGGATGGCCTAAGTGTTAAACAGCCCAGTGCCCTCTTGGTACCCAGGTCCTTGTCCAGCATCCAGGAAGAATCAGGTCACACACAGACTTGAAGGATGAATGCCAGGGTTTTATTGAGTGGTGGAGGTGGATCTCAGCAGGATGGATGGAAAGCTGGAAGTGGAATGGAGTGGGAAGATGATCTTCCCTTGGAGTTTGGCTATCCAGAGGCTGATCTCCTCTGTGACTTTCCCCAGTCGAACTCTCCCAGAATACAGACCCTCCTTCTTGTCTCTCTGCTGCACTATTCTGCTGTTCTTCTGCTCTTTTGCTCATCCTCTTGTATCTTCGTGGAGCCTGCAGTTTGGGGTTTATATGGGTACAAGACAGGAGGTGTGGTGGGCCAAAAGGCAACTTTTGCCTTTTTTCATTGAGGGCCTGTTTTCACTTAGGGCCATGTGAGATTCCCAGATTTCCTAATCCCTCAAAGAAACATATGCAGACATATAGTTATAAAATATCAGAAAGCCCTGAAAATTAATCAGTTTTCACAAAAAGAGAGCAAGAAAGAGAGGGGGTGGGGAGGGGGAGAGAGAGAGAGAGAATGTGCATGTGTTTGTGTTTATATAAGTGTGTATCTATTGAGTTTTTATTATCCAATATACTTTTTTAAAATCTTATTTTCTATACCTTAATGATGGTCTAGAGACCAAAATATTTTACAGATTGTCTTATTAGACTCACTATGTGGCTTTGAGGAACTAAATCGTTCTAATATAAGTGTGAGGCTGAGGGACTGTTTTCTCTAAAGTTATGTGTCAAAAAGACTCTGAATTTTAAAGTCAAAGAATATGTAAACAGGAAAGGTAAAAGATACTTCAGTGGGTTGCTGTTTCTTAATTTATCTTTTCTAATGTAAACATTTTCTCTTAGTTCTTGTTTATACAGGTCCTCCTCAAATTATTTTCATTTTATTCATTAATCACAGTTTTAATTATACATAACCTATAGAAAATTCGCTCTCTGAGGTCTGAAGTTGTTGAGCCAGACTTTTAGTATTTCAGCCAGATGAGTCCTTGTGCTTTTCTCCTTGATTCATTGCTTGTGTCTTAGCTACTTAAGTAGATTTTATGCTTCTTATATTCTCATCTCATTTGACACAATGCAGGGCACTGAATTAATAACATAGGTTTTGGATTCTAAAAAACATTTTTTTTTTTTACATTTTAACATTTCCAAAATAAGAATATACCTTATGCTTCATTTATTCATTTAATGTAATATTCTTAACATTTTCTAAGAAAATGAATTAAATAGAATATCTTAGAATGAAAGAAAGATGGTAATTTTTGACTATTTGTATCCTATTCATATGTAGCCTTATCTTTGTATTATGTCAACAGCTTTACATGCATGTTCACTACTAAAAAGACCTAAGTAGAAATAGTATATAGAAGTAGTAGCAGGAGGGATATGCACATTCCCATTATGTCAGGCAACTTTTCTTCTCCCTTCCTACCTGTCCAATTCCATCTTCCCTTCCATACTCAAAATCACAAAATGACATAACCAAGTTTTGCCAAATTTTCCCATGGGATTGGACACCTCCAGAAGCCTGCCAGTCCGGTTACCAACTTAATGTGATTTTAAAAACATGGACTAAGAAGTTACTTAACAAATCAAAATATTTGAAATCTACCTTAAATAATAAGTAAAACCAGATCCGGACCCCATATTTCCAAAACGCTTGATATCCTGTCTACCACAGTATACCATGAACATATCCTGCCAGTGACACTAGTGTGGGCTAACAGTATTGCTTCAGAACTAGAAGGATTTCACTCAAAACTGAATGTGCAGTTTATGATTGATTTCATGTTTATAAAGCCAGAGTATTTGCAAAACTGTCATACACAACACAACAACTTAAGGACAGCAGATTTTCAACCCATTGAACTGTTTTTCTGTGTATTTAATTATAGTTTTACATGTTATCACTGTGGAAAACTTTATATGAGAAAGAAGAAAATCATAAGAAGGGCCGGGGGAAATGTTACTTAGTATTAGAAATCAGGCTTGTCTAATCACGTCTTACTGCCAGAATAAAAGCATGCAACTATACACTTAAAATTAGATATTTATTTCTTTCCCTTCTTCTCAATTCTTTTTACACTTCACTTTTAATATCCAAGGTGATCTCCATTGAAATCAGTATGTTAAACCAAAGTAGTGTCAACTGAAGAATGAGGAGGTTCATAAATTTGGAAAGGTGTTTTATTTTTCATAAAAGGTTGCAGCCTGCAGGGTGGCTATTCTGCCAGGCTGGGAAGCATACCTTCCAGCCAGAAACTGGAAACAGACATTTCAAGGGAGGGCAAAGGGAACAGAAATTTATGCTGTGCAGGGTGGCCAAATATACATATGCAGTAAGCTCTAGGAGAAGTCACAAATATTTATGAAAGGAGAAACGTGCATGCACAGTTGAGCTTCATGTTCCTTCATGGGTCCCACATACAAAAAAATGGTGGTGTTAGCATGATCCATGGGTGGAGTTTTTTGCACTGTGACATCAAAAGGTAAATCAGAGAACATGAAAATCCTTGCTGCGCACTCTCCTTAGTCTGGCCAGAACCACTCTGTAGTCAGTAGTCTTTTATGAGGCACAAAAGAAAGGGCAGTGTCAGGCTGTTGGTTGATATCTGTGGTGGAGTCTTTTGCAAGGGCTGGTGTCAGCTTAGCCCTGAAAGAATAGGCCTCCTGTGGTAAGAGAGGGGGTATACAAAGTGTGTCTGACTTCCCATCTGGTCATGGCCGAGACTCAGTTTTTGAGTTTCCTCTGGGGTCCACTTGGCCAGGGGAGAGTTCATTCAGTCAGTTAGGAGACTTAGAATTTTATTTTTATTTCCCAGTAGCTCCTCAGCATTGCCATGATTCAAAGAGCAAATAGGCATTTTGGTTTCTGTTTTTTCCTCTAGTATCTCTATGTTGCTTTTCAGATCAAGTTATGGTCACATTTTTGAGCATTACTACATGGATGCCTCTTTGCTGCTATTTGCATTCACACTGGGCAAAAGTTGTCAAGATGCAATCCATGAGAAACACTAGAGTAGAGCAAAAAGTTGGCCATATCCAATTTAAAGGTGACCTTCAATCTGCCTTTACGTAACTAGGATTTGTTACACCTCTTGTTTCACCTTAAGTTCCTTGCTTTGGCTGAGTTTGATAGGGGAAGAGGACAGAGGGTTGTCTTCTGGGTATTCAATTAAATACATGCTACATTTTCAGGATACTCCTGTTTTCTTTTATTAAGGAAATATAAAAGCCAATTTAAGGAAATAAACATTTACATTCATTTTTAGTTAGGAATTTTTTCAAATTTCAGATGTCACAGGAAACTGGAAAAAGTAAGCCATGCATCATTATTGAAATAATAAATGCTTTATAGGGGTTTTCTACTGGAGTGATTTTGGAAACATTTCGCTTAAATATTAATGTATGCTGAGGAAAGGAAAGATAGAGAAAGAGGGAGAGAGAGAGAGAGAGAGAGAGAGAGAGAGAGAGAGAGAGAGAAGAGAGATTTCCAGGTGCCATCTGGTATAAATGGAGATGCCTTGCTTGTCCCTTGATGAAAAACCCAGCAGCTGTCTGGGAAAAGGGATCTTCCAGAACACAGAGGGGATTCGGGTGGTGGTAGGGAGAGACTCTGACACCCAGGCAGAGGAAAGGTGAAAGCGGCATCCTTCAGGGAACCATCCTTACCACCTCCATCAGAAGCTGGAGTGGAAGCAATCACCTTCTCTGTCAGCAGCTCTGATGGAGGCACCGCTCCAGAATGAGAAACAGGCAGACTAGAAATTTGAAAGCATCCTTTGGAGACAAGAACTGGAAAAGGAAAAGAGGGATGAGGAAGCTGACAGTTCCTGTCATTGGTGATGACAGGGAAATGAAAGTTTCCTGAAAGGAAAGTGACATTCCTGATGGGGCAGTCCCTTGCTTTAAGGGTTCTTCTATTGACATTGTCTTGGCCAGGAAAGTTATTAAGCAAAATAAAATTGTTTTCTCCGTTTTTCAGAGAAATATTTGGCATTTTCAGAAGGTTATTGTAAGTAGAAGCATTTGTGCCCCATCTTGTATCATTACTAGGAATGAGGCTCGCCCTTCCCTTCCCTGCCTCTATTTTTCCATTAGGCTGCATGTGATACTGCATACCTGAAAGAAAAAAGATGTCCTGTGGATCTAAACCACACTCCCTCCCTTCAGCAGATTCTCCTGGCAAGGATTCGGATGGTAGTGATGAGGTGGTAGTGGCCAAATCAGGGTGGTGAGAGGGCTGTGGGCTGTTTATCTGGGGCCTTATAAGGACAGCAGGAAACACTTGGACCCCAGGGTCCACTTGATTTTTGTTTTCTTGAGATTCAAAGTAGAGTTCCTGCTAGAAAACAACAATGCAGGGATAGACTGAGTGTTACCAGGCTGGACTGCAAGCAGGTACTGGTCATTAGAGAACTGTGCTAGGAAAATACTAGCATGGACTCCGTAGGTCCAACCAGACCCAGTCTTGCTTCCCTTCCCTTTATTTGTCCCAGCTTTCCAGAATGGAGCCCACTGAGCTCTTCATCTCCCCTTTTCTCCCTTCTACAATTCCCACCCGATTTAGCACCTGCTGCTGAATTTAAGACAAGAAGAATTTTGCAGCCTAAGCCTCATTCCCCACGGGCTATGGGTTCATCCAGGGATGCTTCTGTGTAAAGTCACTGTATCAAATCACTTGCTCCCACACAGTTTCCCAAATTAGGTCTCTTCTTCCTTTGGCCTCAAGTCACAGAACTGGGTCCAAATTTTGTTCCACTCAATTTGCATAAGCTCCCACCACCTTCATTTAAATAATCCAATATTTAGCTTTTACCCAAAAACTGATAGAGAGAATGATTTTGTAAGGAAAATGATTTAAGAGATATCATTTGCTCTATCAACATGCTAAATTAAGTTAGTTCCTGGGGAGGCCATCCATTTAGACCTAATTCCTATACCCATTTACATAAATATCTTCTCCAAGTATCATTCTAATGTAACACTTTGGTCTTTATGCCCTACCTATTTCTAAAAATAAATCGAGTTCATTCACAAAGATGATTGCTGCAAAAAATTAACAGAATGAAAATAAAAGTAGAGAACCATAGGTTATGAGGAGTAAAACAGCTATGAAAGTCCCTACCATTACTGAGAAAGAATATAAAACCTAGTCTTAACTTTCCTGGCAGTGAAAAATAAGATGACAATATAATGTTTGGAAGAAAGAAGGATACAAAGTCTTCATAAGAGACAAAGTTTATTCTCCTATCTAATTCAGGAAAATTTGATTCACAATCATTGTCTAGGGGTCAGGGAATGGTTCAATGGATAATATCCTTAGCCAAAGCTTTATGGAAAATGAAAGAGAAAGGCCAGACGCCATGGGTCACTCCTATAATCCCAGCAATTTAGGAGGCTAAGGCAGATGGATCACCTGAGGTCAGAAGTTCAAGACCAGCCTGGACAACATGGTGAAACCTCATCTCAACCAAAAATACAAAATATTAGCCAGGTGAGGTGTTGGGCACCTGTAATCCCAGCTACTTGGGAGGCTGAGGCAGGACAACTGCTTGAGCCCGGGGGTCAGGAGTTGCAGTGACCTGAGATTGCATCACTGAAATCCAGCCTGGGAGACAGAGCAAAACTCTGTCTGAAATAAATTAAGAAGAAAATGAAAGAGAAGTACGCAGAAAGCCATTTCTATAGAACATTTTGATAAAAGTACTATAGGAAACACAGAGAAAAGAGCATTTATTTTGACAGGGGGTGGAGCAGAGGAGCTTCGTTGAGGAGAATTCAACATTAGCTGAAGTGTAATTTGGCCAGGTAGAAACAAAAAAAAAAAAAAACAGGGATCTCCCTGAAATAAAAGCATAAAGTTCTGAATGTCAATTTTGTGTTCAAGGAAGTGTCAGAAGTCTGACAGTGTTGGGCAAAGACACAGGGAGCACAATGAGATAGGGTGGTATAGGGCCAGGGTAGACATCTGGGGTTCCCTGCCTTTGGGAAATACTCTCCACGTTTGCATTAACCATTAAAAGTGGCATCTGTGGCTTTTACAGCTCAATAGATTATTCTTTTACTGTTCTCAAACCTTTGCTTAAATTGAAAGTCAGACCCACAGTGCCTCACATACATAGCAGAAGATGTGAGCATCTTTCTGTGTGCAGTCAGTCTAGCTGGAGGGATACAGGTGCTTTTTGATTTGTATTCCACAGGCTTTCAGACAAACTTAAGGTTTTCTTTCTGGTCTCCACATCCAGTGATTGATGAGAACTCGGGAAGAGGCGATCTGTTAGTGAACTTAGGCTCCCTGGGGCCACAGGTAGTCAAAATTTTGTCACTCAGCATTACAGAGATTCCCAGAGACAGCCTGAAGGTGCTGAAGGTGAAATAAATTGTCCCAGGGCAATAAGCCTCTTGAGCTGAAGCCAGGAAGTTGGGGAACACCTGATTGAAAAGTCAAGTGTGTTCTGTGTGGATCCTAATTAGGAGACCACCTTCATTAATGACCCCTTGAGACCTACTAACAGAATGGAAACAGCTGTGTCAGAACACCTCATGGTAGAAAAGGGCCTACATTTAATGGCAACTCCTGTGTGGTTTTGTTATTGAAGTTGGTTCTGTATATGCCCAGAACCATCTGTATTATTAAGCATTTGAAAATCACATCTTAGTAGAAGAGACTGGAAAATATGACAGCAGAGGCATTAATTCCCAGAAGGAAAGCTGCCTCTTCTCTTGTTCCTAATTTCACAGGAGTGAGAAATGATGCAAGATTTTGGGCTCAGCCACAAAGAAGGCAAATTCAGCACTCCCTTGAAAGTATTCTTGGGCTATCCTGAGCTCTATCTACATTCCTTTTGTGAGTTTTCATTGTCAGTAGAAAAATCTGGGGCTAGGATTGAAAATTCGGTAACATCTAAAATGGCCCAGCATTCTGACTTGTGAGTGATGGCTCTAACTACTTCTTCAGGGTGAAATTCCTGCAAATCACTTATTGATGATTCAATTGCCCCAAATGCCAGTCACCATTACAAGATGTTACCAAGAGATATGCTAATTCCTCTCCAGAACGCTATTGCTTTATGTCCATTGCTAATCGTGGGAGGAAAAGCTGTGCAAGTTTCTAAGATAAAAATAATCCAAAAGCTAGATATATAATAATCCTTGCCCTGTGAATTCCATTCTAACAGTCACTTGTGTTCATGGTAATAGAGTGTGAAGACCTATTCTAACATGCCAAAGAGAATTCCAAACCACATATATAAACATGAACTAAATATTATAAGCTATTTCCTAAATTTGTCAGTCACCTTTTGAAGCAGAATTAACACTTTTAGATCCCTGATGTTTGAATACAACATTGCAGCCTTAATTTAAGGACAAGAATTTGAGTAACCCCAAGAAATGAATGTATCCTCCAAATTTATGTAAGAGTAGAGTTCTGCAATAGGAACGTTAAGTTGATAACATCTGTCAATATAAGCAGTAACTCAAACTACTGTTATTTCCACAGGGAAATGACTCTCTGCATCATATTACTTGAGGGTTGTTTTCTTCAAAATTTTTTCTTTACTCTCCATCATTGCTGAGAACTAAAACATGGTATACAAGAAGTTCTTACAAATAAAGATATCCTTGAGAGAGTTAACACAGTAAAGCATCAACACATAGCTTAAATTTCCTATTTTCACCTTTGGGTTCCCTGTGGGTTCTTAACTATGTCCTTGTCTTTATTACCATCTGAATGGTTGTATTTTTGTGTGTCTGTGTCTGTAGAGGCTAGGAGTGCCTCGAATCCTGGGAATCTCCTTATTCATCCCCATGTCCTCTTGTCCTTTCTTCCCATTAGCTCCCTAGTGTCTGGCAAAGTACCATGCAAATAGTGCTCAATAGATAGCTATTGAACAAAAGAATTTATAATTAAATTTAACAATATAGCTAGATGATTTAAAAATTCAGGGTGAAACTGCAAGAAAGTTATTTTTTTCCATTATGGAAGAAATAAACTTTATTTTAAATTATTTTATTTAAAGCAAAATTAACTCTCAGTAAATGTTAGCTGTAATGGAAGGGAATGAATTGGAATGATCAAGCTGTAAAGACTCTATTTTAGCCACATGTGGTCCATCCTATCACTCTTCAACCATTTAACAATTCCCAAGTATCTCTATCGTACACCTTCACTTCCATTGAACATTTTCAGTAGAAAGACAAGCACTATATTCAGTATGTCGTTTTGTACTTTATCATGAAGGCGCTGAGTCAAGACATACTGTTTTTCTTAGGCAGAATAATCCCAGCTCTTCCTAAAAATCACAGAAGTAGAGCCCATGGGGCCTTTGATCTATGATTATTTTGCTTGTAATTGTCACAAGAAAAAAATATTAAAATTTTACTAGGAAATTTCAGTGTGCATAACAGAGTCCAAGGCATTCAAGATAAGCCTGGCACTTCTACCACTATGGTCACATGAACTGCTTTGACATATTTCTAAGTGAACTTACTACTGAGGTGGAGAGTGAAGGCAGAACAAGAATATATTGCTGTATTTTTTTTAAGCTAAGATGGCTTTAACACAACATGTTTAAACAATAAGGAAATGTGTTGGCATTGGCTAGATTTGCTGGAAGTGCAAAGGAAGGGCAGCTTGAAGGCTAGTATAACTTTGTGAACACAATTCTTTGCCCTCTAGTTTCTTATCTGTGGTTATCCCATAGATTAGCCTCATCCTTAAGATGAAGTCAAGATGGCCACAATTCTTCTAGACCTCACATCTATATAGGACATTAACAGAGGAACAAAAAAGCTATTCTTAGCTGTGCTCTCCTGTAAGATGGAGAAAATATTTCCCAGAAGTTTTGCAAACTTCATCTCATACTTCACATGCTCACTCCTGAACCAAGCTCATACTTAGAGATATGGCAAGCCTCGAAACCAAGATTATTCTTCCAATCACATGACTTCTATACGAAGTAGGGGCATGAACTGGGAGTCAAGGAGACAATGGTCATTCCCAAACATCATCATTGTACTAGGACTATATAGTATACTTTTAAAAACAACTCTGATGCTTTTGGCTAGAGGAGAAACTTCTTTCTTTTGAACTCTGCCCAAAATGACAAAAAGATTATAATGGAGGGTTAAGACCCTAAATCACATATTATAAAATATCTGTCAAATATTATGAAATTTGTGGTCAACATAAAATAGGACATTGAAAGATAACATGTGCCTTGTCAGACCTCAGGCAAAATATAGATGAACTAAAATAAATGTCCTTGTCCAAAAAGGAACATGCAAGGATGTTGCAATTAGAAAAGCAATAGTTGGCTGTATGTCAGGCAGCAGGGGTGGCTACAGGATAGCAGGTAATGTGATTTGACAGAGGTTGATAGATGTAAGACCAGATCCAACAGGATCTCTGAACAGAATTTCTGAAGAATAGAACAGAAAACATGAAAAAGAGAAAAGTATTCAGCAATACAATAAAAAGAAAACTCTTCTGCAATAATCAACAGAATTGAATCTACAGGTTGAAAGAACTCAACTTTAACCCAGAAAAAAATGACACAGAATAATCAACACCAAGCTATAACCTGAAATAAATTACAGATCTTCAAGAACAAAGAAAAAAGTGGATAAGTTCTCCCACACATAGAAAAGTAAGTTTCCTAAAAAGCAGAAATAATCAGGTTGACCTCAGAGACTTCTCTTCAGTAACAATGCATAAATAGTGCATGAGTGTCCACATACTTCTAAAGGAAAAAGAGTATATTCAAGAATTTGGTGAGGTTTTAAGGAAGTGGGACTTTTCTTTGGATTGAACGCTATTAGGAAGTAGTAATAATTTTGTGACTGGGTACCCTGGTAATTCCTGTCTGAAACATGAGAAGAATTAAGCACAACTGAAGTTATGATTGGTAGAGAATCAGCAATTACTCATATTATACAGAATATGGTGATGTTTGATTATTTTTTGTGGTTTGGACAATGTTGATTTTTTGGTCTGAAAATGGTTTATTATTAAATTACTTATGTTCAACAGGAGAACACCACAGTGTAGCTGCAAATGCCAGGTCAGCTCTTGGCCATCAGTGGCTGCCATCCTGTTACTCAATTTTCTGTAGTAGAAAGTTACGGTATTTGTCCATTTTCATGCTGCCGATAAAGATATACCTGAGACTGGGCAATGTATAAAGAAAAAGAGGTTTAATGGACTCACAGTTCTGCATGGCTGGAGAGGCCTCACAATCATGGTGGAAGGTGGAAGGTGAAAGGCATGTCCTACATGGCAGCAGGTGGTGGGGGGGGAGAGAAAGAGAGAGAGAGAGAGAACAAGCCAACTGAAAGGGCTCTCCCTTTGTAAAATCAGATCGTGTGAGACTTACTACCACGAGAACAGTATGGGGGAAATTGCCCCCATGATTCAATTATCTCCCACCAGGTTCCTCCTACAACATGTGGGAATTATGGGAGCTACAAATCAAGATGAGATTTGGGTGGGGACACAGCCAAACTATATTTGTATGTGTCTTGGGAATTTTGGTATTCCTCAGGAAATCTTGAACCTTGCACACCTAATTGATACTTAAAAGTTGCTATGATGGGCAAATTTAGTTCCAAGATTTCATTATGTCATGTTTCTGCTGTTCTAATTTTTTGAGTGTGAAGGCTTGTGCTGAAACAGTAATAAAAATTATTTCAATAGCCATCATAATAACAATGGCCATTTATTGTGTCTAAGATGTACCAGACAGCATTTTAGGTGCTCTATATTTGGATTCTTTATTACCTCTCTCTAAACCCAATGAGGTAGATATAATTACAGAAAATGAAAGAGAAGCTCTGAGACTGTACATAACTTCCTCAAAGTCACACACAAAAAGGTGGCAGAGACACAATACATTTTTACATCTCTCTAACCTCAAATCCCATATCATTTCTATTGATAATTGTTAATAAGGTTTCAGAAACCTATTATTTTCTATTATCAAAATAAAATAGGAAATGCTAAAAAGCAGCAGCAGTAGCAACAGTAAAATAGAAAGTAAGTTTTTATTTGAAAACTTTTGAGATTGCCTCCTTCCCCAATGTAAGGGTTTTTTTAACTTTTAATTTAGTGAATTATCTGATATTTGCATAATATTCTTCCGGTCATACTCTTGTTCTTTCAGTTGATCCCAACTAACTGGTTAAAAATGAGCTTCTGCTTGCTGCTTTCTAAAGAAGAATGGCTTAGAATGGATTCCTTTCTGTGCTTTGGAGAAACTTGTTACTGGTAGGTAAAACTTAGGTAATAAATTTCTCCATAGCAGGAACCCATCAATGATTATATAAACCATAGATTACCTTAGAGAAAAAGTCCTGACCTGGATAGCATCAGAAAGTCCTCCTCTTATGGTCCCTTCTGGTTCATGAGCTGATAAGCTAGGGAGGACAATGAAATATAGTGACATTTTTGGCTGACAGTTATTTTATATTTTCCTTTCTAGAGTTGCCCTTGAACTAAAACACCGCATGAAAGACACCACACCTTGCTAATACAATTTCCCAAGAATCAGCTCACCAAGAAGGCTTTATCTTTTACAAAGTTTGCCTCAAGTTCTCAAAAAGGGCCATGACTACTAAAAGAGGTGTTGAGTCTTTAAAGTTATAACACTTTCCTAGGCTTCCTTCTCTGAGTTATAAATCTCTGATTATCCTCTAGAATGTTGAAGAAATGGCAGAGGAGAGATGAGGGATTATATTTGATTAGGGTTTGGGGTAAAGAGGTAACCTTGTTCAGAGGTCTCAACCTTCCAGTGTCTGTTCAACCAAAGGTGAAGATGCTCCAGGCTGCAGAGATGATGGTAGTCTGACTCCAGCCAATGCCTGATAAGCCCCTTGGTTTGGACAGAGCAGAATAAGGAAAAGGGATGGGAGAAGAGCTATCTCAAGATGGTGTGAACTACTCAGCAGGAATAAATAATTATTCATACGTATTTACTTGACCACTAGAGCTGATATTGATGTGTAAACATTTTTACAGAGGAGCAAAAGTTTTGGCATTTTCTTTTGTCAAGTTCTTACCTAGTTGTCGCTTACCCCTCTGTGTTTCAATAAACCTAGAAGGAATGCTTGCAAGTTCCCCTCTCCTGACTCCTGTCTGGCTGCACTCTGTCACCTCCTGGCCCCTTGCTGACCCTTGTGCCTCCTCACACTGTTGCTCCCTTCCTCTCACCCTTTTCCCAACTGTGGGCACAGATCTGTCTCCCAATTCTCCAAACACAGCTAAGACCAGACAACTGTATTAAACCAAATCTTACTTTTGGCTTAAGAATGGCAAAAGGGAGTTAAAATATAGAAAACTTTAAAAATTGGTACAAAGCTAGAATGTGCTCAAGGTCCCCAGGCCCTAGCAGAGTCCCATGTTAATGTCTCCCTCCTTAGGTCATGCCCTTCTTCTCAGGTGCAGTGCCAGCCTGGCCTTGTCACCACTCCCCAGCCCAAGCCCTCAACCCCTCAGAGGCTTCCTCTCACTCCCAAGCTCAGAGCAGCTTCTTCTGGGATATGATTCCTCTCACAAGGAGACAGACTTGTGACTGAGCTGTAGAGCTCATCACCCCCACCACTTAAAAAAAATATTTTTTGCTTCATCCTTGCTTAACCAGAGATCTAAAATAGATGTTTTCCCAATACCTAAAAGGACAATTTTATCTTAAAGTAGAGCTCATACCATATCTCTACTTCTAATAGAAGTTTCAGACCCTTATCCCCAATTCTATCAAAAACTATAGGAGGTCTTATCTTAGGCAAATCACCCTGTTAAATGAGTTATAGACAATATATTGTTGACATTATCATGTGTGTTATCATCTCTATTGACAAAACAAAAACCAATTGATCCTGTCTCTCATATCAAAAAAAAATAATTGTGGCTGTATTTCTTTCAATGTCCTCCTTTCTGGAAAGAAAATCTCTGTGGAGATCCCTTGAACCAGAATAATGTCAAATTTCTAACATTATTATGGAATTAAAAAGGTAATAAGCAATTTAATAGCATAAAGGCACTTACTTTTTTTTCCTAGTGAAAACACTGACACACTTTAACCTATCCTTAGTCATGCAGTGGGAAGCTTTGCATTCCCATTGACACAGTGGGGACCCAGCGATGTTTCCTCAGTGACATCAGAACCACCTGAAGCCATGGTCCTTTAAAATGTCCACTTAAACATCTTTGTAACCCAGCCCCATCTGACACCTCCATTTTGCCAGAAGCTTGTAAGTTATTAAGCAATTATATCTTATATTTCTTCACAAAATGAGCTTCTTCATGTAATACGCTTGGAGCTGGGTTCTGCCAATTTCATTCAATGTGGCTGTGTTTAATAGTGATGTAAGTGACTTCTTGGCCATCTGTAGTTATTTTCTCATGCTCCTTGTTTCCATTTCCCTTGTTGAGAAGGTCATTTTCTTGTATTTACATGACTACTTTCACAAACTCCCTTGCCTTTCTCTGCAGGGTTTTGCATCCTGATTCAGTCTTTTACACAAGGTCACAGCCCCCTGACTAATCCCCATGGATTGTTTTTTTTTTTCTTTTCATATTGTCCCACCTTCACCCCACTCCCCTGGCTACTTCACACTGCTCATTGTAGCTTTTCTGATAGCTAACAGAGTCATTATATTGGTCTGAAATTTGTCTATAGCAATATAGGATCTAGAGTTACAACCTTCAGACTTCTAGAGTAACCAGGAGATGTTGCCTGATTTGCATTAAGATGCTATAGCATGGCTTCTGTTAGGTCTCCCCCCATTTTTAGCCTAGGAGTACAGGTGGCTAAATGATCTCATTAAGATCCATAGTTTGCCTATTAAATTCTGCCTTCCCTTTTTATGACTATTTATGTTCAGGATTTCTGGTTAGTTTATTGCCATCTTACGCATATCATGCTCATAAATTGGCAGTATGTGGGAAGAACACTGGACTCTTGGGTGAGAAAAGCAAGTGTTAAGTATCACTCAGCACTCACATAATAGTGTGAGGGCAAGTTCTTTAACTTCCTCTAAGCCTCAGTCTCCTCATATTTAAAAGGAGGCTAATACTGACCTCATACAGATGTAAAGATTCAATGAGGTAATGAGCCTGGCACCAAAACTTCTCAGCTCTGTTGATTATAAGTATACTCATATATACATATGGCATTAGAAAGGTTAGCTGAATGCTATCAAAGCATTTTTAGTGAAAGGTTTAATACGTGTACCACAACAACTGCATACACTTTTATTTGGAGACAGAGTCTTGCTGTCACCCAGGCTGGAATGCAGTGGTGCAATCTGCCTTCTGGGTTCAAGTGACACTCGTGCCTCAGCCTCCCCAAATAGCTGGGATTACAGGCATGCACCACCACACCTGTAATTTTTGTAGTTTTAGTAGAGATGGGGTTTCACCATGTTGGCCAGGCTGGTCTTGAACTCCTGCCCTCAAGTGATCTTCCCACCTTGGCCTCCCAAAGTGATGGGATTACAGGCATGAGCCACCATGCCCAGTCTACCCAATCTTGAGCCCTGTAGTTGGTAACTCTTTCAACTAACATGTCTTAATGTACTGTTCAGAGTAGGTTCTTCTCTCCCAGCTTGTGCCACAACTTCCAATTATGTTTGATTCCAAAAGGCATCATCATCATTATAATTTGTGAAAATGATAATTTTTACACACCCACTATGTACCAGGTGCTGTGCTAGGTGCCCAAAGATTTTATCATGCAGTTTGAGTCCTCAAGGAGATTATATATTAGGTAGAGAGATAATAAAAATGTAAAAGAAATAACAAAGCAAAGGAATGTAAATTTAATCAAAGCAGATAAGTACTGAAAATTGGAGGAAATAAAGATCCTTGTGGGGTTTTGCGATTGTGGCAGTGTTCTAGCTAATTCCTTCTCCCCTCCCCCTAACACTCTCCCTAGCTTCCACACAGAGCATTTCTCCTTCTTCCTTTCAGTAATAAAACTCTGATTGTAGCTAGACTCAGACTCCCAGGTATGGATTACATTTTCCAGCCTCCTTTGCAGCTAGGTATGGTCATATGACTAGGTACTGCCCCAAGAGATGTGAGTGGTAAGTTATGTGTGCAACTTCCATGTTATACTCTTCAAAGGAAGCTGCTTTGTTCTCAATTTTCTCTTTTGCCTTACTGCAGGCTGAAACGTGGACCTGTGCCTTGGCCCTTACTGAAGCTCTCATCATGTCAATGAGTAGATCTCCTAGAAGATCTCTGAATAATCTCATAGATAAGAGTGGACTACCCATCCCCAACTGCCTGCCTACCTCTAGTCACTATTTGGATAGGGTAAGGTTTTGAGTGTGGATAACCGGAGAATGGTGATACCACAGAAGAAGTATCATAAAATTATATACAAAGAAAACCAGTTTTATATATGAGGTGATAGTAGTGCATCTATTAGGAAATATCCATCCAGCAGAAATGCAAAATTAAAGCTCTGGGAAGCTTCAGGTTGGAGAGATATATACATGAGGCATCTGAAAGAAAAGTTGAAACCATGGGGAAAAGTATAACAGAGAGGTAAATGGAAAACAGGAAAACAGTGCTTTTGAAGGTCAAGGGAAGAGTTTTGACAAAATAGGGGTCATTCAACATGGAAATAGATGAGAGAAAAGGTAACTACAGAAAGTGATTAAACTTGATTCCTAAGTTCATGTTCTCTTTATCTGTATGTCCTCATATCTAGCTTTACTTAAAATCTTTTTTCCCCTAAAATCTGATCTTTTTTATTTCTCTGTGTTACCAAGACACTCATCACATCCTGCCTTGATTTACACAAACTCCTTCTCACTGGCCTCTTTCTCATCAGTTTCCTACTCCAGTCTTTGCCAAATGTTACTGCCAAGTCCATTTTCCTTTCCTGCTGTTCAGACTATGTTTCTCCCACTCTGCTTTGGCTTCTCTTCACCTTCCAGCCTCCCCACAACTCTGCACCTGCTTACAACTCTTCCTCATCCTTCCTACAGCCCCATCCCACACCCCGCCTCCACTCCTTCCTCTGGCCCTCTCCTCTCCTCTGGCATCTTTAACCACCAAAGTGAGGCACTCAAAACTTCAGGCCAACACCCTACATTATCCTTCCCAGCAGATCTCCCAACTCATGCACATCAACATAGCTCCTATTCCTGCTGCAAAGAAACCCAATGTATCCACTTCCTATATGAAGCTTGCTAGCTCTAGTAACGGTATGCTGTGGGCTGCATTCTCCCAGGGTATGCAAAGGAGTATTGCTTGGACTGTATTCTTTCCTGTCCCCATTACCTCTAGGGCCTTGTATTGTTTGTTCTGGGACAACATGATTTCATTACTGTCAGATAATTTGTTTCTTGTAAAGTACTTACTGATGTTACCTTGGGGTACTACATAAACAATACAAATCTCACAATGCCTCCCGGATGAGAGGGCCTAAACCCAACCAGTTTGTCCAAAAGTACCTTGAGTTTTTTTTTTTCTCAGTAGTGCCTGGGGGAGAAAATTAATGTGCAGAAAGGAAGGTATGATGTTGCTATTGTCCTCAATAAATAACGTTCATGGGAAAAAACCCCACATATTTGAGTGAATCCGAAATTCAATGAGCATTATAGGTAACTCAGTAAAAACTCCTTTCTAGGTATGGAAGATATGTCCTCAAGGACATATCTCACTGTTATCACAGAAAGCAATGATTTGCCTTGCTACCTCCAAACCTTTGCTCATGCCAGTTTCATTTAGCATATATATAATATAATTTATTTTAGAGAAAATACTCACTATAAAACTCAAAGAACTAAGATGTACAAGTATATAGGAAAGTATGGAGAATAAACATATATATACATCTCTAGGAGCATGATTTAAATAATTGTTGCTTAATGCTAAATGTTCTTCTCAACAAGAAAAAAATCTTGAATACTTATTAATTTAAATGTACTTGATATATTCACAAAATGCAGAAACTGAATAATAAAGTTTTGCATTTATTTTAAATGATTAAAAAATCCCTTGAAATTCAGCATAGAGGTTTCATTTTCAATAAGAATCAGAAAACTGTCAAAGACAAATTGTTTTCCATCATACAAATGACTTGATCACAGATAATAAAATTGCACAAACCTCAAAGCCTAAATAACCATGTAAATGGATTCTATGATTTTTGAGACAGATGGTGAATCACAACAGTGATGGGTTATGCATTCCAAAAAGATTGTCCTTCAGAATGTAACAAAAAATGACTGAGGAAGATTTAAAATATAGTTAAAGTAAAACCAAAATAGAAAAATCACATCAATTTTTAAAAGATCAAGAACACAGAAACAGAGAACATATAGATTACATTAGAACCACTCTACAAAGAAAATCATTTTAGATTGAAACATTATGCTTATGTTAACAGAAGGAAATTGGAATGTATTTCAACAAGATGAGTAATGTTATCTGCTTCATTCCACATCGTGTCCAAGATTGTAGAAATTGCAGCCTACTATGTCTGTCAACCTGCTTATCACTTGCTGCTGGCCCAGAGATATGCCCAGCAACCATGGTCACTGTTGGGAACTCTTAATCTCCTTATCTAGTTCTTAGCTGCATAACATGAGACTGAATTAGGAGCCATTATGGAAGACAATTAAATTCTCATTAATAAGGTCTTGCATTTCCAGTACTACTCAAAGGAACCCAGGTTAGATTAAATCACAGACAACTCTATCTAGGTAAGGAATGATAGTCATCGTTTGTCAATTTTGGCCAACAATAAATGAACCCTAAGAAGGCATAAGCAAATATGGTGGAGCAAAATAAAGTGCTAACTTCAGCACTGACTCCTGGTTATGTATTCTTGGGCCATGTCGGTATATTATTTTGTATATCTACATTAACTAATAATATATGTGATAAAATACATAGCATGCATAATTAAATATCCATAATATCACTTGTTCCTGCTTACATCCCCAGCCTCATCTCTCAACATCGTTTTCTCCTTTCTCTATTCTTCAGCTCTGCTGCCATTCTCTCAGGATGCATCCTGCTTCTTCCTGACTCAAGAACCTTTACACCTGTTCTTCCCTCTACCTAGGTCCTTCTCCTCTTAGCCAAGGTAGTTCCTGTTTAGGCTTTAAGTCCCCTTTAAATGTCATATTCCCTACCACTGCTTCACAGAAACTTGTAGGGTTTCTTCAATGTATTCACCCTAGTGCTGGTTAGTTGTAATGTCTGCCTTAAGTAAATGATAAACTCGAAGACAAGAGAGCTTCTACCTCTCCTTTTTGTTTTGTTTTGTTTTTTTTCTCCACAAACTATATTTCCAGTGCTTAGTGAATGAGCTCATGAATAGCTCTGTCAGTGTTTGTTGAATGAATGGATAAATGAAGGATTCTGTTGGTGAGCAAGGTGTCACTCAGAACATTTCATACAATCTTGCTGTTGCACATGCAGAGAAAAATAACTTGGTGCCCAAAAATAAGGCCTCTTTTTGATATATTATTGCTTGGCTTTACTTACCTTCTGTATCCAGATGAAAACTTCAGAATTTTCCCTGAAGAATATTTTGGTGACCAAGAAAATTGACCAGGAAAAATTCCAGCCTGGAATTTAGGTGAAAATAGGAGCTAGAAGATTCCTCCCATCTAATATTCCTGGAGAGGGAAGTGACTGGCCCCACTGACGTTTAGTGGTATGCAATGGAAACTCAAAGACTGTAGCAAGAAGGGATTCCCCCCACAACCCCACAGACTCTAATCAAGTGGCAAATGATGGCAGGACTTAAGGAGACTGCAGTGATTTCATGAAGACCTGGAGCATATTATATTATAATCTACTTTACAAATAAGGCTGGCTGATTAATTTGGTGTGGTCATAGCACTTAAGAGAGAAGCCCTTAGTCTTGGAAGTAATTGGTTTCAGAAAGGCCATCGAGGTGGGTCTGCAACAGTAGAAGGTCTAAGTGACACCCAGAGATGAAACGTTACTACTGTCAAAGTGTATTGCTGATCTGCTGTGTGTTAAACATTAAGAAATACAAGCTTCCTGAATCCTAGCTCCTCATGGACAAACCCATCAGGAACAGTCCTCAAAAGTGTACTTCTGAGTTGGTACAGTACTCATATTCACTTATGATTTCATTTTTGTTTCACAGACCACCAATAAATTTGGGAAATAAAGCATCTACATATCCCTTCTTGGACAGTCACAATGTATATAACACATTGATGACTTTGAGAATTCCTGCACTAAAGAAGGTTATTCAACTCATTCGACTACTAATACTTCTTATTCATAAAAAAACTTATTTGTCAATAAAGATAGTCTCAACAAGGCTGATGTATTAAAAACCTCTAAGTCTCAGTGGCTTAAAAGAGCAAGGTTTATTTATCACTCATGCTATATATCCATTGTGGTTGACTAGAAATCCTATGCCACATAGTCTTTACTCTGATATCCAAAATATCACAGCTACCATCATCTGAGCATTTTTTGTTGCTTTGGCAGAGAGAAGGTGAGCTCTGGGTGTTTTAACAATTAAATATTGCAGCCTGAAAGTGACTCGTAACTGTGGAATTTTGGCTCATAACTCATTGGCCAGAGCTAGTCACATGGCCTCACTCAACCATGAGAGGCTGAGAAAGTATTATCCTACCATGTGTCTAAAAGGTAGACAGCCAGAAATATTTAGTGGATGGCACTAATGACAACCAAACCAGTTAACCTGGCTAAACACTAATTAATGTTCATTAAAGTATAGCTTGAACCCACTGCTGTTCATGGTTTTTAAAACAAGGATTGGGGATTTCCAGTTTTAAAATGACAGTATAGAAGCAAGCTGGCTTCATTCCCTCCTACTCCCTCCCTCCCCAAAACAAATATACAGCACTGAGATTTTCACTATCAACAAACCAGAACTGAAATATGAGGATGAAATAGTTCCCAAGGCCACAGGGAAGTATAAAAATTCTGAGGAGATGGTAAGAGAAGCAGACTTTCACATCTGTGATGCCTTTCCTTCCCCATTCTTCCTGGCAACAAGTACATGGAAAATCTTCTCCATGTAGAAACTCATCATTTCTACACTGGAAAAAAATGAAACTGAGGTGGTAAACTGACTTTTCTACTATCTTTGTTTCCCTGGAAGGAAACTGTTCTTGCTTTAACCCACAGAAACTATTGTGACTGCCTGAAGAAGGAAATAACCCTGAGGAAAGACAGAGACAAAGTAGGTAAGTGGGATCACCATCCCCAGCCCTGGAAACTGCTCTGTAAGTTAGTCAAAGGAGATGTCAAATCAGAGTGGCTGTTCAGCAGCACCATGCTGCAGGAAGTATGTTCCACAGGCCCCTTGGGCACAAACCCCTAGCCAGTCTTTCCATACCTCCAGGATCATATCTTTGGGATCTTATCCCATTTGGGTTAGGCAGCACTCCCACCATTTACTAGAGGAAGACAAACCTGGGCTTAAGATGGCATCTGGAGCCAAAAAGGAGGCAGCAACTTAGTGGTAATGATTTGCTAAGCAAATATATATATATATATATATATATATATATATATATATATATATATGCCAGGAAGATAAAATGGAAATAATTAATCCTTCAGTGCAAAGAAATAGATATATACCTACTAGAAATCGCACCAAATAGGGAACCATGACCTCCTCAGAAGGACAAAGCAAAATCCAGTGACTAAGCCTAATTAGATGATGATTTGTGAGCTCTCCAACCAAGAATTCAAAATAGCAATTTTAAAGAAACTCACAGATCTCCAAGATAACATAGAAGAACAACTCAGAAATTTATCTGAGAAATTTAACAGAGATTGAAGTGTTTTAAAAAATTAAACAGAAATCTTAGAACTGAGAAATACATTTGCTGAATTGAAGAACTCATTAAAGGCTCTCAACAACAGAATGGACCAAACAGAGGAAAGAATTAGTGAGCTCAAAGACAAAGTATTTGAAAACACAGTCAGAGAAGAAAAAAACAAAACAGAAAAAGACAACCCACAAAAACCTATGAGATACAGAAAATTACCTTAAAGACCAAATCTAAGAATTTTTGGTGTTCAAGGAGGAGCTAAGCAAGAGCAAGAGGTAGAAAGCTCATTCAAAGGAATAACTGAAACCTTTCCAAAACATGAGAAAGATATAAATATCCAGGTATGGGAAGGTTTGAGAACACCAAATAGATTCAACCCAAATAAGACTACCCCAAGGTATATAATAATCAAACTCAAAGGTCAGAGACAAAGAGAAGATCCCAAAGGCAGCAACAGAAAGCAAATAAGATACAACGGAGTTCCAATTCATCTGGTAACCAACTTCTCAATGGAAACCACATAGGCCAAGAGGAAGTGGAATAACATTTTCAAAGTACTTAAGGAAAAAAAAATGCCATCCATAATACTACATCCAGAAAAATTATCCTTCAAATATGAAAAACAGATAAAGTCTTTCTCAGACAAACAAAAGCTGAGAGAATTCAGCACCACAAGAACAATTTTTCAAGAAGTACTAAAGAGAGTCTTTAATCTGAAAGAAAAAAACATTAATGTGCAAAAGGAAAACTTTTCAAGCTATAAATCCTGCTGCTAAAATTAAATATACAGACAAACCCAGAATTTGCTTTAACTTTGGTGTACAATCAATTCCAACTCTAGTACAAAGCCCAAAATACAAATCTATCAAAAAACAATGATAGCTATAGCAACCTGTTAAGAGATATATAATATAAAAATACGTAAATTGAGACAACTAAAAGTCCAAATGTCAGGGGAGTTGAGTTAAAATGTAGATTTTTGGCCTGGTGTGGTGGCACATGACTGTAATCCCAGCACTTTGGGATGCCAAGGTGGGTAGATCATGAGGTCAAGAGATAGACGATCCTGGCCAACATGGTGAAACCCCATCTCTACTAAAAACACAAAAGTTAGCTGGGCATGTGGCACATGCCTGTAGTCCTAGCTACTCACAAGGCTGAGACAGAAGAATCGCTTGAACCCGGGAGGCGGAGATTGCAGTGAGCTGAGATTGCACCACTGCACTCCAGCCTGGTGACAGAGGAAGACTCTGTCTTTTAAAAAAAAAGTAGATTTTTTTTGTGTTCCTTTTTGACCTTTGTTTCTATTCTTTAATTTGTGATAAGTTATCATCTCTTTTAAAGTAACTTGCTATATCTATAAAATGTTTTTTTCTAACATTTATGGTAACCACAGTGCAAAAACCTATAATAGATTCACTAAAAATATAAACAACTGATCAAAACATACTATCAGAGAAAATCACTTAACCACAAAAGAAGATAGTAAGAAAGGAATAAATGAAGGGAGGTCTTATAACAACCAGAAATCAGGCAACACATTGACATTAGTAAGTCCTCAATTTTCAATAATAAAACAGAATGTAAATGGTCTCAATTCTCCAAGTAAAAGGCATAGAATGGTTAAATGGATAAAGAAACAAGACCCAACTATATGCTGCCTTCAAGAAACCCACTTCACCTATAAAGACAGACTGAAAGTGAGGGGTGGAAAAAAAAATATTCTGTGCAACTGGAAATCAAAATACAGCAGGAATAGCTAGGCTTATATCACGTAGACTACAAATTTAAGATTATAAAAAGAGACAAAGGAGGTCACTATATAATGATAAGGGAGTCTATTAAGCAAGAGGATATAACAATTATAAATATCTATGCACTCAGCACTGGAGCTCCCAAGTATTTAACACAAACATGAATAGAGAGATATATACTGAAATACAATAGTAGTAGGGGACTTTAACAACCCACTCTCAACAATGGACAGCTCATCCAGACAGAAAATCAACAAAAAAACAGAGGAGTTAAACTACATACTAGATCTAATAAGCCTAGCTGACATTTATAGAACATTTTACCCAACTGCAGCAGAATACGCATGCTTTAGCATATGAACATTCTCCACAACAGACCATATCTTATGCCACAAAACTCATTTGAACAAAATTTAAGAATCCAGAAATCACATCAAGTATCTTTCTCACCGCAATGGAATAAAACTAGCAATCAATAACAAGAGGCAACTCAGATAATACACAAACAATGCAAATGAAACAACATCCTTCTGAACCACCAATGGGTCAATGAAGAAATTAAGAAGGAAATTTCAAAATTTCTTGAAACAAATGAAAATGGAAAGATAACATATCATAATTTATGGGTTAAAGCAAAAGCAGTACTAAGAGGGAAGTTATAGCAATAAACGTCTATATCAAAAAAGCAGAGAGACTACAAATGACCTAATGATGCACTTCAAAGAACTAAAAAAGCAAGAACAAACTAAACTCATTAGCAGAAGGAAAGACATAATAAATATCAGAGCAGAAATAAATAAAATTGAAATTTAAAAAATTAAAGAAGACCAACAAAACAAAAAGTTGGTTTCTTGAAAAGGTAAACAAAATTGACAAACCTTTAGCTAGACTAAGAAAAAGAGGGAAGAACCAAATAAATAAAATCAGAAACCAGAAAGAAGATATAGAGATCTCAGAAATATAATGAATCATTAGAAACTATTAGGAACAAGAATACAACAAGAGATTGGAAAATATAGAAGAAATAGATAAATTCCTTGATATATGCAATCTACCAAGATCAAACACCATGAAAAAAAAATACGAAAGCTTGACAAACCAATAATGAGTAACAAGATCAAAGCCATAATAAAAAGTCTCCCATCAAAGAAATGCTCAGGGGGAGAAAAGTCCAAGATAAGACTCACTGGCTTGAAATTCCAGCCAGCTACCATTAAAGGCATTGCACCTCCCTAAGAAGGAGCTCCCAGAGGGGCAGGCCGTATCTTTGCTGTTTAGGTGCCTTAGCCATTCCAGCCTTCAGGCTTTTGAGAGTCTGAACTGACCCATGGTGGAAGGGATACCCCAGCACAACACAGCTGTTCTACCAAAATGTAGACAACTGCTGCTTTAAGCCAGTGCCTGATCCCACTCCTCCTCACTGGGTAGACCCTCCCAACCAAGACCTCTAGCCACCCCTACCCAAGCTCTCCAGCTGACAGAGATCTCAATTCCCCCTGGGATAGCTCTCCCAAAGGGAGGGGCAGGCTGTCATCTTTGCTGTTATGGTGACTTAGCTGTTCCAGCATTTATTTAGGCTTTCGACAGTCTAAGCCAACCCAGAGTGGAAGGAATCCTCCAGCACAGTACAGCTGCTCTACCAAAATGTGGCCAGACTGCTGCTTTAAGCAGGTACCTAATTCTGTTCCTCCTCATCAGGCAGGACCTCCCAACCTGGGCCTCCAGTCACCTCTGTCCATGTTCTCTAACCAACAGAGATGTGAATTTCCTCTGGGATGATGCTCCCAGAGGGAGGAGCAGTCTGCCATCTTTGCTGTTATGGTGACAGCCATTTCGGCTAAGTCTATTTATTTAGATAAATCCCATAATTTGGTTTTTGGAGTGTTTGAGGTGACTGGAGGCAGAAGTGGACCCCTAGCACAGCACAGCTGCTCTACCAAAACATGGCCCAGACTGCTTTTTTCCTGATCCCATTCCTTCTCATGAGGCTGGAACTCCCAACTGGAGTCTCCAGTCATTTCCTACAGATGCCTTTGGGCAGGCAACAGATTCATGACTCCCTGGGACAAAGCTCCCAGAGACAGAGGCAGGCTGCTATTTTTGCTGTTTCACAGCCTTCACTGGTGACACCGCCAGGTTCCAGAAAATATGAGGTGACTAGGGACTGCAGCGGTCCCCTAGCATACCACAGCAGCCCTATGAAAAAGTGGCCAGACTGTTATGTGGGTGCCTGTCCCCGTATCTCCTCACTGGATAGGTCCTCCAGGCCTGGGCCTCAAGCTATCACCCACCTGCCCCCAACCAGAGCTAAGGAGCCACTCCCCAGACAGAGCAACTCCCCGGACAGAGCCTCCCAGGGCAACAAAAAATTATTCTTTTGGAAAATTTTATAAAAACAATTTTTTTCACTTAAAGTCCTCAGTGGGTTTCCTACAATAGATAATGCAATCATTTCCCAGCCAATTCCTCATTGTTTCCCCTCAAATACAAATGCTATGTAAAAGAAAACATGAATAATTCTACAACACAGCCTATTTCTTGGCTACTAGAGGGAGGTATACCATAAATGCCCACTTACAATGTCTTTTGCACACATGTGCAAAGAGTTAATGTATCATCAGATAAATCTCATAATAGAAATAAAATTGTCATAGAATTCATATAAACATTTAAAATATATATATTATGCTACCATAATAAACATCTGAAAATTAATTTCTGAAGTCAACTGAATCAAATTAATGTCTTGGTAACTTATCTGATAGTTGGCCATAACTGTATCACATAATGACATGGCACAAAAAGGCAGTGATAATGTTCAAATATAAGTACTTTGGTTCTGAGATGTTACCTGTATACCAAGAACAATGAAGGTACTTATCAGTGGTCATTCAAAAGCCCTTAACTCACTGCTTCTCTGAGAAATATAGGACATGTTAAATTCATGTCATTTCTTCAGGCACCTCCAAGTTCCTCTCCAGTTATTCCTTACATATATCCTACATACAATCATATTTAAGTCACCTAATACATGGAAAATGCTTTTGGCAATGCTTGGCACACAGTAGTCACTAAGTATTTATTGTTATCATTATCATTATTACTTCATGTCTTACAAACTTTGTATGTCACATGCCCTGCAGAGATTTTAAAGTGTGATTTGCTTTAGCAAGTTCAACCCAGTGCTCCCAGGGGAGAGAAAGTCTAATATGTAAAACATTTCTATATTACATTGTTCTTATTTAGGACAAAACAGACAGATCACCTAAGAAGTTATCAAAGTGATAAAAAACAGGTGAGGGGAAGGAAGGCAGCAAACCACACTACCATGTGTGTACCTATGCAACAATCTTGCATGTTCTACACATGTACCCCCAAACCTAAAATGCAATAAAAAAAAGATTTGTTGGGGTTATCTTTAGATAAATATCTCTAAGCTATTACCTGAAATAAATGTTGGGAACAAATTAAAAGTAATATTTGATAACTGATAAAACAGTCCTATCCTCACACTGCATTTCCTTCACACTGTGGCAATCCATTGTAACATTATTAAAGTATTTCAATATATATTTTATTTTTAGAATAACGAATCTAATATTCTGTAATATCTTTTGGTTTGTTATATATCATTCATACATCACTCATTCCATTCACTTAAAGCATCATCTTCACCAGGCATTTCTGTTGGTGATTGGTCAAGAGAAGTTGAATCTTTGTATCTCACAGAACTCTGCTCGGATTGTACCTCAGGCGTTAAGATTTTTGCCCCCCAGAAAGACTTGACTGCTTCCCTGGAAGAAGAAACAAAAACCAAAAGCACTATATGAAGTGAAAACTAAAACTTAAAAATAGATTTCTATATTTTCTATGTATAGAAATATATGTGTGTGTTTGTGTGTGTGTGTATACCTGTATGTACATATTATATTTATGGTACAAATATATATACAAGTACAAATATATATGACCTGTATATGTATTTGTACCTATATATATATATATATTACAGGCACATTACATTACAGGTACATTGCATTTATATTATAAAGGAAAGAAAAATAATATAAACATATCTATGACTACTGAACTGTATACTTTAAAATGGTAAAAATGATAAATTTTATATTCAAATTTTACCTCAATAAAGAATAGAGTTTTTAAAAATCATAATGATAAAAATTACTATTTAAAATGATAAGGTTACATGGCCATACCTACTCAGGAAAAAGAATTGGAAGGCTGATTTTAAAAAACACTTTTACAGGGGTTGGGGGGTCTGGGACATAATCCAAAAATAATTTTTTTATGAAAACAACTGTTTCTGCTTAAAGTCTCGGTGGATTTTCTATAATACATAACAAAATCATTTTCCAGCCAATTCATTGTGATGATGCATCCAGCTGATGCATCACAAACTAAAAATGAATAATGAATAAAAAGGTACTTCTTAAAGAAGAGATAATATATAACATATATGTACATATATTGTATAATATTATATATGTATATATAGTATATATGTATTACATATGTATATATGGTGTATATATTATACATTTAAATATAGTATATATACTATACATATACAGGTAATATATGTGTACTATATATGTATATTTAATATATAGGTGTATATAATATACAGGTTATATATGTATTACATGTACATGCATGTAAATATATATTACCTCTTTAGTGTTTTAGTCTGTGATGCATATATATTACATATATGTATCATATATGTATACAATACATACATATTTGTATATATACATAATACACATATATGTATGTATACCTATATGGTACAAATATATATTTGAATATATAGTACAAATATGCATACATAATATATATGATGATATTTATAATAGTTACATGAGTATTACACCCTGGTAAGTCTGAGGGCTTATATACATACATATTACATACATATGAGATGCATATGCAATCATATGTAATATATATGCATCACAAACTAAAAGTAATGAATAAAAGGGCACTTCTTAGATAAAAGGTAATATATATAATATGTTATATATACATATATGTACATATTATATAACCCACATATTATATACACATGTATTATACATTATATATATAGTATATACATATTTAGTACATATATACGACCTATATATATATGCAATATTTGTATATATAATACAGTAATACTGTACAATAATTTACATATACATTTAAAATATGTATGTATAAAATAAAAATATATAAAACATATATATTATCGCTTCTCTAAGAAGTGCCTTTGTATTCATTATTCATTTTTAGTTTGTGATGCATCAGCTACAAATCAGTAATGAATACAAAGACTTACCAGGGTGTAATATTCATGTAGGTATTACAAATATTGTCATACAAATGAATTAGTAAGTTACAATAACCAAGTTTTAGAATTGAGAGAACCACAACTGGACAATATAAATTTCATTAAATAAAACTTTTTAAAGCAATTAACATGTAAAATTATAAAAATTGCATTTAACAGCTCTCTCATGGCTGGAGAAGCAAGTCATAAGATTGTTTTTAAAAGCATCTACATAAAGAGATGGGGTAGCCTGAACTAGGGCAGTCACAGGAGTAATGAAAGGAGATGGACAGTTTCAAGACAACATGTAGGAGGCATCCTGGACAGGGCTTTGCAATTCACAAGATGAGGAGGGGGGATGAAGAGGAGGATGTCAATCAAGGGTGATGAAACATTCTGCCATTCACCTACCAATTTACAATTATGAAGATCAATATAAAGATTACAAATACACAGATAACGACTCCTATGGTCAATACGAAAACTAAGATTGCGTCAGTGTCTGGTCGGCTTGATCTTCTCATCTGCAATTCTAGAGAAAACACACAAATCTAATGATTATCACTACTGAGGAAAAGGAAATGGGTATTTAAATTAAAACTTTATATTTGAAAAACAAGTGTAGAAAAATACAGAAATACTTAGTGGAGAGAAAATTATTAATGATCTTGCTCTTCACGTTTGGAATGTCCTTTTCAAACATGCAAAAAAGTTCAAAGAATTTGACAATGAACAGCCTATGTTACCACCATCTAAATACTACCATTAACATTTTACAGTTCATCTACCCATCCTTCTATTAATTCATTAATCCATCTTACTTTTGATGCATTTTAATATAATTTGCAAATGTCAGTGTGCTTCCGACCAAATTTTTCAGCAAGCATATCATTAACTGAGTTTTTCAGTTTTTTCTTTCAAGTAAAATTTTCATGCAACAAATTGCACAAAGATCTTAAACGTACATTTGCTAGGTTTTGACAAAGGCAAACTCATATATGTAACTAAATGCTAGCCAATATATAGAATATTACTATACCCCAGAAAGCTCCCTTGAACCTCTTCCTAATAAACCCCTTCCTCATCCTCCAGAGGCAACAAGTATCCTGACATTGTCTTCCACCATAGATTAGCACTGACTCTTCTAGAACTACATATAAATGGAAACACACAGTAGGTAATCTCTTGTGTAAGGATTTGTTTACTCAGAATAATATTTTAGAAATTCACCCCTACTGTTAAATGCAACTATCCTTTTTTTATTATTAGGTATACTCTACAATTCATTGACTCATCCTCCTACTGATGGATACCTAGGCTGTTCCAGTTACGAGATATTATAAATAAAGCTTCCATGAACATTCTTATACAAGTCATTTTGTAAATATATCTACCTTAATTTTTGGCTAAATATCTAAGAATCTGAGTGTGTTTAGCTTTGTGTGTTTAGCTTTCTAAGAAACCATGAGAACTTTCTCAAACTGATTGTACTGACTGTACATGTTTTATAAATGTTTTGTATAAGATTTTGGCTTGCCTATTCATTATCCTAATGATTTCTGTTAGTAAGCTGAAGTTTTTCATTTTGATGAAGTCTGACTTATTCAATGTTTCATTTTATGGTGATTGTTTTCTGAATTATGTCTAAGACACATTTGCCTACTCCTGAATCATGCAAATATTCTCCTATATTTCTTTCCTAAAGCTTTATGGGTTTAGCCTTTACATTTAGGACTATGATACTTCTCTAATTTTTATATATGGTATAAGGAAGGAATTGAAGCTCATTGTTTTCCATACACATATCTACACACCTCTCTCTCTCTCTCTCTCTCTCTCTCTCTCTCTCTCTCTCTCTCCCTCTCTCTCTCTCTCTCCCCCCTTAGAAATGGGGTCTTTCTATATTGCCCAGGCTGGCCTTAAACTCCTGGGCTTAAGTGATCCTCCCACCTAAGCTAGGATCCAAAGTAGCTAGGATTACAGGCACACACCACTGCACCCAGCTCACACACCACTCTTACATCAAGCATTATCTCCCATAACTCTCTGCTCTTTCAGCAAATAAGGTTATTAAAGAGACAAAGCCAATCTACCATGTGTATTATAGTATTGCTATATTGTAAACTGGTAAAAAGAAAATTAATGTAAAATATTACTTACTTTGTGAATTATATAGCTTTATTGTAACTCTTTTATGTCCCCAAATTCTGGAATCATAAAAGATTCATGGAAGAAAGAACTATAGAGATCATCTGATTCAACCATTGCATTATACAGATAAGTAAACCAAGGTCCAAAGAGGTTTAATTTGTACAAGCTATATTTTGACTATTTAAATATTTTGATTTTTATAAGTATCACTCTGTCACAGTAGTCTTCTATATGAGCAATCTCAACTGCTTATTTTTCTGGATTTGTTTCCCTATCCATTAGATATCATGGATTATAACTTTCCATTCTGCCTAGTAATTACAGAGGTATAAACTCAAGTAAGGGATCTTGCTGAATAGTTCCAACTATGCTAGAGAAATTCCATATATAATTATTTTCCAACGTTGTTGGATTTTTAGAAATTTTTTATTTCAAAATAACTTTAGATTTACAAACTTAAATAAAAGACACTTTTAAGAACTGAAACCTAACAAGAAGTGCAAAATTCATTTGTCCATTACTCTGCAACGTTAGCTGAGAGAAGGTAGAGAATGAGGAGCATGAAGATTTCATTTATTACAACAGTAATCTTGCAAGGGTCACCTAGACTATTTTTATAGGGAGCACTACACACTGTGGTCTGTTGGGGGGAAATAGGGGAGGGACAGCGGGGGGTGGGGAGTTGGAGAGAGATAGCATGGGGAGAAATGCCAGATATAGGTGAAGGGGAGGAAGGCAGCAAATCACACTGCCACGTGTGTGCCTATGCAACAATCTTGCATGTTCTTCACCTGTACCCCAAAACCTAAAATGCAATTTAAAAAAATAAAAAATAGGCTCAATTTCCTATGGAAATATTTAATAAAAAATAGGCTAAATTTGATGCTTTCACTATTTAGATAACCTAGGCTTATGTACTTATTAGTTTCTTAGGACCACCATAACAAAGTACCATAAACCGGGTGACTTAAAAACAACAGAAATGTATTGTCTCACAGTTTTGGAGGCTAGAAATCTGAAGACAATGTGTTGGCAGGGCTATGTTGCCACCGAAGGTTCTCGGGGAAAGATCCTTCCTTGCCTCTTACAGCTTCTCAGCTTCTGGTAGGCTCAGACATTCCTTGGCTTATGGTAGCATAACTCCAATTTCTGTCTCCATTTTCACATGGCCATCTTCTCCTTTGTGTCTTTCTATGTCTTCGTCTGGTATTCCCAATCCTCCCGTGTTTGTGTGCGTGTGTGTGTGCATGTGTGTGTGTGTATGTGTGTACACATGAGCATGCCCAAATATTCCTCTTTTTATAAGGGCACCAGTTATATTGGATTAAAGGCCCACTCTGCTCTAGTACAACCACATCTTAACTAAATCTGCAAAAAACCCTATTTCCAAATATTCTCATATCCTGAGTACTTCAAAGTATCTTTTTTAACAATGCCTAATTATGAAAGACAACTATTGTGGGAGTGAAAAATCTGATATTTAAGTGAATGGATGAGAATTTTTCACTAGGGAAACCATATTTACCCTAAAAATATCTCAATTACATATTTGTTTCAAGCTAGTACCGTATTGTGTGGACATTTCTAGCCAAAACATTTGTTTGATTTCTAAACAGCCAAAGGGGTCTGTTGCTGTGGTGTACCCAATTGTCATATTTAAAGCAATTAATAAATACCAGAGTGTTCTAAAAACATTTTGTCAATCAGTGCATGTACTGAGATGGCAGAGCTACCCCACCATTCCTCAACTGCTATGAGAAAGAGAAGTTAAATTTGTCTCAATAAAGGCCTGACATTTTAGGGTCTGTGTTCCAGCCTTTAAAATATACACTACCAAATACATGCTGTCTTCTAATTATGAGAGGAGCTAACCACTGAATTGCCCTAACAGGAACCAAATAGTAGGGACAAAGACCGAGAATGGCTCCACACACTTTTAATATCATGAACGAGGGCTAGTAGAGACATATTTTAGTCAGATGATGTTTTTATTCTCTTGCCTTTTTTAGAGCTTTATTGAAAATTATTCTTTTAATGATATCTGATATCCCAATAGAGGAGTAAGATTATTAGCTTTCACCATGAAGATGTTTCTAAACTCATTAAAGAGCATATCAAAGAAAGTTTAAATAGCAGTTTATTCCTTTAAATCACCCTAAAACACTTCAACCTGTTTTCGTTTCAATAAAATGTGTTATATCGTGTAGTATCTCTAGACTACAGCAGAAATTCTTTACTTTGGGTTCAGAAATAGCTTCAAGAAATCCAAACACTTTTTAAAAATTACATGTAACTTTTAGCATATTTGTATATGTGGACATTTTTCTGGAAAAAGGATCCTGAGCCTTGATAGGATTCTCAAAAGAACTTGTGACCAAGTCCCCACATCCTTAACAACAAAGATGTTGTTAAGGATAACAACATAACAATCAAAACGGTTAAGAGCAACACAACAAAAGGGAATACTTACCTGGATTTGCAATCCATCACAGATTAAATTGCAGATATGCAAATGGATCTATTTCACAAAGGAAATATGGTTTCTAATATGTAAAATTACATTCAGGACAATATTTTAATTTTGTGATATACATATTTTTTGAGAACCATATTATTGCTTCATCAAAAAACATTTGCTTTGGCCAGATGTGGTGGCTCATGCCTGTAATTCCAGCACTCTGGGAGGCCAAGGAGGGCAGATCACAAGGTCAAGAGATCGAGCCCATCCTGGTCAACATGATGAAACCCTGTCTCTACTAAAACATAAAAAAGGAGCTAGGCATGGTGGCAGGTGCCTGTAGTCCCAGCTACTTGGGAGGCTGAGGCAGGGGAATTGTTTGAACCTGGGAGGCAGAGCTTGCAGCGAACTGAGATTGTGCCACTGTACTCTAGCCTGGCGACAGAGTCAGACTCCATCTCAAAAACGAACAAAAAATATGCTTCAAATATGCAATGCTTAAAGAGACATCTTTGACATTTCTTAATTTATTTTACTGAATCAAAATTTTCATAAGCATCCATGAGAATTCCATTTATCCATTTTCACTTTTATAATGAAAGTAAAAGATAGAATATAATTCAAGTTAGAGGACTGTTCTTTGAAGATACTTAAGAAATATACCAGTTTCCTAAAGTGAGGCACTTGTGACTACTTTGTGAAAAAGAAATTAAGACCTTTGTAGAAAGGTCTAAATGATGTAAACCAGTGGTTCTCAAAGTGTAGTCTCTGGATCAGCAGCAACAGCATTACCTGAGAACTTGTTAGAAATGGAAATTCCTGTTCCAGTCCCATCCCAGATCTACTGAATCAGAAACTAGGGCTAGAGATTGGTGTTTTAACCCTCCGAGTGATTTTTATGATCTTTACAGTCTGGCATATAAGCAAACCAAGACACTGCTGGGCACTTACCATTACTTGTATAGACTGTGAATTTAATAGTTGCTACTATTTCATTATTATCCAGGGTGTCACACTCAAAAGCCAAGGGGTGATTTTCCCTGCGTACTTCTAGGATTGCTGAATCATTTTCAAGTACAATAGATTGCTATTTAAAAAGAAAAAAATAAAAAAGTATCAACATTCTTCATGTACACTCACCAGGAAACAATTTATTTCCCTTAAGGAAAGGAGGGCTACTTAGCCTAGTTTAGTAATTAATAATCTACATGGATTTTCAGTCAGACAGTCCAGACTTCAAATCCCAACCCTACCACTTCCTGCCTGTGTAACTGTGGACAAGTTACTCACTGCACCTCAGTTACTTACTTGTAAAAATGGATATAATGATAGTGATTACCTCATGAAATTGCTATATAGATTAAAAAAGGCTCTAGCACTCAGTGTCACGTCTGGCACTTAATAAACCCTTAATTAACGTGACCCACTGTTATCACTATACAACTCCTATATAAACTAATAAAAATCTTGCTTCCAAAATGGAATACTTTGTATAAAATGGACGTCTTAAAGTTCTGATTACAGCTGGCCCTTGGACATATGTAAAGTCTTAGTCCTGCTAAATAATGAAAAATTTTAAATTCCAAAATAATAAAATTGTATAATTCTTAACTTCATTTTGGCAAACTGCTTTCAAAAAGAAAGTTTTCTGAAAGCCATCAGAATTGAGAAGCAAATTTTATTACTCACTATAAAGCACAAGATTACATCCATTCATTACTCACTTGGTCTGGCCTTAGAAGTTTCCACATATATCTGAAACGATTTACAGGAGATGTGTGTATACATGCCAGTTTAACACTTCCAAGACTTTCTGAAATTGGCTTACCCCCTGAAAAAAATTAAATACAGAAATATGATTGGGCCATTATAAATTGCTTTATACACGATACTCTTTTTTTTTTTTGAGACAGGGTGTGGTTTTATTGCCCAGGCTGGAGTGCAGTGTGCAGTGGCATGATCTTGGCTCACTGTAACCTCTGCCTTCTAGGCTCAATCCATCCTCCCACATCTGCCTCCCAAGTGGCTGGGACTATAGGTACATGCCACCATTCCTGGCTAATTTAAAAAAAAATTTTTTTTTTTTTTAGAGATGGGGTTTTACCATGTTACCCAGGCTGGCCTCAAACTCCTGAGCTCGAGTGATCCTCCTGCCTTGGCCTCCCAAAGTGCTAAGATTACAGCTGTCACAATACTACTTTAAAAAGCCACCTCCAGTTTTAAAAATCAACTATCTGCCGGAAGTTATCAAACTTATAATTGGGAGTTTGAGTGTAGAGGAACAGAGGACTGATGGATGCAAAGATAAAGCCACCAAAAGGAGCATGTAAGGAGACACCAGGGCTCTCTACTCTTTATGCAGAATAAGGTGTAAAGAATAAACAAGGGCAATCGACTTAGTGATCTGTTAGACTAAACTATGATATCTATTGATGGCTTCCAATATACTGGTTAGGGACTCCCAATAGAGATACCAAAATTTCAGAACAGTGTAATTTGATATAGAACAGCTTTCAAAGTTCTCAATTTAAAGTTTACCAATCTACTGATAAAATGCCATGACCAAAGAGTCAAAAAGCATTTCAACACAAGATAGCCTCAACTCCAGACCCTATATACAGTAAGGCTCCAGTGTATTACAGAGAATATATGTTAAATTTTAGAAATCTCTGAAAAAATGTAAAGCAAAATCAGAAAGTTACTCAGAACTATAACTGTTTAAAAAATTGGAATTTTAAATTTTATGATTTCCTTTCAGTATGCCAACTGGTTGCCTCCTTCTATTCAGTGGCAATCTGAGGTGAAAAATATTTTCACAGAGTAAACTCTTCCCCACTGCTTCCCTCCAATACATAATTCAACTCACAGCCACAATCTATTGGTCCACGGCATTCTTCTACCCGTACAATACACTTGGATTCACCACCAGGGCATCCATTTGTTAATAAAACTTCTCTAATGCCAATACCTTTGGTTAAAAAAAAAAAGGCAAATGTTAAGAGAAAAACTAATTCCAGAGTCCCTTCACTTTCCCACCTAGGTCTTTTCTTGAGATTTTTCTTCTAATTTCAGAAATTAAGTTCCTAAATTCAGAATGAGAATACTTAAAATTTTGTTGGCTCTTCATTTTGAATTATTTCCTAAAACAGCATTTTCTGGTGTGTTACATGAAACACTAGTTCCTCCGGTTACCATAAAAAAAAGGATTCCAGGATCATACACATTTGAAAATGGTACATTAAATAAAATTAAAGAAACTGCTTTACTACAGAATTTTGGGGGAACTTTTAATATGTTAGCAAATTAATATGCTATTGTGTACATTTTCATTGATCTAAGATGTAAAATTTTTACATTTTAACATCTTTTAAATCAGAATACATTTTATACATTTGATAACATTTCATAAATTAATCAGCAGTATTTTTCCTTTATAGACTACATAAAGTGTAAGTCTATAAAGTCTTGGATTTGATGAAATACAGTGGTATACAATCACAAATTTATTTGACCATGTAACTTTTTGGGGAAGCATGAAGGGAGCTTCTGGAGGAAAATTAAAAATTGCACTTTACCATAAATGGTGCTGTTAAATATTTAGATTGGTAAAATGTCTGCATTAAATATAGAGGAGAAAACCTATTAATGACCAAATATCCATTTCCAACAAGATGCTCTCTTTAGATTGTCATGCTTTTTTTGTAACAAGAAATTAATTTTCCTAACTGATCTCAGAATTCCAGAAAATGCCTCCCATCACCAGATTGAGAGAAATAACAAAATGCTAGATTAGCTACATGTTGAACCATGTCCCATGTTAAGGCAGGCTAAGAAAGAGTCCGTTTTTACCTCCTTATCTACCAGACTTCCACTTCCGGCCCCTCTAAGATGTTATCTCAGAGGGAAAAGGAAAGTCGATGACTAGAGTTGTTTTATAACTGCTTCTCAAACTTGATGGTGCGTGCAAATCACCTGGAGATCTTACTAAAATGCAAATTTTGATTTAGCTGTTTTTGAATGGGTTTGAGATTCTGCAGTTCTAACAAGCTTCCAGGTGATATTGACGCAGTTTGTGGACCACACTTTGAATAGTAAGGGAGAAGACTCCGCATGAAACAAGAAAATGGAAGGATGGAAGGAAGAAGGTCTTTGGTTAAGACAGATGACTGAGAATGGCTAAAGTATGGCTCCACTTGAATTTATAAAAGATTCTTTTTTTTGAGATGGAGTCTCACTCTGTCACCCAGACTGGAGTGCAGTGGCACGATCTCAACTCATTGCAACCTCTGCCTCCTGGGTTCAAGTGATTCTCCTACTTCAGCTTCCTAAATAGCTGGGATTTACAGGCGTGCACTACCATGCCTGGCTAATTTTTGTATTTTTAGTAGAGATGAGGTTTCACCATGTTGGTCAGGCCGGTCTCAAACTTGGATGACCTTATGATCCACCTGCCTCGGCCTCCCAAAGTGGTGGGATTACAGGCATGAGACACCACACCTGGCCTGAAAGATTCTTTAGAAGCACAGTCTTAATTCTGAAGTGCATAGTGTTTTGTTTGTTTTTGATTTTGTTTTTTGGGAAGAAGTCTTGTACCGTTGCCCTGGCTGAAGAGCAGTGGCGCGATCTCAGCTCACTGCAACCTCTGCCTGAAGTGATTGGCCTCCCAAGTAGCTGGATTACAGGTGCTCACCCCACCATGCCGAGCTAATCTTTTTTTTTTTTTTTTTTTTTTTTTTCGCATTTTTAGTAGAGATGGGTTTTACTATGTTGGTCAGACTGGTCTTGATCTCTTGACTTTGTGATCCACCTGCCTCAGCCTCCCAAAGTGCTGGGATTACAGGCATGAGCCACCGTGCCCAGTGTGCATAAATATTTTTAAAGCAGGTATTTTATGTACTTATTTACTTAGCTAAATATAGTTCACTGAGATGCATGTAGGTGTGAGATTTTCTATAATACCAAGTAACACCTAAAAATCTGCCTGGATATAAAAAAACTTTTTGACTGCTAAAATATTGTTTCAGAAGTTAAACAGTATTTTCATCAAGGCATTTTTCTCTTCTAGTTCTAAATTGAAAGGTTTTCAACATTTTAGGCATGGAATACTGCTTTTTCTGGTTTATTTTTTCCTTATTACTTATTACCATCTGAAACATAACATGTTTTACGTATTTATGTGTCCACTCTTACTAAAATATGCATTGCTTGGGGGCAGAGAGTTTTGCCTACTTAGCTCATATCCCTAGCATCTGTAACAATGCCTGGCATATAGCAGGCAAACAATTTTTAAATGGAAAAAAAATCATTTGAGTGAATAGAGTTTCTAAACTTGTCTTTAAATAATAGAAAACAATGTCAATTATTTGAACTATCATAAAAATAATTCTCTAACTGTGAAAATTTCTGAACTATGCAGCTAAACAAAGACGTAAACTACAAATAAATAATTGCAGGCTTCCTATGTGGATTTCTCTCATTTTATGACTCTGACTTACTAAGAAATGAAGGTTAAATTAAAAAACAGGTTAACACAATTTTAAGAGATAGAAAGAATAGTGGTTGCCTGGAGCTGGGAGGAGGAAGAAATACAGAGTTAGTGTTTAATGGGTATTTCAGTTTGACATAATAAAAAAGTTCTAGAGATGGGCAGTTGTGATGGTTGCACAAGAATGTGAAATGTGCTTAAGTCCACGGAACTGTACATTTAAAATGGCTAAAATGATAAGTTTTATGTTGGATGTATTGTACCACAATTTTAAAAAGCTTCTCCAAATAAAAACAATTCAGGTGTGATTTTTGACATCCCCACCTCTGTGAAATTCATTCTGATCTAGACTAGAGCTGCATGAATTTTGTCTTCTTATAATCTGATGATTGTCCCCTTTTCCCTCTCACCACTGTTTTCTTTCCAAGGCAGATTCTATTTAGAATAAACTTAATTTCATTGTGAATTGTCTATGGTCTTCTCAGCACCCTGGTCTACAGCACTGGTTATCAAAGGATAGTCCTCTAACTAGCAGCATCAACTTCATTGTAAACTTGTTAGAGAAATTTTATGTCCAATTTCTATCCGTGGAATGATCAGACTAAGTCATATTCTTTGAATACTATCCTCCCAACAAACCCAATACTTCTTTTCTCCAAAACATGACACATAAATTGGAGAAATGTAGAATATATAATGGACTATTACAAATAAGTAAATTCTTGATAAATTTGCCAACACAATATGTGGGAAGACATCTGTGAGATGCACTGGAAAATCTTTCATCTTCTGAACATCTGTGAGATAGAGAAAATTTTACTTTGCCAAAAAAATATAGGGAGCTGGCTTAAAATAAGATTTAGAGATTACAGACTGAAAATATCTTACAGTTTAAAGCAATCAGTCTGAGCTTTGTATATACACTGTAAGTATTAGAAACAAAAGATGCATGAAAGTGCACAAGTTACAAATAAAAAGTTGCACACTATCTGCTTTTACCTTTCCTCCCCCCAACCCCCGCCCCAATTACAACATGGTTTATTCATCTGCTCAATACTACTTACCACACGTAACGGTGCACATTCCAAATTCTACTTCTTTGACTACGTTCCTATTTGAAACTAAACATAAAGGGTAAAGATACATTATTTAATTATATGAAAACTTTTCTAAGTGAAACACCTCTTATTTGGAGATCAAAAACGTGTAACATATGGGAAGCAAATATTTTTTAAAATCAGAAAGCAGTGACATTCTTAGTACTGTTAATGTCTAAATCAAAAGAATCTCAAAGCTCTAAAGAAGTCCATCAAATCAGGAAATAACCTAATAGGAAGGTTTATATTTAAACTTTGTGTATACCTTAAAATTTTTTTCATCAGTTGACATATAGTGAGTTAAAATTTGATAAAGGGTCAAAAAAACACACAAAGGCCTATCAGTTCTAAAAACTAATTTTTTCCTATTCTCCATTTTCCAAAATTGAGAATATAATTTCCATTCAAAAAGAAGTCATTAACCAGCATTCATTAAAATGATAAAAGTTATAGATTAGTTCTACTCACTTCCCAGGTGAAGATGGTAAATTCAAATATTTCTAAGAATTTATTTCAACACTTTAGCAGGTTAGTATAGGAACATATCACTATTTAAGAAATTAAACTTTGTTGGTTCCAAATCATGTTTCTCTTTTTCTAATCATTCTCAAGTTTGGCATAGAATTCCACTAGCTATAGCATATAAGCAATTATTCAGCTTAAATTAGGACCAAAATCTCAATAGAAAAAAATATAAAGTGAGGTGTTAGAAGATGACTTTTTATTTTTTTAAATTTTAGAAGATGACTTTTAAAAGGCATTGTACCCTAGGACAACAAATCCATGGAAAACACATTGAACTGGAGTCCAAAGAGCTGCTTCTATCACTAATTAGCTGTTTGTGTTTGAGCAAATTAATTAAATGCCGTCAGGCTTAGTTAACCCTTCTGCAAAATTTGGAAAGGAAAATCCATCTCATTTGATTGTTGTAAGAATTAAATAGGATAATGTGTGTGAAAGCATTCTATAAACTGTTTAGTACTACAAACATACTTAAGATATAATTATCCAATTTAAACCCATTTTGTACTTAATAATATAATGCTAAGATTTTTTCCTATTTTGATTATAGTAAAACCTCAATAGTTTCATAAACACTTATATTCTGTACTTACAAGCACCAAATACAGTTTTTTGTTTTTGTTTTTATTTCTTTTTGAGACAGAGTCTATCTCACTCTGTTGCCCAGGCTGGAGTGCAGGGGCATGATCTCAGCTCACTGCAACCTCCACCTCCCAGGCTCAAGTGATTCTTATGCTTTAGCATCCTGAGTAGCTGAGAATATAGGCATGCACCACCACGCCCAGCTAATTTTTGTATTTTTAGTAGAGACAGGGTTTCACCATGTTGGCCAGGCTGGTCTCGAACTCCTGACCTCAAGTGATCCACCAGCCTCAGCCTCCCAAAGTGCTAGGATTACAGGTGTGAGACACTGTGCCCAGCCCCAAGATAGCTGAATACTCAGTAAGCACCTGATGCACATAAGTAAATCAATATTGACTTTATTAAGTCATTTCTTTAATAAAAATTTAAAAAGAACATCATGATTTAGACTATCATGATGATCCATTTTGAATTGTGGAATACTTAGACACCTTCTACTGGCACATTATGAGATACAAATTAAAAACCAAATCCTGAACACAGAAAGCAAGGATAACAGAATGAATGCTACACTACTTTTAAATATAAACTTTTTTTCAAAAACCGTTAGTCAATCACTACTTATTCTACTTTGGGAAAGTTGTTCAATTTCTTCCAACTCGTTTCCTTAAAGAAAAAAAAATGAGATTAAATAAAGTCTCTAAAGTCCCTTTCAGCTTTAATATTCTATGATATATTTAGTGTCCCTTAGATTACCCAGTAACTTTTTTAAAAAATGGGAATCCTACAATGGTGGGTCAGGAAAAATTTATGTAACTGATCTTCACTGTGGCATTTGTCAAAATTTCCTGTTACAAACCTATGAGTAGTAAGAAAATATATGATCTAAATGTCAATAAAGTTTTATGTGTAACTGTTTAAACTTTAAGACCACAGATGTTAATTAACTAGTTGGTATCAATATGGTAGGAGTGATGTGTCACAGGGCTCTGTCCTGTTCCACATTTTTATTAATGACCTGGAAAATGATGCTGTTATCATGCTGACTGAATCTAAAATTCTGCAAAGCTAGAAAGGATAGAAAATACATTTGATGATATATCTGGATCTAAATATGACAGAGTAAAATAATGGGCAGATCTAACAAAATGAAACTTTGCAGGAATAAAGTCCTTCACATACAACTGAAAAGTCAGCTGTCCAAAACTATTTTATGGGTTGTCTTAATTTGATAGGACAGTTAAAAATGAGTGGAGAATACAACAATGAATTCAATAGGAGTCAAATATGTGCTGAGGCTTCCCTAAAAATATACTGGGTCTTAGACTACACTAATAAAAGCCTGGCATCCACAGTGATGTGGATAATGATCTTGCTCTTTCAGCTGTGGCCAGGTCCTGAAATGTTGTCTTTAGTTCTGGACAGCACACAGTAACTCTGGGTTATCATCAAGGTACAAATTTTAGTTTTTCAGTTTCTGAGAATTGATTTGTTAGGCTGATATTTTATGACTTTTATCCTTCCTTAGAAGCATACCAAAGACAAAAGGAACATATATTTGTATAGGATAAAACCCATTGTATAGAATACAACTTTCTATTTTGCAATTATTGTGTAGGTCTATCAGACCCTTTTTATAAATCTAAGGCCATTCCTGTATAAAAGATATAAGATATATTTAAAAGGTATATTAAAGTGTATACAAGGCATAACAAAAGTATAAGGATATAAATCTAACATCTTAATGATTTTTTCTTTATCTTGAAACATTGTGATATTTCATCATCCATAATGATGGTATTACTCATTATTTTCAAGTACACTTTTTAAATGACTAAAATTTAAAAATGAAAGAATGATTGGAATTGCCTAGAAAACTAATGTAATTGTGAAATAATTACACTAACACAGGCTATTACAACATCCTGTGTTTTCATATTGCTTTGCCCAAGGTATTGCATCATCTTTCAAAATGTAAAAGAAGTCTAGAGGTATCCTCCTTGTAGTCTATTTTTGGCTTTTATTGAACACAGTTGAGATCTCACAATTTTTTATTTTTGGCTCATAATGGCAAAGAGCAGAAAACTGACAGAGAAAACCATTTCACAATTATTGAACAAATCAGAAGATGAAGAGACAGAAAACACTTTAGATGCTAATGATAATGAAATTAATTGTATAAGCAAAATCTCAATGAGATGATGATATCTTAGATGAATATACTAAATGAATTTCCTCTAACTTAAGAATTTATGTGTAAACATTACATTTCTGGGGATGAAAAGAATATATGGTATTATCATGTCATTAGCCTTTCAACAGGAAAGATTTGATCCTGAAATATAGTGTGACAGTAACTCATACCATACTGCTATGCTAAAAGGATGTGGACAATATTCTTTCTTTTTTATAATGGTTATGCAGCAACATTATTTGCCAAGGTTTGTAAATGAACATATTGTGATGAAAGATATGTATATAAAGGTGACTGAAAGAAAAGATTATGTAAAAATGAATAAAATTCATTGGATCAATCATTCTAATGGGTGTTTATAAATCTAAAGATGAAAATATTTTCCAATTATGAAGAAAAGATGGCTTTCTCTTTAACAAAATATGTGCCTTTGTAGTTTTCAAAGGTGTTGGTCTTTTTTTGACAAGTGCAAAAAGAACCAGGATTAATGATAAGCTAGAATCTATTAAAGACGCACTGAAAATCTGGAATCAGTATTAACATGATGAATGCATTCCAGGTTCATGCTTAATCACTGAACACTCAGTTGCACTCAAAGTACTTTGCCGAGGGTACATACACCTTCAAAACTAGGAGATATGGAATAAAAATTTGAATTTTTCCATGTTTAAATTCTTATTGAAATTTCTAACAAAGTTGTTTTCACTATTCCTTTATTCTTATTTGTAAACTATTTTTAAATGACTTAAAAACAATTTAAGGCTCCACTGAATAGTAAATGGGGATGTTTCTACTGATCTACTGAGGGTTAAGGGGACAGTGCAGGCCAGGCACAGTGGCTCATGCCTGTAACCCCAGCACTTTGGGAGGCTGAGGCAGGTGAATCTGGGAGGCTGAAGCAGATGAATGACGAGGTCAGGAGTTCAAGACCAGCCTGGCCAAGATGGTGAAACCCCGTCTCTACTAAAAATACAAAAATGAGCCAGGCACAGTGGCAAGCGCCTGTAATCCCAGCTATCCAGGAGGCTGAGGCAGGAGAATCACTTGAACCCCATGGGGCAGAGGTTGCAGTGAGCTGAGATTGTGCCACTGCACTCCAGTCTGGGAGACAGAGTGAGACTCCATCTCAAAAAAAAGGGGCAGGGGGTGCAGTGGCGATAGGACAGTACAAATTTCAATAATGGTCCTGGAAATTTTCAAACCTCTAACACCTCAGATGTTTAAAGTTTTGGATTCTTACTCTCCCCAGGAAAAAGCACCTATGCATGGAATTGTATGTACTAAATCCCAGAAAGTAATGGATTCCTTGAAGTCCGTAAAAGAGAAAACTGAGACTCTGCAAGGATAAGTAACTAACCTACATTTTAATTTGAATGTAAGACATTGTAAGTTTATTGTCTGAGGTTAGCCTAATATTTAGCATTTTATAGCCAGAAGTATTTCTTGACCAGTTTAATACTAAAATTGTTAATCCAATTACTTTAAAGAGAATGAAGCAATAGCTACTATGCTTTAGAACATGTTCTCGTCTTTCCTAGTCATCTTTCTTTTTCACATTTCCGAAGTCAAGGATCTTTTTAAGCTCTCTGTATTGTAATGTTACAAGGCCGTGCTAACCTCGATCCCACTATTAACCTCAAGACAGTCCATTTCTTTCTGTTGGTGCTGAGGGTCAATATCAGGAAATAAAAGAAAGGCTAGCAAACATAGTAGTCACTCTGTATGTACAGACTAAAGAGATGTGAGAATGCAAACGATATTAAAAGAACCTCAAGTGGGTCATTTACAAGGGAAGGGAATCATCCTTCTTGAGAAGGCAGCAAACTTGCAGCTGACCTTGTACCTGCTAGAATGTGAGTTACTAATCAATATGACATGTACAACAGCTTGTCAAGTTTTATTACTTAATGAGCCAGCAGAAAAAAAGCAAATGTATGTACCAAGCAGAAGTTCATTGTTCCTTTGGTTAACATGTAGCATCTAACAAAGCCACTAGCTGGATCCCTTAACAGGTGTTTTCTACTGCTCCCTTCCTTTGTCTGAGGCTGCACATACCAACTGAACACCACGATGCAGAGGTGCTCAAGACAAGGAGCTGCAGGAAGCTGCTATGGGGCTTCTGAGCAGCTTTGTCGACACACTGGGCTATCTAGATGTGTCATCGTAAAGGGGGATTCTGAATTCCATTGCACCTCCAAGTGCAAATGTGGAAATCAAGCAATGTGGAACTTGGGGGGGAAATCTACTATGGAAAGGGAAAATGACTGCAAGAGGAGTCAAAATTAATCCTCTTGGTGGAAGCCTACCTCCAACCCTTAAAAAATATATTTTTTCCCTTGTCCAAAGCAATATTTAGAAGTATTTCCATAGCAATTTCTACATACGTGCTTATCTGTGTATCTTGCTGTGGCCTGGGAGAATGAACACATTCTTCTCCAAAGCCTTAAGATGCAAGAAACAGACAAACTCCGGGATGAGGCATGCGAGAGAGCTCTCTGGACGTTAACACGGATAATTCTCCCTGTTTTCTGGCAAAGAGCAGGCCTTCGCTCCGTCAAGAGAGGCCTCCGCCTGCCCGCCAAGGGGGCTCCCGCCCTCACCATCCTCCTCGGTTTCAGGTGCGGCGTCGTTCTCCGCGGTCTCGCTGTCGTTGTTCTCCATCTCCTCCTCGCCCTCGCCCGGGCCTTCGTGAGCTAGGCCGGCATCCGGGACGGCGGCGGTGACGTTGGTCCCTCTCGCGGACGGGAGGCCCGCCAGGAGCAGCCAGCCGACTGTCAGCAGCAGCCCGACGGAGCAGCCCGTGCCCCCGGGGCTCATGGTTCTCGGCCCCGAAGGCCGTCCGAGGCGCAGTTCAGCCGCGTCTCCTGAGAGCAGGTGCGTCCAAGAGAGGTGCGACGCCCCGCCCGCAGCCACCTGGCTCCGAATCCCCCGTAGCGCCCAGGCAACCATTGAGGCGTCACGGTTTGTCACCACCTTCCGTCCGCGAGGCCGCGCCGGATTTGGGCGCCTGGAACACGCGCGGAGCTGGGCGGCAGGGGGCGCAAGCCGGAACGCGACGAGGAGCCGCGTGCGTCAGGCCCCTAGGAGGCGATGGTGCCCTTCCCCGCAACCGGAAGTTCCTGCCCAGGGCACTTCCTCCGGCCTTCTCGGTGTGCTCCCTCTGCCTCAGCTGATGGAGGGACCCTTCAGCCTCTTCTTTCACCCTGCCTGCTTTCGTCTAAGACTTTTTTTTTTTTCCATACATTATGTTTACCCTTCCTCAAACTAGACTTCTTAGCCCTCACATACTCTGCGTGACTTGGTTTCAAAATTTCTTATCCAGAATATCCAATTTGGGATGTATTGAGAAGGACTTGATTTCTTCCTTGGGATTAGAATAATAGACTTTGAGTAGGAAGAAATTTAGAAATCATCTGATAATCCAGACCCCTCATTTTTAAGTGAGTAGATTAAGAATCAGAGAGATTAAATGACTCACCCAAAACCATCCTGCAAATTATTTACCAAGCTGGAGTTCACAGCCACATCTCCTGAGTGCTCTCTTGATGATCAGTAATTCTTATGATTCAAGGTTAACAACAAAGAGGCTTTTAGTGGGGGTGATTGGGAGTTCAAGTGCTGAAAAGTTAGGGTTGACTTTTTGATTCTGTTATTACAAATTTTATCTCATCTAGTAGTCACAATATAGTTGTTTGTTGTTGTTTTTGAAAAGAAACATAGGGTGTCATACTTTGAGGCTTAATGTTTAAATTCCTATGACAACTGAGATGGAAGTGAACTTGCATATACTCTGGCTTTGGGGATATTTGAATATCTCGTCTCAGCAGACGTAACAGATAAGCAGGTAACAGAAAAGTATTAAGAGATTCTTCAGAGGCACTTATTTGTAACAAAATAGGTTGTTTGAAGCAGAAGTTGAAATTTTTTTATTTGAACATTTTCTCCGGCAAAGGCTTCTAGTTTTGAAAACACAAGGACTGCTAAACATCCTCGGTATTAAGGTTCGAATTATTATTGGTGAGAAGTCTCTGGCACTTGACAAGATTATCAAGGACATTAACATGGGAAATTTAGAGATGATCTTGAGAAGTAAAGGCCTTTGTTCATGTCTAAATAAGTCAAAATTTTTCTGTTTTGAATCCTGAGAAAAATAAGTAAAAAATTATGTCATCAAACACAAACTTTAAAAAGATGATATATAATATTGTCACTGGCAAATTGTTGAGTGTTTCAAAGTCAATTTTAGGATCCATTGCTTCCTGAATATAGTATCCTTTTTGAGCAGAGAAAGTCCTATAAACTCTAAAGTATGTAATTTGACTCAATGAAACATGAATAATCTCATAAATAAACAGTTCCAAGGGGAGTCCAAAAAACCTGAAAGATTTAACACCGAAATAAAGATTATTGTCTCTAATAACAGCAATATAAATCACCTATAAAACAGTGTTACTCATATAAGTTATAAGAAAAAGTATAACATCTGTCCTCAGCAAACTTTTACTGTCTCTCTAATACTCTCTCTAACCACAAATAAATGAAAATAAGTGTTTAGCCAGAAGGGAGGTCACAGAATCTAGAGGAACTGACCCTACTGTGACCTGCAGAGTAGGAATTCCACCCTCAATCCCTGATATGCTCCCCTGACCCAACTCATCGTGCTAGGAACTAAGCATTTCCACTCCCATCTCCAATTTCCAAGGGGTGGGGATTAGAGCCCAAATTCCTCTGCCCCACTCTGCCCAAACATAGCTCACCTATCCTGGTCTGACCTTGCTTTGATTGGCCTCATTTGGCATGCAAGAAAATCATTCCTCTATCCAGTCTCTGCACTACCTACCCTTGAAGACTTTGTATTCTGAAAAGGAAGACCAATTTGTGTGTGTGTGTGTGACATAAGCACAAGATAATCAAGGCCTGAATAAAGGATCACCATAAAAATGAAAAGAGACATGAATGTGAGAGAAATAACAAAGGAAGGATTAACGAAATAGAATGACTGGCTGCCTAGGCTGGATGAGGGAGGGAGAGAGGGAGCAAATAAAGGGAATTAGGAAAGTCAGTGAATATTTAAGCAGGTTACGTTGCAGGTATCAACAGAAGTCAAGTGTAAACATACAGTGGGCAACCTGAGATGACCACATACCCAAAATAAGATGAAAACCACTGATACATGCCACAAGCATGAAAAATACACACACACACACACACACACACACACTCAGTTAATATAATGTTCTAAGTACTGCTGTAACATTAGAAACTTTACAGTGATATTTATGAAGATAATTGGCATATAAAATTGATTTTGGCTTTAATATGCTTGATTTGGTAAAAAGCATTCTCCATAGTAATCCCCCAGAGAGAAGGCTCTCAAAGCACTCTTGCCATGTTTATAACCTTTAGAGGAAAAGAGGTTTCTCTTTCTGGAGCAAGATCCCAGAAGCAGGATTTCTCCCCTGGCTTTCTGTTTCACACCTCTACCTCTGTTGTGTCCTCATTCTCTGTCAGTCGTTTAAAACTGTATTGCTACACAATGGAAGAATTTTGTGGTAGAAATGGAAAACCAAATACTGGATGTTCTCATTTATGAGTAGGAGCGAAGTTATGGAAAGACAAATGCATGTAGAGTGGTATGATGGACATTGAAGACTCAGAAAGGGGGATGGGGTGTTAAAAATTACCTATTGGTACAATGTACACTATTTGGGTTATGGGGACACTTAAAGCCCAGAGTTCACCACTATACAATTCATCCATGTGGACAAAAACCACTTGTGTCCCTAGAGCTATTGAAATAAATTTTCTTAAAAAAAGAAAACATAAAAAAATAACAAAGTATACACTTTGAGGAGTTAGAAGTTTTAACATATATATATATATATATATATATATATATATATATACACCTATAAAACCATCACCACAATCAAGATAGTGAAAATATCTGTCATACCAATAAGGTTCCTCTTCCCCTTCTCCTCCTTATATCTCCATCCTTGTCCCGAGGCAACTACTGATCTACAAGAGAACATTTTATGGAGAGAACACTACTCCTCCATTAACACGTGTAAATTCTTATTGCCTTAAGATCTTCAGAGGGGCAGGGCCTTCGTAGGCAGCTACGTTAGAGTTTTACGTCAGTGGAATCACACAATATATATTCTTTTGTGTCTGGCTTCCTTCAGTCAGCCACATTGAGATTCATCTCTGTTGTCATGTGTGTTAACAGTTAATCCCTTTATATTACTGAGTAGTGTTTCATTTGATGGATAATATCACAATTTGTTTTTCCATTCACCTTTTAGTGTCCTTTTGGGAATGTTTCCAATATGGGCTTGTAATGTTTAGAATGTTTACATCTACTCAAGAATATTGATTGGTTTCTAAAAACTAAGGATATTGGTTGATAGTTTTTCTGTAATATCTTTGTCTAATTTTGGTATCACTGCAATGCTGGCTTCATAGAATGAATCATGGTATATTCTCTCCTCTGCCATTTTTTGGACAAGTTTGTGTAGAGTTGGTCCTTTGCTTCTTTAAATGTTTGGTATAATTCACGTATGAATTACTGTCCTGAATTTTTCTTTATGAGAATTTTACCTACAAATTCCATTTCTTTAATATACCTAAGGGTGTTGAGGTTATCTGTTTCTTCTAGAGTGAGGTTTGGTAGTTTGTACCTTCCATGGAATTTATACATTTCATCTAAATTATAAAATTTATAGTGATAACAGTGTTCATAATCTTATTATCCACTTAATACCTGTAGAAACTATAGTGACATTATCTCTACAATTTTTGATGTTGGTAATCTATGCCTTCTCTTTTAGCCTGGCTAAAGGTTTATCAAGTTTATTGATATACTCTCAAAGAACTGACTTTTGATTTCAGTTACTCTATTGTTTTTATGTTTTCTAGCTTATTAATATCTGCTTTAATTTGTATTCCCTTTTCTCTGCCTACTTTAGTTTTAATTTGCTCTTCTTTCTCTAATTCCTTACAATGGAAGATGAGGTTGTCGATTTGAGATTTTTCTTATTTTTTAAATATAGGCATTAAGTGTTATACATTTCTTCCTAAGTACTATTTTAACATTAGCCCACAGTTTCTGATATGCTGTGATTTAATTTTCATTCAATTGAAAATATTGTTTAATTTTCATTTTGACTCTTTTTGATCCATGGGTTATTTTAAAATGTGGCATTTAGTTTCCAAATATTTCTTAATTTTACAGATAATTAAATTTCTGCTTTAATTGTATTATGGTCATAGAATAAACTTTGTAAGACTTGAATCCTTTTAAATTTATTGAGATTGGTTTTATGGCCTAGAATATGGTCTGTATTAGTAAATGTTTCATGTGTACTTGAAAAGAATGTGTATTCTGCTCTTGTTGAGTGGAGTGTTCTATAAACGCCAGTTAGGTCAAGTTAGTTGATAATGTTGTCAAGTTAACTATATCCTTGCTGATTTTATGTCTGGGTCTATCAATTGTTCAAAGAGAGATATTAAAATCTCCAACTATAATTGTGAATTTTTCTTTTTTTTTTCTTTTTTTTTTGCAGCTCTATCCATTTTAGCCTCATATATTTTGAAGCTCTGTTATTAGGGGCATATGTATTTAAGATCTTAATGTTCTCATGATTAATGATCTCTTTATCTTATGAAATAACCTGTTTTATCCATGGTAATATTCTTTTCTTTGAAATATATGTTTTTATATTAAAATAATCCATCCATTTTTGTTTTTTTAAACTGTTAGTATAGTATATATTTTCTTTCCATTACTTTTTTTTTTTTTTTTTTTTTTTTTTTTTTTTTTTTTTTTTTTTTTGAGATGGAGTCTTGCTCTGTTGCCCAGGCTGGAGTGCAGTGGCATGATAGTTCACCGCATCCTCCACCTCCTGGATTCAAGCAATTCTCCTGCCTCAGCCTCCTGAGTAACTGGGATTACAGGTGCCCACCACCACACCCAGCTAATTTTTGTAGTTTTGGTAGAGACAGGGTTTCACCATGTTGGCCAGGCTGTCTTGAACTCCTGACCTCAGGCAATCCGCCTGCCTTGGCCTCCCAAAGTGCTGGGATTACAGGCGTGAGCCACCGCGCCCAGCCTAAACTTTTCATTTTGAGACAATTGTAGGTTCACACACAGTTATATGAAGTATTACAGGGAAGTCCTTTGTGTGCTTTATCTAGTTTTCCCAATGGTAATATCTTGTAAAACTACAGTAAAATAGCATCCAAGATATTAACATTGATATAGTCAAGAAACAGAACATTTGTTTCATCTCAAGGACTCTTCATGTTGCCCTTTTACAGCCACACTCACTCCTCTGCTGCTCTAACTCCCTCTTTAGCCACTGACAACTACCAATCTATTTCTATAGTTGTGTCAATTCAAGAATGCTATATAAATGGAATTATACAGCATATAGGCTTTTGAGATTACTGTTTTTTTATTCCATATAATTCTCAGTCTAATTTGTATAACAATAGTTTGTTCCTTTTTATTGCCAAGTAGTATTCTATGGTGTGAATGTAGCACAGTTTGTTTAACCATTCACCTATTAGTGGACATCTGGATTGTTTCTGGTTTTTGGCTATTACAAAGTTGCTATAAAAATTCATATACAGATTTTTGTATGAATGTAAGTTTTCACTTCCTGTGATAAATACTAGGAGCACAATTACTAGGTCGTATGAAAAGTGCATGTTTACCTTTTAAAGAAACTGCAAAATTGTTTTGCAAAGTAGCAGAAAACATTTTACATTTCTGCAAGCAATATATGAGTGACCCAGTTTCTCCACTATTAATCAACATCTTTATCAACTATTTTTTTAAAATTTTAGCTGTATTGATAAGTATATAATATATTCCAAATGTTGTACTAGTCCTTTGTCAGACATGTGGTTTGCAGATATTTTCTCCCTGTCCATTGCTAGTTTTTCATCCTCTTAATAGAGTCTTTCACAGGCAAAAAAAAAAAAAAAAAAAATTCATTTTGATAAAGTCCAATTTATCAGCTTTTACTTTGCATGCTTACTTTTGTACTTTTATTTTTGTATGTTTATCTTGTATCCTTTGAACCTGCTAAATTCGCTTATTAGGTCTAGGTATTTTTGTGAAGATTCCTTGTAATTTTCTACAAGACAATCATGTCATATTCAAATAGGGAATTTTAATTCTTTCCAATCTGTATGCATTGTATTTCCTTTTCTTGCCTGACTGCACCGGCTAGAACTTTCAGTACAAGGCTGAATAAGAGTGTTGAAAGCAGATATCTTTGCTTTGTTCCCGACCTTAGGAGAAAAGTATTTAGTCTTTCACTGTGATGTATAATAGTAGCTGTGGGTTTTGTGTAGATGCTCAAGATGGGGCAGTTCCCCCATTTCTATTTTTCTGGGAGGTTTTTTAAATTAATCATTAATAGGTATTGAATTTGTCAAATGCTGTTTCTACATCTATTGAAATGAGCATGTAATTTTTCACTTTTAGACTTAATATGATTAATTACATTGATTGATTTTTAAATATTGAACCAGCTTTGCATCCTGGAATAAACTCCACTTGATTGTATTGTAATAATTCTCTTTTTACATATTGCTGAATTTGCTAATACAGTCTCAAGGATTATAAAATCCACTCATGAGAGATATTGGTCTGTAGTTTTGTTTTGTTTTCTTTTTGGTTTGTTTTGTATTGTCTTTTTTTTTTTTTTTTCAGCATAAAGCTACCTTCACAGAATGAGTTGAGAAATATAATTGTCCTTTAGTTCCAGGAGGCATTGGTTCTAGGATACATAGAGCAGTCTCTCTCTCTCTCTCTCTCTCTCTCTCTCTCTCTCTCAAACTCCAAAATCTAAGGATGCTTAAATCCTTTATATAAAATATCATGGTATTTGCATATAACCTATGCCATATCCTTTTGTATACTTTAAATCATCTCTAGATCACTTATAACACCTAATACAATGTAAATGCTATGTAAATAGTTCTTATACTGTATTTTAGTTTGTATTAATTTTTATTGTTTATTTTGTATTTGTTTCAAATATTTTTGATTTGTGATTGGTTTAATATGCAAATGCATACCCTGCAGATAGGGAGGACTAACTGCATTCCCCCTGTAGAATTTTCCAGTGAAACCATCTGGACTGGATATGTCTTTTGGGGGGATTTTTAAATTACAAAACCAGTTTCCTAAATGATTGTAGGATTATTCAAATTATCTATACCATCTTGGTGAGTTATAGTAGTTTGTCCTTTTTGAGATATTAGTTCATTTTGTCTAAAGTTGCCAATTTTATGAGTATAGAGTTCTTTTCAGCATTCCCTTGTTATCTTTTTGATGTCTGCAGCATCTGTAGTGATGGCCTCTGTTTCACTGTTGGTATCAATCATTTGTGTCTTTTTTTTCTTTGTCATTATTTGCTAGAGATTTGTCAATTTATCTTTTCAAAGAGTGAGCTTTTTGTTTTACTAATTTTCTTCATTTTCTGTTCTGAGTTTTACTCTTATCTTTATTGTTTCTTTCCTTCAGCTTGCTTTGAGTTTATCATTCTCTTCTTTTTCTATTTCCTTAAATTGGGAGCTTAAGTTATTCATTTGAGACTTTTTTCTTTGCTAATATAAGCATTTAGTGCTATAAATATCCCTCTCAGCACTATGTAAGGTGTGTTTCTCAAATTCTGATATATTTTCATTTTTATTTAGTTCAAAGTATTTTTTATTTCTTTGAGACTTCATTTTTGACCCATGGATAATTTATCAGAATGCTATTTAGTTTCCACATGTTTGGAGATTTTCCTATTTTCTCTCTGATATTGATTTCTAGTTTGATTCCATTGTGGTCAGAAAACACATTCTGTATAATTTCAAATATTTTAAATGTGTTGAGGTTTGTTTTATGGCCACGATATGTTCTATCTTGGTATATGTTTCATTGACTCTTGGGAAGACTCTGTATTCTTCTGTTGTTGAGTGGCATGTTCAATGTCAATTAGATGCTGTTGGTTGATGGTGCTATTAAGTTCTTCTATATCCTTGCTCATTTTTTGGTCTAGTTGTTCTATCTATTGCTTAGAGAGTGGTGTTGAAGTTTCCAAGCATAATTTTATATTTGCTATTTCTCCTTTCAGTTCTATCAGTTTTTGCTTCACATATTTTGCAACTTGGTTGTTCTGTGCATATACATTTAAGATTTCTATATCTTCTTTGTAGACTCTTATTTATCATTAGGTAATGTCAGCTCCATCCCTTCAACTCAGAGAGTGTGGCAGGTTCTTCCTGGCTTCACCTTCCATGCACTACAGCCTGCAAAGTCTCTCAAGGCAATATTCTGGGGCAACTGTAAGCCTACCTCATTGTTTCCCATCTGTAAGGAATCGCTGACTTCATTGCCTGATGGCCAGTGTCTTGCAAACTGTTATTTTATACTTTTTTCTGCTTGGGGGTGGGGCAGAAAAAAGAGTGAGATGCTAGACATGACAGAGTGAAAACAGTCCTTCTTATTCCACCTTTGGCATTAACCAATGTCTCAATGTATGTTCTAATGGTATTGGATCTAGTGGCTTCCCTCCCTGTCCCCTTATTTTATGAATAAAAATCTAGGAAATTCAGATATTCAGAAAGCTCCAGTTGGATACCATGAATAAGAAGTTAGTCGAACTTTATATTACAGTTCAATTATGAAATTAGATTTCTCAAATAACACTCTGAAATTTTCTTTTGGGGGCCACATATTGCAGCTTCTCTGAGCCTCATCATTTTCTACATATCAAATAATAGTTTTGATTAGTGACTAGAATTCTTCCCTGAATGTTTATTATTAACAGACGAGTACTAATGAGTAGTTTCCTTACCCAAGAATTTGGGAAAGTGGCCAGTAGATATCATTAGTAGCTATCATTATCATACATCATTTCCAGGCATTAGATAACTTTTCCAACTTTCTGGTGGTTTTTTCCCCTAGTAGATTTGGGGACAGGCCTTTATGCAGGTACTGAGTGATAATCAATTATAAGTACCTTTAAAATAAATGATTCATGTATACTTATAACCTGAACTTTACATTTGTATTTGATTTAATAAAGATGCCTCTGTAGGGAAAGCATCACAATGGCATTAGTTCCTACCCCTCTGTGAAACTTGTATGAGCACTGTATAACATGATAGGGACATTATTTGTTTTCATCAGCTGTTTCTAAGAAATTGTTCATACCAAACTTGAGACCAGTTGACTCAAATAGTAGAACAATTCCTCTTTTCCTTTTTTATCCATAGAATATAGGTGATGGAATTGTAAATACTAAATACTGTTTTGAGGTTGCACATAAAAGCTCATCTTTTATTTGATCTTTAAAGTCTTAGACTAATCTTAAACAATTGCTCTTGACTTGATAAGTAGAATATATTTATGTCCAAGAAGATATAACAATCCTAAACATGTATGCACCTAACAACAAGGTTTCAAAATATGAGGAAGAAATTGTTATAACTCAATGGATAAATAAGCAAATCCACTCTTATAGTTGGACACTACAACATCCCTCTTCTCAAGTAATTGAGAGATTAAACAAGCAGAAACTAAGTAAAGATAGAGTTGGCTTGAACAGCATTATCAATCGACTGGACCTAATTGACATTTATACACAAAAGAATACACATTGTTCTCAAGCTAACCTGGAACATTTATCAAGACAGGAAACATTCTGAGCCATAAGACACCCCATCACAGATATTAAAAAATGGAAATAATGCAAAGCATATTCTCAGACCACAATCTAATTCAACTTGAAATCAATAAAAGAATGATAGGTGGAAACTTACTCAAATATTTGAATGTTAAACAACATACCTCCACATAACATGGATCAAATAAGAAGTCTCAAGAAAAATTTAGAAATATTTTGAGAATACAGTTTATCAAAATTTGTGAGATACAGAAAAAACAGGGCTTAGAGGAAAATTTATAGGATTGAATGTGTATATGAAAGAAAAGAAAGATATAGCACCAATAACCTAAGCTTGCAACTTCAGAAACTAGAAAAAGAAGAAAAAATTAAGCCCAGAGTAAACAGAAAAAAAGAAATAAAAATTAGATCAGAAATCAACTTGGCAAGAGGAAATCAATAAAGAAAATCAACAAGACTAACACCTGGTTCTTTGAAATGATCAATCAAATCAATAAACCTCTAGCCAGACCAAGAAAAAAGAGAATACATAATATCAGAAAAAAAATAGGGGTCATAACTGCTGATCCCATGGACATTAAAAGGTTAATAAAGGAATATTCTGAACAACCCTATGCCCACATATATAACCTAGATAAATGAATCAACTTTTTCAAAGATACAGTCTACCAAAATCCACACAAGGAGAAACAGACAGTGGGAATAGACCTATATCTATTAAGGAAATTAAATCAATTATTAGTAGCCTGCCAAAACAGAAAGCACCAGGCCCAGATATGTTCACTGGTAAATTCCACCCAAAATTTAGGAAATAAATTATACAAATTCTCTATAATCTCTTCAAGAAAATAAAAGCAGAAAGAATACTCCCTAACATTTTATGAGATCAGCATTCCACCAACAGTAAAACCAAAGACATTGCAAGAAAAAGAAACTACAGACCAATACCTCTAACCATGTTTCATGAACACAGATATAAAAATCCACAACAAATTATGAACAAATAACATCCAACAGTGTATAAAAAGAATTATGCATCATGAACCAGTGGAATTTATTCCATGTGTGGTTTCAAAAATCAGTTAATTCAATTCATCACATCAACAGACTAAAGAAGAAAAAACATGTAATTTTATCAATAGGTACAGAAAAAAAATCTAAGAAAACCCAAAACACATTCGTGATTTTTTTTTTAAATTTTCTGCAAACTAGAAATAGAGAGGGACTCAACTTGATATAAAACATATATGAAAACCATACAGCTAATGTTATACTTAATGGCAAGAAGCAAGATCTACCCCTAAGATCAGGTGGGAACAGGACAAGAATGTCTATTCTTACCTCTCCTATTTAACATCCTAATGGGAAGTGTGAGCTGATACAATAAGATAAGGAAAGAATATAAAAGGTATACAGATTGGAAAGGAAAAAAAAAAAACTATATTTGTTCAGAGATGACATGATTGTCAATGTAGAAAATCCCAAAGAATCAACAACGTCAGAAAACACTAAATTTAATAAGCAATTTTAAGAAAGTTGCAGGATACAAGGTTAATATATAAATTGCTTTCTTATATACCAACAGTGAAAAATTGAAATTTGAAATGAAAACATAATGGCATTTACATTCACACTAAAAGGAAAAAAGAAATCTATGAAAATATACACAAGATTTATATGAGGAAAATTATAAGACTATGATGAAAGAAATCAAGGAAGATAACTCATGGTGAGACAGTCCATGTACATGGAGAGGAAGACTCAAACTTTTCTTTCTTTTTTTTTTTTTCTGCCAACTTCACCAGGCATGACACATTTCACCCTGCAGGGAGATATTGGCATCTCTCCCTTGGACTCTAAGTTTTTTCCCACCACTAGATCTTTGTACTGGCGATTCTCCCCTGCATGGAAAGTTCTTCCCCTTACTTCCATTTGCCTGCTTTCTTCTTTTCATTCAAATGTCTCTTTCTCCTTCTTGCAGAGATTTTCTCTGATCATTCTCTCCCAGTCTCCTTCCCTGTTACTTTCTACCAGACTATTCTATCAGCTTTCTAGCCAGTAGCACAAATGACTCAAAACCTTGAACTCGAAGACATCTCCTCACAAGGAACCATATTATCTCTGCCTTCCTGCCCTTACATTTTCCTCTTCACTCACTCTCTGAAGCCACAACAGCTTCTGTTGCTCCTCCTAAGTGTGAGGCGTCCCCAGTAGGGCCAGTGCATTGGCTGTTCTTTATCCTGAGTGGTGCTGTTCTGAGACAACCACGGGGTTCCCTGTTCTGTGAAATTCAGTGTTTTCTCAGGTGTCATCTTTTTAATAAACAGTGACACCTGAGCTCTAACTTCTAACTCCTCTAACTCCTCCTCACCTGTGCTCCATCCTTTGCAAATCTGTTTTCTCTACAGCATGAATCACTTAACTATCAACGTCATTCCTTGCTTGTCTCCTACCCTGCCACTTCCCTCAGGCCTTGAGAATGCAAGCTACTCCAGCAGGAATTTTTGTTATCTTTTCTGGTGTCTTCTAAGTGCCTAGAACAGAGTTTTGTACACAGAAGGTGCTCAATAAATGTTTGAATGACTGAAATTACTCAGCATATTGATTTACCAGTGTTATTTATCATTCCAGATTGTGACCCTCAGTGCAGGATCTGGTTCAGAGCTCTATCTACTCACTGACTGCACCCCACTATGATTGTCCCCAAATGCCAGAATACCAAAGGACAAGAGAAACATTTCCTATGAATTCCCTTTTAAATTGCTACTAAAAGGCCAGACCACAGGCTACTCCAGACCCTGCCAATCTACATGCATCACCCTAAATGTTGTAAGATGTCATTTCTTCCAAATTTGATCTGTGGATTCAATGCAAGCCAATCAAAGTCCCAGCAAGTTATTTTGTGGACATTGACAAACATTCCAAAGTTTACATGGAAAGACAAAAGACCCAGAACAACCAAGATAGTATTTAAAAAAGAAGAATAGTTGGAGCACTGACACTATCTGACTTCAAGACTTATGCACAAGCTACAGTGATCAAGACAGTGTTGCACTGGTGGGGGGAAAAAAAGACAAACATTTCAACAGAACAGAAAAGAGAACCCAGAAATAGACCCAAACAAATATCGTCAACTGATCTTTGACAAAGGAGAGAAGACAATCCAACAGAGAAAGGATGGTCTTTTCAACAAATGGTACTGGAACAAGTGGTTATCCACATGCTCCCCACCCCACAAAAGAGGAATCTAGACACTGACCTTAGGTACCTCACCAAAATTAACTCAAATCAGATGATAGACCTGAAGGCAAAATGTAAAAATATAAAACTCCTAGAAGATAGGAGTAAATCCAGAGAAACTTGGGTTTGGTGATGATTTCTTACATACAACACCAAAAGCATGATCTGTGGGGAAAAAAATTGGTAAGTTGGACTTCTAAACAAAAAGTAAAATTCTAAGCCCCTCAACCAACTAAGTGGACCCCTCTTGGCCAAGGGCATTCTAAAGTAAACCTGAAACACTAGTTCAGTCCATGATGGGAATGGGTGGTTGGACATCCCTATTTATGCCTTCCTCCCTTTGGAATTCAGGCATAGAATGACCAGCTATTAATATTAAAACAGAGACCTTAAGACTGACAAAACATATTCTCTATAGCAATAAGATACCAACATGGCAGATGCAGGATCTGAAAGAAACTATTTTACCCCAAATTGTATTTCTTTGACATTATTTTGAAATGGCTCTGCAAAGCTGTCTCCTGTGGGGGATATCTACATTCTGCAGAGAATTCCTTTTCCTTTCCAGGTTTTTGTTCCTGATCCAGAAAAGAATTAACTAAGAGTCTGGCAGCTTTTTAAGTCTAATAAGAAATATTTATTATATATTCTGTCTGAAGCCTGCCACCTGGAGGCTTCACCTGTATAAGAAGAACCTTGGTCTCCACAACCCCTTATCTTAACCCAGACACTCCCTTCTATTGATTCCGGGTCTTTAGAGAAACTCAACCAACTGCCAATCAGAAAAGTCTTTGCATGTACCTATGACCTGGAAGCCCCCCACACCCACACCTGCCACTTCATCCTTCAAATTGTCTTGCCTTTCTAGACCAAACCAATGTATATCCTACATGCACTGATTGATGTCTTATGTCTCCCTAAAATGCAAAAAACTGAGCTGTAGCCCAACCACCTTGGGCATATGTTCTCTGGATCTCCTGGGGCTGCATCACGTGCTTTAGCACTCATATTTGGCTCCAAATAAATTTCTTCAAATATTTTACAGAGTTTGATTCTTTTCATCAATAGACTTTATTAAAAATTTAAAAACTTGTCTGTGAAAGATACTATTAAGAAAATGAAAAGACAAGCCACAGACTGGAAGAAAATATTTGCAAAACACATAAGAACTGATAGCCAAAGAATTCAACAAAGAGCTCTTAAAACTCAACAATGAGAAAACAAACAACCCAACTGAAAAACAGGCAAAAGTTCTGAATGGACACCTCATCAAAGAAGATATACAAATGGCAAATAAGCATATGGAAAGATCCTCAACACAACATGTAATTAAGGAATTGCAAATTAAAACAATGCCAGTATACCACCACATAACTAAAATTCAAAAACACTGAAACACCAAATGCTGGTGAGGATGTGGAGTAAGAACTGTCATTCATTGCTGATGGAAATGCAAAATGATATGGCCACTCTGGGAAACAGATTGGGAATATTTACAAAACTAATCCTACTCTGATCATATGATTCAGCAGTTTTGCTCCTTGGCATTTACCCCAATGAATTGAAAACATGTTTATACAAAGCCTCACATGCAAATGTTTATGGCAGTTTTTGTTTTTTTGTTTATTTAAGTTTTATTTTTTTTTCTTTCCAGCTTTTTTTTTTTTTTTTAGGTTCAAAGGGTACATGTGCAACTTCATTACATGGCTAAACTGCATGTCCCAAGGGTTTGGTATTCAGATACTTTTGTCACCCAGGTAATCAGGATAATGCCTGACAGATAGTTTTTCTATCTTAACTCCTCTCACTCACCATCCTCAAATATGCCCCAATGTCTATTGATCCTTTTTTTGTGTTCATGTGTACTCAGTGTTTTACTCCCACTTACAAGTCAGAACATGCAGTATTTGGTTTTCTGTTCCTGCATTAAGTTGCTTAGGATAATGCCTCCACCTCCATCCATGTTGCTGAAAAGTCCATGATCTCATTTTTTTAATAGCTGTATGCAGTATTCCATGGTATATATGTACCACACTTTCTTTATACAGTCTGGTGTTCATAACATCTAGGTTGATTCTATGTCTTTTGTTTATAGAAGTTTATTCATAATTACTAAAACTTGAAAGCAACCAATATAGGTAAATAAACAAACTGTGGCACATCGTACAATGAAATTCTATTCAGCAATAAAAAGAAATGAACTACCTCACCGTGAGAAAACATGGAGGAAACTTGCTAAGTAAAAAAGCCAATCTGAAAAGGCTATATACTGTAAGATTATAACTATATGACAGTCTGGAAGAGATAAAACTGTGGAGACAATAAAAAGATCAGTGGTTGCTAGGGGTACAGAAGAAAGAGGTGATGAAAGGATGAATAAATAGAGCACAGGAGATTTTCAGAACCGTGAAACTATTCTATATGATACTGTAGTGGTAGATGCATGTGATACGGTTTTTGTCAAAACTCATAGAAGTGTAAAATACAAAGAGTGAATCTTAATGTAAACTATGGACTTTAATATTAATATATCAAGATTGGCTTATCATTTGTAACAAATGTACCACACTAATGGAAGATGTTAATAATAAGAGAAACCAGGAAGTGTGTTTGGATTGAGTGAGTATTTAGGAACTCTCTGGCCTTCTGCTCAATTGTCTTGAAAACCCAAAACTTAGCAAAATATATATATATATAGACATTTAGGGCAGTTTTAGGTTCACATTAAAATTGAGTGAAAGATATAGATTCCCCATCTATTCTCTACCCCAACACATGCATGACCTCCCCAGCTATCAACATCAAGCACCATAGTGGTACATTTGTTACACTCGATGAACCCACATTAGCACATCATCATAACCTAAAGTTCATAGTTTACATTAGGGCTTACCTTTGGTGATGTACATTCTATAGTTTGGACAGATGTATAATGACATGTACTATATTCAGCCTTATAGTATTGATATAGTTTCAATACATGTTGCCACCAAGTCTCATGTTGAATCTTAATTCCATTTAATTTAATCAACATTGGGGAATGTTGTAGGTGGGGCCTGGTGAGAGGTGTTTGGGTCATGGGGACAGATCCCCCCTGCTTGGTACTGTCCTCACAATAGTGAGTTCTCTCAAGATTTGGTTGTTAAAGTGTGTGACACCCCCCCCGCCAACTCCCTCTTGCTCCTGCTTTCTCCATGTGACATGCAAGTTTCCTGCTTCACCTTCTACCATAAGTAAAAGTTTCCTGAGCCCATCCCAGAGTAGATACTGATGCTATACTTCCTGTAAATCCTGCAGAACCATGAACCAACTAAATCGCTTTCTTATAAACTACCCAGTCTCAGGTATTTCTTTATAGTAATACAAGAATGGCCTAACACAGAAAATTGGTACCAGGAGTAGGACATTGCTATAAGAACACCTGAAAATGTGAAAGTGACTTTGGAATTGGGTAACAGGCAGATGGTGGAAGAGTTTGGAGGGCTCAGAGGAAGACAGGAAGATGAAGGAAAGTTTGGAACTTCTTAGACTGGTTAAATAATTGTGACCAAAATGCTGACAGTGATATGAGCAGTGAAGTCCAAGCTGCTCAGGTCTCAGAGGCAAATGAGGAACTTATTAGAAACCAGAGCAAAGGTCACCTTTGTTGTGCCCTAACAAAAAATTTGGCTGCATTGTGCCCATGCCCTAGGGAATCTGTAGAAATTTGAACTTGAGAGTGATGACCTAGGGTGTCTGGCAGAAGAAATTTCTAAATAGCAAAGTGTTCAAGGTTTGGCCTGGCTGTTTCTAACAGGCTACACTCAGAGGTAAAAGCAAAGAAATTTTTTAAGTTGGAAATTATATTTTAACGGGAAGCAGAACATGCAAGTTTGGAAAATTTGTAGCCTGGATATGCAGCAGAGAAAGAAAAAGCTTTGTGGGGAGAGGAATTCAAGCAAGTTGTAGAGCAACCACTTGCTAAACTAAAAAGGAGGCAAGTGCTGATAGCCAAGACAACAGGAAAAAGGTCTCAATGGCATTTATAAGACATTCACTGCAGCCCCTCCTATCATAGGCTCAGAGGCCTAGGAGGACTGAATGGTTTCATAAACCAGGGCTAGGGCCCTGCTGCCCTGTGCAGTCTCAGGACACTGCTTCCTATATCTCCTCTGCTGCAGCATCTGCTATGGCTCAAAGGCATGCCAGTAAATCTCTGGCGGCCCCTCCAGAAGGCAAAAGCCATGAGCTTGGGAGGCTTTCATGTGGTGTTAAGCCTGCAGGCACACACAGTGCAAGAGTAAAGGAGTCCTTTGCCTAGATTTCAGAGGATGTATGGGAAAGGCTGGGTGCCCAAGCAGAAGCCTACTACAGGGCCAGAACCCTCACAGAGAGCCTCTACTAGGGCAGTGGCAAGGGGATATGTGAGGCTGGAATCCCCACACATAGTCCCCAATGAGGCATTGCCTAGTGGAGTTGTGAGAAGGGGGCCACCATCCTCCAGACTCCAGAATGCTAGGTTCACTGGTAGCTTGCTCCCTGCACCTGGAAAAGCCACAGGCACTCAACAATCTATAAGAGCAGACATGGGGGCTGAACCCTGCAAAGCCACAGGAGTAGAGCTACCCAAGGCCTTGGGAGCCCACCCCTTATACCAGTATGCTCTGGATGTGGGACATGGAGTCAAAGGAGATCATTTTGGGGCTATAAGATTTAATGACTGCCCTGCTGGGTTTTGACCTTGCATGGAGTATATAGCCTCCTTTTTTTTTTGGCCAATTTTTCCCTTTTGGAATGGAAGTGTTTACCCAATGCCTGTACCTGCATTATGTCTTGGAAGTAAATGACTTGTTTTGATTTTACAGGTTCATAGGTAGAAGGAACTCATCTCCTGATGAGACTTTGGACTTGGAATTGGGACTTGGGACTTTTGAGTTGATGCCAGAATGAGTTAAGTCTAGGGGACGATTGGGAAGGCAATATTGTATTTTGCAATGTGAGGACATGAGATCTGGGGGCTAGGAGTGGAATGATACAGTTTGAAAAACGTCTCCACCAAATCTCATGTTGAATTGTAATCTCCAATGTTGGGGGTGGGGCCTGGTGGGAGGTGTTTGTGTCATGGTGGTAGATCTCTCAGGCCTTGGTGTTGTCCTTGTGATAGTGGGTGAGTTCTCTCAAGATTTGGTTGTTTAAGTGTGTAGCACCCCACCCCCGTCCTGTTGCTCCTGCTGTTGTCATGTGACATGCAAACTCCCTGCTTCACCTTCTACCATGAATAAAAGCTTCCTGAGGCCTCTGTACAGGAAGGGCTGTACAGGAAGCATATTCTGGTGCTATGCTTCATGTACAGCCCGCAGAGTTGTGAGCCAATTAAACCTCTCTTTTAATAAATTATCCAGTTTCAGGTATTTCTCTATAGCAAAGCAAGAATAGCCTAATACAAGTATCACACAGAGTATTTTTTCTGCCCTACAAATGTTAATTTTTAAAACTGTTTCTGTAGAAAAAAAGAAAGAACTGAAGTAAACAGTGATTCTAAGTCTGCCGAAAAGAGAAAGAACTGAAAGGAAACAGTGATTCTAAGTCTGCCCAAACTTTTCCCACACTGTTCATGGTGGGGAATGACCATCCAGAGGCTTTAGTTACCTCCAGTGCTACTCAGAAGATCAATATCCCAACATACCTGTTGCCCATTTATGGCTTGGCTCACAGAAGACATATTAGAAAATTTTGCTCTAAGAAAACAAGATAGAGAAAATTAATTTTAATTATAGTTTCAATTATTTTTCATTGTGGAAAAATAATGTATGCTGATTAATAAATTTGGAAATAATTATTTCTATTCCTGGCAAGATGTGGTAAATCTGGAATGCTCTAATGATGCAGGATTCAAGAAAAATTGTTATAGACTTTTTCCAAAACAACTTTGTCCATAAGTGTGTACATATTATATGTGTGCTTTGTAAAATATTATATATACTTGTATTTAATAATTTGATTATTGGTAATTTATGCTATGAAATAAATTTGATGGTTCAAACTATACCAACTGTACAAATATGTTTATTACTGCATTATTTATAATGACAAAACACAGAAACTATCTGAATATGTAGTAATAGCAGAATGATTAAATAATGGTTTTGTAGCAATTCAGTAAGATAGTTACAGTCATTAAAAATCATGATTAGGACATTTGATTATAGCCAGAATTGTTGTTACTAATTATGGTTACAATTAGCTCAACATGGCACTATACAATAAAGAATGAATACAAAATCTTCAAACCTTACATTCTTTCCATCTAACCTCCACAGCTCTGTCCATGTTCACCTTATAGCCTGGAGTAAATGAATGATTGTACAAATACAACTATGTAAACATCATGTGTGAATGTGCAGAGACTGGCAGCGCATTGAAATTGAAAGGCCACATGATGAGAATTAGGATTTTCTTTTTAATTTTTAAATTTCTATTGTTTGTATAATATATAATTTATCTTTAAATAATGAGCGATACTTTGCCTCTCCTAATTCACTGGGGACTTAAGAGACTTGAAAGCTCATTCTTGAGCAGGCATCATGGCATGCCCACACCGGCAACAAATCTGAGAATTGAAGTACTTATCCATACAATTCAACATCCTGACCGTTCTCCCTCTACCTCCCAGATAATCACTTTTTAAAAAACTATATAGAGAATTGAAACAGATTTCTTCCTTTAGATAATTGTCTCAACTCTCAACTCATCTGGCTGGTTAAAATCTGTTACAGAAATGCTTCTCAAGCTTTAATTGCACATGAATCACCTGGGGATCTTGTTAAAAGGCAGACTTTGATTTGGTGGACTTGGGGTGGGGACTGAGATTCTTCATTTCTATCAAGCTCCCAGGTGATGCTGATGCTGCTAGCCCTGGAACATACTTGTGTAATAAATAATATAGCATTTCAGTAATCTACTTATCTAGTGAATCCAGATAATTCATATACTTATATGTGTGTGCATATGTATGCATATATAATTCATATACTTATGTGTGCATATATATCATGTATATGCACTTTATATATACATCTATACATCTATACCTTATATATGCACATTTACATATACATATAGACTATACATATAAACTACAGATACATCTATATACATGTATACTATATACACAAACACATAAAGTATTCCATCAGGCTTGACCATCAACATGAAGTGTATTCTGGCAAATGGCCAGTTTACACTGTAATTTATACTATACAGACAGCCTAGAGTTTTCTCATTTTTGAAACAAAGATGATAAAGAGTAGGTAAGTTACCTACTATTTCTAGATTCTGTGGAGAGAAAAAGAAGGAAATGAAGTGTTGAGTTTGATCATGCTTGGCAGAGGCCTGACTTGTTTAATGATAAAAGCAAAATCTGGTCGTAAATGTTCAAAAAGCATCAATAAGCTCTAGTAATGCCTGCTGATGGAATTGACATCTAGCACTCTTCTTACTCATAGACTATGCTCGAAAAATATTTGTTCAGTAAATGCTGCATAAACAAGTTTATGAATAACTACAGCCATATCTTTGTACCATATCTTATGCTGCAATCATCAGCTGCTGGCTGAAAATACTATCTTTTTCTCATGGTGTTCTCAAGTGATAAACCTGATTGACTTCAAGTCCGATGACAATATTCACTTTTGTGGAAAATCTTACATCATCAAGATGAGTTTTTCTGCAACATAGTATTTGAATTGATGACATCTTCCAGAGTCAGTCAGTAACTCTCAACAAATCCTATTTTCCAGACCCTGTCCTCAGCAAAAATAATACTGAGAGGTCAGGGCACAACTATCTGCAGGGTGTAAAAAGGCAGCATCTGAAATACTCTTTTCTCACTTCTTTCTTTGCATAGATAATGCATTGCTTTCTCCCACCAAATAGGGATTGTTGCCATAGTAATGTTTTACGAACACTCCTAGATCAATATTAGAACTGCAAAAAGTATCTGAGATATTCTGTGAAATTTGTGAATCTAAAGCTATATCTCCACTCTTGTTTATTTGCTCAACTGTAGACTAAAGATCTGAGCAACTCCTCACAACTGGTCAGTTCTATGAGGTGAAGAATTAGTCAGTCAACCAACAAGTGTCCTATGAATGCTTCCCAAGCAGAGGACTATGCTAAGCATTAAACAATAACCAGCAATATCAAATGCAGAGGCTGTTTGTCTGTCAATCTGGAAAAAAACAGTGCAGCGTTGACTGCACCAGAGTGCCAGGATCCCAGCTGTCCCTTAAAATGCACACTTTGATTTTTTGTTATGTTGTATTTCAAAGTTTACCTAAGAAAATTAAATGGTTCTCTTTTTATTGTTCTATTCATCTTTAGCTTCCCATCACAATTCCCAGCCTGCCCACATAAATAATATCTCAGTACCACACACTGCACAAATACGGAAAACAAATTGCAATTCCTTATATTACAGAATGTTTAGAAACATTCAGATGGTTTAGAATCAAGAGCTATAAGGAAATAAATATATGTACCAAGTATGTGTCTGCTTCCTTCTGTAATAAAGCTACACATACACAGGCAGTGCTTATTATGCCACAAGGTAGACACGTATTCCAAAGGACTCCATTATCTTCGAGTGCTGTTACATAAATCCCCTCAAGTTATCCCAATAATGAATGTCCTTCTGAGGAGCTGAGTAAGAAAATGCCTGGGCTCCAACGGCAGCCCTGCTTCCAGCCATGTGACCCTGAGCAAGTCATTTCACCTTGCCTGAGCCTGGTTTTCCCTGAGTAAAAAAAACTGTACTTCCCAATCTGAGTCTCCATTTGCCTATAAAACCCTGTGGCTCCATGAAACAGAATAAAATAAGGGGTCCCTTCATCTTTCTTTGGTCTATTGCTCCATTTTTATATCCCTTGTTGATACAGTACAGTACTCAGTATCTGTTCTTATAGAAGTCTGGAGGCAAACATACACTGTCTGTCAAAAAGATTGGTGGTGGCTCATACCTGTAACCTTAGCAATTTGGGAGGCCAAGGCAGGTGTATCACTTGAGGTCAAGAGTTCAAGATCAGCCTGGAAAACATGGTAAAACCCCATCTCTACTAAAAGTACAAAAATTAGCCAGAAATCACTTGAACTCAGGAAGCGGAGGTTGCAGTGAGCCGAGATTGTGCCACTGTACTCCAGCCTGGGCAACAAAGAGAAACATCATCTCAAAAAAAAAAAGATTTAACTCAGTGTTTTCCCAGTCATGCATATTAGAGGAATGAATTCAAGCATTAAGTCTGGAAGAATGAGGATACTTGTTATTTCACATTAAGAATATATAATTTACATATACATATATGAGTTTCAGAAAAACATACATAGTTTAGGTAACTGAAACATGAACATTACCAAGTAATTGGTCAAGCTACCTTAATTTTTTATAAATCCACATTTAGAAATAAAATAATGGCCTAATATAAATGGCTTCTAACTACCTGTCCTATATTATTCCTCCATTGTAAACTTGAGTGAAATTGCATAAAGTTACTCCATTGACCTATAAAGTCAGATTTGTCCTCTAAAATGCAAGCTATTCTCAATATAAATAATCCTTTAACTATTTGTAACAGTCATTTTAGCTATATGAAAAGTGTTTGAAGGGTATGCTTAGAATGCTGAATTATAATTTAAATTTAAACATTATTTGGCATAGGGTTGACTGCCACTCCGTGAATTCCTGGTTATCTGCATTGTGGCAAAATGCTATCTGCCCAGGTAAGTAAAATTGACTATATTTTTATTACTGTGAAATTTCCCTTGGCCTGCTCTTTTTCTCCCATACATCTCTGGAAACTTAACCTTTCCTCACTGGGATCTATTTCTTTAGTTGGAAAAACTCAGGAAACAACCTTATGTGAGAACCCTAGATATCCAGATGTTAGCAAGACGTACTGTTATTACATAAGAGGTGTACTTGGAATCTTTCTATTTACACAGATTAAATGGAATGAATAGTTGTGACGACTTCCATAATTGAACACCAGTGTACTGTTCTGGGTCCATCAGGCAACACAGCAGAATGAGCTGACATAAGCAAGTTTCCTCCCTGCATCACCATCTCACACCCAGCTCCCAAAACATAGAAATGCTTGTTAAAACAGGACAACACCACGATACAATTTTACTACAAGCTAAGCACAAAAGAATGGAAGCAAAAACGAAGGCAGAAGCCAAAGTCAGAGTAGCGCACAGTAGTAGGGTGATGCAGCACTGGCCCATAGGGATTGAATGGAACGGAAGCCCTTAGGACTGCTGGTTCAAGGGCAAGAAGTTCAGCCTAGGCACTACATGAGGCTGGCAGCCTAACTGGGCCTTGGGTATGAAGGTCAGAGCTGTGAAGCACCGCCTTCTCCAAAGAAAAGGAGCCAGGAAAACTCTCCACAAGTCCAGGAAAACCTTGAAGAAAGTTGCTGTCCTTCTGGGGCCTTGGGTTAGAAAATAGTCACTGGAAATCAAAACCCCAGTTCTGTGACATATTTTGGTATATAACTTGAATTTACGTCATGTGCATGGTAGAAAACCTCCAGGCCAAGAAACAAGCCCAAAAAAGTGGCCCAGGACCACTGGGACCCTAGAACCTGGAGAAACAAACTGCAACTTGAGGGCGCCTGGAAGGTTCCTAGCAAATGTGGAAATGGAAGGATAAACAGAATTTCAGTAGACAGAATTAGGGGAAAGGTGTTTCAGGTGGACACCTGCCTGTGCAAAAGCCCATGAGGGACTATGTGGCCTAAGGTAAGAAATTTGTGAAGTGGTAGAGTGAGAAAAAAGGCTGGGTATGGGGGCAGGTTAGAGGAATAAGATGATAAACTTTTTTTATTGTAAAAATAACTGGTATTGTGCTCAAGCTGATTGCAAATGTCATAATGTATAAAGCTAATAATTAGGTTTATCTCTCTACTCTATAATAAGCAATATGAATAATGAATGGTATGAATGAGTGAAAGGGTTGCTTAGTACTAGCTAACCTCCCCTGAGTTCTCTTGGCCAAATAATTCCCCACAATCAGATAAATAAATCCCTGGGGATACTTCCATAGAGCTTGCTATAGACAAGGCCAAATGAGAAGGAGTTCAACTTTCATAGAGTTTGGAGCATTGGTCCTTGCTACTTACCATTTGGGGCTATCTGCAACCATTGTCTAGTATGTCTCACTCAATCATAAAGTCTCTCACTGAATCTCAGTTTCAGCTGCTTCATTAATTGTCTTTTGAGATCTTCCCTGAGCTCTCCCTAAAGAATATTTAATGTAGTCTACATAGTTTATACATATAGTCAAACCATACCAAAAGAGTTTCTAAACTGGGAAGACATGAAGCTTGCTGTTTTGCATGATGTGGTGTTACATAAAAACTTAATTTTTTAATATAAATCAGGGTTAGGCACACTTTTCAATAAAGAGCCAGATAGTGAATCTTTTAGGCTTTGTGGGTTATATACAGTCTCTATCACATATCCATCTTAGTTTTTTTCATTTGCTTTTATAACACTTAAAAAGTGTAAAAACCAGTCTTAGCTCACAGGCCATACAAAAAAGCTAGGGCCAGATTGGCCCACCAGCTGTAGTTGGCTGAGCGCTGATATAGATTAATCCAAGGAATACAGCATTTTTGGCATTTAATTACAAAGAAGTCCAGAGCTAGCATGAGTGAATGACTGAGACCCTGAGGGATGACTGTTGGAGTGCTGAGACCAGCTGAAGAGAATGTTAAAAACACAGACCATGCTCGCCTGAACAACCAGAGCATCCATCAAAAGGAAATCATTTTCAAAGTGAAATCATGCTTGCATGACGAACAGCAGAATATCAATCCAAACAGATGTGTAGGAGGCAATGGAAAGTCAGAACCATGGAACAGTGGATTATTTAAAGCAAATGAAATCAAGTGCCAGAGAAGATGTATAAAGCAGCCCAGAATGGGATTTTAAGGAAGATCCTACATCAAAACAAAACTACTCTGCTACACCACCCTTCAGTCTCAAGTCATTTAAGGCTAGGTAACCACTTGTAGTCTAACTCCTATTATAAACTAATACATAAATATAAAGCTATTATTCTGAAGAAAAAGAAGAGAGATAAGGAAGTAGGGGAAATAGAAGAAAGGCAGAAAGAAGAAAGATAGGAGGGTGTGATGATAAATTTTCTGTCAACTTGACTGGGCTATGGGGATGTCCAGATAGCTGATAAAGCATTATTTCTGGGTGTGTCTGTAGGGGTGTTTCCAGAAGAGATTAGCATTTGAACTGGTAAACTGAGTAAAGCAGATGGCCTTTCTCAATGTGGGTGAGCATCAGTTAATACACTGAGGACCCCAAATAGAACAGCAGAATGAGGGAAGTTGGAAATTATCTCTCTGCTTAAGCTGGCCATCTAACTTCTCCTACCCTCAGACATTGGTGCTTCCACTTCTCAGCCTCCAGACTTGGACTGGGTCTCCTGGTTCTCAGGCCTTCCAGCTCAGACCAACATAACATTATTGACCTTCCTGAGTCTTCAGTTGGCTGATGGCAGATTGCAGGACTTCACAGCCTCCACAATCCTGTAAGTTGATTCCTCATAATAAATTTCTGTATATCTATAAATATCCTGCTTGTTCTGTTTCTGGAGATCCCTGACTAATACGGATGAGAAAAGAAATGAGCAGAGAGAAAGAAAGGCCAAGGGAAAAGAAGAACAATAACATAACATTTAATAAATCTTTAAGTATAAAGTAACACCTGGCATTTGTCTTAAGCCTAAAAACTCTGACTACAAAAAAGAAAGTGTTATCTTTTTTCATTTTTCTTTATGTATTTCCCACAAGAAGTTGACAACTTGTTGTCCAGGATTAAAGTTACATTAAAATATACTCAATATCATTAGTTATCAGATAAATGCAAATTAAAATCACATGGCTACCCCGAACTGTGAGGAGGGTGGGAAGTATATTTTAGCTATGCACATTGCCTCCTCTGATAAAATCAGTAGAAAGGGGATAATCATGTTGGGGTAGGCTATGGCAGTTCTTGCCATATGGAGCCAGTGTGACTTCCACCTTATTGTGGTGACTGGAATACTTTTCAGCTAAGTCAGGGATCTGAAAACACAGAATGTAAGAAGCATTCAGAGCTACAAGCATGTGATTGGCCAAAGCATTTTGGAGGATGGACATTGGTAAACACCAGTACACTAAATGAGCAATAGAAATAAATGTTTGTAAAATACACTACCCTTTTAAGCTATCCAGAAGAATATGACATAAACCTTGAAAGAACAGCAGTGTCTTTCAACTAAGCAAAATATAGTTTATTAGAGGTGAGCCCTTTTGAAATGAAAACAGTTTAGAAAGTTAATATTGTTAGACTGGGAGGGAATATTTAAAAACATACCCCTGACAAAGAATTTGTATCTAAATTACCTAAAGAACTCTTAGAATTCGATAATTAAAGGCAAACAACCTAATTTTAAAATGGGCAAAAGATTTTAGTAGACTAAAAAAGAGATGTACAAATGGCCAGTAGTTACATTAAAATATACTCAATATCATTAGTTACCAGATAAATGCAAATTAAAATCAAAATTAGATAGCACTACATCCTCACCAGAATGGCTATTAGTAAAAAAGCTGACAATACCAAGTGTTGACAACGATGTAGAGAAACATGGAACTCTTTATTGATGATGGGAATGTAAACAGTACAGCCAATTTGGAGAACAATTTGGCAGCTTCTTAAGAGGTTAACATGCAACCCAGCAATTCCACTTTTAAGTATTTACTTAAGAGAAATGAAAATATATGTCCACAAAAAGACATAAACATACGTAGCAGTTTTATTCATCATCTCAGAACATCAGGAAACCCAAATGTCCATCAACAGGTGAATGAAGAATGAAATATATCTCACAATTAGAATCCAACAGCATTATGTTCTTTTAAAATCAAAGTATCATGGTATATCCCCATAATGAAATGCTCTCAGAAAGAAAAAAGAAGACTACTGCATTCGATGACATAGATGAATCTTGAAAAATCACACTCTGTGAAAGAAGTCAGGCACATAAATACATGCTGATGATTCTATTTATGCAATTCTAGAATAGTTAAAGCTAATCTACAGTGACAGAAAGCAGAGCAGTGGTTGTCTAGGCCAGGAGAGGTAGTGGAAAAACTGACTACAAAGGAGGCCAATGGAACTTCTGGAGATGTTGGGAAAGTTCTGTATCTTCATTTTGATAATATTTGCAGGTGTATAAATTTGCCAAAACTCATTTAAAAACATATATATTTTTTGTTTTTGTTTGTTCGTTTGTTTGTTGAGATGGAGTCTCTCTCTGTTGCCCAGGCTCCCAGGCTGGAGTGCAGTGGTGCAATCTCAGCTCACTGCAACCTCTGCCTCCCAGGTTTAAGTGATTCTCCTGCCTTAGCCTCCTGAGTAGCTGGGACTACAGGTGTGTACCACCATGCCTGGATAATTTTTGTATTTTTGGTAGAGATGGGGTTTTGCCATGTTGGCCAGGCTGGTCTAGAACTCCTGACCTCTGGTGATCCACCTGCCTCAGCCTCCCAAAATGCTGGGATTACAGGCATGAGCCACCGTGCCTGGCCTACATAGTTAAAATCATATTATTTTATTGTTTGTATCCTAATAAATCGATTTTAAAAGTGCATTAGTGCTGTTGCATTATAACTGAGATAAAAGCAGTGTTTATATAAAAATCACATTCTTGGAATATGATTCATTAACTAATTTATTCATCAGATAAATTAATCCTTGGGTCAGAATCAAACGTGTTCACTAAACACCCGCTGTGTGGTAAAAATCATCCTAGTGGTGGGGATTAATGGATACATGACATAGTTCCTACTATCAGTGAGCCTAGTCTCATGAAGGTTGTGGGCCTGTAGACAAGCAATGTCCATACAGGGTAATGGGGGCTTTAATAAAAATGAGTACACAGTACAGTGAGTGTTCAAAGGAAGGAACCACCACTTCTGCTTCAGGTAATTAAAGAAAGCTACACTAAGAAGGTGTTTCAGTTGAGCTTTGAAAGATGAGTGTGAACTTCTCAGGAAGCCCAGGGGTAGAGGAATGCTGAAAGGGTATTCAGACCATGCCCAGAAAGAAGAATACTGAAAGAATACAGTTGAGAAATTGTTCCACGCAATAAAGTTTTGGGGTGGATCTTAGGCTTGGTGCAAGTGATAGGGGGTGGCCCCATCAGAGAGGACCTGGTGTGCCATGTTTTTTCTTTGTTTGTTTTTAGAAAAGCAACATGATTGTGATTATAGTGTGCTATTTTAAAGAGTCTAAACTTTGTCCTACATGCATTGAGATACCAGTGAAGGGTTTCAACGGGAGAGGGATGTGGTCAGATTTGCATGTCTGACAAGCAAGATCAATGGATTGGAGGGGAACAAGTCTGAAATGGGGTTCAGTATTGTTAATTTATTAAAGAACTGGACACCGTTGTTAGTCAAGACCCAAGCAAGAGCGACTTACTTTAACAGAGCCCACAGTGCTCCAAATGGCCTGGCCACTGCCCTCCTCTCCAATCTCCTTTCCCCACACTGGCCTTCTTACTCACTGTTCTCTGTTCACACTGGTCTCCCTGACTCTTCTCAGACATTCTAGGTTCATTCCTGCCTTGGGACTTTGCATTAATGTTTGTTTCTGTCTTGCTCTACAGTTCCTTCTCATAAGCCTAGTCTGCATTTAAATGTCACCTCTCTCAGAAAGCCTTTCCCTGACTTCCTGATCTAATGCTTCCTTCTTTGCCATTCACTGTCTATTACTTCCCTATTGGATCTTTTTCCCAGTGTCAAGAACTGTGAAGGGTCTGAGATGTTACCCTATGTGCAAGTTAAGAACTTGGCTTGCCATGGCATCTCATGGATGCCAACATGAGACACAAGACTCTTGGATCAGAAACAGAGGAAATTATTACTCACAGCACAAGTAATCATGAGCTTTATGCTTATATCAGTACTTCTTGGCTATCCAAGTTCCAGGGGTAAACAGTGTGACCCAGAGAGACACTGCACACAAAGTGGGTTTGTCACAGCTAGGGAACCTAGTACTTAGAAGTTTAATCTTGTATACTGGATGGTAAACAAACCTATCTAACCATATTAATAATTATTTATTATACTGAATAGTAATCAAGCCTACCCTCTGCTCCAGAGAGATGCTAGCTTTATCTTCCAAGGCTGTTTGCCATATAGACATCCTTAAAAATATACTCTAGAACAGGCGGTCCCCAAACTATGGCCCGAGGGCCGCACGCAGCCCCCTGAGGCCATTTATCCGGCCCCCCGCCGCACTTCAGGAAGGGGCACTTCTTTTTTTTTTTTTTTAGACGGAGTTTCGCTCTGGTTACCCAGGCTGGAGTGCAATGGCACGATCTCGGCTCACTGCAACCTCCGTCTCCTGGGTTCAAGCAATTCTCTTGCCTCAGCCTCCTGAGTAGCTGGGATTACAGGCACGCACCACCATGCCCAGCTAATTTTTTGTATTTTTAGTAGAGACGGGGTTTCACCATGTTGACCAGGATGGTCTCAATCTCCTGACCTCGTGATCCACCGGTCTCGGCCTCCCAAAGTGCTGGGATTACAGGCTTGAGCCACCGCGCCCGGCCAAGGAAGGGGCACTTCTTTCATTGGTGGTCAGTGAGAGGAGCACAGTATGTGGCGGCCCTCCAACGGTCTGAGGGACAGTGAACTGGCCCCCTGTGTAAAAAGTTTGGGGATGCCTGCTCTAGAACAAAAGAGCAGTTTGTGCCCTTTTGCTTATAAGACATGCGAAAACTTTAGAGAACCTTGGAGAATTATTTCCCGATAATATTCAACTCTAATTTCTTCACTGTTTTTTTGTTTTTGTTTTTTGTTTACTTCTGGTGAATTTTCCCAAGAGTATACTGCCTCATCAGCCACTGTGAACAATTTGGGCAAGAATGGCTGGGATCAAATCCACTAAATTTGTCTTATACAGTAATTACTTAGGTATTATCAATAGAACTCCAAGATAAAGGATAAGACCAACTGGCAGCATAAATCTCAGCCATGTCCCACTACTGTCCCAGACCTAACCTACTGAAAAATCCTATCAGTCACCAGGGTTTATATTAGAAATCCAAGTGGTTTTAAGTTTTCATATTGACATTTGTACTTAGTCTGAAGAATTAATCCAAGTATACTAGAATGTATTGGCAATAGCACAGATTTCACCATGGCCCGTAGGGAAGAAGTTTAGGGTAATTCTCAGCAACCATGCCCAGTGAATTAAGGTTTACCTTAATGCCTTCCAGGGCCAAAGTAGTATTTCCTTAAATACTTGAAGGTCTCTTATGACTATCCATAAGGTACAAGTCACTGTTTTTTCAGGAGAGAGGCATATTAATACTGGCTTCCTCCATCAGTCAGGAGCACAGGTTGACAGTGGTCTCCAATGTGGCCTCATAGCCAATTGGCAGGCCTTGGGGTGCCCAATTTAGTTGGAATAATTTATGTTACTCTTAACTTTTGGAAAGACTATCAGAGCAATCAGTCCAACCTGTTCTATTTTTCCAAACCACCAGGCAGCCTCATGGAATGACCAAGAAAAGAGGCAGAAAAGACATCTAGAGGTAACAGGTGATACTTCTGCAGAAGTGCAGGAGCTAGGGCAATCCCCTACTGTTTCTGGTAGACTTCTCGAAAATTTGAAAGGAACAATGATGAAATAGCAGTTGGAATCATCTAGAGGAGAAATGTTTGTAACAGTTTAGGAGAGATATACCAAGTGTCTTCCTTCATGAGGAAGGCTCATGGGGTGAATCTAAAAAACAAAGATTATTTGTGACCCTCTCCTCTGCACCCTCAGGGTCTAAATTACTTAGTCCATTCTCATGCTGCTATGAAGAAATACCTGAGACTGGGTAATTTATTAAGGAAAGAGGTTTAATAGACTCACAGTTCCGCATGGCTATGGAGGCCTCAGAAAACTTATAATTATGGCAGAAGCAGAAGCAAACATGTTCTTCTTCACATGGTGGCAGGAGAGAGACTGAGTGTCCAGCAAAGGGGGAAGCCCCTTATAAAACCAGCAGGTCTTGCAAGAACTCACTTACTATCATGAGAACAGGATGGGGAAAATCACCCCCATCATTCAATTACCTCTTACCAGGTCCCTCCCATGACACATGGGGATTATGGGAACTATAATTCAAGATGAGATTTGGGTGGGGAGACAGTCAAACCTTATTGGTATTCCTCAGCCAGGTGCTGGATTCTTGCTCTCCTTCCACTGTTTCAAAAATCAGTGTGACCCATTACAATAGCTACAACATCCCCTTTTCTCTAATCATCCCAGATCTTTCACCTGATAGGGGTCATGTATAAGAAGAAAAAAAGACACTTTTTAAAACTTAGAGAGATCTACAATGTTCCCTACTTTGGCCTGTGAGCCACCTACCCCCACAAAAGGGAGATTTAGAATGTAGCATATTCAACTAAATTGTCATTACCTTACGATCTAGGCCCACATCAGACCAGCAAGAGAATTCAGGTGACTAAAACAGAATTAGCTTGAATATCCTAGGCCACCTCTTGGCCAGCCTGCAAGCCAAAGAGTTCACCAACCAGATTGGCCTGTGGTTGCCATTAGGTGAACAAAAAAGTATCAGGCCCAGGAATGGTCAGGATGTAATCCAAAATCTTAAAATACAGCTATACACTTCCCATTCCTTTCATCACGATCATTACCCAAGAAGTTGTCAAAAGTAGGAGATCCCTGTCTGGGGACAGCCACATCAGTGACCAATGCCTTACTAAGGAGTGTGGACCAGGAAGAGGTAAGGGAGGTTGTATTAGCTTCCTAGAGTGCCCTAATGAATTATCACAAACTGGGTAGCTTAAAACAATAGAAATTTCTTCTCTCACCATTCTGGAGGCCAAAACCAAGGTGTTATCAGGGATGTACTTCCTCTGAAGGCCCTAGGGAAGGATCAGTCTTTGCCTCTTCCAGCTTCTGGTTGCTCCAGACATTCCTCGGCTAGTGGCTGCATAACCCCATTCTCTATCTCCATCTTCACCTGGTCTTCTTCCCTGTCCATGTTTCTTCTCTGCTCTGTTATAAGGAGATTTGTCATTAAATTTAGGACCTACCTGTGTAATTCAAAACATCTCATCTCAAGATGCTAAATTTAATTATATCTGCCAAGACCCTTTTTCCAAATAAGGTAATTATCACATGGTCTCGGTATTAGGACTTGCACAGATTTTGTGGGGGATTTAACCTGCCACAAAGATAAAGTCAGCAATCTTTTTGAGTCAATTTTTGAGGAGGCCATTCCAATACTTAACAATACCACATACCTGTGAATGATACAGCATGTGGAAAGACTACTGGATAACTATTATTAGCCCATTCTTGAATGGTTTTTATGATAACAAATGCATCACTATCAGACTGCAAATAGTATGGAAAGTCAAACACATTATGCATATTAGTTTCAAGGGCCACAACAGTGTAGCTGGAGTCTGTTGACCAGACTGCAACAACAACACAGTAACCTGAAAGAGTATCTACAGCAGGGAAGCACCACTGATAGCCCAATGGAGTGGTCAAAGATCCAATGTAGTACATCAATCGCCAGTGCATGGATGGCAGTTTGGCAGCCTGCAGCATGAGACAAATGGATGAGCTTATGGCAGGATTCACATGTCTAGCATGCAGTGGCAGCCTCAGAAACACCGGATACTTCACTTTGTTCCCAGTCTATGATGGTGGATGTGTTGTCATGTATGGTATGAGGATGGATTCCAGCAGCAATGGTAGCAATCCAAGCTGTGCAGGCTTGATCAGCAGTTTGATTTCAGTTGATTTCATCAAAGAATGGGTTCTTATGATGAATATTTACGTGAATGAGCCTGACTGTTTTAACACAGTTCATGATCCCAAAGAGGGATATCTCTAATCTTCCAGCCTTTGGTTTTGCAGGTGGCAGACCAGGTAATTGGCAACACCCCAAGAGTCAGTAAAAATATAACAGAGTCTATCAAGGGGAATATTAGGCAAAGCTGTGAGAAGGCCTTGGATTCTGTCCCACTGATAAGACCAAATGCATCCATTTTGCCTCTGCATAGCTGAATAGCTATGGCAGCGCACTGGACAGTATTGGGTTTCAGCTTTGCCAAACCATCAGTGACTCAGGCCTAGGCATCTATAGCAGGAATCAGCAAACTTTTTCTTAAAGGCCCAGATGGTAAATATTTTAGGCTTATAGGATGTGTGATCTCTTCTGCAACTACTCAGCTCTCCCATAGTAACACCAAAGTAGACAACACATTATGTTCTGTCCACATAAAGAAAAAAATAAAAATAGAAAATACAGGAATGAATGAGTGTAATTCCATTTTAATGAAACTTTATTTGGGGATATAAAACCAATGTACAAAAATCAGTAGCATTCCTATACACAAACAGCACCCAAGCTAAGAGCCAAATCAGGAATGTAGTCCCATTCACAATTGCTACAAAAAAATAAAATAAAATACCTAGGAGTACAGTTAATCAGGGAGGTGAAAGATCTCTACAATGAGAGTTACAAAACACTGTTCAGAGAAATCAGAGATGACACAAACAACTGGAAGAACATTCCATGCTCATGGATAGGAAGAATCAATATGGTTAAAATGGCCTCACTGCCCAAAGCAATTTACAGACTCAATGCTAATTTTATCAAACTACCAATGACATTCTTCACAGAATTAGGAAAAGCTATTCTAAAATTCATATGGAACCAAAAAAGAGCCTGAATAGCTAAAGCAATCCTAAACAAAAAGAACAAAGCTAAAGAAATCACACTGTCTGACTTCAAACTGTACTACAAGGCTAGAGTAACCAAAACAATATAGTACTGAGATAAAAACAGACACATAGACCAATGGAACAGAATAGGAAGCCCAGAAATAAAGCCACACACAACCATCTGATCTTTGACAAGGCTGACAAAAACAAGCAACGAGGAAAGGACTCCCTATTCAATAAATGGTACTGGGATAATTGGCTAGCTGTTAGACAATATGCAGAAGATTGAAATTGGACCTCTTCCTTACATACAAAAATTAACTCAAGATAGATTAAAGACCTAAATATAAATCCTAAAACTATAAAAACACTGGAAGGTAACTTAAGGAATATCATTTTGGGCATTAAAAACTGGCAAAGCTTTCATGACAAAAATGCCAAAAGCAATTGCAACAAAAGCAAAAATTGACAACTGGGACCTAATTAAACTAAAGAGCTTCTGCACAGCAAAAGAAACTATCAAGAGTAAACAGGTGATCTACAGGATAGGAGAAAATATTTGCAAACTATACATCTGACAAAGGGTCTAATATCCAGAATCTACAAGGAATTTAAACAAACATACAAACAAAAAGCAATTAATCCAATTAAAAAGAAGGCAAAAATGGGCAAAGAACATGAAAAGACATTTCAAAAGAAGACACGCGCAGCCAACATGCACATGAATAAATGCTCAATATCACTAATCATTAGAGAAATGAAAATCAAAACCAAATACCATTTCACACCAGGCAGAATGGCTATTATTAAGAAGTCAAAAAATAATAGATGTTGGCAAGGTTGTAGAGACAAGGGGAATGTCTATATACTATTGGTGGGAGTGTAAATTAGTTCAGCCATTGTGTAAAGCAGTGTGGTGATGCCTCAAAGAACTAAAAACAGGACTACCATTTGACCCAGCAATCCCACTACTGGGTATGTACCCAAAGGAATATAAATTGTTCTACCATAAAAACACATGCACACATATGTTCATTCCACCACTATTCACAATAGCAAAGAGGTGGAATCAGCCACAATGCCCATCAATGGTGGACTGGATAAAGAAAATATGGTACACATACACCATGGAATACTAGGTAGCCATAAAAAAAGTACCAGATCATGTCCTTTGCAGAAACATGGATGGAACTGGAGGCCATTATTCTTAGCAAACTAATGCGGGAACAGAAAGTCAAATATTGCATGTTCTTACTATAACTGGAGCTAAATAATGAGAACACATGGACACATAGAGGGGAACAACACACACAGGGCCTCTCAGAGGGTGGGGGATGGGAGGAGGAAAATTTTCAGGGGAAAAAAAACTAAAACAACTATCAGGTTCTATGCTTAGTACCCAGGTGACAAAACAATCTCTACATCAAACCCCCAAGTCATGAGTTTGCCTGTATAACAAACCTGTGCATATACCCCTGAAAGTAATAGTTAAAATTTTTTTAAAAGAATATTTTTAAATGCATGTTCCCTCATATGCTTCTTTGCACTGTTTATTTTTATCATAGTTTTGTTTTATTTATTTTAAAAAAAAGCAAGTGGCCAGCCTGCAGGCTATAGTTTGCTAACTTCTCGTTGAGGAGAAAATTTTGTGAACTGACGGCCCTATTGAGCCAGTGATTTTGTTTCAAATGGTAGACTAGAGAAGATAGTTTTTCCCAGAGGATTACCTGCCAGTTTTTCAAGCAAAGTTGAGAAGCTACTGTGGCCAGGGTGGTTGCATTATCGAATATACCGTATCTATTTGACAAACAAAGGTTATTGGGCTCTTCACAGCTTGTTAGCGGTTGAGTCTAAGTTGACCCCCACAATAAGAATGTCAGACTAGAAATCCCAAAGTCTCCATAAATTAGGCATTCAATGTTGATAAGGGCCAGAGAGCAAGTTAATAGCTGCTGTTCAATAGAAATGTACCTGGTATCCATGTCAGTGAGGTAAACAAGACCAAAATCCCTGGGAGCACCTCTAGATAAAGGCTGCTTCTCTTTACCAGAAGTTCCCATCAGTGAACTCATCAGTCATGGAGACTTGCAGCTCACAGGGATAAAAACAGACTTCTTGTTGGTGGTGATCGTTGCTGTTTTTTTTCTTTGAGTCCCACTTACAGGGTGCTGATTTTCAAGTTACCCCGTGTACAGGACCAAGAAAAATGGCCAAGTGAGGAACATACTGTCTCTAATAACCAAAAAAGTACAACAGGTGCCAGGTCTTGTTTTTGGTGGTGGTTAGCTAGAGAGAGTAGTTTTTTTCTGGACAGATGGAGAGATTGAACACTGTGGATCCATACATGGTCCCCAAAACCTTCATTCAGTGAGCAAGCCTCTGAATTTTCTCAGGGTTTTCAGCCACCCCTGCTGGCAGATGTGGGATAATACCATGGTCAGGATCTACTCAGGCTTCTGACTTGCTACCCAGGAGGATGTCATCGAAATAGTGAAAACTCTGGGCATCTGAGGATGGAGACATTCAGGCCAAATCCCAACTCACCCCCTGGATGCAAATATCAGGATGGTTTATCCCACTAACACTTCCATACATGAACCTCTCTCTTTAATCAGGAGAATCCCCTCTGGCAACTTCTGGGTCAGGGAAGTACAGGAGTATAAAACATCAATTCATACTATAGATTCACCCTATCCACAGGGTCGTGTTAACTTCTCTTCCCTACTGTATACCCAACCCAACCCCTGTCACTTGGGCCTTTGGGATGGGTTGTCTACGTCCAATAGAACTTAAAAGTTTGAGGTCCTTCCCTAGCCAAGCTTTCCCAACATACTCAGATAAGTGTATATGGTTTCCAGTTGTCCTTGGGGATAGGGAGACCTTGGCCCAGCCCCAGTCATCCTTCTCTTTAAAGCAGCTGAGATCAAGGTCAAGGGAGAGGGAAAGATAGCAGAGGTGCAGAGGAAGAGAGGGATTCTGCACCAGAAATCAAGGCTTTTCATTTACTTTCAGTTTTAAGCAGTCACAGTGCAGTGCAAGCAAATGAACTTCTAATGCCTTTAGCCTGTCTAAATCTCTGTATCTTCATTGCTGACGTCATTTATTTCAGCATCATTGCCTTGGTAGCTATAGCCATAGTGTCTTTTGGCTCTGGCCACAGGGCTTGCTGCCTCATTGTCGCTATAACATTCCTTCTTCTTCCCACCTGAGGTAAGCAAGCAATGACAAAAACACTGTTCTGATTGCTTGTTTTACTTCCACCCCCCTTCACCTGGCTATAGAGCATATTAACAGGTAGGACCATGGAGACCCTTACTAATTCCCCTACAATCCTTGCTCACCCATTGGGTAAGAGTGTTACCACTGGATTCTAGAAAGTCCTTTCATATTCCTGAGGCTGACCCATATGGTACTTATCCTTTCTTTTCCAGAAAGCAATGTCTCTGTCAGCATCTTATACTCTCACCAAAAACTGCTGAGAACTACCAAGGGTCTGAGGTTTTACCTGCTTGCAAATTAACAAAGTAGCCAGCCACAGTTTCATGAACGAGAGCAGCAAACACTGGACTCCTGGTTCAAAGATATAGCACCTTATCACTCACAACACAGCAGATGTCATGGGCTTCATATTTAGGCTGCTTCCTTCTGACCCTCAAATTAGGAGTGATCTGCACACACACACTGTGGCTGAGGAACCATGAGCTCAGGTATCCCAAACCTTTTATAGCAGACAATAAGCAAACCTACCTACCACCTGCTCCTGAGGGGGACACTATTATCTTCCAAGGCTGTTTGCTATACAAACATCCTTGAAAGACACCTCAAAACAAGAGACAGTTAGAGCTGCTTCTCATGAAACATGCAAAAATGCAAGGCACTCAGGCAGAATTGTCTTTGAGCATCCAATCGTCTCCACTTCATATTCCCTCACTTGTTTACTTTTTTATTGTCTGTTGCTCCCACCAAAACATAAGCTTCATGAGATCAGGGACCTTCTGTGGGTTGGTCTCTGCTCTTCCCTTACCATCTAAAACAGGAATTCGCATATAGTAAATGCTCAGTAGATATCTGTTGAACAAACAAATTTCTCAAAATCTCACTTGTTTTTGAATACCCAGCTTAGATGACTTGTCTTCAGAGGAGTCATACCAGATCCTGTCACTGAAATTTATTAGTCAGGCATTTAGGCTTTCATATTACTTCTTGTACTTTTGGCACGGCACTTGTAATTGGATTTTTGTGCTATGGTTCTTTTTTATTCATGTTTGTCTGGCTAGATTGAAAAACCCTTGAAGATGGGTATTGAGTCTTATTTAAAGGACTGAGACTAGGGTGAAGCAATTGAAGAACCTCAGCACAAAATTTAAGGAGATCACCTCAAGCACACGCAAATGTGCCCTACACACCTTGCTTGCCTGACCGTAGTCCAGTCCTGCTTACTTGTCTTCATATCTTCAGAGGCCACTAAAGTGGCTTTCCTCTAATAGAAGTTACGCCAATGTGTATTCAGTTAAAATGAATATGATCACAAACTCAAAGTGTTTGACACCCATTTGCTTAGTACCTAATATTTGCCCTTTGTCCCTTTAGGGGACAGAAGGTGGACCTGTGTGAACTGTATCAAAAGACACTCTTGCCTCTAGCTACTAGTTGGATGTGGTTGGTGGGAACTCCCAGTAGAAACTGGAAGGGCAGAAGGAAAATAAGTTCAGGATCCTAGGTCCCTTGCTGCAAAGTCACCTTGGATTGTCTATTTCCTCCAACAAAGACACAGCTCGTCAGTCAGACCTCTCTTACAGCACAGTCACTCTCTTCAGGTTCCAGTAGTTGCTCCCGCCCCTTGCTCCTTCATGCCTAAGACAGGTGATAGCTCCCCATTTTGGCTGGCTTTGGAATGCATTCTTATATCTTTTGAGTTCCCTCAACTCTGACTGCATCTTTTTACATAGTTCATTTATTAAAACAGGCCAGGCACAGTGGCTCATGCCTGTAATCCCAGCACTTTGGGAGGCTGAGGCAGGAAGATCACTTGAGCCCATGAGTTTGAGATGAGCCTGGGCAACATGGCAAAATACTGTCTGTACAAAAAAAAAAAAAAAAAAAAAAAAAAAAAAAAATTAGCTGGGTGTGGCGGTGTATACCTGTAGTCCCAGCTACTTGGGAGGCTGACATGGGAGAATCACTTGAGCTAGTAGCTCGAGCTTCGGAGGCTGAGGCTGCAGTGAGCTGTGATCACATCACTACACTCCTGCCTAGATGACAGAGAGAGACTGTCTCAAACAAACAAACAAACAAACGTTTTCAATTATTTCATTTGAGTGTGCTATTTTTTTCCTATTGAGACCCTTAAAGAACACAATATTGGACCTCAACAGATATTTTATAATAAATATGCAGAAAAGCAATGATAAAATATACCACTTAATTTTTTAAGTATAAAAGATAGCATTTTAAAAGAAAATTTGACAGCAACTACATGGTATTTTACTGGTTTCAACCAAATGAATTTAAATTTCAATGGATCATGACACCTAAAATTGATAAAGTAATAAAATTAAGCTAAAGGGGAACTAGTTTGAAGCCTGGGAAGGCTGATGATGTACTGCGGATAATGAATGCTAGAAGGTGGGGATATTTTTATAATTCACCTTTTTGTCATTAGTAAGTTAATCACAAATCTATGTATCAAAATGAAAATGCTCAGTTAAATGAACACCAAAAGCCTTAGGTGACTCCAAGTAATATTAGGGCAAAAAGACTTTTTAAAAGCATCTGAAAACTAAAGGATGTCTAGGTAAAATAATTGCAATTATTTTAATGATTAACAGCATAAGCATGAATATTTCTCAATAACAAAATGGCATTAATCGTCCTGGCTGGTAAAAGAAAAGCTTTAATTTACTAGAAAAGGGTTAAAGTTGATATACTGTTTCATCTGGGAAACTCCATTACTGAAAAGCAGAAGAGCAAATTGATTAATAGGTGGTTTTAACAATGGTTTCATGCTTTGGTCACTACAAATAGAGGGAGGAGTGATGGAAATCCTACTAAATTCATAACATTTTAATAAACTCAGAGAATTTTGGATTCTAATAGTAAGTTTATTTTGATACGGGGCTGACATTTACATTAGATTTCATCTCCTCTAATAGTGCCTTAAAAAAAAAAATCTTTGAACAAAACGGGATGGGCAATTCCTTAACCCTTTCATCTCTGGAACTAATTACCTAACGAAAGAATATGATTATATGTTAAATTCCAAGCTTATTTAAAAGATGCAGCACAGAATCGAATAAGTATACAGATAATTGAATCCCCAAGCCTTTCTCTTTATGCAGAGTCTAAATAATTGATGCAAGGATGAATTATCCAGATTCATTATCTCATTTCTGGACTTCGTTTTAGTAATTGCAGATTAAAATTCAGCCAACATTTATTGAACAGCAGCTGATTCCAAGATTTTCCATATGCTGTCCCCGTTAATCTTCCTAGCACCTTTGTAGTGTAGGTGTCATTAATTCCATCTTACAGATGAGGAGGCTCAGATTCAGAGGTTTACAACTTGCATGGAATTGGATTTGAAACCACATCCCCTGACTTTAAGTGCGACAAAGTTTCCTTTAAACCACATAGATAGATGAGAAACGAAATTTGATCATGGCATGAAAGCCACACCTTCTAGGTAAACAATGCCAGCCAGGGGGTGAGTTTGCTGCTCTGAAGTTCTAACTGAACATGCCTTGAACATTTCTGAGCATCCTGTCATCAGCACACTGGGAGTGGAGCAAGACTAAGTTTATACCAAAATTGATTTGTTTTCTTCATCAGTTACCTCTCACTTCCTCTGGAAATGATTTATCTTTTCTACCTGATTTTTGAGTAGAGGAAACATTATGACATTAATTGGTCACCAGTTAAACAGTGACTCATGATTTATGTAAGGATTATAGGGCTTTTCTGGAAGACTACATTTCCCTTTGCCAATGTTACAGATAAACATTTCATTTCGCATACAGAAGATCAAAACTCAGAAAGGGAACAAACAAGCATTTAAAAATCCAGTGCCTGTGGGGAGAGAAATGTATCCAAAGACTAATTCCTCAGGCATTTACTGTCTCTTATTCACCAAGAAAAGAATGCATATGATTGAAAATATATGAGAAAACTGAAAAAAGCAGGAGCTGGAGAAAGCCGGAACAGAATAGCTGTTGTCTAGAAAGGAGCAGATGGTTCTGGGTTGGTAAGAATACCAATCGCATTCCAGTGGTGTGTGAACCAAAATAAATGACATACTGGTCCAGAGAGAAAACTGCCCCAAGTCTAAAGTAGCCAGAGAAATTAAGAGCTACAGAATACATTCAAGGAAACATGACTTTCATTTGCATTTTCCCCTTGATTTGACTTTGTACTTCACACTTCCAGCCTTCTACACATTAAACAATGAAATGAACTTATTTCTAGACTCTCACTCAGCAATCCACACAAAATCTATCTCAGGCAGTGCCCAGCAGAAACCAACCTGTATAAAAGCCCAAAAATCCCCAGCAAGATTTTCCCCATTTTCATCCCACATTCCTCCTCACCTTTCTCAGTCCACGCATTGTTATAGCCTCATCAAGAATAGTCTTGAGTAAAATCTACACTTTCTTTTTTTTTTCTCCAAGAAGCTGCTAGAACAAAACTCATATAAAGAATCAACTGGTCTTTTCAGATAAACGTATTAGAAAAAGGCAGTGTCTATGTTCATCTTTTCATTCCACAATTGTTTTAGCAGTAACTACTCATTTCCAGCCCCTGGGCCAGGTGCTGGGGATTTAGAGGAATGATGTGATCTGGCTTTCAACCTAGATGAGGAGACAGGACACACAATATATTGTAGTTAGGGTACCTCACAGATAGGAACACCAATCTAGGATAGCACAAACATCGAAGTTTTAAAACTTCATTATCTGGAATATGCTGTTATATGATTTGTTGGTGGTGTTTCTTGCAAATAAATGAGTTACAAATGCAACACATGGGCTCTGGCTAGTGCTGCAACCCTCCCCCTGTCTATAATTCTGGGGTTACTTTTGAATAAACTGAAATTAGTCTTTTTATCTGGGGTGGCTTAAAGGGAAAGAGAGATGCTCCTTTACAGTAAAAAGATGTTCTCTTTACCTGAGCAGTTTCCAGGTGAGCAAATGTGGGAAATAGAAAAGTTCCTTTTTAAAGTTTCCTTTCTTATTAAAGAATAAGTGTGCTAATAACTTTGTTAAGCCCTATCCCATGTAGCTCTTAGACATGCCATGCTTACAGGCACGTAGTACAGTCTATGTCCTTGAACTTTAACAAAGATGTCTGTGCTAGATGTTCTCACAGGAATGGCCCAGCCCTCCATTGCTTTCACCTGTTTAGAAAAGTTCTGCGCTATTAGCTAATCCGGCTTTAGTTTAGATTGTGAGGTCTGGCTCAGAGATAAGACACAGCAGTAACGATGACCCCAAATGCGTAAGGGATAAATCTGTGTGTTTTCCTTTTTTCACTGTACTCTCATGACACAATGGCTAGCGAGGGTACCCTTCCTGCAGTCCAGGAAGTAAAAATTGCGTTGCTGAAAGATCCTTGTCTCGGTGCTAATTTTTCTCTGCGACACCAAGTATCTATTTCCAATAGCAAACCTTTGACTCAATTGTCAAAGCTTCTTACTAAGTCCCTCTAAATATAATGATCTCCTTTAAAAAAAAAAAAAAAAAGCTGTTTTGTAGGGAAACTCTCAAACCAAACAAGAAACAAAATGCACACAAATATTTAACATTGAACGTCTTCTCATTTGTATTATATGCCAAAGGAAATATTACAGGAGATGCGCAAGAGGGCCAGTTTTCCCTTTCGTTAAACTTGCAAGAGTCCTGTAAATGGCAACTGCTGAGCACAGAGGAGAGAGTTTTCTCTTCTTTTCCTAAATTGTTTCCCCTGTTAGGCTTTCAGAGAAGAGAACGTAATGGCAGGAGAGGAGGGGAAGCAACGGAAGGATCTCATTCAGCTTTTCCTCTGGAAACCTTCCTGCTGCCGGATGGCAGGCTGGCAAATAGGGGAATTCCCCTGCCTCTTCGCCACCTTTCCATTCTACTCTACTTGCCTTGCAAAAAGTCACAGAAGGTCACCAAGCACATAATCCATCATGGCGTTTTGACAGAATACCCTCAGCCCTGCTGAGGGAAGACATGAGGTCATTAAGGGCTTTCAACGCAGACGAGGAGGAACCAGATTATCTATGAGCCAAATTACTTCTCTCTAGGCCATGAGGGATATTAACGTTGAAATGAATTTCCTAAAGGCTACTCCAGAATCGTCCTGTCTGGGCACCTTGAGAAGAGAAGTGGTAGTGCCTGTCTAATGCTAGATAAGGGGAGAAGAGCTTGGGAGGAAATGGCATCGCCCCTACATTTTCTTGCAGCCTTTGATTTCTATTAAACTTCTCTTAGATACTGGCCACAAAGTGCTTTTTGGAAAGTATTAGATTTGGAGTGAAACCAATTGCTGGTCATTTACTTATACTTTGATCACCTCTGGGTACATCAATTGCTGATGAGAAATAACAAAATTAATGGAAATCGTCACTGAAGAGAAATCTCTACCTACCTTTCCACTCCCTGTAGGCTTCCATAACAAAGAATCAGTTACCAGAAAGTCTGCTGGGGAAAAGAAAGTTAAGGCACAAAACCAGGAAGAAATGATCTTTAAGTCAGTGATCCCACTTTATCTCCTAAACAATCATAACCACACTCACCATTTCAATCGACTTAAGTGAAAATGTGAATTGGGTCCCTAGTTCCTATTGATTAATCACACTGGGAGACAAATCAGCCAAGAAACCAATTGAATTAAAAGGCTGAACAAGATAAATAAACCTAGGAACAATCCTTTAATATAGACAGCTATGACTCAGTTATGAATGCTCAGCACAAAATGATCCTGAGGAGAGAGAAATGACAGTTATCATTATTATTGTTAACATTAGCTGCTATTACCAAACGTATTAAAAGCTTATTAAAAGAAACTAGATGTGCCACCGTAAAGATTATCTCAAGAACTTAAAATGTAGCTAGAGAAAAAAGAAAAATTTAGGTTTGCATGATTGTGCTTAATGTTTAATACATTCTGCTAACTTAATTTTTTTTTTTTTTTTTTTTTTTTTTTTTTTGCTTGTGACTCAACTAAAGACTAAAAGGATTTTTACATTTTCAGAACAGGAGGATAAAGAAATCAGGATGCTGCAGCAAAATAACTAACATTCTAGTTGATAATTATCTATCACAATATAGTAACCTTTAATTAATTTGGCCACAGTTTAATTAAAACTCAAGTTTTATTTGATCAGATCTCTGGGAAGCTAGCGATTTGCATTTGCACTGTGCTTAGAATGCACATTTTCTTCGCCTCCTGTTGTTATCACCAGGTAATTCAGTAATGATTGCTTGCAACTAGGCTAGGCCTCCGTATCGGTCAGAAAATTTATCACCTCACTATAGAGTGACCTCTGCTTGAATCTCCTTAGGTTTCTCTAACTTGTTTTATTCATGAGGCGCTCTTATTCCAGGAAGCCAAATACAGTTATCAGTGGCAAAGGTCAGCACCTGTCTTTAGATAGTCTCATAAGTCAGCAGCTCTACAAGGGGTTATTCTACTGAATTACACATTCTGGACTGAATGTACAGGAAAAATAAGCAAACAAAGGAAAAGCAAGGCATTTCCCTTTCCCTTAAGAAGGCTGTGATCTGGTTTAGGAAATCATGTTCATCTCTTACCCTCACTAAGGCCGCCAGCCAGTCTTGCTGCCTTTTAGCTCCTACTCCCTACCACAGGTCTCCCAGCACCCTTCGATCTGATCAGTATCTTCCTACAACCACTTTGATTCGTCACTCTCCTCAGGAAACCTTAGTCCAAATTCCTCAATCACCAGCATACACACAATGTGGCTTCATTACATAAATCTCTTCTCCAGCCTCACCCCTAATGCCCCACAATGAAGCTGGCTCTGGCCATCGTCCCCACCTGAGCCACCATCTCCCCTCTCTGTTTAGTCACATTCTACCTGTACTTCAAGATCCAGCTCTCCTCCACACACTTGCCAGGACATCCTGGTCGTCAGCACTCTCTCCGTATCCTATTCATGGGACTTCCTGTGTTGGCAAAGATTTCATTTAGCAATCAATCTTCCAAATTAAATCACTGGCTTCCTGTGGAGAGGCCAGGACTTATACCTTCTTGGTTATCCCCAGACCCTCCTCCAGCATTATTTTTCCTCAACAATTGTTAGTAAGTCATGATGGACAGTGATAAAAATGGTAAAGAATTGATGGTGTAATACCTTAAAACATTTTTAGTGTGCCAACATGTACAACCATTGTATTTTAAATTTACTTACATCTTGCCTTTCCCTACTATATTTTCCCCAAGAATCTAGATCAGGCGTCCCCAAACTGCGGCCCCCTGAGGCCATTTATCTGGTCCCCCGCCACACTTCGGGAAGGGGCACCTCTCTCATTGGTGGTCAGTGAGAGGAGCACAGTATGTGGCGGCCCTCCAATGGTCTGAGGGACAGTGAACTGGCCCCCTGTGTAAAAAGTCTGGGGATGCCTGATCTAGAGCACATTGTCTACTTTTTTGCTTTATTCCAAATGCCTAGCATAGCATTGCACACATTGTAGAGATTTATTAAATAGCTGCTGGTTTAATTTAATTAATTTGATATAGCTGACACAAATATCTACAAAACCAAATACAAATATCTGTGCCATCACTAAATACTGTAAGTTAATTGCTATTCTTTAGCAATTTTAGTAGATTGTCCTTGTACTGACACTTCACTTCTCAGTCTAATGGGCTATTTATTTAATTAATAGCTATTGCCCATTAGGATCCATTAATATATCAAATTGTTTTTTCTGAGCCTTGCCAAAAATTAAATTGTACATGTGTTACTCTATGACTCTTGATTGTATTATTTTAACATCTCTTTGATGACCTATGAGTCCCTAATTAACAAATTAAATATGCAAAACATTAACTTTATAACTCCTTTGTGAAGGCAAACATAAATATGAATTTGCTGATATTTAAAATTTTTTACTAAAGTAAATCAAGGTAAAGTAAATCAATTTGATTTTATAGGACTTTGTCGTGCACAAAAAACAAATACACAAATGCACGGATACACTTGGGCTAATTCAAGTTGTGTTTCCAAAAGTTTCTGTGATTTAGTTTCAGGTTGTTTATTTGCCCCTTAGAATTCTTCCTGATTGTTGCTTCTGGCACATCGGAAGACGGCTTTGGGTAATATGTCCTTCTTAGCTGTAATAAAGTGCTGTGTTGGAATCAAATTGGCTTCTACTTCCTACAACTGTCCATGCTTCATTGAGATCGGAACCTGCTAAGAAAACAGAAAGCTAAATAGCAGCAGGCAAAATAAATCAATGTTCAAGCTTACCTAGTAAGCAAATGAACCAAGCCATTGCCCTGAATGTGGGGAGCCTGAACTTAAAATGGCTGCTATGAGACAGTTGGAAGAATCTGATGTCGTTTGCCCTATTTCTTAGAATTCACACACTGAAAGGCTTCCTTTTATATTGAAGCAGACAAAATAGATAAACATGAAGAAAAGTAGACCATGATCTTATTTTTATATGAGACTCAAATACAGTCCATGGTCAGGTATCTCACCATCTCTGTTTTACTTAGGACCAGATCATTAAATGAAATTATTGAATTATTAAAGAAGCACTTATCACCAGCTTATCTGTCATTGTTTAGGGATTTATATTCACAAACAAAATCAATAGTCTCATGAGGACATTGCTGCTTATATTGCAGAGCAGCACCATCTGTCAACATTGAAACTTGGGAATTTTTTCTATGACTTGCTATGGAAGTATCTTATATGCAGAGACCTTTAAAAAAAAAACCCTTTCTATGAGTGCCTCTCGTCTACACCAAATTTGTCATGTTTAATAGTCCAAAAAGAGTGTAAATAATGAAACCTACTTAAAATTCTCAGCAATCAAAGCCAGGAAAGATAGTATTCTTACTATCTGGGCCAGCCAAAGGTAGGAAATGTCCACTGCAGAAAACTACAGAATCTCATTCTGCAAAAGGCCAACCCACATGCCTCTACCCACACCCACACACATACATGAATCAATAATACAGATGAAAGGTCCAAGAATACATAATCACATTACCCATCACCAGTTTATTTTCTTACTCCAATGCCAAAAACCATGAGGAGATCTATATTCCTCAATATGCAGAGAAAGTGACTTGGGAGATGAAATTTTTGTGAAAGAAGTCATGTGCAAGGTGGGGGCAAGTTCTGACTGTAAAAATTCTCAACATGGCAAAGATACTCTCCACAAAGGTTTTTGTCAAGGACCACTTGATGACAAGTTCTTTAAATTCTACTGCATCATTCAAGATAAGAGTGTCAGTTGTTTTAGGACACTAGGTTTGCACAGCTCATCCCTATGAAAACTACTTTACTTTTTCAACTCAAGGAAGTAGGTTAAAGAGATTCTCAGAAAAGAATTCTTGGGAAATAAATTGTTTGCTCCATTGAGAATTTGTGAAAATCACTTTAGCTATTAAAACACTGTGACTTCAGATGGGTTTTAACAGATATTCCAAAATCTCTTCATTTTGGTTTTTTAAATATTAATAGATGCGGGGTCTCATTATGTTGTCCAGGCTTGTCTTGAAACAAAATCTCTTCTAACAAAATACAAGTGTGTGTAGTAAGATGGTGTCCATCCTTTAAACTTAGTTATTATACTTCTGTCCTTAAAGAAAAAAAAGACTTAATGTTCTCAAACTACTCAGACCTAGTCAGTACACTGTACCAATGTTATTTAGCTGTAGATTATTCATTTTTAATGGAAGTCTACATTGCGTCAAGGCACTATTCCAGGTCTGATAACACAGTGACACGCAAAGCAGACACGATACATGCCTCTGCAGAGGAGCTTCATTCTGGTTGGGGAAATGGACAACAAGTACATTAATAAAAATAAAAGACTATCTGACATTCGCAAATACTACAAATGAAATAGGCTAATGAGGCAATGGCATTCTGAATTCAGATAACACAATAGAGACAATAAAAGTTCTTTGAGAAAAAAGCAGTGCATGTCCTATTTACCCTAAGACCCCTGGTATCTAATGCAAGCTTGATATTTGGTAGATGTGTACTTTTTTTTGCAGTTGAATTAATTCTAAATGCCAAAAAAAAAAAAAAAAAAAAGTAAGACATCACTGAAGCAAGAACTTTGAAATAAAGGATTATGGATTTCTATTCCTCAATAAGGCTTAAACTCCTTGGCAGTCAAATTTCTAATACAAATGGCAACCTGCACAGGAAAAGCACTCAGAGTTGCTCTGTGCCAAAGGATGGAGCTTCTATCCTTCTGATCAGGGCATTACACAAAATGCTCCTCATCTGTCTAAACTCTGATCCACTGTGCTCCCTGGAAGGAAGAGGGTACTGGCTTCACTTTGATTCAGATTTATTATGGCAGGATATACAATTGCTTCATTACTGCTGGACTTGAGGGAGATTCAGAATGAAACCTAGGTGTTAAAAGCCATTTGATGCTGAACTTTCAGCCGTACCTCCTGAGGGGTCAACTGAGACACCAAGTGAAGAAGTCATTCTCTCATGGACAGCAGGCTGCTGAAACAGTGTCCCTTCCGACTGGCCAATCAATAGCACATTACAAGAACAGGCAAAGAAAGGTCACAGGTTCAAACAGGAGTTGTTAGGTCATTTATTTATTTCTTTAGGTTGTTGGTTTAGCTCCTCCAGACATGCCTATTAGAGAAAGAAGGTTGGGGTTGGTTTTCGTAGTTCATATTTGTGATAAAATTCTGTGTTTAAGCCACACTGGTCTCTGCCTATTTATAATTATTGTTTTTTAAAAAAATTGCATTGTCCATACGGCAGAGATAAAATTTTGCAAAGTCATTAATTAGAGTGATATTTACATTGTACTTAGTAGAAATTGTTTGTTTATAATTAGGTTTTCTATTTTTTAGGATCATCAGTAGGAAATAATATCTTCACTTCTACAGGGCAACTTGATGTCACAGACAGAGCACTGGAATTTGAGTTTCTATACGAGCTCACTTATGCACTGGCTCTGGGACCTCTGGCTTTGTGGTCATATCTGAATTTGGGCTTTTTCCTCTCTTAGCTGCATGAGCTTAGAAAATTGCCTATCTTCCCTGAGCTTCCACTCCCTCTTCCATAAAATGAGGATGACAATATGTACTTCAAGGTTTTTATCATGACTAATAGCATCATAAATGTCATCATGTATGTATCGTAATGTCATCATATGATGCCAATATGTATTAGTTTGCTAGGGCTGCTATAATAAGATACCCCAGAGGACGTGGCTTAAACAACAGAAATGTATTTTCTGACAGTTGTGAAGGCTGCAAGTCCAAGATCCAGGTGCCAACAGGATTAGATTCCTCTAAGACCATTCTGCTTGCAGATGGCCATCCTCTTGCTGCTGTCCATTGTGTACTATGTCCCTGGTGTCTCTTCCTCTTATAAGGACACTGGTCACATTGGATTGGGGCCCCACTCTAATGGCCTCCCTTTAAATTCTTTCAAGGCCTTGTCTCTAAATATGGTTAAATTCGGTGGGGGCGGGGAGGGGGTGACTACAACATATGAATTTAGGGAGGACACAATTCAGTTCATAACATAATGTTTATAGGGTATATAATGAATGAGATTCCTTTCCTTTTCCCTTAATTTTGCAAATTGGCCTTACTCAGCAGGTTTCAAAGTATGGCCACAGATCCTTGAAGATCAACAAGATCCTTTCGGGGGATTTGTGAGATCAGAACTATTTTCACACTAATACCAATATGTTATTTGCCTTTTTTTCAAGGTTGACTTTTGCACTGATAGTGCTAAAGCAATGGCAAGTAAAACCACTGCTCCCTTAATACGCATCAAGGCAGTGGCATCAAACTGCTTATAGTCGTTGTATTCTTCAATATCATACATTCGCAGTAAAAAAAGGAAAAAATAAGCACGAATTTAACTTAAGAATGTCTTTGATGAAGCAGAGTTATTAATTTTATTAAATTTCAACCCTTGAATACACGTATTTTAAACATTTTGTGCGATGAAATGGAGTGCACACATGAATTACTGCTTCATACCAAAGTACGAGCATTGTCTCAAGGACAAGCACCTACATTGTTGAGCTACAGCTGACCTAGCCACCTTTGCCACAAAGCACCAACCAGTTTGCTGTTAAGACTTACAGACTTACAAACTTTGATTTGAGGAAGCTTAACTTGCAGCTAAACTATGATTATTGAGACTTTGGTACGTAATGACATTTTCTTGAAAATGAACTAAGTGGACCTCTCAATTGAAGGGAAAAAAAGAACCCTTGTTTTTTCGTATTTGTCATCAATAAAAAAATGGGAGCTTTCAGTTAAAAATTTGAATTTTGGAATCTTGTATCTGCCACCATGATATTAACAGACTTCCAATGTTTAAGTGCTTTCCTTATGTGGCTGGTGGTAATATTAAAAAATAAAATTTGCCAAAATTTGGAAGATCTGCATAGCCCAGTAAAACAATGTTTTCCAAATGACCAATGCATGCTTACACAAAACCAGGCATGGGTAAAGAAATTCATTCAAAGTACAAGGTAGACCAATAGATTTTGAAGTAAAAGTTCATTGATTTAGTTTCATAGTCTTTATCTTAAGCCTTGTTGTAGTAACAAAGAAAATATCTACAGTGTTCTAAGATGATAAAAACATACTTCTTTTCTAACTACCTATCTGTGTGAGGCCAAATAGAATGGTTCCTGAGTTTCCTCCCCCACCTCTAAAAAATATTGATAACTTCTAGCCTAGATCAATGTCTCCCAAGGCACAGTATACACACTGCCAGTCATGCATGAGATGGTTCTAGTAAAAGCACATGTAAACTTTTAAAGATTTTTATAATTGCAAATTTAATTGATTTTGGCAAATTATACTGGTTTTTTTCCATTTTATCGTTTTACAAAGCTTTCTTTTTTCATACATTTACTTATATTAAAAAAATGAATTTAATGGAAACATGCAGCTATGGTTAAAAAAAAAAATGGGGGCAGTTGCACGAGAATGACTGGCGTACAGAAAGCCCTGGGCCCAGGATAGATTTTCAAAAGCATGGATTGCACTGGGTTATTTTTTCTAACTCTGGCCTTCTCACGCAACATTTTTACATATTGACGATTATCATGAATGTCAAAAAACATTCTAAATGGTACATTTTCAAGGCATGATAAATGTAAGTACTGGTAGCCAGCCTATGGAGATAACAAACAGCATGGCTCATGCACCTAGAAGGTCACGATAAATGAACACAATGTAGAGGAGGGGTCAGCCCACAAAAAGGAAGAAAGTTTCATTATTGGGAAATCAAAACTTAAGCAGGGAAGAAGACTAGGATATAACCTTGTAAGGGGAATAATGAAACTTGGGCAATTTCAGGGAAGACTGTAACCCCACAGTACTCAACCAGTGAAGAACTAGGGGAGGGACTTGCATGCTAGGAGATAAAGTACCTGCTGTAATTGCCCCATACGTGCCTGCCTACCAGACACCTGATCTTGCAAGACCGCCATTAAAAGTCTTGCTTCCACTGTTGTTCCTGTCTCTGAGTCCATCCTTTGGATTTGGACAGGTGAATGTGTATTTCTCACAGTGAAGAAATAGAATTTACTTAGAGAACAAATTATTTGCTTTCTTATTCAGACCACAAAGTTCTATTTAAGGCCTGAATAATTCGTTTGGTTTAGCTATCTGCAGTGACAATTTGAAGTCTCCAATTCATTCTGGATTTTGTAGACATAGTTCTCATTATACAGCTGGTAATATTACTTGGTGAAATAGAAAATATTACTTATCGGTTCTTTTACTTTAACCTCATCTTCTGCCTACAAGCTATGTCAAGCTCTAAGCTTCCTTTAAATTAAAAAACCCCCCAAATTCACCCTGCATAAGCATTGGCTGATACCTCCATTCACTTTCTAACTCCATCGAAAGTGGTTCAGGAAGGAGCCAGTCTTGAGAAACAGGGTAGTTCAGGGAAAAGAGTGCTGAAGGCAGCATCTGGAGATCTGGGTGCTTCCCATGACACTGACCTAATTTTGTATTGAAGCCCTGGGCAAAACTCAGTCTCTCCGGACCTGGCTTTCCTTATCTGCAAAACAAGGAGTTGAACTAAATAATCTTTCAGTTCAAACAGCCTAGAAGAGGACTAGAAAGGACTTGTCAGGGAGCCATTTCTCTAGGCTACTCCAGATGAAGTGGAGCATCCAGCTCCTCAAGAGGCACCACTCAGGCCACTGAACGCACAGCTCTGCCTTTACCGACATGAACTCCATTTCCATTTGAAGGGTATTATTTTCTCTTAATCTGTTACTCTGCAGTGTCACTGAAACTTAATATAATTAAAATAAGGGGGTGGACATATTGAATGGGTGGCAAGGCGTGGCTGCTTGAGCCCCAGGAACTGCGAATTCTAATCTTGGCTCTGCTGCTGTCTCAGGACACATCATGTACCCTTTCTAAAACCTAGACAGCTTCTGGACAACATCATTAGCCTATCTCACAGGACTGTTGTGAGAAATAATTTGCAAAAATAGCAGTGTAAAAGAGTTTGCAAAATGAAGTGCTGAACTGAAACTTGGGCAACATGCTGAGTATTCTTATTCTGTCCAGCTAACCAATAAATATAAATTTGTTATTAGTTGAAAAGTCCTTAAGAATATAACTACTTAATCAATACGACACCAGCAGCCTGACAATTAGTATGAAGCCACAAGCCTGAGACCAGCAAGAAATTAAATTGGTGCTTAACAGAAATTGGACTCTGAGCAAGACAATTTCTGGAAATTAAAATCCAACCCACAAAACTTGAACCACATTATATACTTTTAGGGCTAGGTGCACATAACGGCTAGGTCCACATTGTGGCTACACATATTACTCATACCATGAGCAAATGTGAGAAGACAAACAAAAATGTTTTGGGGAACCCAGAAATTTTTAATTTTTAAAATCTATCTGCAAAATTGACATGTAAAATGTGGTTTTATCATGAATTTTAAAAGATACTTTACAAATTTTTTAAGTTGCTATTATTGCTTTAAGTAAATTTGCCTTTTAAAAATGTTTAATTTAAACCTGGCAATTTAAGAATTAAGAACTGGAGAGAAAGAGAGAAAGAAAGAAGTTCATTTTGATGCTTATTTCTCTTTCCTCTAGTCCTATACAGGCAATTGAACAAGAGACTTGCAAAACTGAGGTTGACAAAGGTACACAAACACACACACACACACACACACACACACACACACAGAGAGAGAGAGAGAGAGAGAGAGAGAGAGAGAGAGAGAGAGAGAAGTCAGGAAAACAGATGGAATCATTGAGTTTGAGTTATGCTAGGCCTCTCCTGAGCATTGTGGTTGGTAATTTCTCTGGTGGCTGGTGGGTCTGTTTTTCTGTTTACCTTTTCTTGGTCATAAAAGCTAGCAATCTCTTTAGGGCAACCTCCTTAAAGGAAGTGCTTCAATTCTGGCATAATGAAAGGTCTGAATAAATAAATGCTAAGAGTTTTTGTCACCTCTGCGTTCCTAGGGACTGCCCCTCTGCCAGCCTAACACATCTTGCAAACCTACCAGCAGTCTGTCCTCCCAGGGCCAGCAGAAGGTTTCCTTGATTGCCCTGTGTTCTTTTGCAGGATGCAAAGTTTAGTCATGGTCAGATTCCCTTGCCTCATTTCCATGGAGTTGAACTAAATGACAATCTGGCACTCCGTCTTGTCTCTCAGTCAGCAGGAAATGGCAGCTCCACTGAGACTGATCTGAAGGGAAAATAAACTTTTTTTGCTGGAAGCAGCCAACCCAGACATTTCTTATTCCACAGGTAGTCGATAAAGTATTAATGACTGCAGAGATTTAAAAGGCCCCAGGCTATTCTAGGCCTTCCTGTCTTGGTTTGCCCTTTAGATCAGTTTGTATCTATAGGCAAATGTAACTCAAGAAACAAACTCCAAAATAAGTTATCCCAAATGACACAGAGAGAGTAGACTTCCTGTTTTCCATTATTTCCCTGTAGGGAGCTGAAAAACAGCAATTCTTTGCAACTTGCAAGGCCATGAGGAAAGAAAAGAAAACTCAAGGGGAAGAGGAGAATAAAAAAGAGAGAAAGGAGAATTAAACTTCTCTGATTATCAACTGGAAATAACTCAGACAAAGATACATATGCCAGGTATACTCACAAAGCTCTTTGTGGAACTCTTCATTTCTTTATGGCTATTAAGCAGGATCATTTTAACAGCTGCTTCTGTGACATTACTTGTTGGCAACTAAAAGTATGCCAGAAGCTATAATGCAGGCCAGAGACGAAAATTCCATTTTTTCCAAGTGTTTTCCCTTCTCTTTAAAAACCTAGTAACCAGCAAATGACAAATTAATTCCTCAAGCAGTGAAATTAAGTAAGTTAGGATTAACGGCCGCTTCACTAAAATGAATCAAATGAACTGAATATGTGATTGAAACTTGTCAGAATTAGAGAAAATAACCTGCTTATATGCAATTTTTGAAATGAGCACCTCAGGCACATTTAGTGAATTTTGCTGGATGAGTGCAAAAAATGAGTAGTTCTCCATGGAATTTCTGTTAGATGGTCTCTAAAACAGCACCATGATCAAACTGTCCCTCTCCCATTAGGAAAAAAAAAAAAAAGAGTCAAAGCCAAAGGAAGAATTCCTAAAAGTTAGGAAATTGTTTATTTTTGCTGTTGTTTTCATACTAAATAGGAACATGAAAGAAATATTTCACTCCGCAGCTGCATCTAATTTAAAATGAAGCTCCCCAAAGAGGAGCGAAGAGGATGTGATGAGGAGCAGTTAAACATGGTTGCTAAAATTTTGTGAGGCATCTGGTACTGCTCCACCACCTAGAATTCTAAGAATCAAATTAGTAGATTCAATTCTGCCAAAGTTATCAAATTATTTGTCCAAAGGGTTGTGCAAAGCAGACCCCTCCTTGCCAACATCTGCTCTACCCATCCCGTGAGAACCAAAGATGACCATCTATTTGATTTGTGGAGATGGTACATTTTACTAGTTGCTAGTTTGGCTAAATATTGCACCTTTCATCATCAAAGTCCTCAGTTATTGAATGAATCTGCAGAGAACTCTAATAAACTAGTGCATCTTTAGGTCCATATAGAGATAATTCAAACATTTGATTTGAATTGTAAAATATTTACATATTTTATAAATATGTTAAAAATGTTTAAGCACATGTGTCACCATTTTAAATGAACATCCAAGAATCCCACCAGCAAATAAATGAATGTAGTACTTTTCTGGGGGTGGGGGGGAGTGAGGGAGAACATAAAAGGAAGAGTAAACTACTTGTTATACTCAGAGCCTTTTACTTTGTATGAGGAATATACTTGAAAATATGGTAATCCTATCATGTCTGACTGTCCATCCTTGACGTATATTGGAATCAGATGACAGACGGTGGGCAAAATCTATTAGGCTAAAATGCGGAAATGAAAAGTTGCCAGGGATTTTATTTGCCAACGTCTCACAAGAGGTGGGGAATGAATGACTATTTATCAGTCTGGGATATGTGCAATTTGGCTTTTTCACATAGGAATTTCTCATCCCTCCAACCAAAATGAAAGCTGAAGTTTGAGGGTGCATTAACTATACTAGATTTGAAGACAACTGACTGGAACCTGACCAGCAAGGATGTGGCTGTGTAGCTCAAATTTATGACGGTGCATCTGCTGTGAGTGGTGTCTTGAATGGAGGCCAGGCCCTCTTCCGTCAGCCGCATCCATATGCTACGCATGTGTTCACTGTACGCACACTTTTTAAATTTAGCTCTTGTGGGTACATGTTCTACACTTTCCCCCTGTACATGATTTTTTTTAAAATATGCTTTAGAAAATATACACAATCTTTTCAAAGTCTTTGCTGACTCACTGGGGCTTCTTTTGAATGTTTTCCTTTTGAAAGCCTTCAAGTTAAGTAGTCAAAAGTGTGTGACAAAAGCCACCCTTAGTCTACTAAGATTAAAATCTACTGCTCATTCTAAAATAGCTGTTTTGTGATAGTCTGTCAAAAAACTTCTTTTTTTCTATCCAGAAGCAGACTACAGCTCTTTTTGATAGACTAAAACATGGTAAGAAAATATAGGAAAATGATCATCCTGACCAGTTTGGGGCCAGTTTATGTGTCAGTCTTCCAAACACCTTGCATTTTAAAGTTTGCTGAAAGGACAACACAGGTTTCAGTACTACGATTGTCAGTATGACTGCCTCCGAACTGTTTCCCTTAAGGACATGGAGAGTCAGACATTTCTGATGTAAAAATTCAAACAACTATGTTGTCCATTAGATTAATTTCCATTGCTCCTGTTTCTAATGGCTGAGTTGTGAATCAAAGTTATTACCTGGGTCAGGTATTCCTGGAACAAGCTTGTCAAACTGGTTGGCTGCAGCTTTCCTGGAGGCTTGTGTTTTCATCTGACTTTTCGTGATTATAGTTTATCATCTTCTTTGTACCTTAGAAAACAAAAAGGCATTATTATCGTGGGTGTTTACAAATATGCTCCTATTTAGCTTTTTTTTTTTTTTTTTTTTTTGAGATAGAGTCTCGCTGGAGTGTAGTGATGCTATCTTGGCTCACTGCTACCTCTGCCTCCCTGGTTCAAGCAATTCTCCTGCCACCGCCTCCTGAGTAGCTGGGATTACAGGTGTGCCACCACCATGCCTGGCTAATTTTTGTATTTGATTTTTTCTTTTTTTTAGTAGAGATGGGTTTCCACTGTGTTGGCCAGGCTGGTCTTGAATTCCTGACCTCAAGTGATCTGCCCACCTCGGCCTCCCAAAGTGCTGGGATTACAGGCGTGAGCAACTGTGACTAGCCCCTCTTTAGTATTTAAATGCATACTTTGAAATTGTTCAATTTGTATTTCCCTTGATCATGAAATCATAGTTCTAGTCTTCCTTTTCTATAGACAGATAAGATAGACAACTATGCTTTCATTTTATTGTCATATTCCTGGAGGGCCAGGACGATGCTTTCTTTCATTTTTATTTTTTTCTTTCCTCTCTTTTTATCTTACTCTCTTAATAACATCTATAGTCTTATGCATACAGAAAGCATTTTTTTTTTTTTGAGATGGAGTCTCGCTCCATTGCCCAGGCTGGAGTGCAGTGGTGCAATCTCAGCTCATTGCAACCTCTGCCTCCCGGGTTCAAGCAATTCTCCTGTGTCAGTCTCCAAAGTAGCTGGGCTACAGGCACCTGCCACTACACCTGGCTAATTTTTGTATTCTTTTAGTAGTGGCAGGATTTCACCTTGTTGGCCAGGCTGGTCTCGAACTCCTGACCTCAGGTGATCCACCCAGCTTGGCCTCCCAAAGTCCTGGGATTACAGGCATGAGCCATTGCCCCCAGTTAGAAAGCATTCTTAATTGGCTGTGTTTACCTCTTCTTTTCTTACAAAGCCTAAGATTTTGGAAAAAATAGCTTCCAAAGTCATTTTCTTCCAAAGTCATTTTCATCTAATCTCTTAAATCATTAGAAAAATGCACCAAATAATGTGAAATACAGTATTTACATTTTTAATATGGATTTGGATTCTTATCTGCTCTGAAGCACCCTTTAAAAGACAAACTACATCAAACTTTTCAAAGGAATTAGCGGTATTGGAAATGTTCACACTTTTGGAATGGTTGACAAAAAAATAATTGGATGACAGTCACATAATGGATTAATTTAGTAAATGTGAAATAAACCAGTTTGGGATATCATATGAAACAAAACATCTAAATATTTCACATTCAGCCAATTAGCTTACCATCAAATAGCCAGCCATGAATTAAAGGAGAAAACAAATTATCCCTGAGAAATGGCTTTATACAGTGTGTTTCCACCTATCTTCCTTGAGGAAGAGTAACCCTCTAATTCAATCTAGCTGATAGCTTTAGGGTCACTGCAGTTGATCAAATGATAAAGAAAAAAACCATTATGGGATTTTACCCAAGGCTGGGAATCATTTAGAACTAACACTCTGAGACTAAAGTTTAACGTTTAACACAACACTCGCTTCATGAATCTTTCTTAAGGCTCCTATATAAAATCAGCCATTTTCAAAGAAACTTGCAGAGTTACACGGAACATCATATGCCTGAAAAATTGTGAGCTCCTGCAGGGTCTAGCGACTCCATTCACACTCTTTCTACTTCATACACAAATTCATCATGCTCACATAAAAAGCTCTGGCCACCTCCTCTGGTCTTGAAAGCAGTAGTCCTGCTGTGTATTCTCTTTTGGTAGAGGGCTGGACACTGAGTTACACTTCACTTGAAAATCTTACTCAGCTAGAAGGGAGTCATTCGACTTCTTCAAACACCCACTAATATTTGGTCTTATCTCACATCTGGTTCAAAGTTAACCTTCTTTCTCCTGCTAAAGGAAGAATATTATCACTTCAAGCAAGCCTTGTCCCTGTAATGGCTCCATCTCCAAACCTCATCCAGTCACTGAATCCCGATTCCTCTCACTCCTAAATTTCTCTCATCCACCCTCTTGTGTCCTCCAGGCCTTCTGCTGTGGTCTGATTTCAGACCCTCCTTACCCCAGATTACCACAATACCCCCCCTCCAGCCTACTTCTCTACTTCATCCTCTGCACTGCTGCCAAAAGGATATTTTTAACTTTCAATTGTGAAACAATTTTAGACTTACAGAGAAGTTGCAGAATCAGTACAGAGTTCCCATAAACCATTCATCCAGCTTTTCCTAATGTTAATAGGGAATGTTTATAGTCCCTTACATGACTATACTATAATCACTAAAGGATTTTTTAAATGAATATTATTTTTCATTGAAAATTCATAATTTCCTACATTTGTGAGGCACAATGTGATGTTTTCATGTATGTACACAAACTAGAATAATTAAATACAGCTAATTAACATATCTATCACCTCATGTATCATTTTTTTTGTGGTGAGTCATTTTTTTAATCTACTCTTAGTTACTTTGGAAATACATGGCTGGGTGCAGTGGCTCATGCCTGTAATCCCAAGACTTTGGGAGGCCAAGGCAGGTGGATCACCTGAGGTCAGGAGTTTGAGACCCATCTGGCCAATATGGCGAGTCCCTGTCTCTCCTAAAAATACAAAAATTAGCCAGATGTGGTGGCAGGTGCCTGTAGTCTCAGCTACTCAGGAGGCTGAAACAGGAGAATCGCTTGAACCTGGGAGGTGGAGTTTGCAGTGAGCCAAGATCACTCCACTGCATTCCAGCCTGGATGACAGAGCAAGACTCCATCTTAAATAAAAAGAAATATACAATACATTATATTCACTATAGTCACCCTGCTGTGCAATTGATCTCAAAACTTATTCCTACTAACTGAAACTTTGTACCCTTACACTAACAACTTCCCATTTTCTCCCCCACCCTCCCAGCCTTTGGTAACCATCATTCTATGCTATGTCTAGGAGTCAGACTTTTTAAGTTTCCACATATAAGTAAGATAATTTGTCTTTCTGTGCCTGGCTTATTTCACTTAGCATAATATCCTCCAGGTTTATCCATATTTCACAAATAAGATAATTTCCTTTTCTAAAAGGCTGAATAATATCTCATTGTATATACATACCACGTTTTCTTCATCTGTGGATCCATTGATGGGTACTTAGGTTGATTCCATATCTTGGCTATTGTAAATAATGCTGCAGTGAACATGGGAGTACAGATATCCCTTCAACATACTGATTTCATTTCTTTTGGATATATACTCAAACATGAGATTGCTGGATCATATGGTAGTTCTAATTTGGTTTTTGTAAAGAACGTCCATACTTTTTTCTATAATAGTTGTACTAATTTACATACCTGACAACAATGTACAACTATTCCCTTTTTTCTGCAGCCCTACCAATGCATGTTTTCTTTTTTTTTTTTTTTTTTTTTTTTGAGACGAAGTTTGGCTCTTGTTTGCCCAGGCTGGAGTCCAATGGCACCGTCTTGGCTCACTGCAACCTCCACCTCCTGGGTTCAAGCAATTCTCCTGCCTCAGTCTCCTGAGCAGCTGGGATTACAGGTGTACACCACCATGCCTGGTTATTTTTTGTATTTTTAGTAGATACAGGGTTTCACCATGTTGACCAGGTTGGTCTCAAACTCTTGACCTCAGGTGATCCACTTGCCTTGGCCTCCGAAAGTGCTGGGATTACAGGCATGAGCCACTGCACCTGGCTTCTTTCATATTTTCGATAACACCCATTCTAACAGGTGTGAGGCGATATCTCATTGCGATTTTAAAATGCATTTCCCTGGGTTGATTAATGATAATGTGCATTTTTTGTGTGTGTACCTATTTGTATGTCTTCTTTTGAGAAATACCTGTTCAGATCCTTTGCCTACTTTTTCCCCATTTTGAAAAAAAAAAATTAACTTTTAAGTCCAGATGTACATGTGCAGGTTTGTTATATAGGTAAACTTGTGTCACAGGGGGTTGTTGTACAGATTATTTCATCACCCAGGTATTAAGCTTAGCTCCAATTAGTTATTTTTCCTGATCCTCATCCTCTTCCAAGCCTCCACCCTCTGATAGGCCCCAGTGTGCATTGTTCCCCTCTACGTGTCCATGTGTTCTCATAATTTAGCTCCCACTTACAGGTAAGAACATGCGGTATTTGGTTTTCTGTTCCTGAATTAATTTGCTAAGGATAATGGTCTCCAGCTTTATCCATGTTCCTGCAAAGGAGATGATCTCATTCTTTTTTATGGCTACCCAGTATTCCATGTATATATGTACCACATTTTTTAAATCTGATCTATCATTGATGGTCATTTAGGTTGATTCAATTCTTTGCTATTGTGAATAATGCTGCAGTGAACACACACATGAATGTGTCTTTATGATAGAATGATTTATATTCTTTTGGGTATATACTCAGCAATGGGATTCTTAGGTTAAATGGTATTTCTATCTTTAGGTCTTTGAGGAATCATCACACTGTCTTCCACAATGGTTGAACTAATTTACACTCCCACCAACAGTATATAAACATTCCTTTTTCTCCACAACCTTTTGAGCATCTGTTATTTTTTTGACTTTTTAACCATAGCCAATCTGACTGGTGTGAGATGGTATCTCATTGTGGTTTTGATTTGCACTTCTCTAATGATCAGTGACGTTGAACTTTTTTTAAAATATGATTATTGGCCCCATATGTATGTCTTCTTTTGAGAAGTGTCTGTTCATGTCCGTTGCCCACTTTTTTATGGGTTTTTTTTTCATGTAAATTTGCTTAAGTACCTTATAGGTGCTGGATATTAGACCTTTGTCAGATGAATAGTTTGCAGAAATTTTCTCCCATTCTATAAATTGTCTATTTACTCTGCTGATAGTTTCTTTTCCTGTGAAGAAGTTCTTGTTTAATTGGATTCATTTGTCAACTTTTGCTTTTGTTATAATTGCTTTTGAAGTTTTCATCATGAAATCTATTCCATGCCTATGTCCTAAATGGTATTGCCTAGGTTATCTTCCTGGGTTTTTGTAGCTTTAGGTTTTATATTTAAGTATTTAATTGATCTTGAGTTAATTTTTGTATATAGTATAAGGAAAAGGTCCAGTTTCAATCTTCTGCATATGGCTAGCCAGCACCATTTATTGAATAGGGAATCCTTTCCTCATTGCTTGTTTTTGTCATGTTTGTCAAAGATCAGATAGTTGTAGGTGTGCAGCCTCATTTCTGGGTTCTCTATTCTGTTCCACTGGACAATGTGTTTGTTTTTGTACCAAAACCATGCTGTAATCCTGTAGTATAGTGTGAAGTTGAGTAGCATGATGCCTCCAGCTTTGTGCTTTTTGCTTAGGATTGCACTGGCTATTAAGGCATTTTTTCGACTCTATATGAATTTTAAAAGAGTTTTTTTTTCGAGTTCTGTGATAGTTTAATAGGAATAGCATTGAATCTGTAAATTGCTTTGGGTACAATGGTTATTTTAATGATATTGATTCTTCCTATCCATGAGCATGGAAGGTTTTTACTTTTGTTTGTGTCATCTCTGATTTCTTTGAGAAGTGTTTTGTAGTTCTCCTTGTAGCAATCTTTCCCCTCACTGGTTAGCTGTATTACTAGGTATTTTATTCTTTTAGTGGCAACTGTGAATAGGAGTATGTTCCTGATTTGGATCACGGCTTGATTGTTTTTCATGTATAGGAATCTTTGCCCACTTTTTCATCAAGTTATTTGTTTTCTTTCTATTGAGTTTCTTATCTATTTTGGATATTAACTCTTCATCAGATGTATGGTTTGCAAATACTTTCTCCCACTCTGTGGGTTGTCTCTTCATTTTGCTAGTTTTCCCCTACTGTGCAGAAGCTTTTTAGTTTAATATAGTCCTATTTGTTGATTTTTGCTTTTATTTCCTATGCTTTCAGAATCATATATAAAAAATTATTGCTCAGATCAACGTTGTAGAGCTTTCCCCCTATGCTTTATTCTAATAGGTTTACAGCTTCAGGTCTTTAATATTTAGGTCTTTATATTTAGGTCCTTAATCCATCGTGAGTTGATTTTCATATATGATGCGAAATAAGGATCTAATTTCATTCTTCTGCATGTGGATATCCAGTTCTCCTAGCACCACTTATAGAAGAAACTGTCCTGTCCCCATTATGTGTTCTTAGCACCTCTGTGGAAGATCAATTGCCTGTAAATATGTGGACCTATTTCTAGGTTTTGTATACTGTTCCATTGGTTGATATCTGGTACTATCACAGCTGTTTGGTTAAAATAGCCTTATAGTATATTTTAAAGTCAGAGAGTGTGATGTGCCCAGTTTTGTTCTTTATACTCAAAATTGTTTTTCCTATTTGGGACCTTTTGTGGTTCCATAAGAATTTAATGATTTTCTTTTTCCATTTTTGTGAAAAAAAAATGATATTGGGGTTTTGATAGGAATTGCATTAAACTTGTAGATTGCTTTGGGTAATACAGACATTTTAACAGTATTAATTCTTTCAGTCCATGAACACAGGATGTCTTTCCATTTATTTACGTTTTATTCCATTTCCTTCCATAGTGTTTCATAGTTTACAGTATACAGATATTTCACTCCCTTGCTTAAATTTTCCACCCCTAAGTATTTTTGTTGCTTTTTTTTTGCTATTGTAAATGGGATTAATTTCCTTTTCAGGTGGTTTGTTATTAATGTTTAGAAATGCTACTATACTGATTTTGTATTCTGCCGTTTTACTGAATTCCTTTATCAGTTCTAACAGTTTTTAGTGGAGCCAAGGGTTTTCCATACGTAAGATCATGTCATCAGCAAACAGAGATAAAATTTTGCTTATTCTCTTTCTATTAGAATGTCTTTTATTTCTTTCCCTCGTCTAGTTGCTCTGGCTAGAATAAACACTACATTAAAAAGAAATTATGAGAGTGGGCATCCTTGCCTTATCCCTGACCTTACAGGAAAAGCTTTTGACCCATCATTGTTGAGTATGATTTTAGCTATAGGTTTGTCACATATGGCCTTTATTTTTGTTGAGGTACATTCCCTTTGTACCTAATCCATTATGAGTTTTTTTTTTTTAAGGATGTAAAATTTTTTCAAATGCTTTTTTCCATCTATTGAAATAATCACATGATTTGATTCTTATCCTTCATTTTGTTAATATGATGCATCACACTGATTAATTTACATATGTTGAATCATCCTCATATCCAAAGGATAAATTCCACTTGATCATGGTGAATGATTCTTTCAACACGTTGTTGAATTCAGTTTGCTAATATTCTATTAGACATTTCTGCATTTATGATCATCAGAGACATTGGACTGTAGTTTGTCCTTCTTGTAGTGTCCCTGTCTGGCTTTGATATGAGGGCAGTGCTAGCCTTGTAAAATGAGTATTCCCTTCACTTCAATTTTGCAAAAGACTTTGAAAATGATTAGTATTAGTTCTTCTTTAAATGTTTGGTAGAATTCAGCCATCTGGTCCTGGGCTTTTCTTTGACGGAAACAATAGACTCACTATTGTTCTGTTCAGGTTCTCTATTTCTTCATGATTCAATCTTGGTACATTTTATGTGTCTAGGAATGTATTCATTTCTTCTACCTTATGCAATTTGTTGGCATCGTAATTTCTTATAATCCTTTGTATTTCCATGAAATCTATTATAATGTTTCTTCTTTCATTTCTAATTTTATTTACTTGAGTGTTCTCTCTTTATTTCTTAGTCTAGCTAAGGAGATTGTCAATTTTATTTATCTTTTAAAAAATGAACTCTTAATTTATTAGTTTTTTAAATTGTTTTTCTAGTCTCTATTTATTTCTGCTCTGATCTTTGTTATTTACTTCCTTCAGCTAATTTTGTGCTTAGTTTATTCTTCTTTTTCTAATTCCTTAAGGTATAACATTAAATTATTTGTGATCTTTCTTCTTTTTTGATATTGGTGTTTATTGCTATAAATTTCCCTCTTAGGACTTCCTTTACTGCATCACATAAGTTTTGCTGTATTGTATTTCCATTTTTATTTGTCTTTAGGCATTTAAAAAATTTTTCTTTTAGATTTCTTATGTGATAAATTAGTTGTTCAGGAGAATTTTGTTTAATTTTCACATATTTGTGAATTTTCCAAGATTCCTCCTGTTATTTATTTCTAGTTTCATGCCATTGAGTTAGAGAAAAGTTGTTAATATGATTTCCATCTTCTTACATTTGCTAAGACTCATTTTATAGCCTATCATAAGGTCTGTCCTGGAGAATGACCCACGTGTGCTTGAGAAATATAGTTATTTTGTTTCCGTTGGATGAGATATTCTCTACAGGTCTGTTAGATTCATTTAGTCTATAATGTAATTCAAGTCCAATGTTTTCTTACTGATTTTCTGTTTTCTTACTGATAATCTGTCCATTATTGAAAGTGGAGTATTAAGTTTCCCTACTATTATTGTACTGCATTCTGTCTCTTCCTTCAGATAATATACTAATTGCTTTATCTATTTTGGTGCTCTGATAGTGGGTGCATATATATTTACAATTGTTATGTCCTTTGATGAATTGACTTTTGTTGTCTCTTTTTAGTTTTTGACTTATATAAATATAGCTTCCTCTGCTCTCTTTTGATTTCTATTTGTGTGAAATATCTTTTCTCATCCTTTCACTTTCAGTCTATGTGTGTCCTTATAATAAAGTGAGTCTCTTTGTTCTAAGCATGTAGTTTTTCTTTTAACCTATTCAGTCATGCTGTGTCCTTTGATTGGAGAATTTAATCCATTGACCTTCAGGGTAACTACTGATAAATAAGGACACTTTGTGATTTGTTTTCTGGTTGTTTGTAGATTATTTGTTTCTTCCTCACTTGCTGTTTTCCTTTGTGGTTTAATGGTTTTCTGGTATTGTATGCTTTGAATTCTTTCTTTTTATATTTTTGCAACTACTATGCACGTTTTCTTTGTAATTACCATGAGGCTTACATAAAACATCTTATAACAGGCTATTTTAAGCTGATAACAGTTTACCTTTCATTGTATGTTAGAACTCTACACTCTTATTCCCTTCTCTCAACCTTTTATAATAATGATGTTAAACTTTACATCTTTATATTATTTGTACTGTAACAATTTGTTTTAGCTACAGCTGTTTTTAATAGTTTTGTCTTTAACCCTTACAGAAGAAATTAAATTGGTCTATACTCTACACTTAAAGTATTAGGATATTCTGGATGATTACATATTATTTATACCAATGAGTTTTTTTTTTTTTTTACTTTTACTTGTTTTATTTATTCAGTCTTTCATTTCAACTTAAATAACTATCTATAGCAACTCACATAAGGCAGGTCCAGTGGTGATTAACTCTTTTAGCTTTTGTTTATCAAGAAAGTTTTTATTTCTCCCTCATTTCTGAAGGATAGCTTTTCCAGGTAAAGCCTTCTTGCTTGGTAGTTTTTTAACTTTACCACTTTGAATATGCCATACCACTCTCTCTTGGCTTGCAAGGTTTCTGCTGAGAAATCTACTGACAGCCATACTGGGGCTGTCTTCAATATTATAGGTTTCTTATTTTTTTCTGTTTTCAGAATATTTTATGGTCTTTTATTTTTGATAGTTTGACTATGATGTGTCTTGGTGAAATCTTTTTTGGACTGAAAGTTATTGGAGACTTCTGAGTTTCTTATACCTGGATGTTGTCATCTGTCCTTAGATTTGGAAATTTTCTGCATTATTTTATAAAATATTCTTTTGGGGCCTTTTCTCTATCTTTTCCTTATGGAATTCCTATTATGCAAAGATTCATTCTCTTGAACAAATATCCAGGATGTCTACCTGTTTTGTGTTTGTTTTTACTATTTTTGCTTTTTGAAGATGGTATCAAACTTCTCATTGTGCTCATGAAAGTTTTCCAAATTTCATTTCTATTTGTATTTAATTATAGTTTTCCAAAGAATTCTGAAGATTACTCTGAATTATTTGTCAGCCATTTCATGGATCTCCATTTCTTCAGGATTCATTATTGGAGATTTATTAGTTTCTTTTGATTGTGTAATATTTCCCTGGTTCTCCAACATTCTTGTGCCCTTACAATTGTATCTGCATATTTGAGGAAATGCCACCTCTTCCAGCCTTACAGGTGTCTTCAGTGGTGATAGACCTTCACTATTTATTCTAGCCTGGGATTGGATGCCACTCCAGGCAGGTAGATCTTGCTATTGGGTTCTCTAGTTAGGCTGGGCCACTGTCTGTGTTCAGAAGTTGAGCAGAACTTCTGAACTTCTGCTCCACAATTTGGTGAGACCAATGGATGGATTCTGATAAGGTGGGTCTGTTGACTGAACTCTGCAATTGCCTCTGATCAGCCTGGGTGGCAGGCTGTCATCCCTGGGTGGGTGACATTGCTGTCTGTAATCTGTAGTTGGACAAGGCTGCATCCTGGGTTTAATGGTTGGGCAAGGTCTCAGGGGTTCTTGTGGAACCATTCAAGATGAGCATAGCCAGAGGCTATGCCTCACAGATATTCATGGATATACATTTGCCTTGTAGCCTGAGAGAACCTTGAGCAGAGCATTGAGGCTTGGTAGAGTTAATACTTGGCCACTGGGATTGAGCAGGACGAGATGTTTCTGTTTGCAGACCAGCACTTGCCTCCCAGCTTAAGGATATTTTTTAACTGAAATCTGGTCATGTTTTGTTTTTGTTTGTTTTGATGTTTTTTTTTTGTTTTTGTTTTTGTTTTTGTTTTTGTTTTTGTTTTTGTTTTTGTTTTTTGTGGAGTCTTCACCAGGCTGCAGTGCAGTGATGCAATCTTGGCTCACTGCAATCTCCACCTCCCAGTTTCAAGTGATTCCCCTGCTTTAGCCTCCCAAATAGCTGGAACTATAGGCATATGGTTCCACCACATATGGCTAATGTTTTGTATTTTAGTAGAGATGGGGTTTCACCATGTTGGCCAGGGTGGTCTCAATCTCCTGAACTCATGATCTGCCCAGTCATGTTATTTCTTAGCTTAGAATTCACCCATGGGCCTCCAACACCTTCAAGATAAATGGAAACTCCTTGGTATGGCTATAGAGCCCTCCATAGTCTGATCCTCCCACCTCTTCAGCTTTGTCTTCCGCTGATTTTCTATTTTTGATGGTTAACTTACAGGTCAACTTGACTGAGCCGTGGGATGCTCAGATATTTGGTTAAACATTATTTCTAATCATATTTATGAGGGTATTTTTAGATGAAATTAGCATTGAATCAGTAGACTGAGTAACGATAACCCTCTGCATTATGAGTGGGCATTAGGCATCATTTATACTGTTGAGAGACTGAATAGAACAAAAGAGTGGAGTAAGGGAGAATTTACTCTCTCTTCCTGGCTGCTGAGCTGGTACATGGGTCTTCTTCTGCCCTCAGATTGGTACTTACACCACTGGTGCCCTTGGTTCCAAGCTTCAGACTTGAACTGGAACTACAGCACTAGTTTATCTAGGCCTCCAATTTCCAGACAACAGATCATGACACTTCCCAACCTCCATAATTGCATGAGCCAATTCCTTATAATAAATCTTTAGATAGATATAGAGATAGAGACATACTAACAGTAACAGATATATATATGTATTATGATTTCCTATTGCTTTGGTTTCTCTAGCGAACCCTAATGGACACTAACTGATCTCTACTCATGTGTAGAATACTATGTATAGGTTCTGGAATTTGTTTTTATTCTTCTGGGCCTTGGCACATACTTGCTCTTTTCTCTTCCTTGGATGTCCTGCATGCCACTCTGTGCCCCCACATTCCAAACCTTCCTATTTTCATTTGGCTAACACCTACTTGGCCTTCAAGACCTGACTATTTCCTATTCTCTGATACCCTTAGCACCTGGGCATCTGTTTGTCATAGTATTTGTCACACTCTCTTTTCTGTAATAGATTCTATGCTCTAGTATCTAGGATAGTAGCTAACACATAACGAGTTTTCATTATACCTAAAGCAGGGGCCAGGAAACTATGGCCCATGTGCCAAATCCAACCCTCTGCCTGTTTTGGTCCAATAAAGTTTTATTGGACCACAGCCATGCTCATTGATTTTTGTCTTGCCTGTGGCTGCTTTTGCACTGCAGCAGCTGAGCTGAGTAGTTGAAACATAAACCATATAGCCCACAAAGTATAAAATATTTATTATCTGGTCCTTTCCAGAAAAACAAAAATCTGTCAACTACTGGTCTAGTGGATAAACCAGGAGTCAATTATATTTGATATTTTGTACTTGATTATTAATGGCAAATGTGTGTTAGAAATCAATAGATTTGTTTAAAACGATACCTTTTTCAGGGCATTAATAACAATCATCATAAATTTAAAAGTGGAAATCGACAAAGATGCTTTAAAATAACAATTCCCTGTAAGGGTTCAGGGAAACAGTCACTCACACACTGCTGGTGTGAGTGTAAATTACTACATTATTTCTGGAGAGAAATTTGACAATATATTTTTAAAGCATTAAGGTCATGCACAAAATTTGTTCCAGAAATTCCACTTCTAGAAATTTGCCCTAAGGAATAATCAAAGATGTATGCAAAGATTTATGTTCCATCTTGTTCTTTGGAGCATTATTTACAACATGCAGAAATACACCAACTAAATATCACCTAAACAGCTAGCAGCAGAAAAAATGGTTAAATAAATTGTGCTATATCCAGAGTCTGGAAAATAAATGTAGCTATTACAAATCATTCATAGAACACTTATCAGTATAGGTAAATTTTCATAAGTATCTTTAACTGGGAAAAGCAAGTTTTAAAACTGTCAGTATGATATAATGCCATGCTGTTATTAAAATATATATGACACATGCATAGAAACAAGCAAAAAAGACTAAAAGAAACATGCCAGAAAGGCTAACAGGGCTTATCTCTCCTATTTCTGATATCTTTTGTTGTTGTTCACTTCTGAATTTTCTGTAATAGCTTATTGCTTTGGCAATTACAATCTTTTAGGAAGAAAAATGGGCAGTTTCCCCATTCCCTATAATTTGGATGGGTTTTCACACTTTCAGTTGCAGAATTTCAAGTAAAAAAGATAAAACTAAAAATGCCGCAGTTGGACCGAGGTCAGGAATTCAGAAATGCCTTTTTCCCCTACTCACTTCCACTCACCGGGAATCAACCAGGAAAAGGGAAAACATCCCCTTTGGTATGTCAATATTAGGGTAATTTATTGCCTGAGGTTAATATAATAAAGTTTAAATGAAAATCAGTGGCAAAAAGGGTTGAAATCGACAAACTTTTGGGGTACAAGGAGTAGAATGAATTGCCCATATAATTTCAAGAAACCAGGCTTATTGATTTTTTTCTACCCTATTTTCAGCTGGATATTCAATATCATATAGACATGATCATTAAGAACAGCCTCACCCATAGGTGACCCTTTAAGGGACAGGGAAAATTAGAACCTACTGAGCCAAACAACTGCAATGAATGGTGTGTGTGTGTTTGTGTGTGTGTGTGTGTGTGTGCACACGTGTGTATGTGTGTGTGTGTTTTGGCAGGGTTTGGTGGGGGGAGTGGGGAAGTAATATGGATACAGATGAAACTTTTTAATTAATAAATTTGTGGACTCAAGTTTCATGTCTATGGGTGATTTACATAGCTTTTGTAAAAAGACATTGGTGGAATAATGTGTTACTACTTTCCAGGACCCTCAAGTATTTCCTTATTTGCCCTAAGTTTACTCTCCACTGCTCTAGCCAGGCTCCTCACATTATCTCTTATGCCCTGTTTCTTGCTATACCCTCCCTACTTCTCCAGTTCTTTATTTTAAAAAAAAAATTGCTTGTGTCTGTGACCTGCTTATAGTCAAGGGCAGGAGTTCATCTGAAAACTTGTTAATAGAGGACTTTAAGAGCAGTGAAACTATATCATATGATACTATGCTGGTGGATACATAGACATTTGTTTGAGCCCATAGAATGTACATTAAGAGTGAATCCTAATGTAAACTATGGACTTCAGATAATGATGTGTCAATGTAGGTTCATCAATTGTAACAAAGGTACAAATGAGGGATGTTAAGAATGGAAAGGGCTATATATATGTCTGGGCAGGTAATATACAGGCAATCTCCATACCTTCTTATCAACCGTTGTGAACTTAAAACTACTCTGAAAAAAAAAAAAAAAAAAAGAAAGAAAGAAAAGCAGATCCCTAAACCCCACTCCACAAATACCAGATCAGAATCTCTGAGGCCAAAATCAAGCACCTTTATCACCACCCAGCTCCCGAGGTGCTTCTCCTGCGTATTAAAGTTTGAGAATCCCTAGCTCAATGACTGTTAACATTTCCAGGTAGATCCGTTTTTAGTGAGGCTTTGGAGAGATAAAATAACTCAACTAAAAACATAAACATACAGGCTAAAATTTTAAGGACTGGTGAGAAATATTTTTTTTTTAGGGAGGGGATTGGTATCTTTTAGCTTATCCTCCTCCCTGTCCCCTAAAAGTCACACTTCCTCTGCCTTAAGATGGTCTGCAGAAGTGATCACTCTCTTATTGTGATCACTTGTGGAGGAGAATGATATTGGTCCAAGACGGAATTAAATATTAAAGCCATAATAATTGTCAATGTCTTTAAAAATTTTGTACCCTTGGAGTACTTAAACATTTCATTTTTTTCTTCTTTTTAGTTCTCAAATATCATTTCTAAGTCTCACAGAGTTTTTTTAAACTATCCTACTTCTTCATATTTCTGAACTTATTTTTTAATCAACCACTTTTCAAAAAATCTTTTGATTAAAATAATGCCTTGACTGGGACTGCCGATTGGAGTTTTGTCTTTAAAAGTTAATTCAAATGAATGTGTTACTAGCTGCAATAGGGTATGACATTAAGTTTAAAGAAACTATCCTGTTTCTTTAATCTGATATATAGTGATGGGCAAAAATGGTTCTCTTTTGAGGGAAAAATGTCTCTCATTTTCCTTTCATATGCATGCATATCCACATCAACTTCAAGTGCAGTAATTACAACTCTGAAATATCTCCTCAGCCTCAGTCTACATTTCTGAGGGGGAAAACGTTGAACATATAATGCAATATTATTTTAAATTTCCAGCAGAATCTATTAAATATTCAGCTGTGGCACAATAACCTTTATCTAGCCACCATCTTACTTATTCTCAAAGGTTTCAAAGGTGATCTGTCGCTCTTCATGAATATGATGGTTGACAAGGTACAGACTGCTGAGTTTGATCTTAATAGAAGTTGAAAGATATTCATCAGACTTGAGCCTCTCTAAGCTTCCACAGTAGATAACAGAATTGTGAAATGCTACATTTGAAAGAACAAAGATTGACAAGCTCACAGCTATTCCCATTTTCTTGGTTCAGAGGACGTTTTAGTATTGTTCTGATGGAAACATCTCCGCAAATGAGGGTCTCGTAAAAGCTCTGCCTAATAAACTGTAATGCTTCCAGGCCCCTAGGTCAGACTGAAGCACTACAATTTCTGTTGCCATATAAATGTGATGAATTGTGATGGGAGTTATAAATTCATCCTTGCTGAAGACACTACATTAAATGGGTTCTGCTTGCTTGTCTATGTGACAGTGTGTGTGTCGGGGGTCGAGAGTCGCCGTGTGATCATTAGAAGGATAATATTAAAAAGGAATGAAAGAAAAAAAAAAGAATGAAAGGACCCAAACACTATTTAAACCAAATTTTATAACAAATAGAATTTTAAAACATTATAGACCTGTGATGTGTCAAATATATGATGAAAGATATGTGTGTGTGTACGTGTGTGTGTGTGTGTATGTGTGTGTGTGAATTGTTTAAAAAATTAACAAATACCTTTCTGGTCTTCCATTAGGAGCAAGAAAGACAATTTTCTGGTTGCTTTGTCCCTGGATATGTATATACTGCGAGTTTTTTGTTTTTTTATATTTCAAGCCCTTTATATAAAGCCATTAACTCTTAGAAAATTCTGGTGAAGTGGGAGCAGTCAGTCCTCTAATGTGTATACTCAATCCAAAATAAAATTAAATCGGGAGTTTCTATGTCTTTCTAAAATTGAGCAAAGTCAGGAGGTGAGGAGGAGGTGAGGTGGGGGTGGTAATGGGGGGGAATTTAGAACTCTGACTCTTCTTTGAATGCATTATAGTCTAAAGTGTGCCTGCCAGCAACAGCCCCAGAGCTTGAAGGGATAACATAAATAACTCTTGAATACAAACTCAAAGTAAACTTGACAGACGGGATGCTGGGCCAAGACCAACAAGATTAAATTTCATAGGATATAAAATCCTACATTTGGTTTCAAAAAAATCAATTAAATAACGATAGACTGCAAGAGAGTTGACTAGACTGCAGCTCAATGGAAGAATGTCTGGAACTTATACTTGGCCACACTTTAACATAAACTAATATTAATGTTGAGATGGTAACAACTGATAATTTTATAGTAGTCTACGGTTGGCAAAACACTTTTGTATATATTACCTCATTTGATATTCCCAAAGATGTTACGGGATAAGTATTTTAATACCCAAGCATGGCCAGGCGCTGTGGCTCATGCCCATAATCCCAGCACTCTGGGAGGCCGAGGCAGGTGGATCACAAGGTCAGGAGATTGAGACCAGCCTGGCCAGCATGGTGGAACCCCATCTCTACTAAAAATACAAAAAATTATCCAGGCATGGTGGCACGCACCTGTAGTCCCAGCTACTTGAGGCAAGAGAATCTCTTGAACCTGGGAGGCAGAGGTTGCAGTGAGCTGAGATCACACCACTGCACTCCAGCCTGGGTAACAAAGCAAGACTCCATCTCAAAAAAAATACCCAAGCACAAAGATTCAGAAAACTAAACTTAGGAAAGATAAAGAAACTTATCCTGAATAATCCACCTAAAAAAAAACCTGTCTAGAAGGCAGAATAGGTCACTAAAATGTATGGAGCACCTAATATGTCCTGAGCACTTTATATATGCTGTCTCACTTAAAACTCAGAACAATACTGTAAGTGGTAATTGTTGGTCCCCAATTTATAGATGAAAGAAATCGAGGCACATATACTTCCTCAACATCATAGTAACAATAAGAGGTTGAAATGGACTGAATGATGTCCACCAAAGATATCAGGTTCTAATCCTAGAACCTGTGAATGTTTTCTTATTTGGAAAAAGATCATTAGAAGATGTGATCAAGGCTAGGCATGATGGCTCATGCCTGCAGTTCCAGCACTTGAAGAGGTTGAAGTGGATGGATCACTGAAGTCAGGAGTCAAGACCAGCCTCACTAACATGACGAAACCTCATCTCTATTAAATATACAAAAATTAGCCGGGCATGGTGGCATACACCTGTAGTCCCAGCTACTTGGGAGGCTGAGGCAGGAGAACTGCTTGAACCCAGGAGATGGAGGTTGCAGTGAGCTGAAATTGCACCACTCCACTCCAGCCTGGATGACAGAGCAAGACTCTGTATCAAAAAAAAAAAAGAAAAAGAAGAAGAAGAAGAAGGAGGAGGAGGAGGAGGAGGAAGGAGGAAGGAGAAGGAGGAGGAGGAGGAGGAGGAAGGAGGAAGGAGGAGGAGGAGGAGGAAGGAGGAAGGAGGAGGAGGAGGAGGGAGGAGGAGGAGGAAGGAGGGAGGAGGAGGAGGAGGAGGAGGAGGAGAAGAAGAAAATGTGGTCAAATTAGGAATCTGGAGATAAGGAGATAATCCTAGTTTGTCAAGGAGGCCCTTGATGCCACCACAATTGTCCATGTAAGAGAGAGGCAGAGGGAAACTGGACACCACACATGCAGAGAAGGTGACATGAAAGCAGAGCAGTGAGAGATGCAGTCACAGCCAAGAAATGCCAACAGCCCTTGGAAGATGGAAGAGGCAAGGAAGGTACTATAACCACTTTGAAAAACCCTGAGAGAGCAGAGCCCTGCTGATACCTTAATTTCCAACTTTGGACCTCCAGAACTGTGAGAGAACAAACTTCTGTTGTTTGAAGCCACCCGGTTTGTGGCTATTTGTTACGTAGCCCAAGCAAACTAATACAGTGGTAGAGGCTGAGTTAAAAATTATGTTTACTAAATCTAAAATTCATGTTCTTTGCATTCTGTAGATGCCAGAGAAAGAAGACTGTGAGGAGGGGGAGAAGGCTGAGGAAGAGGGAAGAGGCTAACAACTCTCTCCAGGTAGGATATCCAGGGCAGAAATACGGAAAATCAGAGAGCTTTACGCTTCCTTCTAATAACCAGTCCCCCACATCTACAGCTGAAAAAAAGGAGAAACAGGACCCATAAGATGAGCCTCAAAGACAAAAAGAAAATTTCAAATTAAATATGAATTCAATAAATACATGTAATGTTATGACCATAGGAGAAGAGCAAATTAATAAGAACTAAGAGAAGAAATCCAACAATAAGCAAGTGAAAACTCACAGTCAAGGGTAAATTAGCATCATTGTTTCAAACAAGACCTAAGGAGAAATGATAACTGTAAAGAATGAGCCAGTGTAACTAAAAGGTGCCAGGAATGCTAGGACCACTATAGAGGAATGACAATATCACCTATAAAAAGAACCACTGTGAAAAATAAAGAACTAATAATGCATTCACAGTGTTAGCACAGACACTCCTAATAAGAACAAAATTACACAGACAGATGATAACACAAGAAAAGATGATGGACTTAAAGAATTATTTTCATGTAGAAAGAGACTCAAGCCAAGACAAATTATTAAATTTGTTCTATTTACTTCCAGATGTTTTAACCAAACTAAAAGGAGAGAAGTTAAAATAAAGCCATTTTGGCTCAATAAAAGGAAAAAATTTTAAATAACCAGAACTTTCAACAATGAAGTGAGTCTTCTTGTGTGATGGTGATCTCATTATAAGAAATATGACAGCAGAGGCTGGGGGACTATCTGTCCGGGATGCTGTGAATAAGATTTCAGCATCTCCACATTTTAAGGTATCTTCTAACTCTAGGAATCTATGATTTGAAAAAACATAAATAAATTGTAAAAATAATTTATAAAAATGTTTAGAGTAAAACTGATTTTGATGATGTTTAACATTTCTCTAAAAAGAATCAAATAATTTAAATCTAAATGTTTAGTTTACCTTATAAAACACAATGGTGGCTAATCAAAGTTCTCTCATAGATATATAGTTAACATATTTCAATGAAATTTAACATGCAGGTAGAGATTAAACAGCTATTCGATTACACTAATGGAGTCTACAGTTTGCAGAAGCATTAGAAGTCAAAGTACAAGTCTTCTTGGTTAGCAGCACTTGAGAATACAGTGAAGAGGTGGAAACAGGTGGGGATTTGGAGAAAGAGGTTGGAATTAAAGGCCAAAGGCACCACTTCCTAGTTTTGGCTCCTGGTAAGGCATTAAGCCCCACTGAACTTCAATATCTTTGATGTTAAATATACATAATAATTGACATCCTAACTCACCAGTGGTTGTAAGAATCTCATGAGAAACTGAGTATGAAAGTGCTTTGTAGGACATAAACAGACTATTTTCAAAAGAAGACATACATTCAAGGCCAAAAACCAATGAAAAAAGCATAACAACATTGGTCATTAGAGAAATACAAATCAAAACCACAGTGAGATACCATCTCACACCAGTCAGATTGGCTATGATTAAAAAGCCAAAAAATAGCAGATGCTGGCGAGGATGAAGAGAAAAAGGAGCACTTACACATTGTTGGTGGGAGTGTAAATTAGTTCAACCATTGTAGAAGACAATGTGATAATTCTGCAAAGACCTAAAGATAGAAATACCATTTAATCCAAGAATCCCATTACTGGGTATATACCCAATGGAATATAAATCATTCTACCATAAAGACACATGCACATATATATTCTTTGCAGCACTATTTACAATAGCAAAGACACGAAATCAACCTAAATGCCCACCAATGATAGACTATATAAAGAAAATGTGGTACATATATACCACGGAATACTATGAAGCCACTAAAAAAACAAGATCGTATCCTTTGCAGGGACATGGATGGAGTTGGAGGCTATCATCCTTAGCAAACTAATGTAGGAACGGAAAACCAAATACCACATGTTCTCACTTGTAAGTGGGAGCTAAATGATGAGAACACATGGACCCACAGAAGGGAACAACACACACTGGGGCCTATCAGAGGGTGGAGAGTGGGAGGAGTGAGAGAATCAGGAAAAATAACTAATAGGTACTAGGCTTAATACCTGGGTGATAAAATAATCTGTACAACAAACTCACATGATACAAGTTTATGTAATAAACCTGCACATAAAAGTTAAAAAGAAAGTGCTTTGTAAATAGTGATATGCACTCTTGATATGCACTTATTATCTGGACTTCAGAGTCCCATTATCCTTTGATACTCTAATAACCCTTATAATGGCCTCAGGTTGGGCTGGCCCCAAAGCAGACCCTAAGACAGGCATTTGGATGCAAATGGTCTTTTTGGATGATAATCCCAAGTAGCACAATTAGAAGAGTGGGAAAGAGAGACAGGGAAAAAAAGAAGTCAATACAGCTTATGTGTTACCAAATAAATAACTTCTGCAGATGACTGAGGTACAGTCCTGCTAAGGACTGCTGGGAGTGAGGCTGCATAGAAGACAGGGCACACTGAAAGAGCTGAGGTCCTGCTCCACCAATTCCCATTTCGGTTTCCTTGAGATTTGCTCCTGGGACACCAATAGCCCAGGCTTCTAACCTCCGCAGCTCAGGCTGAGCATGCTCTAGCCGTCAGAGACAGTCCTCAGGCAAAAAGTCACAGCTGCCTATAGTAGAAGCCACTGAGTCTTTGAGCTCCCAATATAAGGAGTCCAGGGGAATACGCAGAAGACATGAGCAGCATCCACACCACACTCTTCTCTTCATTTGGAGAAAACTAAGGCACAAATACTTTTTAAGATTTGGCTATAAATACATGATTGCAAATTAGCAACATACATCCTAACCTAGTGAGCTAACTGGGACTGTCAAACTGCACCTTTCCGATTCATTAGAAGTTTGTGGTTTTCTTAAAGGCCGTGTGCATAGGAGTTGACAGTATGAGAATATTTTGGTATTTTTTTATATCAAAGGAGCATCAGATTGAGAAATATGGAGATAGGAGAAGTATAAAAAAGATTACTAAAATCAACACTGAATGGTAAAGAATAATGCAAATATTTCTAAGAAAAGTAAGAAGGCCTCAATTTTCAGATTTAAGATGCTCATCAACCAAGATTTCCTAAGCCTGTCTTTCTCCACCCCTACCAGGATTCCTATCTCACTAAATGTCTTGGAAACTCATAAGGGTGATTTCACACATGTTGGGTTTCACTCTTCCTTTTCCAGGCACATCTTATATCACATTGTCCTGTAAAACATAGTTTTCTCTCTTTCCAGGGGCCAGCCCTGACCTGCCAGAGACGGCATGCTAATCCTCGCTTATCTTGACTATAAAGTCTAATCTGTTACAGTACTGGCCTGTCAGGCTTCTTAGCAGTACATGGAGTGAGATTCGGTTCAGCAGCCTACAGTGAGGAGTGGGGCCTGGGGAGTCCTTCTTTCTGAACGTTTTATGCCATTGACTTCCAGTGTGGCCTTTGAGCCAGTCATTTAACCTCCTTGGCTCAGTTAACCATATGGAAAATGAACATGATAATATCTCACAGGGGTATTGTGAGATTACTCAATGTTCATAAAGTGCTTGGGAAATGAAAGACCTTGAATGTGCCTAGCAATGTCATTAATCATGTGGCCAGTTGAATTCAAGCAGCTGGAATGTTATTGAACTCTTTACTTCCTACATAATTTCATTGCAATACCTCACAAATCATGAATCTTAAATCTATGAAAATGTAGATGAATTTCATGCTATAGTGGAGGGCCTAGAATTTTTCTAAGTGTTTGCTTTTGAATCGCCTTTTCATAGATGTTTCTTCCTCTCTCAAGAGCAGGAAATTATTGGAACACTCAATTCCTTTATTTCAGGAGCTATACCTCTTCCTCCAGCACTGTGGGCCTTTCCTTGTCTTCATTTCCCTATTACTTTGTTTGTTTACTCACTCTACAAGCAATCATTAAGCCCTAGCTAGATTCCAGGTACTCTGCTAAATGTTGAAAAAACACAAGTAAGACATGTTTTCACTTTGGAGGAGCTCCCAGTCTGGAAGGAAAGACAGACATATCAACAAATAATCACAAAGGAATATGAGCTCCAAAAAGCTTTGGAAATTGAGATAAGTTTTTATACTACATGTCAGGGAGTCAGTGAACTGAAATTCCCCTCCAGGAATGATTTTATCCTCGAAACTCACACTTGAATTCCATGAGATTGCACTAGCTATCCTGGTTCTGTTACTACCATTTTTCTCCCTTATTGGTTTGTTTTTTCTCTTTAATAAAAGTAGGTGCTATATAAGGTTTCTCCTCTCTCTCCATATTCCTTTTCTCAGTATACTATTTATTCCCTGATGTCAGTTATTGTCAGTATGCAGCTCTAACTCTGACCTCTCTCCTAAGCTTCATATCTACCTGAAGATCCTTGAACTCAAAATAGACCACATCAAATTTACAATATTCCCACCACTATGACTTCCTCAGCTTGATTTCTTGAATTCTGTTAATGGTTCCATGATTTCCCCTATCCATGCTTTAAACCTGAGCATCACATGAGACTCTTTCTTCTTAGTCATCCTCACATCAGAATGAAGGCATGCCCTCTCTGTTCTACAAAGGGTAGAAGATGAAGTGAGGCCCTGAACATTCAAGGTCTCCCAGATACTATATTCCACTGCTAGCACCTCCCATCTACATCCTTGCAATCTCCTCTCCTAGCCCTACTGTGAAGTTCTCCTTTTCCCGGGCAATCCATATATACTAACAATCCAAAATTTCTTTAGTATTCTTCTATTTATATCACTCTTCTGCTTAAAAGTATTCATTGCTCCCCAGTGCTTGCTAACTTAAGTCAAATTTTCTCATTCGGGGACTAAGTACCTTTTGTAAAATAGCCACAAACTTGGTTTTCAGCCTCTTCTCCTACTGCTTCCCCATACTGGGCATAAGATGGAGCCTGGTGGACAGTTGCTGGTCTCCAAGTGGATATCCTGATAGTCACCTCCAGATCTTTATACACATTGTCCCTCCTGCCTGGAATGACCTGCTTGCCCATCTCTGCCAAGTCCATCAAGGCCCATCTCAAACACTGCCACTTCCATACAACACTTCCTCCTAATCCCCAGTTACATTTGGCTAATTCTCCCTTCAAACCTCCAGAACTCGTTTGTGTTCACCCCTACCGGCATGAATTTTGCCCGATTTCTACTCTGTTTACCTTACCCCCTTCCAGACTGAAAATTCCTTGAGGAAACATAATGTATCTTATTCCATCCTCATCGTTACCCCTAGCACTTAGAACAATACTTGTTGAATCTAATATAATTAATCCTAGAAACACCGGGCTTCTTGCTGTTGCTTCAACTACTCTTAATCTTCTACAAAATATTTTAAATACAAGAGCTGACTTCAGTATTGTTAAAAAAAAAAAGGCAACAAAAATCTCTGCAGTGTCAGCCTTAATAATATTAACATTTACTCTCTATTTCAATTTAACCATGAAACAATTTTTTGCATCACTGAGTCTGTGCTGTTTGTTTAGCGCTAGAATACAGAAATGAATAAGTCCTAGTTTGTCTCCTCAAAGAACTCAGAGTCACATGGGGAAGACAAACGAATAAACAAATACACTGCAACCCCAGGTAATATGTGCATGTACAAGACTAAAAATATGGGCAAAGCATGGAGGATGGAGACAATACGTTAATTGAGGGGAGCATGGATGTTAGAGAAGACACACATAGATGGAGCCAGAGTTGTCCCAGAAAGTAAAGAAGGGGAGGGAGAATTTCATGCATTTGCATTTGCCAAGGCCCAGGTACATGAAATAATACAGTGGCATAGCAGGACTGTGGCCAATTCATTCCTGCTGCCGCATAAAACACATATGGCAGTGTCTCACGGGAAGAAGATAGAGAAGTAGTTGGTAGCCACATTGCAAATAGCCCTTTATACCTTACTAAGGAGTCTCGATTTTTTCCTATAGATGATGGGGAACTGGTAAAGAGATTTAAGCAAGGCTAAGGTTCTGACACTCAAATTGGATTTTCTTAAAGTGGACTCAATTCTGATTTTTAAAAAATACTAGCACTGGCTAGAAAAAGGAGGTCAAGCCAAGATCTGGAGAACAGGACTGCATTTTCTGAGGAATCTGTATGCTTACATTTATATTTGATCTGTATACTGGGGTCCCATTTCCTGGTAAACCTACCTTCTACAAGAGCTGCAGTAGCAGCAGTATGGAGAGCTGACCTGCACCAGGTAGTTATTCCAAGCATTTTTATAGAGTATCTCATTTAATCCACCCAACAGTCTAGGAGGTTCACTGCTCAGACAGAGAAACTGAAACCCGCATCCGTCCCGCATCCATCCAGGGTTCCCCAGCTACTGAGAGGGAGATGGGGGAGGAGGGGTCCCCCAGGCAGCCTGCGTGTCACAGCTCCATGCAGTGCTGCGAAAACTGCGGAACATATCTGCGCCTTGTTTGTTTTCCCCTTCTTTTTAATGTGAGAACAATTATGTTTACTATGTACTTGAGAAGCTGGTCGTGCAGCCCGGTGTTGATAAAGAGGGGCTCTGAGACAGGCGCGGCTGGCTCGGCGAAAGCCTTCCGGCTGGGAGGGGCTCCGTGCTCCTCAGCAGGGTGCCTGCGCTGTGGAAAAGAACGCGATTGTTATTCAAAACAAAAATATTCTTACCAGCACTGAAAACTACATTTACAAGTTAAGCACGCGTTTTCTAAAAGTAGAGAAGATTCCAGGAGGGAGGCAGCATCTCTCGCAGCCTGGAGGGAGGAGACATCTAATTGCCTATTCATGAGGGAGCCGGTCTCTCAGGGACTGTAACATTTCCAAACAGGCTGTGCAAAGAATGGCAGCGACTGTGAAAACAGCAGGTCCCTGAATTCAAAATCTTGATGTAAACATATACAACACAAATCTCAATGCTCGCTTTTCATCAGCTGCAGAGTCTGACGTGTTAGCACTCTGGGTCCTATATTGTGAGCTTTGGGTTTGGGCGCGTGTACACCTACAGGCGCGGAATGCACGTGTGTATAGGCCAAGATATTAATGTAATAAGAAAGGTTCCAAAAAGCACGTCTGAAAATCTGCTACATTACTTCGGAGTCACGAGTCACACTGTGTGTGTGCATGTTCATGCATGCGCGTGCACACCTACACACACACACACACACACACAGAGAGAGAGAGAGAGAGAGAGATAATACACATGTCTGGCTTTCTCTATTTTGGGGTGTGGAGGTGTAGAGTAAATCTCTCCTCTCTTCCTTGTATTTTCCCTCAAATTGCCCAAATCTTTGTACCTTTGAAAAAGCCCTGGGTCTCTCTGTGTGTTCTCTTTGTACCTTCACAAAGGAAAGAATATGTCAGAAATTACTTGAAGCAAACCTGCTGCAGAAAATGGGTATGAGCCTTGCACGACAAAATTCTTGCCTCCTTCTCGAATTTGAAATTTTGACTGCCTAAAGTTGTTGTGTAATGGAACAAGAATTCTAGTGAGACCAAAATATCTGCATAGCCACTTCAGTTTCATCCTGTTCTGTCTGAACGTAGAAACGCTAGCACGCCTCTACGTGAAGGCTCCACAAACCCACTGCCTTCCATTCCAGGCTCATTATCATGAGTGCCAAAGTGAGCTGAAGAAAGGTGCCATGTGTGGAATGGTAAGCTGCTCTAAGGTACAGCTTCTCACTCCTGGATGTGGTTTTGCAGGGCAAGGACAGGCATAGGGACCGCCTAGTTTTGATGCTGGGTAGGTTTCTAGGACCCTTATGTAGGGGCATGGAAGTGGGGTTCTAGGGAGAGCCCAAGCTGCTAACTGGAGAGCTTTGAGGTTATAAGAAGTGAGAATATGATTATGATACCCTCTAGATTTGGAGATGACAAAGGAAGGAGTTGGGAGTAGGATGGCGTTCTATAGCTGGCCTAGAGTTAGAACCTAAGCAATGCCATTTTATATAAGATAAAGCTGTTTTTCCAAAAATAAGTTGTAAGTACATCCCCGTTTTCCTTGAGACAACTGCTGACCTTGGCTTCTGTAAATTAAAACAGCTAGCTTGCTCTGAAAAAATGCTTACTGAAAAGAAAGAGAAGAAATTTTCTATTGGAATGTTTGACTTGCAGCTGTCCACCGGGGACCACTTAGAATTTCCCCAAATTCCAGGAAGCCCACTGTGTAAAGCTGCTAGCCTTTGCTTATCAGAAACTGCCAGAAATAACTTCTGTAAAGTTACCTGCCCTGCATCCCCTCACCCTCTTGGTCCTAAAACCAGGATGCGGTTTTTCAGCTTAAAAACCCTGCTCCCACTGAGTTCGGGGCCACGGATTGGAGAGACGTGAATCCTCCGTGGCTGCCAGCAATAAAGACCCTGCAATTTGGCATACTTTTGTCTTGGTGTTGGTTTTCTATGCTCGCTCTGGTACAACAATGATGGCTTGGGCACAGACATAAGTAGCTTGAGACCATGCCATGCTTCGAAAGTGAGAAATGGCTAAATTCCATTATGGACCACAGAACTATGCCACGATCTGCTAAAATAAAAAATATTCAACTGGCTAAGTATTTTAAGAAACCAAAGGTTGCTGCATGGGACTAGACTAAAAAGACAAGTCAGGAGGTGAAGAGGGAGAAAGCCACAATAATCAGTTCAGGAAATAGTGGAGTGTCGGAAGAAAAGTATCCTTTGGAGACCTGAAAGCAGGGTCAGCCTTTCCAGGATGATCTAAACTGATGCTGGAAAAAGTTAATTTGAATGCCATTAAACATAATCCAGTGGCAAGGATGTAATTGGGCTCCTGATGTGAAGAAGAAAGAAGCCAAAGTTAGTCTATGCAAGTAAGCAGCTTACGGGGCCCCAACTAAGAGCAAAAGAGGCCCTTGATCAATAGCTGACACATGTGCCTCCAAATCAGCTCAGTGTCTCCATCATGTTTTCAAGGCATTAGCTACCACTGACCAGCCAGGTGTCAGTGCAGACACTTCACATACACTGGCATGAATATCAGAAGGTTTGTCTACACTTGAATTTGATGGGGTAAATTCCAGTCGATCTAGTGACTGCCCATTCAACGGGGCTCAGAAATCTCAGGCGGCATGGGCAGGGATTGTGTGGGGCAGTCAGCCTGCCCTGTAGCTGTCTCCACACTCCACGTGTGCATTTATAGCCAACGATGGCAAGCAGGAGGACTAAAATGTCTTGCCTGATCCTCAAGGGACACTCCAGTGTGATAGTGTATGGATTTCTCACCACCCAGAATCAATTCTTGGTCATTTACTGAGGACTGGGAAATATATAGCTTAGACAAATTAAATCCAGAGTTAATCTCAAACCTCTTATAAGCCTGCAGTTACAAATACTTGCTGACAAAATCCTTCACTAGAACTGTTTTGACAAAGGCAAGTTTCCTCTGATCCTCTCTTTATTTCATTCCCTCTAAGAAGATTTACTAATGAACTGAGGAAAACCTTAGCAAAGGGTAGAAGATAAAGTGAGCCTCTAAAAATTCAAGTGCTGGGCGTCACTGGAAATAAAACTCTGTTACAACTTCCCTCCAGAACATGAAAATTAATTATGGTCATTTTTAAGGAGGGTCAAGGTATTAGTCCGTTTTCACACTGCTATAAATTAAAGAAGTGTTACAAGTAAAGAACTACCTGAGACTGGGTAATCTATAAAGAAAAGAGGTTTAATCACCTCACAATTCCACATGGCTGTGGGGGGGCCTCAAGCAACGTACAATCATGGCAGAAGGCAAAGGGGAAGCAAGGCACGCCTTACATGGCGGCACAGAGAGAGAGAGAGAGAGCAGGAAAGTGCCACTTTTAAACCATCGTATCTCAAGAAAACTCACTATCACAAGAACAGCATAGGGGAAACCACCCCATATCCAGTCACCTCCCACCAGGTCCCTCCCTTGACATGTGGGGATTACATTTCGAGATGATATTTGAATGGGAACACAGAGCCAAACCTGATCAGTAAATTAGTTAAGAACAGAGTCAATTAATAAGAATGCACTGTGGCCAGGTGCAGCGGCTCACACCTGTAATCCCAGCACTTTGGGAGGCCAAGATGTGCAGATCACCTGAGGTCAAGAGCTCGAGACCATCCCGGCCAACATGGTAAAACCCCATCTTTACTGAAAATACAAAAATTGGCTGGGGGTGGTGGGTACCAGTAATCCAATCTACTCGGGAGGTTGAGGCAGGAGAATCACTTGAACCTGGGAGGCGGAGGTTGCAGTGAGCTGACCGAGATCGCACCATCACACTCCAGCCTAGGTGACAAGAGTGAAACTCCATCTCAAGAAAAATAAAATAAAATAAAAGGCCAGGCACAGTGGCTCACATCTGTAATCTCAGCACTTTGGGAGGCTGAGGCAGGCAGATCACAAGGTCAAGAGATAGAGACCATCCTAGCCAATATGGTGAAACCCCATCTCTACTAAAAATATAAAATTAATCCGGGCGTGGTAGCACACACCTGTAGACCCATCTGCTCGGGAGGCTGAAGCAGGAGAATCACTTGAACCTGGGAGGTGGAGATTGTAGTGAGCTGAGATCGTACCACTGCACTCCAGCCTAGCAATGGAGCAAGATTTTGTCTCAATTAAAAAAAAAATGCACTGAGCCCCAGAGGGTGCCAGACACTTCTGACACAGGCCAGTGAGTCTTTGGCCTCTGCCCCAAGTCCTCCTACATTTTTGCTTTTGACTGAATGTCAACAAATCTTTTCAATGTTTCTTCTTAATTAAGGTAATTAGAATTCAAGGTGTGATCCCTCCTGGGAAGGGGGAAAATGTGAGATCAAAAAAGCTACCAAAATAAAGGCCAAAATAGTGGGCTAAGAAGCAATGGAGTTGATGTTTTAAAGCAAAGGTCTTCAATTTTATCTTGTAGACAAGGTTGACACAAGCCCAGCAGCTAGAACGGAAGAGAGAGAACTCTGCAAGAATAGGCACGTTGTAAGAAGCTCACTCATCACTCTCCTCCACATCATGGGTTTTTTGGAAGGGAGCTTAGCAGGCAGCAGGCTGGCAGTATCCTCATCCCACTCAGCACAGTGGGAAGGGTTTCTCCCATCCCCTGGTGAGATCTTTGTGAGATCATTCCTAATACTTAGTCTCAAAGCTTTACATATTAAAGTCAATATTAAAATCATTTCAGACTGATTAAGGACACACTCAATGGACAGTGCTCTCTGTAACAGCTTTGTGCCTCTGGGTGTTAGAACACACTTCCTGCTTATTCCAACATCAAACTCCAGGTGTAGCTGCCACGACTTCCACCGAATTCCAATTATTTCATTTTGAAAGATGCCACCCGTGGACAGTACATTAGGAACCTAACTTTGAAGTTAAGACTTTGCTAAACCATGCTAGTTTAAAATCCCAGGGAATTCCTTCTTGAAGCAAAGCTCCTAGGGTGTTTTTACACAAGGAAATGAGAAACTAAAATTATACTATAAGGCATTCAACTGATTTCCCTGGGGGATTTTGGCTAGGAAGAAATATACCACTGTGAAAATTTCTTCTATTAGAGGCTTTTAAGATTCATCTCTCACTCCTAAACCCATGTAGGCTATTCAAAAAGCTCAGATTTGGGGCATTTTGCTTGTGATTTATTATTCAGAGATAATATATTTTATTAAATTATCTGTTTTTTAACCTATTTGTTTTAAATGTGCTCATAAGCACTTTTGCTTTGGTATGAGTTTTAATTCAAGTTTTATAAATAATAATATCCATGGTACAAAATTCAAAAAGTACAAAATGAGACCTAGGAAAAAGTAAGTCTCATTTTATCTCTGTCCCCTAGTAGCCGAGGCAACCACTGTCACTATGTTTTAGTGTAACTTCTAGATATATTCCAAGAATTTCCAAATACAAACATATATGTAAAAGTGGATTTTTAAACATAAATGATAGTATATTATACAAGGTGTTCAAACTTTGCTTTTTTCCCTTAGCAATATGCTTTAGAGCACATTTCATATCAATATATTCTTTTTAACTGCTGCAGAACACTCCATTGTATTACTATACCAGATTTCATTCATTTAGTCCTTTCTAGATAAAAGTTCAGGTTGTTTACAATTTTGTGCTAATACAAACAATACTGCAATAAATAAGTCATTTGACAGAAGATGAGCATATCTGTAAACGAGCATATCTACTCACTTAGAAGTATAACTGCTAGGTCAAATGGTATGTTTGTTTTTTAATTTTAGTAAATATCACAAATTGCCTTTCATAGAGGTTACTACAACAGTGAGTGCCTGTTATTGTGTATTATCAATTTTTTTTAAAGTTTTGCAGTGTGATAAGTGAAAAATAATATGTCATTGTAGTTTTGACTTCTTTTTGTTTAAATGTGATTGAACTCCTTTTCATATGTTGTAGAGCCATTTTCATTTACTCTTTGTGAACTGTCTTCATATCCTTTGCCTAGTGTTCTAATGGACATAGAATCTTTCTCTTACTGATTTATTAGCTCTTTACATGTTAAGAAAATCAACTCAAAATCATTCTAGTACCAGAAGGCTACCAAAAAAAAATCTTTGCTCAGAGATTAAAGATTCGTCATTAATATGAAGATTTAACAGAATGAACCATCATCTCTTAAGAAAATTTCAGCCAGAGGAATTCTGCAAATGTTTCCAGCAGTGTGTCATCTTTGCAATAAGAATGCAACTCCTTAAGTACTTTAAAAGATAAAATATTGAATAGTAAACATAATGAAGATTCTTATTATTCAGAGTTCACATTTTTTTTAAGATGAATATTCGCTCTTGTCACCAGGCTGGAGTGCAATGGTGTACTCTCTGCTCACTGCAACCTCCGCCTCCCAAGTTCAAGTGATTCTCATGCCTCAGCCTCCCAAGTAGCTGAGATTACAGGCACATGCAACCATGTCTAGCTAATTTTTTTTGTATTTTTAGTAGAGATGGGGCTTCACCATGTTTGTCAGTCTGGTCTCAAACTCCTGACCTCAGGTGATCCACCTGCCTTGGTCTCCCAAAGTGCTGGGATTATGGGCATGAGCCACTGTGCCTGGCCTTATAATTTTTACTTTTTAGAAGAAAATTCAAAGATCTGCAACATAAGGCCTGAATTTGAATTTAAAATTCCGGGACATTGGCAGATGGGAAGTAAACCTTTTAACCCAACTTCATTACTCTGTAAGAAATAACTTGCATGAAGGGTCCACTTGGACATTTTTGTGAAGGAATCACTTATACTTTTCACTTACAACTTACTTTAGTTAGCAGAGAAAATATACATTTTTCTGACAGATACCCCAACGATCTTCCCTATGTCATTCACTGCAGTCAAACCCAAACAAGCCCCAGGGATTCCCTACTGTGGGACTTCAACCACAGAGTAAACATGTGTAATGGGTAAATGCTTTGGGCCATAAACTCAGATACACAAAAACATATGACTGTATTTTTATGAAACTCAATTTCGATCTCAAATACCTATTTTAAACAGTTAATCCCAATCAATTCAAAGTTTCTCTATCATGACCCCTCATCTTCAACTCTTACCCTATCCCTTGCTGTCATTTATGTTACAGTTGACATCATAGGGTCAAGACATAACAAAGGAACAATTAGTTCTCGATTGTTATTACTTATCACTGCTAGATTTCACAGAGACATAATATCCTATCAGGACTCTACACAGTTATCATCTTCACAATCATCGCTGGCCTGGCCCAAACTATGAGACTCGACAGGACTGGATTTCTCTCAGCTATACCAATACCCCTTGACATATGGTAAATATTTTCTGCCTGTACCCTTCTGGGTATGAGGAAATTCTGCAAAGTGCTCCTAATCTGGTCTGTCTACATACTTATCTTACTCTAGTTGGGCTGACATAAAAAATATCACAGACTGAGTGCCTGAAATAACAGAAATTAATTTTCTTACAGTTCTAGAGGCTAGAAGTCCGAGATCCAGGTGTCAGCACACTGGGCTCCTGGTGAGGGCTCTCTTCCTGGCTTGTAGCCTTCTTGCTGCATTCTCACGTGGTCTTTCTTCTGTGGCACATGGAGAGCAAGCAAGAGAGAGTGCAAGCTCTGGTGGTCTCTCTTCTCATGAGGACACTGATCCTATAAGACCTGAGTCGCACTCTTATGACCTCGTTTAGCCCTAAATACTTCCTTAGAGGTCTCGTCTCCAAATACAGCCCCACTCGGGTTTAGGGCTCCAGCACATTAATTTTGGAGGGGACGTAAACACTCAGTCCATAACACTCCAGATAGTGATCTCAACTCTATTGCTGATCTGTGGAGCAATCCACGAATGTTGTACCTCCCTGTGTTCCACCTAGGAAAAGACACACATGTTTGTTCTGTTCTTGGAACCCTAAAGCTAAGTAAGATTTCTACAGTATGCACTCTTCCTTTACACCCCTGAAGACAGTTCTAAGGGGAGGGGGCAGGGAGGAAGACCTTTCTTTAGAGCCAAAAACCAGCAAATCATTCTTTTCCTCCACTCTAAGCATCCTCCTCCCTCCCATACAGGGATTCTTGTTGTATTAGGGAAAGGAAATCTGACCCACACAATTAAGCACATGTCTAATTCCATATTTTACACTTTATTTCCTGAGTCTATCAGAGCTTAGACCCTGAAAGTCAAAAACGCAGGCACTTTTAAATCAAAAGCCTTGGCTCTTGAACTTCCACTTTGGACCAAGATGGAATAACAGAAACAGATCTAGTTTTCTTCCTGTGACAACTGAAAAATGAGACAGAATGTATAAAAAATGGTTTCTGTGACATTGGGCATCAAAGAAAAGGGGAGGTAATCCCTGAGATGTGGGAAACACATGAAGTAACTTCTGCAATTGTACTAGCTTACTTCCTGGAGAGTGTCCATGCTACAATGCATGGGTGCTTGGAGATCCAAGTGGAGCCTGGATGTTTCAGTAATTTGAAGAGACGGTGCTGGGACTTCAGAAAGGCCAGATGTTAGAATTCACAGAGCCAAGTACTACAGAGAAAAGTGCTTGCCACAGAGAGAACTGAAGAAATATGAAGAGGTCCCCTCAAGACTTCAGCTGCCTACTGATCAGCATTAAGTGTGTAAGGAAACAACCTGAGGCCAGGAATAGAGCCAGCAAAAGATGCATCAGAAACAATCCCCACAGGTTATATAGGACTAGGAATAATTCCTGTTCACACCCGCTGTAGGGGAAAGCCTCATAATTCATGGCACACAGTTAGAGTACTCAGAAAGGATTAGCCTCTATAATGGGGAAAAATTAGCCACATTACTTAGGCAGCTTTAGTCTCACCTTTAAAAAACAAAACAAAACAAAAAAAGCCTAAAAGCAACACTCAAAAGCATAAAGCTGCTTCTGTAACTCAATTACACCCTAGAACAGAATTAAGTAATATTTTCAAATAAAATCACATTCCAGCTAGGCATGGTGGTTCATGCCTGTAATCTCAGCATTTTGAGAGGCCGAGGCAAGTGGATCACCTGAGGTTGGGAGTTTGAGACCAGCCTGGCCAACATAGTGAAACCCCACCTCTAAAAAAAAATACAAAAAATTAGCTGGGTGTGGTGGCAGGCGCCTGTAATCCCAGCTACTCGGGAGACTGAGGCAGGAGACTCACTTGAATCCAGGAGGCGGAAGTTGCAGTGAGCCAAGATTGTGCCATTGCACTTCAGCATGGGCAACAAGAGTGGAATTCTGTCTAAAAAAACATACACACACACATCCCACACCTAATAGGGTAATATCGGCAATGTCTGGTATTCAATCAAAAATTATCAGGCATGCAAACAAACACAAAAATATAACTCATAGTGAGAGAAAAATTAGCAATCTAAGTCAACTCAGTAATGAGACAGTTGATAGAATTAATAAAGATATTAAATATTATAATGGAATTCCATATGTTCAAGAAGCTAGAAGAAAGATTAAACATGTTAAGTAGAGACATAGAAGATATTTTTAAAAGATAAAATAAAACTTCTACAGATAAAACCTATACTTTTTGAGGTTAAAAATACACTGGGTGAAATTAAAAGATTAATCACTGCAGACAAAAAGCTTAGTAAACTTGAAGATTAAGTAATAAAACCTACCCAGATATGAAACAGAGAGAGAAAAAGACAGAATAAAAAAAACAAACAAACAAATATCAGGGAAAAGTTCAAGCATCCCAGTATACATGAAGTTGGAGTCCTCAAAGAAAAGGAGAGAATAGCAGGAATAGAAAAAGTATTTTATGAAATAATCAGCAAAAATCATCCAAATTTGATGAAAACTATAAACCCACATATCTGAGAAACTCAACAAATCCAAGTTCAAGAAACTCAAAGAACACTATACCAAGGTATATCATGACTAAGTTTCTTAATACTTGTAATAAAGAAAATATCTTAAAATCAGTCAAAAGAAAATAATACGTTATGTACACAGAAACACAAATAGGGATGATAGCAGATTTCTCTTTAGAAACAATACAAGCCAGAGACAGTGAAGCAATATTTTTAAATACCAAAAGGAAAAACAAAATAAAACTCAAATATTGTCAACATAGAATTTTTTACCCAGTTAAAATATATTTTGAAAACAAAATGAAATAAAGACTTTTTCAGAAGAACAAAAATTGTAAAAAAAAAATGATCAAAAGCAGACCTACACTTGTGATGGAAATATTAAAGTCCTTTAGGTAGAAAGAAAATAGTCCCAAACAGAAATCTAATAATACTAAATGAAATAATACTAAACAAAAGAATGTGTAGAAATATGAGTAAATAGAAAACTATGTGAGCATATACAAATGACTTTTTACTTATTATTTAAATATCTTTAAAAGATAATTGATCAATTAAAATGAATATAATAATTTACTGTGTAGTTTATAATGTAGAAAAGTAAAATGCATGACAATGATAGCATAAAGGCTGTGAGGGGGTAAATGAAAGTATGTTGCCATAATATTCTTATGCAATATGTAAGTGGTATTCTATCACCTAACGATAGACTGTGGTCAATTGTTGTATGTATTACAAGCTCTAAAGCAACCACTACAACAACACAAAAAGCTATTAGTAATAGCTAATAAACCAACAGAAGAGATCAAAAGGAATCATAAAATATAGTCAATCGAAAAGAAGGCAGAAAAGGAGGGAAAGGGAAGAAAGAACAGATGAGACAAATGGAATACAAATAGCAAGATTATATAGATTTAAACACAAATATACCAATAATCATACAAAATGTACATATTCTAAATGTCACAATTAAAATGCAGAGATTTTCCTATTGGATGAAAAAGCAAGTCCAAGTCTTTGCTGCCTAATGATATTCACTTTACAAGCATATGCAAATAGGTTAAAAATTAAAAGAGTGAAAAAAATATACCATGTCAACACTAGTCAAAAGAAGGCCACTTTGGCTATTTTAATATCAAATAAAGTAAATTTCAGAGCAAAGAATATTACGAAGGATAAAAGTAATCAAATTTGCCAAAGGAATATGACAATTCTAAATGTTTATATACCTAATAATAGACCCTGAAGAAACATGAAGCAGAACAGATAGAACTAGTAGGAGAAACAGACAAATCCAGTATTACAGATGGAGACTTCAATACTACTCTCTTTTTTATTTTATTTTATTTTATTTTTTTATTGCATTTTAGGTTTTGGGGTACATGTGATGAACATGCAAGATTGCTGCATAGGTACACACAGAGCAGTGTGGTTTGCTGCCTTCCGTCCCCTCACCTATATCTGTCATTTCTCCCCATGCTATCTCTTCCCACCTCCCCACCCCCCGTCCCTCCCCCATTTCCCCCCAACGGACCCCAGTGTGTAGTACTCCCCTCCCTGTGTCCATATGTTCGCATTGTTCAACACCCTCTTATGAGTGAGAATATACGGTGTTTGATTTTCTGCTCTTGTGTCAGTTTGCTGAGAATGATGGTTTCCAGGTTCATCCATGTCCCTACAAAGGACGTGAACTCATCGTTTTTGATGGCTGTGTAATATTCCATAGTGTATATGTACCACATTTTCCCTATCCAGTCTATCATCGTTGGGCATTTGGGTTGGTTCCAGGTCTTTGCTATTGTAAACAGTGCTGCAATGAACATTCGTGTGCACGTGTCCTTGTAGTAGAATGATTTATAATCCTTTGGATATATACCCAGTAATGGGATTGCTGGGTCAAATGGGATTTCTATTTTTAGGTCCTTGAGGAATCGCCACACTGTCTTCCACAATGGTTGAATTAATTTACATTCCCACCAACAGTGTAAAAGTGTTCCTATTTCTCCACATCCTCTCCAGCATCTGTTGTTTCCCGATTTTTTAATGATCGCCATTCTAACTGGTGTGAGATGGTATCTCAATGTGGTTTTGATTTGCATTTCTCTGATGACCAGTGATGATGAGCATTTTTTCATATGTTTGTTGGCCTCCTGTATGTCTTCTTTTGTAAAGTATCTGTTCATATCCTTTGCCCATTTTTGAATGGGCTTGTTTGTTTTTTTCTTGTAGATCTGCTTTAGTTCTTTGTAAATTCTAGATATCAGCCCCTTGTCAGATGGGTAGGCTGCAAAAATTTTTTCCCATTCTGTTGGTTGCCGATTCACTCTACTGACTGTTTCTTTTGCCGTGCAGAAGCCGTGGAGTTTGATTAGATCAAATTGTCTCTATTTGCAGATGACATGATTGTATATCTGGAAGACCCCATCATCTCAGCCCAAAATCTCCTGAAACTGATAAACAACTTCAGTAAAGTCTCAGGATACAAAATCAACGTGCAAAAATCACAAGCATTCCTATACACCAGTAATAGACTTCAAGAGAGCCAAATCAAGAACGAACTGCCATTCACAATTGCTACAAAGAGAATAAAGTACCTAGGAATACAACTAACAAGGAACGTAAAGGACCTCTTCAAGGAGAACTACAAGCCATTGCTCAACGAAATAAGAGAGGATACAAACAGATGGAGAAACATTCCATGTTCATGGTTAGGAAGAATCAACATCATGAAAATGGCCATACTGCCCAAAGTAATTTACAGATTCAACGCTATTCCCATCAAGCTACCAATGACCTTCTTCACAGAACTGGAAAAAAACACCTTAAACTTCCTATGGAACTGAAAGAGAGCCCGCATAGCCAAGTCAATTCTAAGCAAAAAGAACAAAGCAGGAGGCATCACACTACCGGACTTCAAACTATACTACAAGGCTACAGTAATCAAAACAGCATGGTACTGGTACCAAAACAGAGATATAGACCAATGGAACAGAACAGAGGCCTCAGAGGAAATACAACATACCTACAACCATCTGATCTTCGACAAACCTGACAAAAACAAGCAATGGGGAAAGGACTCCCTGTTTAATAAATGGTGTTGGGAAAACTGGCTAGCCATGTGCAGAAAGCAGAAACAGGACCCCTTCCTGACACCTTACACCAAAATTAACTCCAGATGGATTAAAGACTTAAACATCAGACCTAATACCATAAAAATCTTAGAAGAAAATCTAGGCAAAACCATTCAGGACACAGGTGTAGGCAAGGACTTTATGACCAAAACGCCAAAAGCAATGTCAACAAAAGCCAAAATAGACAAATGGGACCTAATACTACTCTCTTACTAGCTGATAAAACAATCAGACAGAAAATCAGTAATGATATAGAAGACTTGAACAACACTGTCAACCAATTAAACCTAAGTGTCATTTACAGAACACACTACCCAAAAGCAGCAGAATACACAATTTTATTCAAGTGCTCCAGGAACATTTACAAAGATGGACTCTATCCTGAACCATAAAACACATCTCAATAAATTTAACATTATTCAAACCACACAACGAATGTTATCTGATCATAATAGAAAAATAGAAAGATATCTGAAAATTTCCAAAATATTACAGAAACTAAATAACACACTTCTTAATAGCCCATTGGTCAAATAAGAATTCCAAAGGGAAATTAGAAAGTATATTTTGCATAAAAATGTAAACACAACCTATTAAACTTTAAAGGATGCAGGTAAGCAGTACTTATGGGGAAATTTATAGCACTACTCAGCTATATTAGAAAAGGTCTCAGTTTTTACCTCAAGACACAAGAAAAAAAACAGTGAATTAAACTCAAAGTAACAGAAGAAAGCATACAATAAATACAGTAGAAGCTCATAAAATAGAAAAATAGAGAAAAATAAATCACAAGCATGCTCTTTGAGAATATCAATATTAATAAATCTCTAGCCAGACCAATCAGAAGGAAAAGAAAGAAGATATAAATTACCAATATTAAGAATAGAAAAGTGATATCACTACAAATTCTACAGGCATTAAAAATATATTAAGAGAATATTATAAATACTTTTATTCCTATACATTGCACTAGTGACTCTAGGCAGTGCAATAAGTCAAAAAAAAAAAAAAAAGGAAAAAAAACATTCAGTTGAAAAGAAAACATAAAATTGTCTTCACTCACAAGTGACATGATTGTCTATGTAGAAATCTAATAAATGTGCTTAAGAAAGTTGCAGGATACAAGATCAATATACAAAAGTTAATTGCAGGCTGGGTGCGGTGACTCATGCCTGTAATCCCAGCACTTTGGGAGACTGAGGTGGGCAGATCACAAGATCAGGAGATCAAGACCATCCTAGTCAACATGGTGAAACCCTGTCTCTACTAATATACAAAATAAAATTAGCCAGGCATGGTGGTGCACACCTGTAGTCCCAACTACTCAGGAGGCTGAGGTAGGGGAATTGCTTGGACCCGGTAGGCAGAGGCTGCAGTGAGCCAAGGTCATGCCACTGCACTCCAACCTGACTACAGAGCGAGACTCCATCTCAAAAAATAATAATAATTAATTGTATTTAATATTTCCACAGAGTAACAATGAACATTAGAAATTGACATTTTTAAAAAATGCCATTTATAACAGCATTAAAGTATGAAAAGCTGTGGGATAAACCTGACAAAATATGTGATGTTTTATACACTAAAGACTGTAAAACATTGCTTAATAATAGTAAAGAACTATCCCTTCAAAATGGGAGAGATTCACCTTGTTCAACAGTCAGAAGACTCATATTATTAAGATGTCTATTATTCTTAAATTTTAGATTCAATGAAATCCCAATTTTAAAAAAAAACAGCAACCTTTCTGTAGGAATTGACAAGCCAATCCTAAAACTCACTTGGAAGCACAAAGAACCCAGAACAACAACAACAAAACCTTTAAAAAAGAAGAAACTTAGGCATGGGCAAAGACTTCATGACTAAAACACCAAAAGCAATGGTAACAAAAGCTAAAATTAACAAATGGGATCTAATTAAACTAAAGAGCTTCTGTACAGCAAAAGAAACTACCATCAGAATAAACAGGCAACCTGTAGAATGGGAGAAAATTTTTGCAATCTATCCATCTAACAAAGGGCTAATATCCAGAATCTACAAAGAATTTAAACAAATTTACAGGAAAACAAACAAACAACTCCATCAAAAAGTGGGCGAAGGATATGAACAGACACTTCTCAAAAGAAGACATTAATACAGCCAACAAACATGAAAAAAAAGCTCATCATCACTGGTCTTTAGAGAAATGCAAATCAAAACCACATTGAGATATTTCACACCAGTTAGAATGGTGATCATTAAAAAGTCAGGAAACAACAGATGCTGGAGAAGATGTGGAGAAATAGGAACACTTTTACACTTTTGGTGGGAGTGTGAATTAGTTCAACCATTGTGGAAGACAGTATGGCAATTCCTCAAGGATCTAGAACTAGAAATACCATTTGACCCAGCAATCCCATTACTGGTTATACACCCAAAAGATTATAAATCATTCTACTATAAATACACATGCATACATATGTTTACGATGGTTGTGTTCACAATAATGAAGACTTGGAACCAACCCATCAATATTATTATTGTCCATCAATAATAGACTGGATAAAGAAAATGTGGCACACATACACCATGGAATACTATGCGGCCATAAAAAAGGAGTTCATGTCCTTTGCAGGGACATGGATGAAGCTGGAAACCATCATTCTCAGCAAACTAACACAAGAACAGAAAACCAAACACCACATGTTCTCAGTCATAAGTGGGAGTTGAATAATGAGAAAATATGGACACAAGGAGGGGAACATCACACACTGGGGTCTGTCGAAGGGTGGGAGGCTAGGGGAGGGACAGCATTAGGAGAAATACCTAATATAAATGATGGGTTGATGGGTGCAGCAAACCACCATAGCATGTGTATATCTAAGTAAGAAACCTGCACATTTGCACATGTACCCTAGAACTTAAAGTATAAGAAAAAACAAAAAAGAAGAAGAAACTTGGAGGGCTTACAGCACCTGATTTTAAGACTTAATTAACTATAATAATGAAAGCAGTGTGATACTGCAGTATTGGTGTAAATATAGACAAATATAATCATCTACCCTTACCCACAGTTTCACTTTCCATAGTTTCAGTTACTTTCGGTCAACCACAGTCTGAAAATTTTAAATGAAAAATTCCAGAAACAAATTCATAAGTTTTAAATTGCATGCCATTCTGAGTCATGTGATGAAGTCTGGTGCCATCTCACTTCATCCTGAGTAGGACATGAATTGTCCTTTGTCTAGGACATATACGCTGCAGATGCTACCTGCTTGTTAGTCATTTAGTAGCCATCTGGGTAATCAGATCAAAAAAACATTGTATACATAAGATTTGGTACTATCCATGGTTTGAGGCATTCACTAGGGGTCTTAGAACACATCCCCCACAGAAAATGAGGGATTACTATAGATCCGTGGAACAGAAGAGACTCACCACATAGGGACAACTAATTTTTGACAAAGTCAATTCAGTGGGCAAAGGATCATCTTTTCAACAAGTGATAATGAAACAACTGGATATCCATAGGCAATAAATAAACCTTACACCTTTCACTACATTCAAAAATGAACTCAAAATAGATCATAGAACTAAATGTAAAGCCTAAAATTATCTTGTAGAAGAAAATATAGGAGAAAATCTTTGTGGCCTTGAGTTAGGAAAAGATTTTTTAGATTTCGTAGATGCAAAACTGAAAGCACTATCCATAAAAGAAAGAACTGATATATGGGATTTCGTTAGAATTAAGAACTTCTGCTTCTGCTCTTCAAAAGACACTTTTAAGGGAATGAAAAGACATCCAAGTCACAGATGGGAAGAAAATGTTTGCTAATTATATAGATAATAAAGGACTTGGACCCCGAATATTTAAAGAAATCTCAAAATTAATTTTTAAAAATCTTTAATGAGCAAAATATTTGAACATACACTTCACCAAAAAAGATATACAGATGGCAAATAAACACATGAAAGATGTCCACAACCATTAATCATTAGGAAAATGCAAAGTAAACCCATAATTAAATACCACTACATGCCTATTATAATACCTGCAATTAAGACCCACCATACCAAGTGTGAGCAAGGATGTGGAACCATTAGAATGCTCATAGTCTTGGTGGGAATGCAAAATGGTGAAAATTCTTTGGAAAACAATTTGGCAGATGCTTAAAAAAATAAACATACACATACTATGTGTCTCAGTTCACTACTAGGTATTTACCCAGTAGAAATTAAAATGTGTCCATACAAAGACTTGTACACAAATGTTCACAGAAGCTTTATTTATTATAGCCAAAATCTGGAAACAACTCAAATGTTCATCAATAGGTAAATGAAGGAACAAACGAGGTTGTACTCAGTACAAACGAAATACTACACAGCAATAAAAAGAAATAAACGATTGATACAAAAACCTGAATGAGACTGGAAGCAATTATGCTGAGGGAAAAAAAAGTCAGACAAAGAATAAATACTGTAGGATTCCATATATATAAAATCCTAGAAAGCATGCAGACTAATCTACAGTGATAGAAAACGGATTAGGGGTTGTCTAGGAATACAAGCCAGGGTGAGAGAGAAGAGGGAAGCATTATAAAAGCACAGAGCAACTTTTGATCATATTTATTTTGCTAATTGTGATGACGGTTTCATGCATGTTTACATATGTTGGAACTCATAATATCGCATATTTTCAATATGCATGATTTACTTTATGTCAATAAAGCTGTTTTAAAATGTCTTGACTCTTGAAGCTCATATGGGTAATTTCTTTCCCTCTTTTTTCTACAGTAGCTCTTCTCTAAGGCAATGGATGCCACCAAGTGAAAGGCAAAGAATACAAGGACATGCACAAGGGGAATAAACCTAGGTTTGTATCTGAAAATACATTATGTTATACAAGCACCATAGTCCAGTAGAGGGAACAGTGTACAAATGGTGGCTAATCTGGGGGTGTGACATAGCTTCCATTTTGAAAGGGTTCTGTGGATATCATACCCTTGTCCAACTTTGCTGTGAAAATGTTAGGGATCAGGGAGCTTGCCAATAACAAAACCAGGAGGTGAATAAATCTTGTCTTTAGCATTCCTCGATTTTTCTTGAAAGTCTCCTCACCTAACTTTCTACATTACTCTTCCTCTTCTCCCATCCTTCTCCTCCAATCAAGACCCACTGTGTTTATGCTTCTACCAACTCCCTTGTATTCTGGCAGACACGGAAAAGTTATTTGATAAATTTAGCCTGACAAAGATATTAGTAATGTGAATCACTATGCATGGCATAGGATTGCAAAACATAGATGCTGGAGCCAGGGTACCTGCATTCAAATCCCAGCTCTGTCACTGACTAGCTGTGTGAACTTGGGCATGGGACTTAGCCACTTAGAGCCTCAGTGTATTCATCTGTAAAATACACACAATTTTACCTACCTCACAGGTTATGAGGATTAAGTGAGTCAATAATTATAAAGTACTTTAAGACTCTTAACAACACAAGCCTCTTCCTTCCATAGCACAGTAACTATTGGGGAATGGGAGATACCTGTCTTTCCCATGGCCTCATTCTCAAAACTCCTGTTAGAGAGTAAAAAGCAATGTTTACATACACAGCATGCCCCCAGGAACTGCTGATTTAAGCAAGGTGGACATCCAAACCAAAACGAATCCCCCTAATGGCCAACTGGTGCCTAATTACACTCTCTTCAAGAATTAGAATTGACAGGGGCTGGCCGGGTGCAGTGACTCATCTCTGCAATCCCAGCACTTTGGGAGGCCAAGGCAAGTGGATCACTTGAGGCCAGGAGTTCGAGACCAGCCTGGGCAACATAGAGAAATCCTCTGTCTATTAAAAATACAAAAATTAGTTGGGTGTGGTAGTGCACACTTGTAATCCCAGCTACTCAGGAGGCTGAGACATGAGAATCACTTGGACCCAGGAGGCGAAGGTTGCAGTGAGCCAAGATCACACCACTGCACCCCAGCGTGGGTGATAGAGCAAGACTCTCTCTCAAAAAAAAACCAAGAATCAACAGGGGCTGTATTTAGCTGGACCTATGGAAGACACATTGACCTGGGCTGCTGGCCACTTGAGGCCATGCAGGGAAACATGGGAGAGAGGGTTGAGAGAGCAAGAGGGAGAGGGGTTGTAAAAGCAGAGAGAAGACCACACAATCTGTAAGAGAGAGTAGTTTCAGTGCCCAGAGCTTGCCCAAATACAACTCCCATGGGTCTTAGTTGTCCTCAGTGCCTACATTACGATGTCACCTTTTAGTTTGTGAGCTTAAGTGAGCTCCTGCTCCTATCAAACAAGTTCTGAATAGAACTAATAAGCCTTATGACTTGTTTTTAGCCTACGCTGAGTCTGGGACTAAGATGCACAGATTGCCATCTTCTATATGTAGCAAGAGTTCCGTCTTAGGCCTAAGCCCTGTTCAGCTGAACACTGAGATATGTGTGGTGGGGCCAATCTACTGTGTATCTATTTCTATAAGAAGCCTCATTGCCTCTTGGGAAAGAATTCATCCTAAGGAAAGAAAAAATTAAAGCATAAAAGTCTGGTTCAAAAACAATGCTCAGTAGAGAGCAGATGCTGAACATTTTAGTGCGATAGTAAAGCATCTGTTGCAAAGCCCATTCTGAATCTTCTGAAGAGGGGATTGAAATAAAAGGCTTGTTTTCAAAAACTAAACTAAACAAAAAACCTCTTTGATTTCTAGGTACACAAGCAGCACTGTTCTGTATCCCAGTAACTGAGGAATTCCCACAATGAGGAGAAAGACTCTGCCCCGCTCTTCACCAGGAAACCCAGTGCAGCTTAGGAGGGTCTGGGCCCCTTAGCAGCAGCAGTTACAGCTCTCCAGAGGGAGCTCTGTGGCCTCAGCCTGGGAGCTGGTGCCTGGTGCCTGGTGCCCACGTGGGAATGCATCCCTAGCTCAGGAGGCATCAGTAGCCCAAACACAGGCATGGGTGAAAACAGAAAACACAACAAAGTAGGTTACGGCACCTTGTCCATAAATGTACATGAGACATCCCTAGAAAGACTCAGAAACAGAAGAAGAGTTGGGAAAAAAGAGCTTCAAAGAAGTTTTGAAAATTCTCTTCTAGGTGGTGGTTGCTTGAGGTAAAAAGATTCTTATTGCTATGTGGCAACCCTTCCTGTTTCTCACTGTTCAAAAAGAAGATATCTAGGCTGGGTGGCCACAAAGCAAAGGTTGCATGTGGGAAGGAAAATTTCCTTTTAATTGTGCCTCTATCTTTGAGGAGTATTTATTGCAGTTCTTGTTGAACAAGGCCACCCAAACTCTTGATCATATCGTAAACTTTCCCATTTTCTCCATCCATCACACTTTCTCTGAAGGACTGAAGTTTGCTGATATATTTTCTTCATATTCAAAAAAATTATTTTCATAATGGACAACAGTGATGACATATCTATTCAAAGCCCCCATAAAATTGGGGTTTCATTAGCACCCTCAAAGCCTCTACCCCCTGAAGGGAGAAAAGTGTCTAACACAGGACAGCAGCCTGGCAAAGAAAAGCTTTGATGACATCCAACACTTACATCTAAAGTCAATGATAAACTCAAGAGCATTTTCAGCTCCTTCACTATGGATCTCTAGACTGACCAGGGCTCAGCAAAGCACTGAGGCCTCAGCTTTCAGTGGGTGGGGTCTTCCTTGCTATGCTAAGCACATGAGGGAGCCAATGTGAAATCTGAATAACACTTTGAAGGCATGTAGTTCAGTGTAGGAAGATGAAAGCATTTCACAGATAGCATTGTCTCTTTAATTTACATGCATTCTCTACACAAGCAGTAGATAGGAAGTGGGTATTATTCTGGGATTCTGACTCCATTAGTGTTGAATGATTTGCATATTTATGGGAGCAGAAGAACCCCTGAAATTAACACAGAGAAAGGAAAAATGAATAGCAGTGAGGTTAGCCACCATCAAGGTGAAGGGATGGCCAGTGATGACACTGTTTGCCTGCCCCAGGGCAATGGCACTGAGGTGGGAGGGCATGGGCTCATTCATGAAAAGCAAATTGTCTAGCTTGACAGAAGCTCTGGGTGTGTATAGAGAAGCAGTGCAGCTGGAGGGAATGGAAGGGATGAAAGGAACACAGGAGGGAGAAAATGCAGGCAAGGAAGGCAGAGAGGAGCCGGAATCGAAAGAGCTTTGAACACCCTATAAGCAGAGTTTGAACTTAATTTAGTAAACCATCAGAAGTTGTTGAATAAGGGGTTGACATGTCAGAACTAACTTGGAAAAACTAACCTGGAAATAGTAACTAAAATGTTGGAAAAGGGAGAGAGACCAGAATAGCAAGACAGGCCCAGCCAAGAACCAGGCTTTGACCTTGAGATCTTGGCTCCCGAGAACTGATGAACCAGCCTCCCCTAGGCACCTCAAGAGGGGCTGAAGGTATGACCCTTTAGTGCTGGAGGTGCAATGAAGGTCGTGGGTAGGGAAAGCGCCAGGACCAAGTCTGTGGGCTCTTTGGCCTCTACCACACTTTCCTCTCAGGTTGAGCTGCCCTAAGTGGTGACATTCTGACCCTTAAATCTCATTTGGCTATTCTCTGGACAACAAATCCCATGAAGTCCTACAGCCTAACTGACCTGCTGGCTGTGTCCTACCCTCAAATTTCTCGACATTACTTTTCCTTGTCCCCGGCTTACCAGTTAATTAAGAGTCAATTTCCTATGATAGACACTACAGTCACGATTACAATGCTTACTTTAGGAAATATTCATGAAGCATGCCAAGCACCAGACACTGTGCCATAGACACTGGCTAAACCACAGGGATCAACCCCCAAATGCCCTGCACTTCCTGACCCAACGCCTTGTGAACTCACTGTAAAGCAGGCGCCTTCAGATGAAAGCTGTTTGACATTCTTATTACTAAAAAGCCTTTTGGAAAACCTAAACGAACTACACTCTTCGTGGGCTTGCCTTGATGTTTTCTTTTGCTTTGCATTTCACAGGGAGGTGTCCTGTGCACTACAGGATATTTACCAGCATTCTTGGGCTCTACCCATCTATGGTAGTAGCACATCCCCTGCCCCAGTTGTGACAAACAAAAAATGTCTCCAGACATTTCTAAATGTCCTCCTGGGGACAAAATTGTGTATAGCTGAGAACCACCATTTTAGAGGAACCACGTACGTTTATATCTATAGATATAGGCTGCGTGGGCTCCCAGCCATCTGGGCAAGGCAGGCAGCATGGAACTCTACACACCACAGAAGATGCTGCTCCCCAGACCCTGGAAAAAATGAAGATCTTGGCAAGGAGCAAGATCATCAGAGGAAGGGCAGCATCCTTCTTCTCTAGCCCAGATCAGGAATAGTCAAACACGGGAAGAGGTGCCTTGCTTAGTCAGCCGTCTTCCTCCCCTTCCTCTTGGCTTGATTGCAACACCCCGAGCTGTAATTGCTCTCACAGTCACTCTCTGTGGGTGATGGTCTTCATTGGGAAGGAGGCCCTGACTTCCACCATCCACCCATGAGGGCAGGGAGGTGTGGAAAGGGAAAATGTCAACCTCAGGAAGCTTTCCCTGCATTGGAGATTTTGTTCCACCCACAGGAATGCCAAAGGTTTCCAGCCACCTGGCTCCAATGCAGAGTTGAGGCAGTAGGAATGAAGTGAGGCTATCCACAAAAATAACTGCAGTTTACATCTGCCTTTTATGGCATGCATGTTGAGCTTAAAAGAGAAGAAATGTTAACAATGTTTTGGTTCCTCAAAGCCTCATAAAGGTATCAAGGTCCATGATCTGTCTTCATCTTTACAGACTGAAAAACATACATTTGTCAGTGCTCCTAAAGTGAATGCACATCACATGGACCAACTTAAACTGATTAAACTCACCAGAGACAGACACGTGAGCCCAGTCAGAATATTTACTTATATTCAGATGAAGTGAAGAATATGCCTCTCATGGTTTGAAATATTTGTATTTGCTCTCTAAACTACCTCTTCCTTCATATCAAAGTTTCTAAGGTTCTTTAAATACACAAATTCTTTCAACCAATTTATTTAACAAATTTTTATTGAGTGCTTGCTATATGCCAGGTTCTGTGCTAGCAAATAAGATAGGAGTGATTTCTGTTCTCTTGGAAGTTTCAACCTAGTTATATTAGTAATTATAAGCTTCCTTGCTGGCTAGTAAAACAGAGAAAAGAGTATAAAATGGGTTTAAGAAATGTATTCAGGGCTCAGAAAATCCGATAAGCTATTTTAAACCCACAACAGTAAGAGAGACCTGGTATCTCTCATTGAACGGTATACTTAATTAATTCCAGCGTCAACTTGCGTAAGAATAAAGGCAAATTATCATGCCTCCATAAATGGTGCTTCTTCATTTGTAAAATGAGGTAGAAACATACTTTTCTATCCTCTGTAGCACAAAGTTGTTGTAAAACAAACACCACACACACACACACACACACACACACACAGAAGTCCTTTGTGCTAATGGCTGGTAGTGAGTGGCGGTGGTCAGAGTAGCGGCTTGTGTTCTGTTTAATTCAATTTAATACATAGGTTTAGGTGACTACTCTGTGTCCAGTCCAAGCTTCAAAGAAGGAAATGGAGCTAGTGTAAATATTTCCGGCACGCATAGATTTTTGTGAGTCTGCTGATGGAAAAGGTAGTAATGACTTATCACAACACTTTAAGAGATCACTTTTCCAAGAGGGGTACTTTGAGAACCGTGGTGTGCCACATACAACATGTCTGTCTACAGAAGTAAAAAGAGAAAACCTGGGAATCATTTCCATCAATCCAGTAACAAGCCTGCCTCCTGCTTCCTGGTCCCTGTAGATGAGTGGGTTACAGCTGACAAATTGCTATGTGCGAAGTTCTGTAACGTTATCCATGTGTCCTTCACTAAGAATAAGAAGAAGATAAAAGGGGTGAGGGGAGCCTATCAGATTGCTCATCTACTAAAATAGGGAAATTTTTAAAACAAACAAAAATAAAACCCCTTCTCCTCTCAAATCCCATTTCTAAACCATTTCAGAGGGCTATTATTAAACTTCAGAGAGTTGGAAATATTATCCTATATTAAATTTCAAAGATCCATTAAGCACCATTTTGCTGCAGTGAAAGGCAAGAACTAATTCAAGAAGGGAAAAAAAATCTTGGAAGAGAAATTATCTTTAAAGGTCAGTTTTTCTTAAGAAACAGCTGAAAACCCCTCCATAGGGGCTAGGCTTTCAGCAAGCTTGCTTTCTTCTGAATGTTCAGAGCCAGGGAAGACAGCCTCACGTATGGCAGGACATGGTTAAGTCACGACGATTTGAAGAAGTGTCACGCTCTTTATTCTCGTAAACTACCATCTCACTTCCGCCTCATGTTGAAGCATCATGTTCTCATTGCTGCTTTACAACAAGCTCCTGTCAAGTAGGTCACTGGGAAAGGGAAGATATGAGGCACAAAGAGAGGCTTGAGGATGTGTATTCTTTGCTGTACTGCAGTGGTCCTCAGCTGGAGGCAACTTTGCTCCCCAGGGGACACTTGCTAATGTCTGGAGTCATTTCTGATTGTCACAACTTGCAGGGAGGGTGCTATTGGCATCTAGTCAGTAGAGGCGAGGTATGCTGCTAAACACCCTACAATGCCAAAGACAAACCCCCCAAGCCAAGAATTATCCAGCCCAAAATGTACACACTGCTAAGACTAAGAAACCCTGCTGGAGTGTTGTTCTCTATTTTTTTCACCCTAAGTTCTGCTTTCTTGATAATGAACTAATACGTGGCTGGTTGCATGAACTGTTGAACACAAGGGAGCCGTGTCAAACCCTCTCAATTAACAGACAATCCTAATTAATTTGTTATCTTTTTTCCCCTCATTCATTCTTTATTCATCTTGGGTGGAAGCCCAAGTAACAGCATATGGGTGTCTTACAGCCACCAGCTCACATAAAGAAGGGTAAGCATGTTGCTGTAGTCACGCCGTCTGGGCTGCAATCCAATCAAGTTTCAGTATTTTGCATGGCATTCTCACTGCCTCACTTTGCCAGGCATCGTGGAGTTGAAAAACAAGTCCCAGCAGAATTTGCTCAAATATATCTCATCGTGCGAAAGGAATCACAGAGAACTGGATGATGTAATATTGACTGCCTGTTAGTAAAGAGAATAAGCATGTCCGCCAAAGAATTAAGCCCAAGAGCCAGAGATGGAGAGGAAATGATGAGAGGGTTGAAATGGTAAATGAAGATTTCAAATCACATGATGTGTGGAGCCAGGCACTGCGGCAGCACCTGGAGCGTTTACAATCATCTCTTCCAGAATGGTACAGATTTTCTCTCACAAAATTTATGTCTATATATCACACTCTTCTGTTTGATCATCTTTATTTTCGTATGTCTACATGCGACCATCAAGTAACATAGTCTGAGCCAGAACAAAGGCTGCTGCCTTCCTTCAATTAACTGAGCAGGTTTTATTTCTCCGCCCTGAATCCTATGTAGTCAAATAAATACTTTTGTCACAGACCATGTGTGTTGATAAGGAACGGGCTCTATACCAAAGCTCAGTGGATTCTCTGCTACTTGATTCAATGTATTTTATACATAGATATTTTGAAACTGCTTTACCTCCAAGAAGTACTGTTTAGAGGCGATTTTCAAGTGTACAACAAGTCACTTTCCTCTTCAGCACATTTTTGCTGCATGGTTTGTTTTCATCCAATCCCTTGATGTTTTCAGGCAAAAGAGAGGGGCAGGGAGGGAATGAGGCTGAGCTGCTGCATCTCAGAGTTTATTTACAGCTGAGTAAGTTAGTGAGCTCTAAAAGCCAGACGCTAATGCGGGAGGGAGTGTTGGAAGATCAGCCTACTTTGTTCTGACATCTTCCCTGTACTGACCCTGCTCACCACCAAATTGTCATCATTAAAACACCTAGTATTTATGGAGTGACTTAGAGCTTAACACTTTCCCATACTGATTCTCTCTGTAACTCAATGAAAAAGCAGGTATTGTTCTCAGAGCTGTTTGGGAGCCTGTGGGTGTAGTTCACCATGACCTGTTACACCTATTGAGTTCGATCCATGTTAACATTGTCAAGCTTTTTCATAGAGGCAGAATATAACATTTTCTTAAATCTTGCCTCTCTTTTCACCCTGGAGGTCCTGCATTCTCCTGTGGTAACTGTATTCCAAATATACCATGCTTAAAAACTCCAAAGTATAAGAGGAAAACAGAAGGAAAGAACCTTTTCTGCAAAACTTGACCTGGAGGACCTGGAATTTAAACTCACCTCCTAGATCTCTCTTCTTTTACATCTTACAGGCTGCTTTATCTTCACCCTCTCGCCCTGGCCTGATGATGGAGCCTCTGGCACATCTCGACAGGTCTTCTCTGGTGGCATGAGGTCAGTGTTGGTGGCATGCAGAACCCGCTGTCTAGCTGTGACTTGCACTGAGGCAGTCACATTTTTAGTCCTTTTTTCCCCCAAGATCATATCTCCAGCTCAACTGCAGCATGATAAATACCCAGTGTAAACATTTAGTCACCCCAGAGAGTCAGCTCCCTCCTTCTGTCATCATTAGTTAATCACCAGATATCAATCAGCCACTTATGTTTATAGTAAAGCAGGTTTCAAGGCATGTTGAAAGCTTGAGACAGAGAGAAACTCAGCTCACATCCTAAAGGAAAAGGCTTCAATCAAAAACTGGATGAAGGGCTGGGCATAGTGGTTCACACCTATAATCCCAGCACTTTGGGAGACCAAGGTGGGAGGACTGCTTAAGGCCAGGAGTTTGAGATTACAGTGAGCTACAGTCATGCCACTGCATCCCAACTTGAGTGACAGAATGAGACCCTGTCTCTGAAAGCGACAGCAGATTGGATAAAGAGAAACACCAAAGTATCCACTGAATGTGTCCTGTACCCCAGGACCTGGGTTGGGTACTTTATGTGTTCAGACTTACTCAGTTCAGGGCAGCCATGTAAAAGCTGACGTTATCTTAATTTCAAGAGAAGGTAATAGACTTGTCCAATATAACCCAGCAATAAATGCCTGCTCAGGACCAAGCCAGGTTTTTCTGATTCTATCCCTTCCTGCTGCTTCTCAAAAGTAGTGCACTCTAGATGGGACCCAAATCCCCAAATCCCAGGAAAATAAGGCAAAAACAGCACCTTTGGGCCCTGGGTTAAGTTTTTGCACACACATATCTTGACAGGATGACTGTCCATTCCTACTTCTGAAAATAAGAAATCTCAACTTCCTGTGCCATGCCAAAAGATGTGTTAATTCTGGGCTACCCAATGGGCAAGTAGTAAACTTCTTTGCCTAGAGAGAAAAGCACTGAGTCTGAAAGTTAAGAGATATCCCACTTTTGCCCTAATTAGATCCCAGCAAGTCCCCTCATCTTTGTAATCTTGGTTTCTTCATTGACCAAACTTAAACGAATTCAATAAATAGTTTTTTAGTGTCTCCTGTGCGCCAGGCACTGTTGTAGATGCTGGGAACCTAGCAGTGAACTAGACAAAGTCCCTTTCCAATGGACTTTTCATTCTACAGGGAAACAGAGGTGATGGACAAATAAATAAAGGCAATTATTCCAGAGAATGGTAACGCCTTTAAAGACAATAAACAAGGTAAGATAATAGAGAAGCATGTATTGGGGTAGGGTAGATGAGGGTAGTGTTTCTTTAAAGTGGCCAGAGAAGGTTTCTTTGAGTAGGAGGCATTTCAGTTGATAGGTGTATGGTGGGGAGACCATCATTTTAAAGACCCAGGGGAAGGGTATTCCACAGAGGGAACAATCAATGCAAAGGTCCTGGGGCAGGAACCAGAGTGATGTGTTCAAGAAACAGAAAGGTTGGTGTGGATGGAGCCTAGAAAGCAGAGTGGGTACACTGCAGTGTGGTAAGGGACCTTGTGCACCACCGTTAGCAATATTACTTGCCTTCCTGGCCTAACAGCATTATGGTAAGGCTCATATTTGATACAACTTTAGATGGGAAAGTCCTTACAGCGGTTACAGCCTAAACAAAGATTACATGCTGCAGAAATAGGTTGTGTCAGTAAGTTCAGTATATGTTCCCTAAGTGTGCTATATGTTGCCAAATTCTTTACTAGTGGTGCTCATGTGCAAGTTTATTAAATCACTCATAGCTCAGATTGCTTTGAGGAGTGGGATTGTTCCATCTGGATGAAGCCAGGGACAATTGGGCCCTTCTCTCCCTTCTAATACTGTTTTCTGAATATAGAGGGCAGAGCAGGAACTGTAGGCTCAGGGAAGGGAAGTTACTCTTAGTCCCTAAATCCATGGTGAGCAAGTAGGGCAAAAGCTGCACTGCTTGCTTTAGGCAAGAAACAAACACATACTCCTATTTTATCTTATTTACGGCTTTTTTTAACAAGATACTTGTAGCTGGTAATTTGTAGAAAGAAAAACCTCCTGAGAGGAGATTACTTTTCCACATCCTGTCTTCTGATGAGGTTAAAATGCATATGGAGACAAGAAAACAGGCAGGTTGCCCTGTGTACCCATGAAGGAACACAGAACAGAACCTGGGCTGCTGGGAACAGCAGTGGAGCCCTGGGAACAGGGACTCATTACAAATGCAAAATGAATGCAGTGATTGCATGTGGTTGTCTTTGGGAGCATTTTGCTTCAGACCTCGTATGTGTTAGAAAACACTACTGCAAATGCCATAATTATTTTAAGATATGAAATTATTTAAATTGGCTAATGAATGCAGCCCTTGACACCAGTCTGCATAAATCTGGATGTATTTATGTGTCCTTGCCGAGGGGATGGGGTTTGGAAGCAGCTTTATTCATTAGCAGCATTCTTTCCACTGTCTTCTCTTCCCAGCCCATTCAAAGACAGAATGTCCTAAACTGCATGACCATCTACAGGCAAAATACACCTTCACATACATTAGCTCAATTAATTATCATAACTGATATATGTTGCTATTTTCTGTATTTTGCCCACAAGAAAGTTAAACTCAGAGAGGTTAAGTGTCTTGCCTAAAATCACATAGCCAGAAATGGCATATTTACTTGAGCCCAGGTTTTCTGTCATCAAATCCTTCCTTCCCTACTTTATGGCAATGGAAGAGTACCAATTAGTAGACTGAGCTAAAGGGATGAGTCATGTTAGGATGGGGAATTTTGTTTTTTATCTGGGTGTCCAGTAGTTTCTAGGAATGAAAGGGAATCTGTGTGGACGAGCAGTTCTGTATATTGAAGCCTTTGCTTATTCCTCAATGTGTCAGATTGTTTTTTTACCATGGGCATTCATTCTTCCTTCTTCAGCCAAACTCAGCTTGCTATGATTTTCGAGCTGATGTCTGGCCATCACCTCCTTCAAAGGGCAGAAAGTCCTGCAGAGGTCGTGGAATTCTGTAGCTGCCATCCTCACTCAGACCCTTTCAGTTTGCAGCTTCCTGAACGAGATGCTATCTCTGCCATCTCTTTGCTTTCTCTCTGGAAATCTTGGTATTATTACCATTTCTATTTTCTAGTAGAGGGTAGAGATTACATCTATTTGAGACAGTGCCAAAAAAGCATATTTTCCTCCATTTCATGATTATTAGCATTATCAATTGACATTTATTAAATACCCGCTGATGCATGATACCAAACAGACTATGGATTTTGTTCTCTCCCAAGGATTATGGCTCTGACATTGATCTGGGTTAGAAGAATGTAGATGCTGCAAATCATGGAGGAAGTCAAGGTAACATGAATTCTGGGACTAGGATGAGGTTACAGCTCCAACTTATGGGCAAGTTGCCCCTGAGAAGAAATTGGCAGCCAAATACGGTATGGCCAGCTCTAATTCATCTGTTGCCACCCAGCGAAATTCCAGAAGACTTCATTCTCTTTTTCATTTGGGATCAGTTTGAGGAAAGCTAGATTCATCCCATTGGCTGTTACACAGAATAGGACTGGAAGAGATCAGAAAATTAAGTGATGCCCAGTTCGATACTAGAGGGGGCATCACAGCTTCTCTATCCCAATGGGCAGGATCTCTGACAGTCTTCCACTCTCTCCCCGCTTTCTTTGGGACATGCACATAAGTCTGTCATTCCTGGTTGTTTCTCTAGTGCTGACTCTTTTAGGAGAAAAGATGCGATATTCATCACCTCCTCAGGAGGCTTGGGCAAGATGTTAGGCAGGACAGAAGGAAGGAGACCAGGCTCCCACAGAAGAATGAGCCTCCCTCATCCATGCAACTTGTGCAGGCAGATCAACCTTTGTGCAGTACCCATTCGTGGGATTGCGCTGGATTCTGTTTTTGTTTTTGTTTTGTTTTGTTTTGTTTTGTTTGAGACAGAGTTTTGCTCTTGTTGCCCAGGCTGGAGGGCAATTGCGTGACCTCAGCTCACTGCAACCTCCACCTCCTGGTTCAAATGATTCTCCTGCCTCAGCCTCCAGCATAGCTGGGATTACAGGCATCTGCTACCATGTCCAGCTAATTTTTTGTATTTTTAGTAGAGACAGGGTTTCACCATGTTGGCCAAGCTGGTCTTGAACTCCTGACCTCAGGTGATCCACTGCCTCAGCCTCCCACAGCGCTGGGGTTACAGGTGTGAGCCACCATGCCCAGTCTTGGATTCTTACTAGTTGCATTTCCCCCTCTTCATTTGAAAATCATTCCGTTTTCTATTTCACCTGGGATTTATTTTTTAACCCCCAAGTTATATCTCATCTTCTCCCTAATGCAACTGAAAACAACTGAATTTAGTTGGAGAATATGATCACAAATATTGTGAATTTAAAGACTACCAGAGGTATCATTGCCCATATTTCCAAACAATAAGACACCAGGTTTTAAAGGGTAAACTAGACAGCTCAATTCAGTTCAATAAATATAAAATAAATCTGTATTACATCCTGAGTAGTAAATACCCATGCTATTCTTACCGTTTTCTGAGCACTGTGCCAGGCGAACGAAGATGAGTACCTTAAGTTCCTTGAGGAACTCCCACTCTAATGGGAGGTTATACTTTGTTTATGACAGACTCGATTACATAATCAATGAAGCAGAGCACTAGGAGGGAGAAGCTTTAACCCAGTCTTTGGGCCTTGGGAGGCTTCCTGAAGCTGAGCTGGGTCCTACAAAGCAAGTAGGAGAACGTCAGTGAATAAAGACAGAAAGGGGACTGTGCATACAGAGAATAGCTTGAACAAAAGCAAGATGTGGGAGACAAGATGGGATGTGACAAGACAGTCATGCACCAAATTGAGTGCCACTAGAGCATGGAGTACAAGGAAGGGGACGGAGCCCTTGTCAACCACGCTGACCAGCTTGGGTTTTATTCTGCAGGCGATAAAGAGCCCCTGGAGTGTTGTTTCTCTGGGAGAGTGAAGTAGGGAGGATGAACTTAAGAGGGGCAAAACCGAAGACAAGTTGGTGCGGAGTGCCTCTCACTGAAGGTACATATTAGACTCTTCTGTGGAATACTTTAGAGATTTTCTCAACTTACCCCAGATTTTAAAAAAACATACGTATTTTTTATATACCACATGAATTCTAAAATATGCCCTCAGTTGAAGACTGCTCAATTGGGAGATTGCATTGTAATAGCCCAGATAAACGTGATGAGGGCCAGAACTATGAGAATGGGAAAGAGGATGAAAAGACATATTTGAGAACTATTTAGGAAGCAAAATCAGTGGAACCTATTTATTTATTTATTCACTCACTTGTTCAACAAGTATTAGGCCAAGTGCTGTGCTGGGTGGCAGGAACTCAGTGATGAAAAGGACCCAGGTCCTGCTATTAATGACTGCACAGTCTAGAGCAGAATTTCTCCAACACAACACTCATCTTTTTTACCTACAGGAAAAATAAGGGGAAAAAATACTCCTGAGATATTCTGGCTAGGAACCATCTCTGAGATGATTTGCAGGTTGGGTAGTCCAGGGAATCTTCAAAATTTGGTATAGGAACAAGGCAGATCACTAACAAGTTCTCCTTGGAGAAACATCTTTTAATCCCAGGCTTCAAAGAACTGCCACAGATGGTTTTTCAAGAACGATGAGCTATATACAACTAAAATAATAAAGCAAAAAGAAATATAAAGAAAATATATTTACTTTATATTTATTACTCTGGACATAATACAGACTAATTGTATATTTATTGAAATGAATTTAACTGCCTAGGTTTGTCCTTTAAAAATAAAAAAATTTAGTATTTGGAAATAAGGGCAATGCTACCTCTAGTGCCCTTTAAATTCACAAGATTTATGTTCATATTCTCCAAAAAAAAAAAAAAAAAGCAGACTAGAGTAACCAACCTTGAAGACTAAAGATATTAGACACATCACATTTTTTATATATTCAGTCTCTCACAACTTTGTAATTTATGTTTAAATACTTTTTTTAAAAAAGCTATATTATCAGGGATAGAAAATTATAAATAATAATAATGACCTGCCATATTTACAAGGATTCATTTAAAATAAAAAATGCAATAACAAATATGAAAAACTCAGTGGACAATGTTAACAGTGGAATAAAGATAGAAGGGAGAATTTGTGAACTGGAAGGTAAGAAGTTGTCTACAAGAGAGAGCAAACTGTCCAGGCATTGTGGCTCATGCCTGTAATCCCAACACTTTGGGAGGCTGAGATCACCTGAGGTCAGGAGTTATACCAGCCTGGCCAACATGGTGAAACCCTCTCTCTACTAAAAATACAAAAATTAGTCGGGCATGGTGGTGGGCACCTGTAATCCCAGCTACTAGAGAGGCTGAGGCAGGAGAATTGCTTGAACCCAGGAAGTAAAGGTTGCAGTGAGCCGCGACCACACTATTGTACTCCAGCCAGGGCAACAAGAACAAAACTCAAGTCTCAAAAAAAAAAAAAAAATAGAGGGAGCAAACTTTTTCTGTAAAGGGTAGATAGTGAGTATTTCAGGCTTGTAGGCCCTACAGTCTCTGTTGTAGCTAATAAACCCTGTCACTAGAATGTGAAAGCAGCCCCACATAAGACATAAACAAAGCAGTGTGGCTGTGTTTCAGTGGAACTCTTATTTACAAAAGCAGGCAGTAGATACATTTGGCCCAGAGGAAATAGCTTGCCAACCCCTGGTCTAAAATAAAGCACAGAAGAGAGAAACACACAAAATGAGGAACAAATATTAAGAAACAAGAAAGATAGAGGAGAAGGTCTGACATATGTTTAATCAGAGTTCCTAAAAGAAAGATGAGAATGGGGCAGAAGCAATATCTAAAGATATGACAGATTTTCCCAGAATTGATGAGAGATATTAATTTGCTGATTGACAAAGCTCCTTAAGTCCCATGTAGTATAAATAAGAAGAATCACACCCAGATATCCATCATGAAACTGAAAACCGTAAAAGAAAAAAAATTTAAAATGCAAGCAACAGAAGAATGACATATAGACATAGCACAAACTCTAGGGGCTCCCAATTAAATAGGCTAGCGAGCGGCCCCCTAGGGTTGTATAAGATGGAAGCCCTGGTTAAGCCAATAGCTGATTTTTCGATAATACATCATGCCAGAAAGTAGTGGGATAATAAATCCTGTTTTGAGGTATGAGAGTATCAGGGAGAGTTGCTATATGGGTGACTGTGGGCAGATGCAGGATTTGGGAGGCCATGAGGCTTATACAGTTTGGGAGAACTTTTATGAAAAAATAATAATCTTTTTTAAAAAGAGAAAATTAAGTACAAGGCCTTGAAGGAGACCTGTTCAAGTGAGGCCCTAAAATTTGAGCTTTATTAGCTTCACAGTAAATCTTCCTCTGATATACAATGCACTCCTCCCCTCCTGCCTCCAGCATCCCTCTTCCCCAGCACAGGAAGGAGAGTGCCATGCCTGTCCTGGAACGGCCTTGGAGAGTGTCCATAGTGTTCCTGTTGTCTCACCCTTTGATATGGTTCTTCTGTGTCCCCACCCAAATAAATTGAACTGTATCTCCCAGAATTCCCACGTGTTGTGGGAGGGACCCAGGAAGAGGTAATTGAATCATGGAGGCCTGTCTTTCCTGTGCTATTCTCCTGATAGTGAATAGGTCTCAAGAGATCTTATGGGTTTATCAGGGGTTCCTCTTTTGCTTCCTTCTCATTTTTCTCTTGCCACCCCCATGTAAGAAGTGCCTTACGCCTCCCGCTGTGACTCTGAGGCCTCCCCAGCCATGTGGAACTGTAAGTCCAATTAAACCTCTTTTTGTTCCCTGTCTTGGGTGTGCCTTTATTAGCAGCATGAAAACAGGCTAATACACCCTTGTTCCGAGATCTTCTGAGCCAGCCCAGAAGGACCCTTGACCCTGTGTCTCCATCATATTCCAGGGGCCTATTAACCAGTGGGGTTCATAAGTTTTGAACAAGCTTATAAAGTATTAGTAGACAGCCACATATGTCCTTACATTAGGTCTGTGAACACTTATGTACCTCATCTGATCTATTCTGTGACACTTCCCATATGAAAAGGTAATAGCTGGAGTTCCAGGCCTCCTTCCCCACTCTCACTGCCTTCTGCCACATGCAGGCCCTCTTCACTTCATCCCTCTGGTGAGGTGTCCAGATTTGCCATGCCACTCTCAGTCTAGGTTAGACGCTGTCACCAAAACTTCTGTAAACCTATTCCCTTCAACAGTTTTTCTCAACCCTCAACGGAGGAATATGATCAGGGTAGAAAGCAATAAATCTCAGCCCCTGTAAATTTCTCCCTCTGGCTCAAAAGACGGGACAATACCTGGGTCACCTCCTTTGCTTCTCCATGGCCTCCAGCTCCCCTGTTGCCAACACTGCACTGGGATCCTGGGAGAATATGCACACTTCCTAGAGAACCCGCACCTGCTCATGCATTACTGCAGCTGTCTCCAAGCCAGCCATACTTTGGTGGAGGCCCCCTGCAGGAGCTGCAAGGAGTTGCAACTCTGCCCTCAGGAAGGCCCAGGAGGCCCATCCTACACTCTCTAGTTCAGAATTGCCTCTTGGGTGCACCCTAGTCAGGCACTTCCAGGTGGAGACCTGCCCTCTGCAGCCCTTTATTCTCTCCTGCACCAAGCACTTTTACTGCACCCAGTTTCTCTCCTTCCTGTGCACAGCTCTGGGGCGCTGTGGATCCAGGTGCCAGGTGGAGAGATTGCCCTGCTTCCTGTTTCCTCCTAAATCCATTCCCCCAACTCTAGTCCGCTCATCTGAGAATCCAGTGCTTTCCGTTTTCTAGAGAGGGAGGACTTCTGCAAGGTCATTTGAATATCCTGGACGCTTGAAAGAAAATGCTTCTCTGAATGGTTAATCCTGCACTTCAGTTATATAAGATCTTTATTCTATTAAAAAAAAAAAAAAAAAAAGCTCCCGTGACTGACTTGAGAGCACCCACCCTTCTACTTTGACTGCACCGTTCCCTTCCATACCTACCTCCAGGAACTAGATGAAGCTGGCCACTCACCAACCCCGTTTTTCTATCTTCTCAAGCCCCTGATTCCTTTCTAGACTTCCTTGTGTGGTTTTCCTCCGCCCTCAACCACTTAGCCAAACCTTTTCCATTCAGTCTAAGGTCTTATTACTTCCCAGAGGGTCCCTGACTATTGCAGCCCACCCTGATCTTGCCTTTACTCCTGGAACTTTTGAAGTTGCTGTATTGAAACGTGTACTTTGCAACTGTGGTTCTCAATGCTGGCTGAGCTTTTTATTTTTTTAATACACATGCCTGGGCCTTCACCTCTGAAGATCCTTATTCTAGAAGCTTCTGGAGCTTTGGAAAGCTCCCTGGGTGATTCTGATATGCAGCCAAGGATGAGAAACACTGCTTTAGAAACATGCTATCTTGTGATTTTATGTAATGCCTTTTATGTCTAAGCCTTGTTTCCCCAAATAGACTGTAAATTTATTGAATACAGAAGCCACAGTGGCAATTCTGCTGTATCCCCCACATTGTCTTACCTACTAGTCATATAGTAGGTGCTCAGTAACAACTTGAATTACGGATTGATTGATTGAGCATGATATTGAATAACAAGGCTCTGGACAGGAAGGAGGAAACCTTATATCTGTTCCTGACTCCATAACTAGCAAGCCACTATCCTCCCTGGATTTCTGCTTCCTCATTTGTAAAATGAGGGTGATAATTAGTTTCCAAACTCCTGGGAGCTCAAAGGAAATTGTAGAAGCTCATGAGTTATTTTCAACATTTCAAAAAGTCATTGAAAGTTATATATTTCATCTCAATTTTCAGATTAGTAATCTATCAAAATATGCATTAATGAATGGCAGTGGGAAGAAATAATATAAAGAAACCTTTAGTAGTGAAAATGTTTAAAACCACTTTAAAATTCTAGGACTTCATAATTCCATTTGCTTGGTATTTATGATCCAGATCCCCTGGGAAAGGGAGTAAAACAAAGTAAAAAACTTTGGAGTTAGGCTAACCTGGGTTCAAGCCCCAACTCCACTGCCTGCTAACTGTGTTACCCTGGGCAAATTCTTGACATTTCTAAGCTCATCTCTTCATCTGCAAAATGGGCATATTGATAGTACCTATTCCATAGAGTTGCTTAAGCATAGATAAGTTGATACACAGAAAGCCTTTAATGCATTGCCTGGCACATAGCAAGTGTTCAATAAATGTTAGCTACAGTTACTAGGCGTATACTCAGGATGACAAAGACACTCAGAGCTATGCCAAGGAGAGAAAGGATAGTCAAAGTCAGAAGAGGGTCAGACATGATGGCTCATGCCTGTAATCCTAGCACTTTGGGAGTTCAAAGGAAGAGGATCACTCGGGGCCAGGAGTTTGAGACCAGCTTGGACAACAAAGCAAGATGTGTGTCTCTACAAAAAATTTAAAAATTAGCTTAGTGTGGTGGTGTGCACTGAGTCACGATTGCACCACTGCACTCCAGCCTGGATGACAGAGTGAGACTCTGCCTCAAAAAAAAGAAAACAAAGAAAAAAGAAATATTTCTCCTAAGCTGGGGAAGGGTTATAACAGGCTCATGGTTGGGGAATCATCCTTCCACTCTAGAAGAAGTGAAGAACATGTTCAACAGCAGTCACTGTGGTACAGCTTGCATCACAGAACATGTAAGGGAACCACAGCTATTCCCCAAGGCCAGGTTTCTCCACTTCTGTGCACTTCCAGATCACCTGGAGGACTTGGTAGAGTACTAATTCCCAGGCCCAACTGCCAGATATTCTGACTGAGTAGCTCAGGAAAACTGCATTTCTGCATTTTTAATAAGCCACAGAAATACAGCTCTAAGGAAATCATTCTAGAAGGAAAATTCAAAGCCCAGTGGAGAGGCAGAGGGTAGGCTGATTACTACGAAGCTACAGTGCCTGCTGGAGCCAAAGTGCTGGGGTGGAAGTTGATATGTGTGTGATCAGGCATCTCATCTGCAAGAGGTAGAGAGACCAGGCAGGGACAGGGTGGGCCAGGAGGCCAGCTGGGGCGTGGATATGGCAAAATAGTGGACACAGGGGACAGAAGGAAGGTGGACACGTGTATGACTGCCTTCAGAGTGGGCCAGCCCTCCACATCCTGGATGCTGGGGTGCCCAGGTACTGCTGCTGGAAGCTATGGGACTCAGAAGATTCAGGAAGGGTAGATCAGTCACTCACAGCAATCGCCCAGCTTTGATTTTCTTCCAGGTGGCTTTGTTTACTTCTGGACTAACATTTTTTTCTGTTACTGTCAGCCTAAGTAGAGGCAGTTACTGACACAACGTTGTCTGATGTTGAGGGAGTTAAGGGTGCTGATGATGACAGTGGGGGAGGGGGAAGGGCTGCTGGCCTGGCACCTGCTACAGTGGCATCTGGTATCTAGACCTGAAAAAGGACGACATGACCCTTTGGCAGCAAGAGGAAGCTGCCATAATCATAAAGACACAGTTTCCCTGGACTACTTTTCTCCATTTTTCTTTTCTTGTCAATCTGTTATTAGATTAAACTCTCCCTTGATGATTGAATGTCATGATCACAGGCAAGAGAAGTATTTGATGGTTTGGTTGATTGTGGTATATGTGACACAAACCTTGTCTTTCCAAACTTATTTTTGCAATTACTGACAGTCCAGGTGATACTGAGGGAGAATTCTTAGCCTAGTATTTTGCTCTCATTCCTTGCCATTAAAGTTTCTATAGTTTCCATATTCACTTTGACATGTACTTTTCTGACCCATGCTAGGAAGGAAATGTCTTGTATTGAAAGAGGAAAAGACCATTAGACTTCTGAACCTATTCTCAACCTCAGTCCTTATCTAAAATGAGATCCAACTTAAGAATTTTAAAGCTCAACCAGAAAAAAAAAAAAAAATCAGGAATAAGTGTTACAAATTCTCCTTCCAGAGTTCATTTTCATTTAAGGCTGCTAAAATGAAGCTATTCTTGGTTAATGTCCAGATTTAGTCGGATGGATACTGCTCTGGGTTATATAAGTGGTAACAGAAATGTCAAGGAGGGCATTTGGTTGAAAGGACTGTCTTCCCATCTCCTTCTTTCCATCTTGATTATACACACAGCACCCTGTTGCTTACTCATTTTCACAAGAGGAAGAGCTGCTAATCTGCTCTCCAGAGCCTGACCTTCATCGGGTAAGGGCACAGCATTGAACACTGATAGGCAGCTGCAGGCACCCCGTCTTCCACTCACTGTTGCTGACTGAGGAAGGACCAGCCTGTGAGGGCAGGCCTGTGTCTCTTTGTCTGCTTCTTGCTCTGTGAACTCTTGTTCTTGTGTGGGAATCAGGACAGTCGGAACCTTCCCTGTTAGGAAGAAGCTCTTTGGCTCCCCTCTGGCCTTCAGCCTAAGACACATGCTAGGTTTCAAATTAACCAGAGACACTTTTCATGGGGCAAGTAGGGTAGTATCGCTGTAATTGGGAGCTTGCTGAGATGTTAATAAATATGGTTAGTAGTCTTCATTTTGCTACTGATCTTTGCAAATATAATCTTTTTAGAAGGGGGCATGAGTCTTAGGATTTAGACACCAATTTCTCTACCTTGAGTATTTATTAGAATTCTCCCACAGTGGCTGATCATTTACTAAAAATCACTTTGTGGCCCTCAGATCCTGTGCAATTCTTTCCTCCGCACTCTGAGTAAAATCCATATTCTGTTATAAAAAGCCTCAGGTATTTTCCACCGTTTTAGTCTTTTTTTTTTTTTTTTTTTTTGAGACAGAGTTTCGCTCTTGTTATCCAGGCTGGAGTGCAATGGCGCGATCTTGGCTCACCACAACCTCCACCTCCTGGGTTCAGGCAATTCTCCTGCCTCAGCCTCCTGAGTAGCTGGGATTACAGGCACGCACCACCATGCCCAGCTAATTTTTTGTATATTTAGTAGAGATGGGGTTTCACCATGTTGACCAGGATGGTCTCAATCTCTTGACCTCGTGATCCACCAGCCTCGGCCTCCCAAAGTGCTGGGATTACAGGCTTGAGCCACCGCGCCTGGCCCCGTTTTAGTCTTAGGCTGGCAAAGACCAAAGGCAAAGGTGGTCCATTTGCACTTAGAACTTCACCTGTAGCTGGATGCATTATTCTTAAATGACTTGTGGAAATTTGGGTTTTAGTCTGTGGTGAGACTGTCTGAGCCTAGGTCATTCCAAAGGCTTCATTTAGATGTTCACCATCTTTGCCAACTTAGAAATGAGGTCTACTCCACCACTGGGAAGTTTCCAGAGCATAAAGATCTTAGAGGGGATCTTATCAACAGCCCACCCAACTCACCCAATAAGCACATATTGAAATTATGACCAAAAATTTGCTCATTTACACAAGAGGAAGATAACCTATTTCCCCCAAACTAAGAGATTCCATTGTTTCTCATTACTTACCCCAAGAGTCTCCTACAGTCTTTAGAATGAAAATGGTGCTTCCTCCTAGGATAGCTCTCTTGTTTTAGTTCTCTCTCTTTTACCTAACAGTTTCTCTCCAGTTGATAGGCCTTCATTTATTTGAAAATCAGTGATTAAGTCCTTATATATCTTTCTTTTCTCTAGAAAAGATACAGATTCTGTTCATCATAAGTATGTACAGGGCCTTTAAAAATCATTCTTGTGGGCCAGGCCTGGTGGCTCATGCCTGTAATCCCAGCACTTTGGGAGGCTGAGGTGGATGGATCACCTAAGGTCAGAAGTTTGAGACCAGCCTGGCCAACATGGAAAACTCTGTCTCTACTAAAAATACAAAAAATTAGCTGAGCATGGTGGTGCACACCTGTAATCCCAGCTACTCGGGAGGTGGAGACAGAATCGCTTAAACCCAGGAGGCAGAGGTTATAGTGAGCTGAGATCATGCCATTGCACTCCAGCCTGGGTGACAGAGCAAGACTTTGTCTCAAAAAAAAAAAAAATTACTTTTTTGTATCCCTTTTCACTAAGAGACCCATATCTAAACTAGTCCAGATAGAGGCTAATCTTTTCTTCCTGAAAGGCCTTCAACCAAAACAATGCCATCATTTTCTGAGGATAACTCATCAGGAGTTAACAGTTCTCAGTGTTAAAATGTCCTTTCTATTTTCTTGCTCTAGGTAAAGCTCCTTTCCTCTTCTACTCTGGAACAGGGAGTAACTGAGCATTGTTCTCTGTAAAAGTCACCCTTCATATATTGTATATATTCTTTTTTCAAAGTAGCTAAATTACCCTCAAAGTACTGCTTTCTATAAAAGTCCTACAGTAGATCCAGCTAAAAGAGGAAAGTTAAATAGAATGTGTGAGCACAGTGATTATTTTAACAATTAGAAATTATTCTGGTTTATAAATACCCCTTCCTTGTAAATAGTTGCAAATGGTCCTTTTTCCCTTCATGTTTTTGTCCTAGCTTCCCTACCATCAAAAGCATCATCCCAAAGCCTAACTACTCTGCCTAGAGCATGGGTTATCAGGTTAATTGTTGGCTTTTCCATACAACCGATCTCTCACCCTCCTACTGATTTCACTGAAGTGGCTTGTTAGTTTTTGTGAAGAGCTGAAGCTGAGCCTTGTGCACCTTCATGTCCTTAAGCCACACAAAGGGAAGAGAACCTACTCCATATATACTCACTGGTTGAAAACACAAATGAACAGATGAACGAATCAGAAACACCTGTATACAACCTCCAGATTAGTAAAAAATGCCTAACTACACCACCGGATTGTCTTCAACCCAACCAGATAATACTTATTTTAACAGCTACCAATGTTGACAGCTCCTCCACCAGGCCTGTTGCTTTACCCACAATATGTCCTTCAGCTTACAACCCTCCTATGAGGTAAGGTAACCAGGTTAAGGGAGAAGATTAGCAGAGGTTGAAAGACTGTAAGGTCCCCATCCTTTAGTGTCACCCTGGTCTTGCCCTCCTCCCTGCCTCCCTGTCTTTAATCACTGAGGTCCTGCAGTCCTTGAAGATTTTTGTAGTCCTCATGGGCAGCATTCAATCTGCGCCAGCACTGAGGAAGTCAGCCAGCTGGCCTTGCACAAAATCCTTCCTCCTCCATCTCTTTGTCCTGGGCCACGGAAATATATAGTCTGGTTCCCATGTGCCACCTGCTGGTCTCCTGAGTCACTGCTTCCCAAGTGCCTGAGTAGTGCCAAGTAGTGCCTGAAGAAAGGGAAGGAGCGGCCTTTTCACAGCATCTACAGGAAGTGACCGAGCTATCTAGACCAGGGTGTGAATCAGTTCATCCTGACCGCACGTCAGCAGTGGAGATGAGGAACCTGAGGCACTGGAAAAAGATCTCTTCCTAAAGCCATAATCTGTGTTTAGGAATTCTTAGTCAAAGCATTCTTTAGCCATGCAATTCGCTAAACAGCCAAAAACAGACGTTTAAAAGAAAGAAAGCAAAAGTCTCTGTGCTCATGTCATAATAAATACATGTACAAGACAAATGGGTCAGATAAAACAAGAGAGGGTTATTTGGGTATTTGGTAAACCCATGGCAGTCTCTCTGAAATAAAACAGGAGGGAGGTAGGAAGAAAAGGAGAGAAAGAGAGAAAAATATACACCTTCACAAGAAAAATATTGCTTAATATACATGTAATTATTCCTAAACACTCTAGCTGAAAATGCTCAGAATTTTTTTTTAACTTGAACTAGCCTTTCTGGATATTTATACTAAAATAATAAAATCATAAAAATCATTGATTACAAGCTTATTAAAACTTACAGGCAGTCACAAAGATATAAAGTGGATACTTAAAGACAGATTCGCTAGCAACAACTCTCAGCTTGTAGCTATGATCCAATGAGCTTCTCTGGCGGTTTACGAGGGTGAAATATGGCCTCAGTCAGCTGGGTTTCTGGGCTAATATTTACATGAATGATTCCGTACAGAGGCCTCTCATGTCTCCTCCCATATAGTCTTCATCTAGATCACTAAGTAACACTTCTACATTTCCAGAAACATGTGCCTTTGCCTTCTGCTTTAAGACGTCTTTATTTCTCACACAGGATGATACCTGCCAAATGTTACCTTTGTGTAAAATAATTTCCCTCCTGAATATCTTCCCCTGTTCTGTTTCCTTGAGCCCCAGGCTCAAAAATTTATACATGGAAGCCATTACAGAATTCTTTTTATTTCTTCCTCAAAGGCCAGAAGAATACTGAGAAAGACAATCCCTCCCCATCTGCCTTTTGCCTGAGCTCCTGCTTAAACTCAGGTCTGAGCAAAGTCGAAAACCAGCAGCCCTCAGGCAGAAATCTCGTAAGTACTGTATTTAAGGAACTGAACAGGAAATAAAGATTTTAACATTTTTCTTGGCACTGTGCTTGGCCCTCTGGCTTCTCCTGAGGGCAAGCACATTTCCTCTGTATCTCAGAGGAATACATTTTATTTCTTATATTATTATTATTATTTTAATTTTTGAGACAGAGTCTTGCTCTGTTGCCCAGGCTGGAGTGCAATGGTGGAATTTCAGCTCACTGCAACCTCCACCTGCTGGGTTCAAGTGTTTCTCATGCTTCAGCCTCTCAGGTAGCTAGGATTATAAGCATGCACCACCATGCCCAGCTAATTTTTGTATTTTTGTAGAGATGGTTGCCCCGGCTTGTCTCGAACTCATGACCTCAGGTGAGTCACCCGCCTTAGTCTCCCAAATTGCTGGGATTACAGGCTACTACTGTGCCCATCTGAATTATCCGTTTTTAAAATGGGGACAGAAGTATTGGAATCAGAATGTTGATAGTATTATATAACAATGGTTAGCATGCACCAAATGAAGACTATGTGCAAGGCACAGTGCTAAGCATTAACAATGGATTGTCTCATTTAGTGCTCATAAAACTCTATGAGGTATGTAAGTACTCCTATTATCCCATGTTATGGGTGAGCATAGATAAACTACAGTGGATTAAAGTACCCCCTCTTTAACATAACATTCCTTCAACATAAGTGAACACCTACTATATACTAGCCAATAAACTGGAGGCTGGGAGCTCAGGACTAAACACAAACATAATCCCCACTTTTGAGGTTTGCATAGGCTATAGGAGTTCATGAAGATAAACTTACAGGACCAGGAAAGCTTTGCGGAAGTTTCAAAGAAGTGTACTTCCAATGGAGTGAGGGCTCCTAAAAAGGAGTGGAAAATCTCTGGGAGTGGGAGGGAGGGGGTTTCAGGGACGTTCTTAAGATATGCAGTGCCTTAGTGGAATCTTCAGCAGAAGGAAGAAAGGAAGTTCAGACTCCTGGTGATCAGAAGGCCTTGGAGATTTTCCATTTTCAGAGGACTCTGGGGCCCTGGGTAGGGAGTCCTGGCCTGCCAGAGTGCACATATTCCTATTAATGTCAGGATAAGGCCAATGAGAGGGTCCCCACCACGTGGCCTCAAACCCCCCATCCATCCCCCAAGGAACAGTCAGGAAAAGGAAACAGCTAGCCATATATTTGTGAAATAGAAGTGAATAACAAGGAGTTCTCTATGATTTCTACATAAACTCAGATCTCAAAAGGCATTTAAATACTTAATGAAAGGATTTCCTTTACCTAGTTTTAGTCCTGCTCATTGACTGAATTCCCTTCTAATGACTGGGCTATTCTGCGTGTGAGCTCAGTTTTCTCTGGGAAGGGAGATCATCTGAGTGCCTTAGGGTGTTCATCTGAGTGCCTTAGGGTGTCATGTCCTTCTCAGCAAGTACAAGAAACAGGTTTGAAGAAGCCTGGAGGACACTCCCCAGTGATCTGGTCTGGGAAATGGTGGTTAGGCCATGGCAGAACGGGACCAATTACCACCATGCATCATCTAGGGGCCAAACACTCTTCTGGGTGCTTTATATTTGTGACCCCATCTCAGGTGGAGAATGACCTAGCCAAAGTGTGTCTCATAATCCTTCAGTCACAGCTCAGAGGACGGAGTGACTGCAGAAAGGCCCCAGTGGTGACTGGCAGAACTGGTACTGTGAATCAGCTCTCTTTGAGCCTGGGATTATTTTCTTCTGGAAATCTCTCTTTTTACCCAGGCCACGCAGTTCTCAAACGATTTCCCAAAAGATGCCAGATTTGTGAGCAGAGATCGGTTGGCTGAAGCACGTTCCCCCTACAGAAGAAAGGACTCCAAGCGCATGCCTTAATGACAGTGCTTCTACAGTGTCCCTGCTGTGCTGGGGACAACGTAATATCCACAATGCAAGTATGTACTGAATACATACTTTGTGCAAGGCACTATGCTGACAACTCTGTATACAAGAGCTCATGTAATCTTTTTATTAGCCCTATTTTATACAAGGTTAAGTAACTTGCCCAAAGTCACAGCCAGAACCAGGACTTGAACCCAGATCACTCAAATCCAGAATGCATGTTTAATGACTATATTCCTACTGTCTTTTACTGCTTCTCTATGAGAAAAATAAATCAGTGGGCTCTGGTGTCTGAAAAACGCCACCATGAGACAGCCAACATCAGCGCTTTGCGGATTTCTCTAATTCTGATTTCCAGTTCCTGTTTTTGTCACCTGTGTGAGTGGCAACAGCCTGAAGCACTGGTATTAGTAGAACCGGTCCCCCATCCCTTAGGCAGTCTTGAGGGCTGTGACAAACTGATAAATGAGGGTAGGTTGAGGACTCTAAATTGGAACACATGAAATTGGTTGGATTTGTAATCGGATGAGAGAAAGCAGAGGCTTTAGGAAGGTCCACTTAACCCCATAGTCCCTCCTCATGGCCAGGGGGCATCATCAACTCTTCATGGAAAGGGTATAAATGCTGGAATTGGGCAAACCTCAGTTCAAGCCCTGGCTCCACTCCTGGCTAGCTGAGTGACCCAGGCCAGGTAACTTCATCTCCCTGAGCCTCAGTCTCCTCATGTGTAAAGCACGTGTGCACCCGTACCTAACAGAGGGCTGAGAACATGGATGGAGATGATCCACAGGAAGCGCCTCGCACTGTGCCTGGCACATGGGAAAGGATCAAGTACATGTTAGTTAAAAGTAAAACTGAGAGCATGGTCTCAGGGCCACCAGGTATTCCCCGGTCACCAGATTGTCAGCATCGGCCCCAATGCTGCATGTGGGATCCTCCAGATCCTACACTGGCACTGCAGCCCTGTGTCTGGTTAGCCACCTCAGGAGAGAACATTTGCCACCACTGAAGCAAATCCTGGAAGCCAGTGCAAGCTGCTTGCTACGGCACTGGTGTGGCCAGGCCCCTGCTCTGCCAGAACTCGCTTCCAGTGAGAAACCTCATTTCTACCCCCTCAGTCAGGTGGACTGTGTTGGGAGGAAGGGGTTGGGAGCAGAGAAGGTGACGGCTCTGGTCTCAAGGTTGATGGCTTCAGATCCCGCAGGGGTTCAAATGCCTTCAGATTTATAGGCTCTTAACAGCAGAAAGCTGCCTCCTGGCTGAGCCCAGAGCTGCTTTGGAGCCCAGGGGCCTCCTGGCTGCTACTGTTTGTGAACCTCTTTGTCTCTCTAATGCTGTGTTCTCTAAATCTTGGTATTAGAATGATGAGAAAGGGCGGAGGAGGGTGATTCATGCCCCGGTTATACTGACAACGAAATTCATCGAAATCAAATTTCTCCTAAGCATGCTAACAACATCCTGGCTGGTGCCTGCCTCAGCTGCAGGCCTGGGTTTGTTTGGTTTCTACAACAATTTTTCTTTTTAATGTCATTATTTTTATTATTTCGCCTAATGTTTTTATAATGCTCATGGTGGAGGTTGTTCCACAGAGCCCCCCAGCTCTCTGGGGATAGGGTGGGCCGCGCTTGGTGACCCAAAGGCTGTTGTTTTGCACATCCCTTTAATCACTAAGGAAATAGAGTCTTTGTCCTCTCCCCTTCCCTCAACCTGTCCTCAGAAGGAATCAAATGCAAACCACAGGATTACTAACTTGTTCAACCCCAGTCTGAGCAAAGCTCCAATATTAATTAATGAACCCAACCACCCCTCCCCTTCATCCACCCACCTTTTATTCTCCCTGTTGAACACCTCTGGTGGCATCAGTCCTTCTTTCTATGTCATGGCTTCTGGCTCCACTTCTGTCGTCCTGCCCTAAACATCACCCCCAGCCCTGTTGGCTGATATCCCTCTTAAATGTGGCATTGATTAAGGGATGAATAAATGATACTACATCCATATTTCTGGAACATTAAGCATTTTCATAATAATTTTTGCGAGGTGTCAATGATGTATTCTTAAGTGAAGAAAGTTGGAGAAAATGGGTTTGTCCACTTTATGAAAAACAAAAAACCCCAACAAAAATCTTATATCCATGTGATTTTGTTCTGATATGTTTGTCTCAGCATGAGTAACAGCACAGAAGGATACACACCAAGAAGTTAACATGGGTTATCTGTTTTGGGGGAATGTTAAAAGGAAGAATATTGTTTTTTTAATATACCTGTAATATTTTATTAGCTGTGGTTAACTCTTGTTACTCCGATTCTTTTTTTTTGAGACAGGGTCTCACTCTGTCACCCAGACCGGAGTGCAGTGGTGGAATCTCAGCTTACCACAACCTCAGCCTCTTGGGGCCAAGCAATCCTCCCATCTCAGCCTCCCAAGTAGATGGGACTACAGGTATGTCATCACACCTGGCTAAATTTTTTTGGTATTTTTTGCAGAGATGAGGTTTCACCATATTGCCCAGGCTGGTCTCAAACTCCTGGCCTCAAGCAATTCACTCACCTCAGCATCCCAAAGCGTTGGGATTACAAGTGTGAGCCACCATGCCTGGCCTCTGATAATTTTTAAGGAAGAATTTAAAATTTTTTTCAATCAATAACATGTTTTTATTTTTATCTTCAACATGACAGACATTCAGAGTCCTGCAGATGTGGGGATCTGTGCAGGGCCCTGGGCTGGACACTGTGTCTCTATTCACACCGCCTAATTTGCATCACCTTTTTCATTAACTCGTGATAGAGCCAATATCTACTAAAAGTCCTTAGTTGTTTTCCCTAGAACTGCTGTAACAAAAAGTCTCTTCCGCCGGGCGCGGTGGCTCAAGCCTGTAATCCCAGCACTTTGGGAGGCCGAGGCGGGAGGATCACGAGGTCGAGAGATCGAGACCATCCTGGTCAACATGGTGAAACCCCGTCTCTACTAAAAGTGCAAAAAATTAGCTAGGCATGGTGGCACGTGCCTGTAATCCCAGCTACTCAGGAGGCTGAGGCAGGAGAATTGCCTGAGCCCAGGAGGCGGAGGTTGCGGTGAGCCGAGATCGCGCCAGCCTGGGTAACAAGGGCGAAACTCCGTCTCAAAAAAAAAAAAAAAAGTCTCTTCCTCCTAGCCTATATATATTTGAAGCAGATTTTTATTTACCCAAGCACAGGACCTTAAGTTTCTTATTAAATTTTTTTCTGTTGTTTTTGGATTTTTGTCCCAAGTGTCAAGATCTTTTTAAAATCTGCTCTTCTTACCTAGCCTATTAGCCATCCTACCCAGCTTTGTGCCAGCTGCAAATTTGATCTGCGGACCTTTTAGGTCTTGATCCATGTCCCTGATGAAAATGTTCAACAGGACAGAGCCAAGGACATAGTCTTGAACTGCCCATTTTCAATAAATAAATACAAATATTTTTTGTTTGTCTTTCACTGTGTTCCCTTCATTGTGTACAAGGCTCCTAATAAACAAAGAGGTTTGTACCAGGCCAATCAATAACCATCACCATTATCTGACCTGGTGATAATAACAGTAAACACTAATCACAACCCAACTTCAGCCAATCTAGAAGCACAGCAGCATTAGTCAGAGTGAGGGAACATATGGCTCTGTCCACATCTGCTCTGAGGCATCCAGATGGAAGAGAAGGTGGGCCAGGGCAGGAGTGAGTGTACAGTGGAGTAGGGAGGTTGGAGGAGGGAGCAGACAGGTGAAGGCTGACAGGGAAACGGGGCGGGGACTAGGCTCCAGATCAATCTCCATGATTGTGTGGTTAATGTGCACATAGCACACAACAGCTGCTGGTGGCTCCCATCCGTGACAGTACAACTGTATGACAAATACTTCCTGTCACACGTAGAGAGTTGTGTATTCTGCTTTTTGGTTAATGGACCTTTGACGCACCTACTCAAATCACTTCTTCACAGGCCTTACGAGTCTTTGTCACAAATATATGCTAATGTTTTTCTTCTCTGTGTGGCTGTTTCCTTTGAGCTATCACCAAGCGTGGGTCCTGTGCTGCCCTGGTCCTCCCCAGCTCTCCTCCATAGCCCCCAAGAAGCTGGTACATCTTGACTTGTACATCTCCCTACATAAAGGAACACTCAGCTAACTGATAAAAGATGTAAAGTCAAGCACTCTTGCTTAAAACAACATTTAACCCTCTCTGTACCTTGGTTTCAGAACCAAAAAAGGAAAAATCATGACTGCAGTTTTTTTGTAAGACTAAATAAGACAGCATGTGGCAAAGAAGTAGATGCTAACGAAGTATTAGCTGAATCTGAGTCCATATCTGCAGAAGACATGGGCTTGACTTATTCCAAACCTCTGGCTTTGATTATTTATAAACATAGGCAGGATTAGCAAATGGGTTTTGCAATCCTCAGTTTTGCCAGTCACCCTTCTTGGCCTCCTGAGAACATGTTGAGGAACTTTTACAGTATTCTCACATTTGTACTGATTCTTCCATTCACTCGACATTTGCTGTCAACTCTGTGCCAACCCTGGGCTGAGCCTCAGGCATACAAAGATGATTGAGGCAAGATCCTGGCACTAAAGTGTCCCACAGTCTGGTGCCCATCACCCACAATAACAAACACCCCCAGACACACACACGCGCACACACACACGCACACCACCCAGCAGCAACGCCAGCAGAAGCAAAAGTTCACACACCAGACTCTTACTATATGCAATATACTCTGAGACTTTATGTTCTATTTTACTTTTTAAATTGACTTCACCACCCACTAATAAGATGTTGACCCACGGTTTTACAAGCTCTATTTTGGTGTTGAATAAGTACACTAAGTTCTATTATCATTTACCAGATTGCTATGAGAATGCCAAAAAAAAAAAAAAAGAGCTCCCAGGCCTGCCTAAGAGAATCAGCAGACCAAACACTGAAGCTGGAAGGACAGTCAGGAGAACACAGGGCATTTGGTGTTCCCAGAAGAGGAAACACCATGAACAGTGCATGGAGGGATCAAAGTATGGCTGTTTAAGGAATTCTAAGAAGTTTGGAATGGTTAGAATACACAGAATTTTGGAGGAAATATGAGGCTTTAGAGATAGAGGGATTTTTTTTTGTTGGTTGGTTGTTTAAAAATTAAAGAGCCAATGACTGAATACTCAGGGGAAAAGATTTTTCTGCCAAGCAGGAAACTGAATCCAGCACAGAGTCTAGGCTCTGGGAGACGAGGTTTCAGGAGAAGAAGAAACAGGATAGGTTTTTTAAAGCCAATAGTCCACACTCTGTATTTAAACAGTAAACTCTCTTAAGTAATGCTGATTGGTTGGTAGCATCTTGGTGTGTGGGTTTGGTAAGCACTGGACTGGGTGAAGGAGTCTGCTATGTACCAGAGCACCCGCCTCAGGATTGTGGCACCCAGGGGTTCTTTCAGCAGAAGTCATGTGTGCAGCACTGACAGCAGACCCAGCAGTCCAATTGCATCTGTCAGGCATCAGATCATGAAGAGGTTTCTGGCCTGCTAGAGAGTTTGGGTGTTATCAGTCACAGAGACCAGTAGAAGATTTAAAGTAGGAGAGTACCTAAAAATTGATAGAAGTGTCAATATCACAGCAGAGGAGCAGATAAGATTGGAAGGAAGAATTAATTGGAGGAACACAACCCAGAAAAGCAGCTAAGGTTAGTAGTTCAGGAGATGGTGATGGTGGCCTGAAAGAGAAGAGAGCTGATGAGGATAAAAAGGAAAGGCTGGATGAAGAAATGGAAAGCTGGAGAATCATTATGATCCAGGGGCTGATTCGGTATAACAGGTGAGACAGAGGGAACATCCAGGATGTTACATCAGGTTACTAACTTAGGTGATGAGAATATCGTGGAGACTCCCAAAGAGAAAATTTGGGGTGTTTGGGGAGAGAACAAGAGGATCGGGTCAGCATAAAGACACTGCTAGAGTACCCAAATTTGTCTCCCATGTATTACCATGAGCAGAGAAATCTCCCATTTACAGTGTTCATGAACCCAGGAGTTACAGAGCTACCCTTCTCTCCCAGCTGCCTAAGGAATCATCATTAGGATCAGGGCCAGGAGAAAGGGGAAGTGTCTGCTTGCTCGTATGCATGGCATGCAGGCTGTCTCTGCCACCCAGAAAGCAGACTTTCTTCCATAGACACCAGATACAGTGGGGACTCTTGGGGCTGCAGAGCAACTCCTCCCTCAAGCTGGATGAAGAGAGGCTGAAGAAAGCATGTGTCAGCTGTCTCCAGAAACACTCACTAGCCATCTACATCTGGAAACCCAAGGGTACAGTGGACTCCAGTCACTATTTCAGCTTTTCCCCAGATCCGAGGTTGGGGAAATGATATCTGTAGTGGGTTGAATTGTGTGTCCAAAAGGATATATCCAAGTTCTGATCACTAGGACGGATGAGTAAGACTTTATCTGAAAATAAGGTCTTCGCAAATATAATTAAGGTTAAGAAAGATGAGTCATCCTAGATTTAGTGGGCAAACTCAATGACTGATGTCTTTGAAAGAGAAAGAAGAGGGACATTTGAGACACAGAGATGTGGGGAGATGATGGCCACGAGAAGATGCAGGCAGAGACTGTAGTTACGCAGGTGCAAGCCAAGGAACACCAATGGCGACCAGCAGCCATCAGATGCTTGGAGAAAGGCATGGGACGAATTCTCCCTCTGAGCCTCCAAAGAGAGCCAGCTCTGCTGACATCTTGATTCTGGACTTCTTGCCTCCAGAACTGTGAAAGAATCAGTTTCTGTTGCTTGAAATCCCCTGTTTATGGTAATTTGTGACAGTAGCCCTAGGAAACTGAGATAATATTCCATTTAGTTGCTTTCATGGCACTTGGGTACAGGAAACCTAGTGACCATTTCAAAAGTAATCACTACTCTAGGGTGGCTTGCCCCTTCTCCCCCATCCATTTCCCCCAGATAGACACCTTCTCAACCAGCTCTCTGTTTTCTATCTTTCCTTTACTCTTTTTCTAGAGCAAGAGCTTTTCTTCCCGGCTTAGATGCTATTCTGAACTCAGGGTAACAGCCAAGTAAGAAGGTCTTTACTGAAGTCTTGCAGTACACCAGATGCTAAAGGTGCCCAGTAGATCCCAAGCATGATAAGGAGGAGAAAAAGCACACTTTTCTTGGGCATTTAGTAAGAAAAGCCTTTTCTATCTTACTTTTGTATTTGTACTATCCAGAGCAATATTGCATTCCAGGGCAGTAATTCTTACATTTCAGAAAACATCAAAAAACAGCTTAATTTTAAGAAAAGGCTGGAGAGCTCATCCTTTTCAAAGGCTTGGCCTGAGCCTGTAGGTTGTAGTGGTTCCCATGATCTTAAGAAGTTACCCAGGACATCTCATTTTCACTGGAAGACCTAACACTATACCAAAACAAGTATTTCTCCAGATTATCGAAATTCGTGAATGGACCCTATAGGATGATGCTGAAGTTGCAAATTTTGGTGAGCCCTTGAATGTGTCTTCCTTCCTGGAAATTTTTTAAAAATTAAAGAAAGGACTTAGCCAAACCCACGTATGTTTCTGGCCTAGTCATTTAACCTCTGTTTGGCTCAGTTTGCTTATTTATGCATTAAATGTAGATTGTGAAAGGACGTTTTATGAATTAATTAATTAACAATTGAAAGGGGTTTTAAAAGTGCTATGCAAATGATAAGCATTATTGTAAGGCCCAAGGGAACCTGAGACAAAGCAAGGAGCCAAACTACAAATTGAGGATTATAACCAAGAAGCAAATGTAAACACTTTGGAATGTGAAAGAACGATTAATATTGCTTACCATGATGTCGGTTATTTTCTAATCTAGATAGAGAGGTGAGAAACTGTTAAAATGTGGATTCAGTTTGAAAACCCATACAAGCCCAGATGCTCTATAAGTGGTTACACTTCAGCAGACGCCTGTACATTAAAACAAAATCAAAAGATCGAAGCAAACTGGAACTGGAGAAGAAGCAGGTGCATAAAACAAATGCTGTCAGCATATGTGTTAGCACAAACAATTCATTGTGCCCACATAAGTCATATGATTGGCATTTGCAGATGTCTATATATATTTAGTTCAAATACTGCAAAAATAAAACCTCTTGAACCCACCTAATTTTAATATTACACTCGTTAGAGAGATAAAACCTCTCTCAAACCATTAGCCTGTGGAAGTTCTCCAGGCAAATCAGCTTAGTTTTCTGTTTCTATTTCTCAGCAAATGGACTCTTGGCTTTACAGGGGCCTGAAGCAGGCATTGATCGTTATAATTATAAACAAAATGTGGTAATTCATCCCTTAAAAAAAATTACCAAAATAAAGCTACTGAGATGTGGCTGTATTGTCTTCTAAAAGAATAAATAGCTATCTTAATAATAACAAGAATAAAAATGAAGAATAAATTTTTTTCTAGTTTAAACAACTTCTGGCTTCAGTAATTATGGAAGAATGGTTTTGCAGACTGAAAAACCAACTGTGAGTGTCTAGGCCTGACTTAACTTTTATTTTCCTGCCTGAATGGCACTTTAAAGCTTCCAGCATCCTGTGGTCTTTGGCTTACCAGGCAAAAGCAGAGTTTTCTAGACTGGCAGCTACTCCTTTCCAAGTCATCACAATCTATGAGTAAGCAACAGTGATCATAGAATTCAGGACTAGGTAATGTATTTAGAGATCAGGTGAAAAAAAGACACTCCAGAAAATCTGTCTTCCAAAATATTTCCTCTGGAAATGAGAACAAATGTGTGATCTTTATATTTCTGTGCTGCCTTTGTTGCTGATAATTCTTGTCCAATTGAATAACCAATTACCGCAAAGAAGCATTCAAGGTTGTCTGGGCAAATAATAATGGTCCTATTGTAATACAAACTATTTGAGCTAACGTGGTCCTTGACAAAGCCAAGCTGCTTTTTCCACATCTTTGCTATTGATTACATGATGAAAATGTTAAATGCTCAAAAATTTGGTGAGCCCCATTAAAGGCATTCATTTTGAAAAAGTATTATCATAACAAAGGCCAACCGAGGTGGTCTTTGGGCACAGTGACTCAGCTGCATATATTTGACTTCCCCAGGACCTTCCTGGGTACTTAAGTTTAGTTTGTGGGATTCTGCTTCCTTGACAAAAAATAAAAGTAAGTATGGCAGGTCTCTCTAAAATAAAAACACCCTTATATATTATTTTCTAGTTCTTTTAAGTGCCTAAAAAGGCAAGAGAAGTGAAACTTTCAGAATCTCCTAAAAGGTTAAAATAATTAAGGGAAGTTTCAACAGAAAGGAAAGAAAGTTTTTAAACCTTGCCCTAAATGTAAAATTTTTTATGTTCCAAAAGAAAAATACCCCAGAAGTTAAATCCTTCATAAAAGCCACCTCCGAAAATCTCAGATCCTAACTTGGGTCCCATGTCCTCATGTCTTCAAGAGCAACTTCCTTCTAACCTGCACTCCTCTCTGAGACTACCTTTTGAGAAACCCCTCTCTATTTATGATATGTACCTCCTCTGTAGCAGTACAATTCCCAGGTCTGAGGTTCTCGGTCTGGACTAAGAACCAGAGGCCTTGAGGATAATAGATCACAATGGCCTGACACTCGAACAGGGAATTTGCCCTGACCTCTTTGTGGACCTCACTTAGCTTGCAGCTCTCAATCCCTTGTGGGAGGGAAAGCATGCAGATGAGGGGGTGCTAGAGCCGGAGGGAGCGCTTTGGGGTGCTGACAGCAGCAAAATTCCATGTGGGCCTGTAACAGCATCTGGGGGGAGTAACCACAACCCCCAAAGCCCCTGAGGGCATGTGTTACAGTGCTCTTTTAGCTTTGCCACCTGCAGGCAGCATAAGTATTAAACAGTTCAGTAGGCCCATTGCCTTTTCCCATGAGGTGGTTGCTCTCCTTCAGTGATGGCAGAGGGTCAGTGTGACAGCCTTTAGAGCCCCCACCCATGGAACTCGAGCTCTTGCTCAATATCCAGGAAAAATTAGGTCACACAAATGAATTGAAGTGTGGTAAATGCAGAGGACTTTGTTGCCAATGAAAGTGGCTCTCAGTGGGAAGGGGAGCTGAAAGTGGGATGGAGCGGGAAGGTGATCTTCTGAAGCAATTTCTCTGAAGTCAAGCTGGTTCTTGACGTCAGAGAAGTCATTTCTCTGTCAAGTCATTTCTCTGAAGTCAAGCTGGTTCTCTCTACATCAAATCACATTCTCTAACATTCAGCTTCTTTTCCTCTCTCCCCTTCTCTTCTCTCTGCTAGTGGAGACTAAAGGTTCTGTGGCTACAAGATGGGAGGCAGGGAGGGTCAGGGGTGGTTTTGGAAAAGACAACATTCAAGCAAGAAAACGAGGATGTAAAGTTTTCACTTTGGGCCACTGTTTCAGGCTTGAAGGTGGGGCCCCCTGGTAAGGGCCCCACCCTTTTCTACCCAGAATTTCTCTGCCTCCTGTCCCTGTCAACTCCACATCCCAAGGAGTGTGTTCTGGTTTTGACACTTAAGTCCTGCAGCAGAACACTAGATGGATGTAGACTCTTGATTTAGTCATCTTCAAGAGGTAAGCTGAAGACACCTATCCCTGTTGGTCAGCATTCTCAGAAAGTCTAACTCTCTAAACCAACAGTGCATAAGAGAAATATTTTCCCCACTCAGTCTCAACTCACAATAAAGGTAGAACCATATTATTGTTCAAAGCAGTGTAATTTCTTTCCTTTATCTGTCCTTCCCTAATCCTTACCCACACTTATAAATTGTGTCCATTGAGCTTTCCTGGCATGAGAAATTGCCCCATTAAAAATCAGATATCTCTTTAAAATCCTTGGACACACATAGACACTGATGAATGTTTCCTTTATTCATTCATTCAGGAGATATTCATTCAGTGCCTATAGGCACCTTGCTAAGTATTCAGAGTACAATGGTGAGTAAAACCCTGCACAGCCACTTGCCTTTATTAGGGCATAATTTATAGGGCACAATCTATTTTATTCAGCAAGGGAAGTCCTCTTCCCCATCCTCTGGACAGAAAAGATTGAAGATCTTTATCCTAGTTACATTTGTTGGAAGTCCACAGAGAAAGCACTCCCTAAATGAGTTATTTTAGCATTGATTTAGACCAGGTTGCCTTTATCCCGAGTGCTTTTGGTAAAATTGCTATAACACAAGGCAATGAAGTAGCAAATCCTAGGAGGGCCTTTCAAATTGTTCTGATTCCATAATCAAATAATCAGAGTATGAAAGCTCAGAGCTTAGAGATTACCTACCTGCCCTCCATCGTCCACACACATATATGCACCCATTTTTCAGATGAAATGTCCCTCAAGGCTGAGGGAGAAAGGTGTGCCATGTCTTGTCTAAAGCTAAACAAGTTGTTAACAGAAGAAGCAGAACAAGCTGGATCAGCTGCCTGCTGGTTCTAGGCCTTCCCCATCACATCCTACCACCTTATAAGGAAAATTTGGCTTCTAGAATCTGACTCCTAGCTGTTCTGCTACAGCTGCTAGTCACCACTGGCCAATGAGAGGATAATTCCATATCCTCTACATTGCCCTCTTTCTAACTCTACTCTACATTCAGAAACAAATCTAATAAATATGGCACTCACAGTCTCACTGTGTTCCCTATGATGGGAACCAGAATTGCTTTTCCAGAGGAAAATGCAAATGTGTACAAGCTGAATAACAAGAAGAAAAATCACTTATACGTCAGCACTGGAGAACATCTACATGTTCCATTAAATTTAACACCAGATCTAAAGTTATGTAAGAAAAAACTAAGAGGAATAGCAAAAAGGCCATGTCAGCAAGTGCTCAGAAAATTTACTTTTTATATTTTTTCTTTATTAGCAGGTGAGGATAGTGACAGAGAAACTGTGCCTGTGCTCTGACGTAAGATATATCTCATCCAAGGTTATAGAGGTTGACACTCTGATTTTTCTCCATGTAAATCTCAATTCATTAATTAAAATTAGAAAACGTGGTTTTGTCATCAAATGTTCAAATGTTTTCATTTTTTTACAGATTTATACAACTAGTGCCCACATTTTGAAATAGAGAAAGTATAAATCAGGTATAAACAATGCAGTCAGCATGAGGGTTCCACCATTTAGGAGACAATTTTTTTGGAGGGAAAACAAAAAAAAAAAGAATGTTTAGGGTTTAAAAGTGTCCTCTAATTCCAATTCTGTAGCTCTAGTTTCATTTTTTCATCTCGGGTTCTTGAATCCTAGTCTTCAGGGGTTAGTGGAGGTTAAAGATCGCTCTACCTACCAGTCTTGGAATGTGTGTGTTTTAACACGTTTTAAAGTTTTTATTAGGTGCTCTTTTATTACCTTTATGCTGGAATCCCTGGTGGCCACACTCGATTTTTAATAAGGTGGAAATCCTGTAAAGTGATTGTTCAGTGGTTGCCTTTAACCAGCAGTCCCGTCGCTGAGCCAAAAGGTCGGCTGCTAAGCTCAGGGAGGAAGCTGGAGAGAAAGCAAGCTGGGTCAGCCTCCCCATTTTAAATGAAGGCCCTTTCATTCTGCTGCTTATTCAGAATCAAAAAGATTTCAAAGCTCACTCACCACCATGGGAGAAGAGGGCAAAGAGGAGAGGGTGCATTTTGCTACTTGATATCTGAAAAACAGAAGCCTGAGCTGAGCATTGGCATCCTTAGACGACACAGTCTTACGGTATATTATTATTTGGTGGTGTTGTTATACTTTTGCAATGAATATGGAGTTTTATTCATAGAAATAAACAGCTCACTCAGCCAGGCAGCCAAGAAAACCCAGTAATGTGTTTCCTGCTTTAAAGGCACACTGGGGGCCCCTTTCTGTCCCCACTCTTTATCACTTTTCCATATGGAGCCATCTGGGTTGGGGAGCACACACAGACTTGAGGAGACCCTCACAGGGATCCTGAACAATCTCAGTTCTCTGTGTGGCTGCCACCAGGAAGGGAGAAATGTGGAAATGTTTCCCATATAGGGAATAATTAGTGAGAGACACAAAACCACTAAGCTAGAGAGGTACCAGCTGTATTTTGAAGAATTCGGTATGTGGAGGTGTTGTGGGGGTGACCTTTGGGGCAAAATGCCGGTTTTGAGATATAGCTATGTGCATGAGGCTTTATGCTGAAATACATCCTTCACCTCTAAAAAGGATAGTAAATAACTTTGGGTCTACTTTCTTCCAGCACTATGCTGCTAACATGTCACTAACACGTGTTTTGAAGGAAAACCAGGAAGTGGAGCACGTTGCAAATGTAGGCTTTGCCACAGGGTAAGTGTGAGCTCAACAATGACTAAGACCAGCCAAGAGGATTTGGAGGGCGATGAACAATAAAGATGGATACAAACTTAGAAGCTTCTTTTTCATTAGTTTTATTTTTTAGATGGAGTATCACTCTGTCGCCCAGGCTGGAATGCAGTGGTGCAATCTCAGTTCACTGCAATTGCCTTCCAGGTTCAAGCGATTCTCCTGCCTCAGACTCCTGAGTAGCTGGGATTACAGGTTTGCATCACCATGCCTAGCTAATTTTTTGTATTTTTAGTAAGTTTTGTATTTTTACTGGAGTTTTGTTATATTCACCAGGCTGGGCTCAAACGCCTTATCTCAGGAGATCTGCCCACCTTGCCTTCCCAAAGTGCTGCGGTTACAAGCATTGAGCACTGTGCCCAGCCAAACTCAGAAGCTTCTTAGCAAGTCTTACACAAATTCACCCTAAACTCAATGCAGGCTTTAGGGTCTATGGTTTTGATAACCTAGTTGAGAATCTCACCCTACTGCGGCTCTGTATAGCAATGGAGTCAAAAACGCTATCACACACACATACAGAATGCACCGAGTCAAAAACGCTATCACACACACATACAGAATGCACCGATGCCCACACAGACCATTACTACTTAAGATATAGTGAAGTCTCAACTAAAATTACACAAAAATCTGGTTAACCCAATTGTTAAACTTATCTTATGTTAGGGGTTTAAGGTAGTGCTTGGACTCCCAAACTTCCACTCACTCTCCTTCCCCTCCATTGCTGTGGCCAATAAAGCAGACATGCCCAAACAGACATCTGAACAAGAATCCAAATATTGGCCTTATAATGGACTAAGCAACTATCTAAATACACCTCTGCCAAGGTTTAAGCTTCCTGAGAACTGCTAGACTGGAGAATGAGGTTTGGCTACATATATATCTCCTACCTCAAATCGAGGACAGATAGACTGATGGAAAAGGGGAGACCTGAGTAGCCCCCTAGTCGTAGGTAGAAAAGCTAGAACAGAAAGTGAAAATCTCTGCCTCCCCTCATCAGTATCATCAATATAGGAAGAGCCTGCTTTGGTGTAGAAAGCAAGGACAAGATGGCCCTTTTAACTGATACGTGAGGCAGGCAATGAAGGAAGAAGAGGTGGAGTCCACCTTTTTTTTTCTTTCTTTCTTTCTTTTCTTAGAGAGATAGACATATGTCCATTCTCTGTGGAGGAACATACTCCTATGCTTTTATAATTTTCCAAAAGAAACATCAATCTTTGACTGTTTGCTTTAGCCATTCATTCACCAAAGAGGAGGAGCAGGGGGGAGATTAGAGAAAGTGTCAGGAAGGGTTGATTCCAATACACCTGTATTTGGGAAGACAGCAGAAGTTCCATCCTCCATTAAGACATGGCACAGGGGCCAATAAATATTCCCCTCCCACAAATCACAGCTCACTGAAATCTAGGGAGGCCAGCAGAGAATAGAAGGATACTTTTAAGGTCCTCACACAACTGTAGATGGTGTGGAAGACGCCAAAGAAATAGGAAGAGTTCCTACCTTTGTAGATCAGGACACTAAACTTAAATAAGATTCTGTAAGAAAAAATAAAAGAAAAATACAGAATAATAATGAAGTTCAAATTGTATGATATTATCCACTTCCATCAGTTGAACTTCTAAAGATGAAGGGGGAGAAATTGGGAAGAAAAGGGAGGTCACGGAACTGCAGTCTTGCTCTCAGCCTGTCTTTAGGGGAGCTACTGCAGTGAGGTGCTGAGTCTTAGCTCATGGACCAGTATCTGGGTACTCCTTGGGACACTCATTAAGCCCCAAGGTTCCTGATGCAAAGTGATGGCAGATAAGCAGTCACTAGTTGGGCTGCTCCTGAGCTTTGGTTTTCTGCAACACTGGACCATTGGTGCTCTAGGCTGGCTTGTCAAACACTCCTGTCACCATTCCACCACTCTAAATTTACTCTTTCCCTTCTAAAAGTCTTTTCCAACTAAAAAAGTGCCTTTTCTGGCCTTTGATGATCATATAACATCTTTTTAGCAACTGTTAAAATACAGTTTGCTTGTCATAAAATTCACCTGTTTTAAATGTAAAATATACTGGTTTTTAGTAAATTTACTGAGTTGTGTAACCATGACCATAATACATATTTAGAACATTTCTAGCACCCTAATAAGATCCCTCATGCCTGTTTCCAGCTAACCTCTTAGTGATATTGTTTGGCAGGTAGCTAAGAGTAAGGCTAAGATGTAAAGGGACGCAGAGAGAGTAGTGAGCCTTAGAAGGAGAAAGAACACCAGAGAGGAGCAGGTGGGAAATGTAGAAGAGGTCAAAGGCCTCACATGGCTCACAGCTCTACTAAAAGCTTCAGTGATGGAATGCCAGATGTGGCAATCCTTCATTTCCACTCCTCAATGAAAAGCCGTAAGCGTGCATGGCCCCACTACATGCAACATGACTGGCAGCAAAGTGTAGACAACCTCTTTTCTACACAATGTCTTGTGCAGAGTTGAAACTTAATGTTTGTTGAATTGAACTGAAATGAGTTGGAGAGATGAAGAGTTGGAGGAGGAATAATGTCTCCTCATGGACAATTGTCACCCAGCTTCCTTTCTCACCTCCCAATGCCCCTCCGGTTTCCTTTTTGATAATTACCTCTTTCCACCATGTGTGGTCTTAGCAGGATGATAATTCCTGGAGTGTAGTAAGCCATAGGATCAGATTTTCCTTCTTTCCATTCAGGGACAAAAAGTGTCATTTGGACACTATAAACCAAAGATACAAAGTTAGAAGAAATGACTACAGTTGTCCTGGCCCCAGCCAGACTCAACCCATATGAAGCAGATGCTATGATCCCTGCTTCCTGGCCTTGCAGAGTGCCCTGTTCCTCTGGGCAAGACCAACTGTCCATCCTCCTGCTGATTCTGTGTCCTCCCAGTAATTCCATTTTATTAGCTAGAATTGGTTTCTGTTGCTTGCAACTGAGGAATCCTAACCCCTTAATTCCCTTTAAACGCCATGACATTGATGAGGTGAGAAGTAACAAGGGTCATGGTGTTGCTTCCATAAGAGGCATTTCAGGGACAAAGATGGGGTGACTAAAGAAATTCTTTCCAGGCAGGAAAGGAAGAATAGCCAAAGTGGACCCTAAAGTTTTATATTTCAAATGTGTTTCGACCACGCAGGGTTTTGGTTATTTGAAGGTTCACCCAGGTGAGCTAAGGAAACTGGTTGCACATTTCTCATAAACGGATCAACAGTGCAGACTATATTAAGGCCTAACATATGAGAATGAGTAATTTTCACACGCTTTTCACTTCACTGAGAACAACCAACATGGCTTGTCGAGCAGTTGGTCTCACTACTCAACTTCACACACGTGCCGCCTGGGCCGGTGATTCAGTCCCCCCAAAGCACTGCTTCCTTCTGAATTGGAGAGCCAAGGTTATGAGTCAGCCCTGCTCAGAGCCAAGACACTTTGATTCAGTGTTATTTTTTTTGCCTTACCACACAAGGTTCAAAATGTCCAATCTCTTTTCTTTAATGCCAGTGCCCTAATAGTTAGAGTCACAGTCCAGAGCAGCTTTATTAAAAACGTTCATTTTCAGAAATCATTGAGCCTGAAATCATTTCACTCCTCCAAAATAAAAAATAAATAAATTAAAAGAAAGAAAGAAAAATCAATCAAGGAAATAGCAAAATGGTAAGTGGTACAATATAACACGTTAATGCTAAATGCCAGCTTCATGGTTCAATGCCCAATTTATTATGTCGAAAGGCAGAAGACAGGCATCAAATGAAATGAGGACGGAATAAATGTGCTACTGCATAAAAACAATCTGTGAATTTCCATGCTGTTTGTCATTGAATAAAAGCTATAATCATTTGGTAGATACATATTTTGTCAGTGCTACTTCAAACTCATATTTCATCAAATTGCTACAACGCTTTCAGGTGTGAGAATCACAGAGCTTCTTTGACAGAAATCATGACTTAATGCATACAAGCTGAAAGACCAGCAAAAATTACAGAGCAACAGCCCATTACTAAAGGGCCATCGTACGAGAGACACATAATGCATTTCACTTGGAAGGGATTTCTGAGTTCACCCCTAAGTCCAATCCCTCCACCCAGAGCTGAAGCCTGCCAGTTATAATACACCCCAGATAACATGCAATGGTGTCATATCACATACTAATGATATGGTAATTCTCCTAGTATTTCAAAGACTGGGAATCTGAACCAAGAACAGGAATAGATTAGTCGAGTTTATTCAGCTTATGTCTGCATCCTCTCATTGCCCTCTTTAGAATGGAAATATGTCATCATAGTTCAGTTTCCTGAGGTCGCAAAGATAAGACAATATCTACTTTGATTTCAAACAGAATCATTTATAGATAAAAGAAGCCTCCTCTCTCAAATAAAACAGCTTTTCAAATAGCCTCTCACCACAGTTAGTAATAATTTATGCTTGGTGAACAGGAAAATGTGCAGAATTTATTCATTGTACTCTGTGCAGCCTTCAAAAGGGCAAGCTGATAAGGAAAAAGTAGGGGTGGGTAATTTATTGGTATTTGCAAATCTGATATAAAAGGTTTTTGTAATTCCTTCTGATTAAAAAGAAGAAGAAAATTAAGTCTGAAAGTGGCAAAACAGAAAATTCCTGTTACTGTCTAAGCCATGGTATCTGACACTTTACCACATGGATAATTCTAGGGGCTGGTTTTTCTTTTGTCCTCCAAAATAAAATTTTGCTCCATTTTTGAATCCTAACCAAAAAATTATGCCACAGGAGACAATCTCTACTTAAAAACCTAGCAGACGTCCCCAGACTTTTTACACAGGGGGCCAGTTCACTGTCCCTCAGACCGTTGGAGGGCCGCCACATACTGTGCTCCTCTCACTGACCACCAATGAAAGAGGTGCCCCTTCCTGAAGTGCGGCAGGGGGCCGGATAAATGGCCTCAGGGGGCCTCATGCAGCCCGCGGGCCGTAGTTTGGGGACGCCTGACCTAGAGTCTGGCCCAGCTTCAAGGGCATAGTCCTACTGTGTCACATTTTCCTCAACACCTCTAACAGCTGGACAGCTGTTCACTCCCCTCCTCTGCCAACCCAGCCATTTGCTTTAGCCAGGACATGTTTATTTTCCATCCTAATTATTCCTGAGTTGGAACTTTATTTTCTTGCATGGTTTCAGGATGTGTTTTAGAGTGTTTTGGTTTTTCAACACTCACTTTCAAATGGGAGATGATTTTTATGTCCTCTTCTTATGTGCTCTCTCCCAAGGAGTTGTTGAAACCTTACTTTTAAATAATTCCTTAGGGTGCACTTGTAGCTTTGTACCTCATGTAGCAGACAGGGCATCAGGTACAGCTTGCAGTTAGGGAAATTAATTTGAATTGAAGCTCAGATAACCAGAAGTCTTAACTCATATGCCACTCTCTTCTTTCCATCATAGCATATAATAAAGTCTTTATCATAAATTAAAAGTATAGCATGAAGTTTGGGGCATTTTGAAGAGAAAAAAGTTGTTTGAAGTTCAGAATTTAGCAAGTTCATTTTATAGACTTCATGTATGGCAGGTTGTTTTTAAATAACCCATCACAAAATTCTAGCTGAAAGCCAGGAGATAATATAGCTTAATGATACTAAGTTTCCTTTATAAAAATTATAATTTAATAATAAAATACTACATTTTAGATACAAAAGCTTCTTTCTGAGCTCGCATCTCCCATTTATGTCTGAAAGAACACAGGCAATGCCACCCACTGAGCGTACTTGGTGGTGGCTGGTTCTAAACCTCAAATTTCAAAATAATCACACTCAAAAGACACACCACAACCACATCCAGGATCATCAGAAGCCAAGGAAATCCAGTGATGAAAGTTTTTCTTAATCCCACAGGCATCTATGGTGGGGAAGAGGACTGTGTTGCTATAGCTACTGATCCCCTGGTTTTTGGCTTCTTTGACCTTTCCTCCAGCAGTATTTGGAGGCCGTATCTCCAAATACTGCTGCAGTAGCCTGTGGAAGCTGTTGGGAGAGCAGATCCGCCTTTGAGTTCAAGAGAATGACATTCTCCAGGAAGACCTTCTCTCCTCACATTTGGCCACAGTTACAAAGCAGAATTACCTCCTCTCTAAGTGGCAGTTGTGAAGCCCAGGGCCAGTGTGGGATGCTGAATGAAATAACAGTTTCCAAAGTATCATCTGATCATGCCTTCTGGTATTCTCCTGAGATTCCTTTCATCACTGCAGCTCAAAGACTGGAGGGTCTGGAGTCTTTTGTTTTTGTGTGTTCGGTTATGTATCACTAGATGGTAACCTAGGGATGGGACTGGCTGTATTTCCACTCGTCGTTCTTGCTCTGGCATAAGTCATGGAAATCCTCACCCTAAAAACTTCTTTAGACCATAATCTTGACTTCATTGTGAGAGATTTAGAAAAAGGCATGGCCTATCCAAGTAAAGGGCAGGCACTCAGCTCACCCACCAGATACAATTTGTCACAAACTGACACTTAACCTGGCTCTCTATCCATCTCCATTGGTTTTCACACTCACTGAGGAAGCATCATGGTATACCAGAAAGTCTGGGCTTTGGATCAAACACATTTGGATGTCAATTCCAGCTCCTGGATCCAAACATATTTGGATTTAAATTCCTTGAGTAAATTAGCCCCATCTTCAAATCGTTTCCTTAATTACAAAGGGCTGTTAGGAAGAGGCAATTCAAAACGAGGACTTAGTGTGTTGTGCCAGGCACATACTAAGCACGTAAAAGACGTTAGCTATTATTATTGTAATTTACTTCATAAGGATGCTGTGCGGAATTAAATGAGATGATATCTGTGGAAGGCCAGGCCCACTTGGAAGAGCTCAAAAAACACTAGTTCCTTTCCTCTTAAGAACAATTAAGTCCTTTCCAAATCTGCCTGGGTTTCAGGTGAAGACTTTGGATTTGAACCCAAGGTGCTTCCCTGCAGCCACCTAATAATAGATACTTCTCTCTGTGCCTGCAGCCCCAGAGGGAGAGCTTCCTAAACATCTTTATGACATCTTTCCCCTTCCCCACTTTAAGTCCAGTTCTATTGAGTCTTCTGCACCTCACTGTCTGGCTCTCTCTTTGAATATGTTTTCCCAGTGTCTTCCCTCGTTCTTCTTTCTGGGTTGGACCATAAGCCCTGCCCTTAGCCCACCCACTCCTCTTTCCTCCTTACTGCTGTGTTCTCTGCCATCCATCCCTGAGGTGCTCATTACCCAAGCACCATTTACAATGACAAAGCAAATGCACTGCATTTAGATTGATTTTGTCTTAGTTAAACTGGGGCACATTTGCAATACAGAAATTGGGGAGGATTGGTGTGTTTTATCACAAGGAATTAAAGCTATTATCTCACAAATCCGATCGATGTCAGCAGCCAAAATAAATATGTTGAGTAATTTCTTCCCTCACTAACTAGTTCTTTTGCCTGGATTTTCCAGTTAACAGTTTTGCCTGGCAAATTCTCAAATGGTATATATTACTATATCCATCCCAGCACCTGCATTCTGTTTGGGATATGATTTTGAAAGAAGACATCTTAGAGAGTAAATTCTTGAGGAAAGGACATTAATCGATAAATACCAGATATAAATAAACATGAATAAAAATCCATATTTCAGACACATTGTAAAAAATAGCAATAATAATATTAATATAATGGCTGTAATTTTTCAAACATCTTCAGACCACAAAGGTAATGCAGAGGGAAAATAGACGTATTTGTTTTCCTCTTGCCTTATGGCTGAAAGAGCAAAGCATGCATGATTTTTATGACCTGGCTAGTGACGTGTCCCTTCAGGGAGCTATTAACTCTATCCTCGTAGATGGCGCCTGATCCCCTTCAAAATTAGAAATTGCTTAAAACCAGGGGAAAAAAAAGCATTTCATTCCTAAATAGGCCATTAGTGATATTGGATAGTTTGTTATGCTGTAATGCAATATTGAAATTCCTAGAGGCAATGGACTTACAGTAGTGAATTAAAAAGACCAAACTCAACCGAGTATTTGAGGAATGAGTGAAAAGAATCTGGGGTAGCTATTTTATAGGTTGTGTGTTAGCAAGTGACCTTTTGAAAATAAAATTATTAACTCTCCCCAGAGAACTAAATGCAAATTGAGCCCAGCGAGATTGTGTAGCAGGTAGGAAAACATCTGTTTTGATGTGGGGGGAGCAGAGGATGGGCACATATGCAACAAAATGTCAGAATAATGACCATCGCCCCCAGCAGAAAATAAGTAGACTAAAAATAGCAATGTACAGTTTTGGTTCTTAAAAATTATCAGCACAGATGCATAGGGTAATGACAGCAGATGTGTGTAGCAGGGTTTCAACCTGAGTAAGTGCCTGGACATGCTGTGCTGCCTCACCACACAGCTAACACAACCTTTGACATTCCTTTTCTCAAGAATGCAGAATTCCAAGAATAATGCACATAAACTAAATAGCATAATTTCACAGCCTAAGTTAAAGGGAAGCTAATTTACTGCTACATATTACAATACATAAAATGAATTACGTTGCCTTCATGTCTGTACCTGTCATCAGGCTTACTGTGCATACCCCTTTGAAGTACTACGGCTATCAGTTGTGACATTAGAGTGATTCACCAACAGCTCTAATTACACAAGCACAAAACTATATTGTGCTTACAGGCTTGCAAATACTAATTAATTTCTCATCGTTTATATCCAAAAACCCTAGTAAATTTCCTTTTCTTGAATATAGTATCTAAATTTTAATATGTAGAAGTCACTATTCTACTAAATATATATTTCAATAGATACTTAATTTCCTTTCTGAAGTTACTGTAATTATTTCAGGAACTGAACCTTTTTTTCCCTAGAATCTTTGTTCGCATCAGGACAGACAAGCTCTCCAAGGACACAGTGATATTTCTCCCAGCTAACATCTGGAGACATTATCAATGCATGGTACAGTAAGTTTTTATTTCACCAAAGGTTAAAAAAAATAGAAGAATACAATTTGGAAAGGGGGTTGTTAAGAATCATATTCAGTTTAAAATATTAAATTCATAGGAATTTTAAATTTTTAAATCAAAGGTGATTTCAACACAGTAAATCAAAGCCCTCTTCTTCCTTGCCCTGATTGATAGTTTTTTTCCCATTAAAATTGCCCATTCCATTCCAAATATAGATAATATATAATTTAAAGTTGAAATCAGGTCCCTTGAGTTTCTTGAGATTGGATAAATGTCTCCAAACATCAACAAAGAGACCTTAAAGTAAGGCAGTAATCTATAAACCATCATGATGACTTATCAATAGGAGGAGGGAAACAGGATGAGACTGTAAACTCAGCAACCTTTTCCTGACCTTAACCCTCCCCCAACCTCTGAAAAGTAATGAGGACTGTTCCTTGGGCCTTTGTTTGAGGAAGCTGAGAATAAGAATTGTGAGCGCTTGTGTTCCCACAGAGACTTAAAGTATCCACAACCCCTTCAGTTCAAAATTGCTTTATATTTGGTGACCTGAGATTCAAGTAGATGAGTTTTGCTATGTTCAAGAATGCAGCAATAATTCACCCCATCACTGCACTGAGCAGGATGACCAACCAGGGCTGGTGTGGCCCACGAGAGATCTGGGGAGACAGGGAACGGAGGATGTATTTCAAGGTAGCAAGTGAACAGTTTGAATAATGTTCAGGGACCCTGAGATTTTAGCTACCACTAAAATAAGCAGAAAAGCACCAGATGTAGAATTAGTAAACCAAGTTTCTATTCAACTCTGCCATCAATTTATCTTGTGACCTTGGGCAAGTTTCTTAACTTCTCTGGGCCTCAGTTTCCCCATCTAAAGACTGGCTGAAACAATGTCTAAGTTACTGTCATCTCTCAAAAGGCTGCAGTTTTGTGACCATTACTTATTCCTCGGAGATATAAGAAAATCAATGTTAACTAGAATCATACGAATGGAGGAAAAAAGAAAACAAATTGAGTTTTCTCAGCCTTGCTAATAACACTCCAGCACAGCACTGGAACAGTCAGTGAAAGGTGATGGAACAAATCAAGATCCTTCGACTAATTACCTGTGGAAGACCTCTGTGCATCACCATGGAGACCAAAGGGAAGGTGGCCCCGGTAAAAGTCAAAGACTGGAAAGGTAGACATGGCATTATGAGAGATTCCTGTATCTCAACCAGATTCATGGGCAGTAAGACCATAATTATTTTCCAAAACAGTGTCTCCAAGTAGGGTGCATGCTTTAGCATCACCTGGTCAGTCACTCACACAGATTCCTGGAACTCATCCAGGCCCACTGAATCAGAATTTCTGGGAAAAGTACTAGGAAATCTGCATTTCTAAGAAATTCCTCTAGTGTTTGTTTTGTAGAATAAAACTTGAGAACTACTGGTCTAACAAATGGAAAAGAAGAAGTTGGAAGAAAAACAGTGAAATGCCCAGCATGTAGGCTCACAGAATGCCTCTGGAAGTGGAGGAGTCTCTGACAAGAGTGGTTGCATTCTAGTCTGAGGTACATAGAAGAAAAACTTGCTTTCAGTCTAAACATATTAATGCTGTTTATATCTTTACAATGAGCAAGAATTACATAAATATTTCTAAACCTAGAAAAATTTTAAGTCCAACTTAAATGTGGGTACAATTTCTAAGATTTGGGAAAAATGGACACTGTTTTTAAAGTTAAAGGATAAAGTAACAACAGTTTAAAATTTTCTCTTTTTTAAAACTCAAATAACTGGTCTTGGAAAGGGTAAGCAAAATGCAGCCTTAGTTTTGTATTTTATCAAATGAAAGATGGCAAGGAAGACTCTCGGGAAGGACATTTAAAGATATCTCCCCTCAATTCAGCTAATTTCTGGTTTATATCCTAGTGCCTTGTTACTCACTATACTATTTTTTATTTCCTGGGTGATTAGCAGTTCTTGCTAAGCAGAGACCATAATAAATGTGCCTTCCTATTTCTCAAAGTTCCTTTCATGGTACACAGTACATGGTACTTGCTCAGTAAAATTCTTATGAAATGCTTTCTTTTCTGTAACATGTAACACTTCTCTTTTGCAAGAAAACCTTGAAATTCAATCAAATAAAACATGTTTTTAACTCCAGGGTAGGCGATAAGCTGTGGCGTCCAACAGCTGTAAAAGAGGATGCCTGAAGAGACCAAGGAGAAAGAGATCAGGGTCAGGGGCCTAACGAACCTCTGCAAAATTCATAACTGAGACAACTATGACCTAACCGACTCATCTTTTTTTTTTTTTTTTTTTTTTTTGAGATGGAGTTTCGCTCTTGTTACCCAGGCTGGAGTGCAATGGCACGATCTCGGCTCACCGCAACCTCTACCTCCCGGGTTCAGGCAATTCTCCTGCCTCAGCTTCCTGAGCAGCTGGAATTACAGGCACGCGCCACCATGCCCAGCTAGTTTTTTGTATTTTTAGTAGAGACGGGGTTTCACCATGTTGACCAGGATGGTCTCGATCTCTTGGCCTTGTGATCCACCCGCCTCGGCCTCCCAAAGTGCTGGGATTACAGGCTTGAGCCACCGCGCCCGGCCTAACCAACTCATCTTGCTTTTAACCTCCAAATTGTCCTTGTTTATTCCTAGGCATAGCCAAACTAAGTTTGAGAAGAACTTAGTTTATAGTTAACTTTGAAACAAAGATGATAACACCCCTTTCTGAAATAAACCCTCTTTTAGCCAGGGGACTAGACTGCCTTTGCAGGACTAACAAATTAGCCACAAGATTAGAAATTATGCTTTATGAGTCAAGCAGCTGGAGGCGCAATATTATGAACCTCCCCAAATTGCTCCTGGGGATAACATCACTACTGTAAAACCTTAGATCAGTGCTTGAGATATTTTGCAGACTCTGTACTTAATGCACCACCCAGATCAATAAACTGGCTTATCCAGTCTTGTGGCCCCCACCCAGGAACTGACTCAGCACTAGAGGATGGCCTTGACTTCTTTATGATTTCACTTCTCACCCGACCAATCAGCACTCCCCACTTTCGGACTCCCCCACCCCATCAAATTATTCTTAAAAACTCCAACCCCCAAGTTTTGGGGGAGACTGATTTGAGAAATAAAATCCCCTACATTATCATCCTTCAATTTGTTGGTTTGACCTGATTCTTCCTAGACACTAGACAAGAACCTGGATACCAAAAGGGCACTGAGCTGGTTAACGCTTAAGCCATATGTGGATGGCAGAGCTAAAAGAGCACTGTAACACACTCACTGGGGCTTTGAGAGTCGCAGGCACCCACCCCTAGACGCTACCATGGGGCCAGAGCCCAAAAGCACTCTCCCTGGCTCCTGTGCCTGCTCATCTGCATGCTCCTCTTCCCAGAAAGGGTCTGAGCACATGGCAGTGAAACAGATGGGCCATACCCTGTTAGGGAAGTCAGGCAACTCTCTGGTTCCAGGAGCATGCTACAGACACCTACCAATTATGTAATGGGAAGCAAAGGTTGCTTTGGTGTTTCGACAGCACTGAGATGAGCGGTGTGCAGTGAGCAGCAGAAAACCATTCGATGCAAGATGGGCATCTGGGCCACTGCATGATAAATGATGCAAGAAAAGTGGCAAAGCAATCTTGGTGGTTAATCAAACCCAAAATTCAGAATCCCTCTTTTATGGTACAGAGTTGTGAGTTGTCTCTGGCATCTGGGAAGCAGCTGCCCAATCAAGGACTACTTTCCTAACCTTCTTGCATCTAGAGACAATGTAATGTGAGCAGAAATGATGTGTGTCATTTCTGGTCAAAGGCTTTTAAGCAATTCTTGTGCCATCGCTCCCTCTTTCCCATCAACTGGTTGGATGCAGAAGATGCGAACCCCTAGCAGTTGACCGAGCCACAGGAAGGGGGGAAACCGGAGCCAGAATCATTTCATAAAAAAGACACCCAACAACAAGGAACCTCTGCTTTGGACTGCTACCTTAGCAATAAATAAACTTCCGTTGCATCTGAGATAGTATGCATTGTGGGATCTATTAATAATTGTAACAATAGCCAATACTACTTTATGTATTTGTATTAATATGTATTAATATGTATTAATATTTGTAACAATAGCCAACACTTCATGTATTTGGCTAAGCCAAAGGTAAGTGCTGTATTTCCTGGAACTCAGGAACTGTGTCTAAATAAGGCCTAGTCCAAGGTCTAATTGGCAGGAGCCTAGAGGCTGCTCTACTCTGACTAGGTGTTTGCAATGGACAGAAGATTCTTGCATAAGTTCTGCCTGGTTTGGATAAAAAGCATTCCTTCTTGGATGTTCTTCTCTCCTGGACACACTAAAGATAATGTCCAGAGGAGATATATGTTCTCTTCATTTCCTTCTCCATCATATGCCTCTTAGAGAGGGCCCTGCTTCCAAAGCCTGGAACAATACCTGCCTGCAGAATGATTTAAGACCTGATGAGTTGCCTTTTGCAAAAATCACCTTTATAAAAGAATAAGGCCATAGAATCCAGCCACAACCCAGAGGAGAGCCTAAAAATTCCCAAGAATGCCGAATGCATTTTCATACAATAAAAGCAACTCTTGAGGATATTAATAGAAAATTGTAATTGATCGACATACACACACACATCCATGCACACACAAACACACACAGATGAAAATATTTGCCCTTTGAATCCCAGACTCGGGTTATATCTATAAGAGACATGGTGTCTCATGTCAGTAATCCAAGCACCTTAGGATTAACCTCAGTGGATCACCTGAGGTCAGGAGTTCGAGACCAGCCTGGCCAACATGGTGAAACCCTGTCTCTACTAATAATACAAAAATTAGCTTGGCATCTTGGCAGGTGCCTGTAATCCCAGATACTCAGGAGGCTGAGGCAGGAGAATCGCTTGAACCCGGGAGATGGAGGTTGCAGTGAGCCAAGATTGCGCCACTGTACTCCAACCTGGGTGACAAAGTGAGACTAGACTCCATCTCAAAAAAAAAGAGATGAAGTCTCACATTTGGGGCATTCAGGTGGTTCAAAAATAAATAAGACATGGTCCCTAATCCACAGGAATGCACAGAATATAATTCTTAGTATTACAAAAAAGAAGGATGCAGAATATACTGTAGGAGCAAGAGAGAGGGAATGGGTAATTCCACATGGGGCACCCGGGAAGTTTTCTGGGGAGAGATAGAATGAAGGCCACGTGTGTAGAAGGAGAACCCAGAATGGCAGGCAGAGGTAATAGCTCTAGCACAGGCCCTGGGATAAGAGGACAGAAAACTTACGCTGGATCCTCTTGCTTGCAAAAGTGTTTAGTGCCATAATTTCAAGGCAAGGGAGTAGTACACTCTTAGTAACAAAGCCTCTTAACTTTTTCCTTTCCAAAAAGATGAAAATGCAATTTTTAAACAGTAAACCTGCCACTAAGCACTGTCTGGAATAACAGGTAGATGAAGGGAAAAGCATATCCTGAAGAAGTAGGACAGGATACAGGCGAGCCCAACCCACGGTATACCAAGATTATATGATGCTCAGGTTTCCAATGAAAGCTAAGAAGATAGTGAGTGAGGAGACAGAAATGAAGACTGGGCTGAGTGTGGTGACTCATGCCTGTAATCCCACTACTTTGGGAGGCTTAAGCAGGAGGATTGCTTGAAACCAGGAATTTAAGATCACCCTGGGCAACATAGCAAGATTCTGTCTCTAAAAAAAATTTAAACGTTTAAAAATGAAGGCTGGAAAATTCAAATAGCTTGAGTAAATGGCCTGTAAAACAGGGTGGGGTCATATCTCAGAGGTGCCAGACACCCAGTAGGCATCCGATAAATGTTTGTTGAATAAATGGCCCCTACACACAGATACACTTTGCCATAATAACCTGTGTCAGAAATACTTTTCATTGGTTGCCCTAATGTAGTGACTCATCCTCTATCCTTTCCACCCACATGCAATCAGAGCCAAGAAACTTCTAGGGCTAAACTAGAAAATACGTATAGATATTAAAGACATTTTAATATTTAAAAGACTATGCAAATCAGGAGTCCCATGCATACCAAGCAATGCTCTCCATTCAAGCTCCAGCTCTGTCTGTCTTGCTGTCTCAGTCCCAGAAAGGAATATGAAGGCCATCAATCTAGATAGCTCTACACCTTTCCATGAGGACAATTTTAAAGTGCCTAACACAGTGAGAACTATAAAATCAGTCTCCAAGTGTACATCTTTAAAGGTCTATATGCATAAATTAGTTTTCCATTGAGTTGCAGAGCTCTAATTATTTTTTAATTTATACAAATACATGCAATTAAAGTGCAATTACAATGCAATTAAAATGCCAGTATAATTTAAATGCAGAAAGAAGAAAATTTATAAATCTACTCATGAATCCCCTTGATTTCTTTTTTGAGTTCAATTAATGCCACTTATGATGTATAAATTGTGAAAAATCTTATTTCAGTTAGTAAGGCCATCTCATCAATCCATGTACCTTAGGATGTTAAGTCTCATCTAGATGCACAGGGTCTATCTTTACCATGAATATTGGACCAGAATTGGCCAAAACAGAGTTGCTTGACAAAGTGGTAGCTAAAAGAAGAAGGGTAATTTAGAGTCCCTGCCTTAAAAGAGGTAAAGAATGTATGCAAAATTCAGGTCTTCCAGTATTTCTTAGATGCTGGCAGGATACATTTGCATATTTTCCTAACAGGCGCTGCAGCCCTCTTTACCCTAATTTCTCTATAGATGAAGATACTCAGTAAATAGAGACTGATTTGAGGTGCTAGGAGTATACAATGGACTTTAGAAAACTGAAGATAATTTCTGCTAAAGGGCCCCTTTTTTTTCTCAGATTTTTATAGATAAAAGTTTTTTGAGGGGTGCCTGGCAAGATGGCCAAATAGGAACAGCTCCAGTATGCAGCCCCCAGTGAGATCAATGCAGAAGGCGGGTGATTTCTGCATTTCCAATTGAGGTACCCAGCTTATCTCATTGGGACTGGTTAGACAGTGGGTGCAGCCCATGGAGGGCAAGCTAAAGCAGGGTGGGGCATCGCCTCACCCGGGAAGCACAAGGGGTCGGGGAACTCCCTAGCCTAGCCAAGGGAAGCTGTGAGGGACTGTGCCATCAGGAATGGTGCACTCTGGCACAGACACGATGATTTTCCCACAGTCTTTGCAACCTGCAGACCAGGAGATTCCCTTGGGTGCCTCCACCACCAGGGCCCAGAGTTTCAAGCACAAAACTGAGTGGCCATTTGGGCAGACACCAAGCTAGCTGCAGTTTTCGTTTTTTTTTTTTTTTTTTTTTTCATATCCCAGTGGCACTTGGAATGCCAGCGAGACAGAACCATTCACTCCCTGGAAAGGGGGCTGAAGCCAGGGAGCCAAGTGGTCTAGCCCAGCGGATCCCACCCCTATGTAGCCCAGCAAGCTAAGATCCACTGGCAGATTATCAATTTCCCTGAAAAATCCTGCGTAAACTTTGACTTTATTCATATTGAATACAAATATTAATTAGAGAATAATTTATGATACCAAATCTATTCATCCGGAAACATATGGTTTTCCATGCATTTGTGTCTCTTTTCTTTTCATTAAATTTATTATTCTCTTCCCAAAAGTTTTACACACAACTTTTGTTGGATTTATTCTTAGGTAACTAAGAATGTTTCTTGCTATTATAAATAATATATATTTGAAATTATACTTTCTAATTATTCCCTGCTGGGATAAAGGGACTACTTTGGATGTTTTGATACTGTTGATGAAGCAAGCAGTATTGCTTGCCTTATTGATAAATTCTAATCATTTTTCAAGTATTGTATTTTCTGTATAGACACTCACAATTTGCTAACAATGACATGTGCCAATCAATCTTTTTTTTCTCTTATTGCAATAAGACTTCAAATACAATGCTTAATATGAGGAAGAATAGATAGTATTTTTTTCTTGTTCTTACCCAGAATACTTCTCTGATAGGTATAATATTCACTACACATTTTTATTAAATACTTTTATCAATTAAAGAAGTTTTGTTCTATTCAAAACATTGCTAAAAGACTTTAGCAATTCAATTCAATTTGATTCAAGACTTGTATATCCCCAATATCATAAAAAGAGAAGTAAGCTCCCAACTATTTTTTGAGATTAACAAAATTTTGATAGTAAATTAGAGGAGTATTTGAATAAAAAATACAGGTTTTTCTCACTTTTGAATATAGATAAGTATAAAATATATGACAGTGATCAAATATGATTATCTCATGAATATAGGAATATTTAATACATAAAAAATTACTACAGTATTAAGGGAGAACAACCATTCAGTGCCTTGATATTTGCAAAAAACTTCCTGTTTAAATTTTTTTCAAATTAGTTTTTTTTTTTATTGGTTTGGAAAGTATACCACCTGTTGCTATTTTTAATTATTACACTTAAATTCCTTAATTTATATTGGACTTAACAAATTATAAAATTAATCAATATTTCTTAACTTTTCCCAAACATAGCAAGCAACTTGGAATTTTTTATTTTTTTTATTTTTGAGAGAGAGAATCTAGCTCTATTGCCCAGGCTGGAGTGCAGTGGCATGATCTCAGCTCACTGGAACCTCTGCCTCCTGGGTTTAAGCAATTCCTCTGCCTTCTAAATAGTTGGGACTACAGGCATGCACAAACCATGGCCAGCTAATTTTTGTAATTTTAGTAGAGACAGAATTTCATCATGTTGGCCAGGCTGGTCTTGAACTCCTGACCTCAAGTGATCCTCCCACCTCAGCCTCCCAAAGTGCTGGGAGCATAGGCATGAGCCACCAGGTCCAGCTATTTATTTATTTATTTACTTACTTATTAATTTGAGACAGGATGTCACTGTCACCCAAGCTGGAGTGCAATGGCACAATCATGGTTCACCACAGTCTCGATCTCCCAGCTCAGGTGATCCTCCCACTTCAGCTTCCTTAGTTGCTGGGACTATAGGTGCATGCCACCATGCCTGGCTAATTTTTGTACTTTCTGGAGAGATGGAGTTTTTCCAGGTTGCCTAGACTGGTCTTGAACTCTTGGGTTCAAGTGATTTGCCTGCCTCCGTCTCTCAAAGTGCTAGGATTACAGGCATGAACCACTGCACGTGGCCTAACTTGAAATAATTTAACTCTCATATCTTCTTCAGTCTTACATGTTTTTGCCCAGTATTTAAATTCTATCTTGCTTTTAAGCTCCCTCCATAATTTATCTTCAACATTATTGTTCAAGTTTTTTTATATTTATTCACATTTTAGGAATTTATTAGGTTACCAATATTTTTTTGCTCCCCACTTCTTCCTTCTAGTTGAGTTTCCTTCTTCCTGAAGTATAATTCTTTGTAAGTTCCTGTGGGGAAGCTCTATGAATGCTAGACTCACCCCATCTTGTTTTTCTAAAAATCTCTGGGTCCTCACCTTTGAATGAAAATTTAGCCTTGTAATTCTAGATCACAAATATTTTCTTTCACTATTTCATATATTAATCTACTGGCTTCAGGCTTCAGTTGTTGATATTAAAAAGTCTGCCATTCATTTGATGGTCTATTCCTTTTGTAAGCTGATTTCTCTTTTTAGTTGTTTGTAAAATTTCCTTGTTTTCTTTGTTGTTTAGTTTCACTATAATGTGTCTGCTTATAGATTTATTTCCATATTATTTATTCTGTCTTGTATTCATTATGCTTTCAACTCATGTTCTTCATATAAGAAACAGGATAAATTGACATAAATTTTGGAAAATCTTCAGCCATTATATCTTTGAGAACTGCCTCTTCATTATCCTCCTTATTTTCTCTTTCTGAAACTTTTTTTTTTTGAGACGGAGTTTCGCTCTTGTTACCCAGGTTGGAGTGCAATGGCGCGATCTCGGCTCACCGCAACCTCCGCCTCCTGGGTTCAGGCAATTCTTCTGCCTCAGCCTCCCGAGTAGCTGGGATTACAGGCACGCGCCACCATGCCCAGTTAATTCTTAGTAGAGACGGGGTTTCACCATGTTGACCAGGATGGTCTCGATCTCTTGACCTCGTGATCCACCCGCCTCGGCCTCCCAAAGTGCTGGGATTACAGGCTTGAGCCACCGCGCCCGGTTTAAGAGAGAAGGGACTTGGCATCCCACATTTTTTTTTTCTTTTTTTTTTTTTTGAGACGGAGTTTCGCTCTTGTTACCCAGGCTGGAGTGCAATGGCGCGATCTCGGCTCACCGCAACCTCCACCTCCTGGGTTCAGGCAATTCTCCTGCCTCAGCCTCCTGAGTAGCTGGGATTACAGGCACGTGCCACCATGCCCAGCTAGTTTTTTTTTTTTTTTTTTTTTTTTTTTTTTTTTGTATTTTTAGTAGAGACGGGGTTTCACCATGTTGACCAGGATGGTTTGGATCTCTTGACCTCGTGATCCACCCGCCTCGGCCTCCCAAAGTGCTGGGATTACAGGCGTGAGCCACCGCGCCCGGCGGCATAGAACTCTTACTAGACATATCTCAGACCTTCTAATTTTATCTTCACTATTTCTACATTTCTCATTTACACTTGTATTTGAAGTTTCTTGCCTCGGTACCACAGGTAACTTATGTATTTTACATTTAACTTCTTAGCCAGTGTCTTTTGAGAATGACAAGTAAATATATGACACTTTATTCAGTGCTATAAACTTACAATCAACTTTTAAAAGAAATTCTGTGTACGTTCTAAGGAAAAGCCAACTGCTTGAACACAGCATTGTACCAGAATCCCTGAAGTCTCCACATAAACAGCTGAGGTTCTTTCTCAAAAACTTCCCCAAACAACAATTACAACGGGATGAGATTTGGCACTTGGAGCTTCAATCATTTTTCCAAATTGCAGAGTTAGTTCAGACACAGCACAGGTCACACTCCACCGTCATTCTCTCATTGTAGTCTTGGGTCTCCACTGTCTTTATCAATTAAAGTCTTAGCATCATCATCACACTAGCCATGGTACAACCACCCAAGTGACCATGAATCTCTTCAGCTTTTCCAATGCTACTGCATTGCATGACAGGGAAGGGATTTCTCCCTTCCACAGGTAGCACACACCCTGAGGTGTGGCTCCTGGCACGTATAGAACTAAGCTTTTCAAACCTCAGTAACATATTATATTTGGAATAATCTTTACACCCCTGTTGTAGTCAGTCACACCACGTAAAGTACATAAAAATGGCGAAAGAAAGCAGAATTTGCCTTTTAGGGGTTTGATAGCTGACACAAATGTAGGCACCCAGCAACTCAACCATTTGCTTTGTTTTTGTTTTTTAACAATGATTATAGTGGCCATTGATACTTGATTCATTTGCAAATGTCTGATCTTTTCATTCTATCTTACTTTTTATTATTTTAATGCCTTTTTTTTTTTTTTTTTTTTGAGATGGAGTATTGATCTGTCACCCAGGCTGGAGTGCAGCGGCACAATCTCAGCTCACTGCAACCTCCACCTTTGGAATTCAAGCAATTCTCCCTGCCTCAGCCCCACCAAGTAGCTGGGATTACAGGCATGCACCACTACACCTGGCTAATTTTTGTATTTTTTTAGTAGAGATGGGTTTTCGCCATATTGGCCAGGCTGGTCTTGAACTCCTGACCTCAGGTGATCTGCCCGCCTTGACCTCCCAAAGTGCTGGGATTACAGGTGTGAGCCACTGTACCTGGCCATTTTAATGCTTTTTAATAACATTTGTTATTGTTTTAAATGTATATACTTATTTTATTATTTCCACTTTTGCTTTCTATTATCCGAAAGTTTGTGAAATTAATTATATTTATTGCGCTAGGTGGCTCTCAATTGTGGTATGTTGTTTCCTCACTTGTATTGTAATCGTGGATTGTGAGCTCATCTTTAGCAAGTTTTATTCTGTTGAAATCCTCTGCTGCAGGGGTGAAGATACAGTCCTCCAAAGTGATTTTACATTTGCTTCTGTAATGTATCCTAGGGACATGATCAGCTCACAATTTTTATTGAAATTCCTGGATTAAGGGTGCCCAGACTATGTGGATATCATAATTTCAAACATTGAGTTTCAGGTTCTAAGAAATTTTCCTGTTCTTTTTTCTTCACCCACAGATGGATAAGCTTTCTCATCATCTCCTGTGTGGGTGTGCAGATTGTTTTCTGGTCTACCTTTATACAGAAGGTACGGTCTTTCAAAATCCAGGCATTATAAAAGGGTTTTATTTCAAACCCACTGCCTATATAGGACCAGTCCTCCTTTCTTCTCCCTTGCAAGCATGAAAGCTCTCCTGCCCCAATCTCCAGGGATGGCTTAGCATCAGTTCAGATTCATACTTCTTTGATTTTTAGTTTCCTCTTTACCCCCAGGAACTGGAGGTTTCCATTTTCTTATAAAGAGTTGTACATTTCTAAAAAATTTTATTGTATTTGATCTTGTAAAAGCTATTAGAGGAGAATTTTCAGATTGTTTTGTGAGTTTGCTGGAACCAGAAATTTTCAGTTTTATTTCTTATATAATGGTCTCTTTTTGCACTAATATTTTAGTGCTTTATATTTCCTTTAAATTTTGGAATTATAATAGGTTTAACCAAAATAAACAGATTTGGAAACACACACACACACACACACACACACACACAACCCTCATTTTTTTAAGCATACAACTCCAAGTGGTGTTAGTAGAAGTTTAGGGCATACTGGAGAGTGTCCTTCTAGCTGAGTATATTTTGCAGGCTGTAGACATCTGTTAGTATGTTTTACAAAAAGCATACTTAAATCCAATAAGGGATTTAAATGGAGATTGAGGGAAAGTGTCTCTTACAGCTTTTAGAAACCAGAGCATAAGAACAGATGAGAAATGAGTCCAGAGAAATATGTTGGATCTATGCTCTGAAAGCATATAAGTCATTCTGAGAAATTTGGCCTTAATCCCTAGGAAATAATGAGAGAGAGCATATCAAAGTACCTAGGCCTGTCAGTTTTGAATGAGAAAACATACGAAACCTTCTGCGTAAAATTTTACACAAATGTAAGACATTTTTTCTATGATTGCAACATCTATAAAAGTTCCCCTTAAAAGCTAGATGTCAGTGAAGCAGTCTAAGTGTTCTCTAACACTTATATGAATGTTAAGTTCTTAAGCTGCCTCAAGGTCTTTGCAGATACTCTTGCCTAAAACACTTAGCCCACTCCCTCGGATGTGGCACCTCAGTGACCTTCTTACCATCCAGTAGGCCTCAATTATGTCCTCTCCAAAGAGGCTTCTCAGCTGTGGTGACAGTGGGGAAGGGAGTATCTTTCAAACTGTTCATTTCCTATGTGCCATACTCTACCTTAACCCTAGCAAGAGTAGCTGCTCCCTATATTGGTTTTTTTGTTTGTTTGTTTTTTCAGTTCTTTTTACCCCTTGATAGTGATACCCCATTAGTAGTTAATAATCCTTTATATTAAACTTTCTATGTTCTAATTACTGTGTTGATTCTGTCTCCAGCCTGGACCCTGACTGATACACACACTGAAATGTGGGGACCATGACCCTAGATCACAAAATTTTCCAAGGGTTTCCAGTTATTTTCACCAAAAGTAAATGAATGACTCCAATGGCTATAAATACCTGTTCCTCAAAGATTGAGAATCATAAATACCAGAAACTTCTAGGCTCATGTAACTATTTCCTCAAAGAAATTTTGACCTACGGGTACATGTTGTAGACTTTTTAGGCAATATATGTAATCTGTACTTGTATGCTAGTGCCTTTCTGATTGCAAGGTCTATTTTAGTTAATTTAATTGAAGAAAAAAAAAAATCCCAGGTCAGCATGATTCAAAGCAAGAGTAATCATCTGTGGAATTAAGAGATAATATTAATAATTATAGTTCAAAGTTGTTTGAAATATGTTATAATTATTCAGTTATGGAATTCTATTTTAGCCATGGAATGAGTACAAAGGTCAGAAAAATAAAAAATATTTAAGTGAGGCTTTGTAAAGAAAATAACCTTCTTTAAAAGAAGCACGAGATCTCGCACATAACCTATTACACCCCTATTGTAGTAAGACAAATACTGCTTACAGCAAGAATTCTGATCTTAATTTACTTACTGAATTAAAATAAAAACACCTATTCAATCAAAGTGGCCTGTCAGTGCTACAGTTTCTACTGCTTCCATGAGTACCGTTCTTGTAAAAGATCATGCTGTTAAACTAGATGGTCCAAAAGAGAAAGTGGTAATTGCACATCAAAGCTATAGGTCACAAAGTTCCCCAACGTCAGCTTTTATTTCAAAGCTAACTTTAGTTATACAAACCTAAATTTTTATAAGGCCTTAATTCCTTTCTCCCAAAAGTGAATAGACTGTAAAAATCACTCTCAATCCAGAATTTTGAAAGATTTTATATTCGTTAAGGAACTTTTTTTTTTTTTTTTTTTTTTTTTTTTGAGACAGGGCCTCACTCTGTCACCCAGGCTGGAGTTACATTGGCATGATCTTGGCTCATTCCAACCTCAATGTCCCAGGCCCAAGCCATTCTTCCACCTCAGCCTTCTGAGTAGCTGGCTCTACAGGAACATGCCATCATATCCAGCTACATTTTTTTGTATTTTTGGTAAAGATGAGGTTTCACTATATTGCCCAAGCTGGTCTTGAACTCCTGACCTCAAACAATCCACTCACCTCGGCCTCCCAAAGTACAGAGATTACAGGTGTGAGCCACTGCATCCAGCCATTTTAAGGTACATTCTTAACAACGGATTCAGCAAAACACAAAAATCACAAAGGTATTCCCATCTTTTAAGAAATTTTCTTGGCAACACTGACATTTATGTGAATGTCTTTAGGTTTGACATTATTCTGTGTGAGAAAAAATGACTTTCAGAGGGAAGGTTTTATCCTGGTGGCAACACAGTAACTTATTCAGTATCAGACCCTTAGTACCAGAACAAAACTCCAAACTTCCAGTCTTCCTGTTATGTAAATCTAGATTAAGTTGTGAAAAGCACAGGCTTTAAGATTCTAATGCTGGCTTCCAGTTTCTTTAGAATTTTAGTCACCTTGATTCTTTGTCATCTATGCAGAAATATAGCAAGATCTCAGTCTTAAACCCACTTGGAAAATCAACCCACATGGAACTCACTTTTCTTGTCAATCCACTCAGTGTTTGACACTTTGCATCTTGCTGCGTTCACCCTCCTACCTCCTTTACTTTGTAGTGGCACTCAGCCTGGTTCCTACTTACTTTCTTTGCTTATTCACTCATAGTTTAATTGGTTGATCTTGGCTTCTCAGAAGTTGATGATCCACATCTCAAATCCTGTAAGTGTAGCTGGAACCAAAAAGATCATGTTTATTTGTTTTCAATCATTCCATTGATTTTAGTTGCTTAACCAAAAACATGCTTTTTTTTCTTTTCAGAGAGAATCTGTCGTAGGTTTTTAAGGACTTGGTAACCTCTGTAGGATTTTAGATGCATTTGATCTATTTGAATCAGAAACAAGTCTGGATATGCAATTCACATCCTTACACTGCAAACCTAATTTCTAGTTATTTGCTTGCAAAGAGGGCTTCAGAAAGTTCTGGTTGTGCTTATTTTGTCTTGAAAGGTGAGGATGGGGAAACATATATTCATGTGTTTCATGGACAGGATATCTAATAAGGAAACAAAAGTTAATGAGCTATTTTCATCATTCCTGATGACCAGGATGTTCTAATTTCTCATATTACTGAACTTGGATTCTCTAAACCGATGGCTTGTCAAATGTTAAGGTGCAAGCTAATCCTCTGAGATCTTTTTAAAAGGCACGTCTGATTTAGTAGGTCTGAAGTGGATCTCAAAATTCTGCATCTCAAAAAAGTTCCTAGGTAATGGTGATGCTTCTGCCTGGGGGTCCACTTTTAGTAGTCGGCTCATAGACTATATAAAGCAGAGATATATAATCTTTTGGCTTTCCTGGGCTACATTAGAAGAAAAACAACTGTCTTGGGCCACACATGAAATACGCTAACACTAACTGATGAGCTAAAAAAAAAAAATCACAAAAAAACTCATAATGTTTTAAGAAATTTTACAAATTTGTTTTGGGCTGCATTCAAAGCCATCCTAAGCTGCAAGTTGGCAAGCATGAAAAGCAATTAAATGAAAAGAAAATGCATGTGCACTTCCAACAAATGGACCTTGAGAGTAAATAAGTTTGTAAGAAGAAAGCAATCTTTTCTGACAGAGCAACTTCCAGGACCCATATCTTGAAAATGGGAGTCAGAGGAAAGATCCTTAGAAGGTTGAATCTTAAGTCCCAAGAGAGTGTCACCACGATGTGCATCTAATTCTGCCTTTTCAGATAACACATGGAGACTAACTTGTACCCTTCACTAGTCCCTTGAGCAAGAAGTGGAAGAATTTACCATCATGTATATTACTACATATACCCCTGAGGATCAAAGATGTCCAGGGAGTGAGTTCATGGCACCTTCATGTCATAGGTGGGAGATCAGAGGAATGGCAAAAATTAGTTCCAGTATTTTCTTCTTTTTTATTGTCCATTGCATCCCTAGTAAATAGTTCCTTTTCAAGAGACTTGGTATGGTGTGTTTAGTTCCATCGGCCCAGATGGGCAAAGGAATACCTAAGAGTATTAGTTGTGAGGGAGGTGTAAATCTTGGACCTTCTGGGGGATTATACCAGGATTACCCCCCTCACCAGGAAAAGTGGTCTGGAAAATCAACTTTCAATCTTCCCATTCTCCAGAAAAGTGTTGGGATCATTAATTATTGCTTTCCTGGAGACAGGCAGGCTGTGGCCCATCTTCTGGACAGCTGAGGTATGGTCAATAGAGTACACACCACCTCATGAGAATTGCAACGGGAGCCTCAGAGGTCTCAATGCCCTAAGGAATCCTCACTCCAGTTAGGTGGAACCCTCTTCAGTGGAGGCCTCTGTAGGGTATGGGGGCAGGGAAAGTTGTCCTTCCAGCAGGGAGAAGGCTGCTGTGTCTCGAACTCCATGTAGTAGCAGCTGACTGTGTTCTAAGTTATATCCTTTTTCCGTATTACTGGTGTCTGTTATTTGCAGCTATCCTTGAGGCAACTGTCCAACACTTTCTTTATGGCTAGCAAACCTAGATGGTATCCAGAGCCTCATTCCATTATTTAGCAGACATTTATAGATTTCCTTTCCTGCACAGCACTGCATGGCCTTGTCTAGCTGACATCTTCACAGACACGCATGCAGTGGAGACAAAGAAGGGAGGTTCTCACATAGGCTTTGAGGTTGGGCAGACTCCACTGGACTCCCAACTCACCTACTGGCTGTGGGACTGTTTGTTTTGCCATCTATAAAATGAACACTTCACAGGATTGTTGAAGGAACTAAATGAAATAATGCACACAGCAGTGTGAACATGTGTCTAGCATGTCATAAGAGTTCAAGAAATTGTTGATATTTTGTTATAATTATTATTTTTAAATATGTCTTCTGAGATCCTATCAAATATTTTCAACTGCCTTCAGATATCTCTTTCTAGATAACCATTATGAATACATCAAAGTCAGTATTTCCAGACCTGATCACTTTAGTATTCCTGGGAAATGTGTTACTCTGTTTTTTTCCTTATCTTAGTATTTCCACCTGCCATTATTATCTTTATGGACAAATAAAATATCTGGAAGCCACCTTTGATTCCTGTTTCTTCTTTACTCCCATAATAAATATGTCACCTACTCTGTTCTTTTAAATTCATCAGTGCCTCCCTTTCTTTCCATTCTAATTGATACTGCCCTGGTTTACACTGCCATTCTCTCTCTTCTGCATAGCCCTGAGCTAGAGCTTCTGTAAATGTTTCTAAATGACCCCAATTTTAAATGCTCCGTTCTGTTGTGTCTGTAACCACATTAGTACTTGTTGAACTTGTTCTAATTTTTGATTCAAGACATACAGCCTCCCTACTTGTCTGTGACCTCGAGTCCTCTCTGTTCCCACTAAATCATGTGTCACTCTGCCACCAGAGCAATTGTTTTAAATAACAAACCTGACTCTATCACTTCAAACCATAAATACTATCAGTGGCGTCTTATTATGGCAAGCTCCACTCAAAGTATAGAAAAGCATCCACTATCAATTCCCAACCTTGCTTTTTTTTTTATTGCATTTTAGGTTCTGGGGTACATGTGATGAACATGCAAGATTGTTGCATAGGTACACACATAGCAGTGTGGTTTGCTGCCTTCCGTCCCCTCACCTGTATCTGTCATTTCTCCCCATGCTATCTCTTCCCACCTCCCCACCCCCTGGCCCCTCCCCCATTTCCCCCCAATGGACCCCAGTGTGTAGTGCTCCCCTCCCTGTGTCCATATGTTCTCATTGTTCAACACCCGCCTATGAGTGAGAATATACGGTGTTTGATTTAAGAGCAGAAAACCAACTTTGCTTTTGAGCCCCATCTCTTGCCACATGCTTATGTGCATTCTACATACACTCCAGCCAGAGCCAGGATTAAAATAAAATAAAAAATAAATAAATAAATAAAATAATAAAACATGGAGCCTTCCACTTGTCACCTCTACCTAGGATCCCTTCCCCATCCTAAATCTTCATCCTGCCTTTTCTCCAAATGCCAGCAATCTGTTCTCATTCTTCAAGAGTCACTTCCTCCATGAAGACTTCCAAAAGTTTTCTCTTGAGAACACTCACACTTTTGGCTCTGGCCTAATCTGGTAAACACCATGCCGTGGGCTTGTTACAGAACAGTTCCCCCCATAACTTACTCTCCCACTAGAGTTTGAGTGTCTCTCCCACTAGACTTTGAGTTCTTCAGGGACAGGTCAACAGTTTACTTCTTTATGTGGACAACATATAGTTGGTCTTTGATAAATGGTTGATAGATAAATGACTGAATGAATGAGCAGGTATGAAGGAAAGGAACATGGACTCAGTTTGGAAGGGAGACAAAGGACACTCACTGGTATTTTTCAGTAGGAAGGAAAGTAGCATCTCAATTAGTAACAGAGTTTGCAAATCAAAGTGTGTCCTTCTTTCGCCTCTGATGAGAAGGGCACTGAGACTTGCACAATCACCATTAGAAATTCAAGTAGCCGAAGGCCTGTGGGGTCAAAGAGTATAAGAGAAAGGCCCCCCGGGGAACACTATGTGCAGTCCCTTAGGAACATTTATAAGAGGAAGTGATAGCCAATGTCCAGGTCAATTACATAAGGTTTTGGACAACCGGCAGAACTATTCGGTCACTTGAAGACTCATAGCCCCATCTAGAAAGGAATGAGCATGCGTTCTTTTAAGAGTGAGAATTAAGGGGGATGTCATCCTGAGCTCAAGAGATGCCTTTCTTTCCAGCGAGTCCTATTGTATCAGGGGTGTATTCATTTGCTAGTGTTGCCATTGTGGAACCACAGACTGGGTAGCTTAAACAACAGAAATGTATTGTCTCACAGTTCTAGAAGCCAAAAGTCCAAAACCAAGATGTCAGTAGGGTTGGTTCACTCTGAGGCTATAAGGAAGAACCAGTTTCACACCTGTTTCCTAGCTACCGGATTTGCTGGAAGTCTCACTGACTTCTGCTACTGCACCCTAAGCTCTGCCTTCATCTTCACACGGCATTCTCTCTGGGTGTGTATGTGAGTCCAGGTTTTCCCTTTTTATAAGGTCACTAATCATATGGGATTTAAGGCACATCCTACTGTCATTACAATTATAACTAGATAAGTTAGGATGAAGTCATACTGTGGTATGATTTGTAATGACTCTATTTCCAAATAAGGTCATATTCTGAGGTGCTCGGGGTTAGAGCTTTGACATTTGAAGTTTTAAGGGGATATGATTCAACCTACCAAGGGGTTAGATGGTATCTATTCTAGAAGATTCTGTTCTCCCAGCATCTCGGGACACTCTACGAGGAACCCATGAGGACGAGAGCTGTGACACTGATGGCTCAGGAAGAGAAGGGCTAGGAGATTCCTAGCAAGCACTATCAATGCACCACTTAGTCACGGTGACCCTGTGCAAGGGCCTCTAGAAAACAAACACTGGAAGGGACAAGCTATAAAAGGAGGGGATGAATGGCCTTTAGGACCAGACCCACCTCCTAATGGCTGTTCCAGCAGGTCATGGAAGACTAACACCAGGAAGCCCTGAGGGATAAAACTGACACCAGAATTGAGGGGCCTCAGGATTGAGAAGGCATTTTGCCAACTAATTTACCAAAGTCCCAAGGTGTTGATGAATCACTAAAATTAAAGTCCTATCTAATTATTTGTGTCCAAACTCTGGTTATATTTAAAACATAGAATTCTTTATTTTAGAGAGATAGAAAAGAATTTGACAAAATACTGTAGCCTCTCTGCCTTAATTTATAGAAGGAACTCACAGGGGCCATATATGCTATGATTTAGAAAAAAGAACACCAGATGGAGAAGGAGGAGAATTCTGTTAATGTTCTGATGCTAACTAAAGGACCTTAGGCAGACCACTGTGGTTTCTCTGAACCATACTGTGTGTATCTTAAAATAACATACATCTTTCACAGGATAGTCAATTGATTAAGGAAATAATGGAGGTGAAAATATCACTCAACTCTAAGAAATGTTTCTGAAACCAGCCCAATTGTCCCTGAGAACTGATGTTTATAGTTTCTTTGAATAAACATACAAATTAGTCATCCTAGTTTTAAAACTTGAGAAAGTTATAACTGTCTTATGTAAGTTCCTTTCTCAGAAAACTAACCATCAGGCCTCCCAGATAGTATAAACAAGCTGAAACTTACTAGAACACTGTATCTGGACAATGAGACACCAGACTTCTCACCCATCATAATTGTCTAACTGACCACCTGCTTCCCCTTGACTAATTTCTCTTCCATAACCCTCCCTAATTCCTGTTTTCCCATACATTGCTCCCCTGCTATATAAGTCCCTAATTTTAATCAGGAAGGAAGATGGATTTCATACTGATTTTCCATCTCCTCTGCTGTAGCATCTGATTAAAGTCTTCTTTCCTGGCAATACTTATTGTCTCAGTGATTGGCTTTCTGTGCAGTGAGCAGCAGGACCTAGACAAGACCCCTGGTGTTTTGGTAACAGTTCTGTGAATTCTTTTTTTTTTCTCTCTTTTTATTGCATTTTAGGCTTTGGGGTACATGTGAAGAACATTCAAGATTGTTGCATAGGTACACACATGGCAGTGTGGTTTGCTGCCTTCCTTCCCCTCACCTGTATCTGTCATTTCTCCCCATGCTATCTCTTCCCACCTCCCCACCCACCCCGTCCCTTCCCTATTTCCCCCCAACGGACCCCAGTGTGTAGTGCTCCCCTCCCTGTGTCCATGTGTTCTCATTGTTCAACACCCGCCTATGAGTGAGAACATGTGGTGTTTGATTTTCTGGTCTTGTGTCAATTTGCTGAGAATGATGGTTTCCAGGTTCATCCATGTCCCTACAAAGGACACGAACTCATCGTTTTTGATGGCTTCGTAATATTCCATGGTGTATATGTACCACATTTTCCCTATCCAGTCTATCATCGATGGGCATTTGGGTTGGTTCCAGGTCTTTGCTATTGTAAACAGTGCTGCAATGAACATTCATGTGCATGTGTCCTTATAGTAGAATGATTTATAATCCTTTGGATATATACCCAGTAATGGGATTGCTGGGTCAAATGGGATTTCTATTTTTAGGTCCTTGAGGAATCGCCACAATGTCTTCCACAATGATTGAACTAACTTACACTCCCACCAACAGTGTAAAAGTGTTCCTATTTCTCCACACCCTCTCTAGCAACTGTTGTCTCCAGATTTTTTAATGATTGCCATTCTAACTGGTGTGAGATGGGATCTCAATGTGGTTTTGATTTGCATTTCTCTAATGACCAGTGATGATGAGCATTTTTCATATGTTTGTTGGCCTCCTGTATGTCTTCTTTTGTAAAGTATCTGTTCATATCCTTCACCCACTTTTAAATGGGCTTGTTTGTTTTTTTCTTTGTAGATCTGTTTTAGTTCTTTGTAAATTCTGGATATCAGCCCCTTGTCAGATGGGTAGACTGCAAAAATTTTTTCCCATTCTATTGGTTGTCGATTCACTCTACTGACTGTTTCTTTTGCCATGCAGAAGCTGTGGAGTTTGATTAGGTCTCATTTGTCTATTTTGGCTTTTGTTGCCATTGCTTTTGGCGTTTTGGTCATAAAGTCCTTGCCTACGCCTATGTCCTGAATGGTTTTGCCTAGATTTTCTTCTAGGATTTTTATGGTGTTAGGTCTGATGTTTAAGTCTTTAATCCATCTGGAGTTAATTTTGGTGTAAGGTGTCAGGAAGGGGTCCTGTTTCTGCTTTCTGCACATGGCCAGCCAGTTTTCCCAACACCATTTATTAAACAGGGAATCCTTTCCCCATTGCTTGTTTTTGTCAGGTTTGTCAAAGATCGGATGGTTTTAGATATGTTGTATTTCCTCTGAGGCCTCTGTTCTGTTCCATTGGTCTATATCTCTGTTTTGGTACCAGTACCGTGCTGTTTTGATTACTGTAGCCTTGTAGTATAGTTTGAAGTCAGGTAGTGTGATGCCTCCTGCTTTGTTCTTTTTGCTTAGAATTGACTTGGCTATGCAGGCTCTCTTTTGGTTCCATATGAAGTTTAAGGTGTTTTTTTTCCAGTTCTGTGAAGAAGGTCATTGGTAGCTTGATGGGAATAGCGTTGAAGTTGTAAATTACTTTGGGCAGTATGGCCATTTTCACGATGTTGATTCTTCCTAACCATGAACATGGAATGTTTCTCCATGTGTTTGTGTCCTCTCTTATTTCGTTGAGCAGTGGCTTGTAGTTCTTGAAGAGGTCCTTTACGTTCCTTGTTAGTTGTATTCCTAGGTATTTTATTCTCTTTGTAGCAATTGTGAATGGCAGTTAGTTCTTGATTTGGCTCTCTTTAAGTCTATTACTGGTGTATAGGAATGCTTGTGATTTTTGCACGTTGATTTTGTATCCTGAGACTTTGCTGAAGTTGTTTATAAGTTTCAGGAGATTTTGGGCTGAGACGATGGGGTCTTCTAGATATACAATCATGTCATCTGCAAATAGAAACAATTTGATTTCCTCCTTTCCTATTTGAATACCCTCTATTTCTTTTTCTTGCCTGATTGCTCTGGCTAGAACTTCCAGTACTATATTGAATAGGAGTGGTGAGAGAGGGCATCCTTGTCTAGTGCCAGATTTCAAAGGGAATGCTTCCAGTTTTTGCCCATTCAGTATGATATTGGCTGTTGGTTTGTCGTAAATAGCTTTCATTATTTTGAGATACATTCCGTCAAAACCTAGTTTGTTGAGGGTGTTTAGCATAAAGAGCTGTTGAATTTTGTCAAAGGCCTTCTCTGCATCAATTGAGATAATCATGTGGTTTTTTGTCTTTGGTTCTGTTTATGTGCTGAATTACATTTATGGACTTGCATATGTTGAACCAGCCTTGCATCCCTGGGATGAATCCTACTTGATCATGGTGGATAAGCTTTTTGACATGCTGTTGCAATCAGCTTGCCAGTATTTTATTGAAGATTTTTGCATCTATGTTCATCATGGATATTGGCCTGAAGTTTTCTTTTCTTGTTGAGTCTCTGCCGGGTTTTGGTATCAGAATGATGTTTGTCTCATAAAATGATTTGGGAAGGATTCCCTCTTTTTGGATTGTCTGGAATAGTTTCAGAAGGAATGGTACCATCTCCTCTTTGTATGTCTGGTAGAATTTGGCTATGAACCCATGTGGACCTGGGCTTTTTTTGGGTGGTAGGCTCTTAATTGCTGCCTTGACTTCAGACCTTGTTATTGGTCTATTCATGGTTTCAACTTCTTCTGGGTTTAGGCTTGCAAGGATGCAGGTATCCAGGAATTTATCCATTTCTTCCAGGTTTACTAGTTTATGTGCATAGAGTTGTTTGTAATAATCTCAGATGATGGTTTGGATTTCTGTGAAATCTGTGGTTATATCCCCTTTATCGTTTTTTATTGCATCAATTTGGTCATTCTCACTTTTTTTTTTTTTTATTAATCTGGCTAGTGGTCTATTTTGTTGATCTTTTCGAAAAACCAGCTCCTGGATTTATTGATTTTTTGAAGAGTTTTTTGTGTCTCTATTTCCTTCAGTTCTGCTCTAATCTTAGTTATTTCCTGTCTTCTGCTAGGTTTTGAGTTTTTTTGATCTTGCTCTTCTAGTTCTTTCAATTTTGATGATAGGGTGTCAATTTTAGATCTCTCCTTTCTTCTCATGTGGGCACTCATTGCTATATATTTTCCTCTAGAGACTGCTTTAAATGTGTCCCAGAGATTCTGGTATGTTGTGTCTTCGTTCTCATTGGTTTCGAAGAACATCTTTATTTCTGCCTTCATTTCATTGTTTATCCAGTCAACATTCAAGAGCAAGTTGTTCAGTTTCCATGAAGCTGTGCGGTTCTGAGTTAGTTTCTGCATTCTGAGTTCTAACTCGATTGCACTGTGGTCTGAGAGACTGTTTGTTATGATTTCCGTTCTTTTGCATTTGCTGAGGAGTGATTTATTGCCAATTATGTGGTCAATTTTAGAGTAGGTGTGATGTGGTGCTGAGAAGAATATATATTCTGTGGATTTGGGGTGGAGAGTTCTGTAAATGTCTATTAGGTTTGCTTGTTCCAGGTCTGTATTCAGGTCCTGGATATCCTTGTTGATTTTCTGTCTGGTTGATCTGTCTAATATTGACAATGGGGTGTTAAAATCTCCCACTATTATTGTGTGGGAGTCTAAGTCTCTTTGTAAGTCATTAAGAACTTGCCATATGTATCTGGGTGCTCCCATATTGGGTGCGTATATATTTAGGATCGTTAGCTCTTCTCGTTGCAGTGATCCTTTTACCATTATGTAATGTCCTTCTTTGTCTCTTTTGATCTTTGTTGCTTTAAAGTCTATTTTATCAGAGATGAGAATTGCAACTCCTGTGCTTTTTTTGCTCTCCATTTGCTTGGTAGATCTTCCTCCATCCCTTTATTTTGAGCCTGTGTGTATCCTTGCATGTAAGATGGGTTTCCTGGATACAGCACACTGATGGGTTTTGACTTTTTATCCAATTTGCCAGTCTGTGTCTTTTGCTTGGGGCATTTAGTCCATTTACATTTAGGGATAGTATTGTTATGTGTGAATTTGATACTGTCATTTTGATGCTACCTGGCTGTTTTGTTGGTTAGTTGATGCAGATTCTTGATTGTGTTGATGCTCTTTCACCATTTGGTATGTTTTTGGAGTGGCTGGTACTGGTTGTTCCTTTATATGTGTAGAGCCTCTTTCAGGAGTTCTTGTAGAGCAGGTTTGGTGGCGATGAAATCTCTGAGTACTTGCTTGTTCGCAAAGGATTTTATTTTTCCTTCACTTATGAAGCTTAGTTTGGCTGGATAGGAGATTCTGGGTTGAAAGTTCTTTTCTTTAAGGATGTTGAATATTGGCCCCCAATCTCTTCTGGCTTATAGGGTTTCTGCTGAGAGATCTGCTGTGAGTCTAATGGGCTTCCCTTTGTGGGTAACCTGACCTTTCTCTCTGACTGCCCTTAGCATTTTCTCTTTCATTTCAACCCTGGTGAATCTGACGATTATGTGCCTTGGGGTTGCTCTTCTTAAGGAATATCTTTGTGGTGTTCTCTGTATTTCCTGGATTTGAATATTGGTCTGCCTTGCTAGGTTGGGGAAGTTTTCCTGGATAATACCCTGAAGAGTATTTTCCAGCTTGGATTCATTCCCTTCATCACATTCAGGTACACCTATCAAATTTAGATTAGGTCTTTTCACATAGTCCCACATTTCTTGAAGATTTTGTTCATTCCTTTTTGCACTTTTTTCTCTGTTCTTGCCTTCTCTTTTTATTTCATTGAGTTGATCTTCGACCTCTGAAAGCCTTTCTTCTGCTTGGTCAATTCAGCTGTTGAAACTTGTGCATGCTTCGCAAAGTTCTCGTGTTGTGTTTTTCAGCTCCATCAATTCACTTACATTCCTCTCTATGTTGTCCATTCTCGTTAGCATTTCGTCCAATCTTTTTTCAAAGTTCCTAGTTTCTTTGCGTTGGGTTAGAACATGTTCTTTTAGCTCACTGTAGTTTCTTACTATCCACCTTCTGAAGTCTGATTCTGTCATTTCATCACACTCCTTCTCCATCCGGTCTTGTTCCCTTGCTGGTGAGGAGTTGTGATCCCTTTTAGGAGGAGAGGTGTTCTGGTTTCGGGAGTTTTCATCATTTTTGCGCTGGTTTCTTCCCATTTTTGTGGGTTTATCCACCTGTTGTCTTTGTAGTTACTGTCTTTCAGATTGGTTCTCTGAGTGAGCTTCCAGTTCGTGGATGCTGAAGTTACTTCTTTTTTTTAAGCTTTCCTTCTAACAGTCTGGCCCCTCTGCTGTAGGACTGCTGAGGTCCTCTCCAGGCCCTACTTGCCTGGGGATCACCTGAAGCAGCTGCAGAACAGTAAGGGTTGCTGCCAGTTTCCTCTTCTGCTATCTTTGTCCCAGACAGATGCTCGCCAAATGTCAGTTCATTCTCTCCTTTATGAGGTGACTCTTTGGATCTATGGGGGTCAGGGAGCTACTTGAGGAGACAGTCTGTCTTTTATTGGGGCTCAAGTCCTGAGCTGTGAGCTCCATTGTTCATTCAGAGCTGCTGGGCAGGTACGTTTAGGTCTGCTGCAGCTGAACTCATAAACCACTTTTTGTTCCCAGGTGCTCTGTCCCAGCAAGTTAGGGCTGTCTGAGTTTCCATTGTGCTGCTGCCCTTTTTGTTTTTTCTTTCAGGTCTGCCCTGCCCAGCTAACAGCCCACCTAGTCACTGTCTGCCTGCAGAGGCTTTGCTGAGCTGCTGTGGGCTCCACCCAGCTGCCCTGTGCTTTTCCCTGCAGTCCTGTTTATATGGGCATAGTTAGAACTGCCTCGGCAACAGGGGCCCCGCCTCTGTTATGACAGACTCTCTCTGTTGTGGCGGGTTTCCTCAGCAATGGCAGCCTGCCTCCGTAGTGGTGAAGAGTCTCGGTAATGGCAGACGCCCCTCCCCCACAGAGCCGGACCGTCCCAGGTTCAGCTGTGCTTGCTGTGAAACGCTCAACCCAGAGCATTTTCAATTACTGTTTTTGTTGTCGTTGTTGTTGTTGCTGGGGGTGGGGGGTGGGACCAACTGAGCCTGATCACCTGGCTCCCTGACTCAGAGTCTTTTTTTTATTTTTTAAGTTGAACGACCCAGCGTTCCAGTTGCTTGTTGAAAAGGCGCCGGGATCTCCCGTGCTGCAACTCACTGAGTCAGCTCAAAGAGCAGTGCCGAGGCTCCTGGCAGTTTTTTTGCCTAGGAATCTCCTAGCCTGGCTTGCTATTTCAGATGAATGGGCAACTCTGCCGTGTCAGGGCTCCAATTGCCAGTTAAGAGGGCTCCCAGACCAGTGGCTTTTGTATGGAGAACCGCTGCAACAGGGCGTGGTCAAAGCAGCCGCGTGGGCCAAATCAGCCCCGCGGGGGGCCGAAACAGCACACCGGCGGGAACAGTGGCACTGGCGACCCCTCTGCTTGGGAATCTCCTGGTCTGTGGGCAATAAAAATTTATCTGGAAATGTGGCGTCCACTCACCCTCTGCACTTTCACTGGGAGCTGAAGTCCGGAGCTGTTCTTAGTCGGCCATCTTCCCAGCAGTCTCTCTGTGAATTCTTAAGTGCAATGATCAGATTCTATTCCTTTTTAAATCTGTGGTAACTAGCACATAGTAGATGTTCAGCCAGTATTTGTTGTATGATTGAATGAACAAATGAATTCAATCTAGTCCTTACTTGTATTCAGAACACAAGGTTCAGATCTCAACTCTGAATATTGATTTCCTGAGGCCTTGGGGATTTCCCAATTTATAATCAGACAATCCCAGAATCATAGAGACAATAGATTTTCTGAAAACAGCATCTCAAATATCCTAAAGAAACTATCTTGCTATGGTTGCTGCTTGTATTCTAGACAGCCTATTGGAAAGACTACATCTTCTGGCAAAATTCACCAGGATTCTCTGGTCATCAGCCTCTCAGGACTTGAGAAAGTCTCCCCCGGGTGTCGACTGCACATCTGGTACACTCCTCAAAAGGTACACAAGTAAACCCAGAAAACAAATTCATTATATCCAGCATAATCTCCAGCAGTTATTCTTCTGGAGCCCTGTGGCCATGTGGGAGATCCTTAGGCAGGTTATTAGAGTGGGGTATTATTGCTATATATTGCAAGCTCTGACCTGAGGTTTTTTTCTCTGTCTGGTGTCTCACTGTTTTTCTTAGTACCAACTACCTTGCTTCTTGTAGATTGATCGAAATGTTCACATAAGATTTCTTACTTTAGTAACCAATGGTTGGGGACTGGGAAAAAGGAGAGTTAATTTCAAGGCAAACAGGAGAAACTGGCCTGATTGTAATACTTATTGATATATCCAAATAGTACATTGTAAAGGGACTTTTTAAGGGAAATGGTGATAAAGTAGTACTCACCACTCTGAATCTATGGCTTCAGTCATTAGAATTATTGGACTATGATGTTTTATCCTAACAAGTGATATTTAGGAGCTCATTAGATCCTGGAGGGATGTACTTTGCAGCACTTAAATAACCCTAAGTTATTGGACCCTAAAGAGCATAATTGATCATTTTTTATTTGATCAAAATGGTTTGCAATTATTCCTGCTGGGAGATTTATTCATTTGCATCTTGCAGTCAGTTTTAGAATTTTACCCCTTTGATCTTGCCATAATATCATGATTAATTGATTGATTCAAGGGTTCAAGAGTCAATAAACCCAGTATTTGTTATTATTTATTATTAAACTGTCCCCAGCGTGCCAGTTGGCATTCAGAGGCTAAAGAAAATACAATTCAGTTCTCACAGCTTCTTAAAGAATTTATTATGCAGGGGGAAAAAAGAAAAAAAGAACTCTTTTTGTTCCATCATGTGAATACCAATGGGGAAAATATAATGAAAACAATGCATTCTGTATTTATATTAGCCATTATTTACACATCCTAAAAATCTAGATTGTTGCTCACTTTTAATTTTTTGGTTTCCATCTACTTATATGCATCCATATTTGTATCTGAATCTGCATCTAAAATGAAAGTTCTCACTGTACTTATTCCTCACATTGTAAAAATAATTTTGCTTGAGCACTGTTCAAGAAACACACAGGCTTGAGAAAAAAATGAACAATAAAATTGTCCTGAGTTCAGAAGAATAACAAATACGTAAGTCCAGGGATATTGATTGTGTCCTGCTGCCCTATATGCTTTACTTAGATTAGGACTAAGGCTTCCTTCAACGGAATAAACACTTCTGCACAAGATGGATTTAGCAGTAGCAAAGAATGGGGCACCGAGCCCTAGAAAATATAACCATCTCATGACACCCAGATTTGTTGTCAGATCCCTGGGCAAGTCGGAATAGGACCAAATTGGCCAAATGGGAGGTATCACAGTAAACAAATGTTACCAAATTTATGCTGCAGTTCTCAAATTATGCATTTTAAAATAAACTATCCCTAAAACACAGAGCCTAAAAGGGGGTGATTTGCATATAAATAATATCATTCATGGGTATTATAGCCTCCATAAATGATTAACACAATGGCAGGATGATTATTTGGTGGCTATTTTACAATAAATAAAGATACAGAGAGCTTAGTGAATTCATTCCAACACTGCTAAAATAAAGTCAGTATTAACACTGAGATATAGATATCCTAACGGAAAATTTCCAGAAAAGTTTCTCTTCCTAGGCCACATTTCTACTCCAAAACTATACATTCTGTATAATTTGAAGTCAAATTATACAGAATGCTGTTACAAAAATATGCTACTCTCACTTGAAGCTCCAGGAGAGAAGTTTGCATAATCCAGAAAAGGAATTCATCGCCAAAAGCCCAATAAAAACCCAAAGGTGTAAGGATGCTACTGAGCTAAGATTGATGGTATGTCCTAAAAGCACCAGCTGTGTAAAATATGAAACCATCCACTATGCTGGCGTCCCGAAGGAGCCCTATGAGAGGCACGTGCAATACCACATGTCCTGCACGACGGCAAGACAACAATGGTCGACCAGATGTTCTTTTCCTTCTCATTTGCATTCTTAGGACATATGGTAACTGGGAAGAATGAAGTCATCACTTAAGAAGTGATATGAATAGCTTGACATATAATTGTTCAAATCATAGACCCCACACCTGTCATGGATTAATGATGTTTGGACCTCTGAAAATAAACATGTTAAGCATAACCTAAACACCTCATATCTTATGGTGTTTTTTTAATGCCTTACCACACATTTGCAATTCCTGAAATAAATCATACCCCTTTGGATAGCTTGAGATTGCTCAGTTTTATCTGGAGAAAAGGTTTGGTTTCCTTACACATGTTAAACTTGGGAGTATTTCAACACTTGCAATAGCAATATTTGGATGTCAGTAAGATCTAGGTTTCAACACCAATGGATGATTTGGTATATAAAACATCTGGTGTGTCTGTGAGAGAGTATCAGATTTAAATCAGTGATAACCACAGTCCTTCTGGTTAAATAAGCCCTTTAGTAGTAAGTTCAGTTTCTGATCTCAGTACCTAATGCCTAAAGTAAGACTCACATATATTTTTAAAGGTTGCCTTAAGTAAAATAACAGCAAAGAAGAAAGCAAAATTGCTTGCCATTTTGAGAACATGAGCAGCCAGACAGCCTAGCTCCAATGTATTGCAGCCGATCTCATTCTCAGGGATATTGAGGACAAAATTTTGACAGTGATGGTGGAGCACAAATAAAACAAAAGCCTTGAAATTTGACATGCCAAGAATTCCCAAGGATATGTAGAGCTGGGACTCTGTTTCCTTGTATTTGAAGAAGGCAGGAAAAAGTTATTTATTCTTTCCTCTTGCAACATAATTGATCTCTATAATAGAAAAGGAAATTTTTGCCCCACTTATGGTCTCAATGCTTCTATTTTGCCAGATCTCCTAAAAATCTAGTAATGTCAACATTTCCTGTGTATTTGAAGCAATACTACAAACAAGATATATTAAAGGAGACTACCCTGCTGTAAAACATATTATAATTGATTTTTATGAAGCATCCTTTGGTCATCACACAGCAGTATTTTGGAGTCAGTATATGAACCACATCAGAGAAGATAAATCAGGTTTGAAGTTTATTCTCATGTAAGATGTGGTTCCTAACAAGCAGAGCTTTTGAGTTAAAAACATATCTCTTGTCCAATGAGGATGAGATTTTAGAAGGATAGACCACGAGAGATATTCAGGGAAATCCGGGGAAAACATGCAACAGTGTCTGTGAGAGAAACCATAGAGTAGAAAAACTTAAGTGTATCAGACATATCATAACTGAACACTGTCAGATCACTCTGCTGGTATCAGTGTTATACATTGCATATGTAATCTTCACTATCTTAAGTTAACATGTAAATTCGGACAATACAGGCAGAATTCTTGGGTTAAATCAATCCTGAAAAGCCAGTTTGGATAGACCTACGAGACTGGCCCTTCTGTTTCATGGGCTTATCAACATAATTTGTCATGTCTAGGCATACTTATGTCTAGGCCAGAGGGCAACACCAGTATCACAACAATGCTATGTCTAGGTGGCATTCACAATTATGCTTTACTTAGATTAGGACTAAGCCTTCCTTCAACAGAATAAACACTTCTTCATGAGATGGATTTAGCAGTAGCAAGCCACAATTTTGCATCAGTTGTGACTTTGACCAAACACAATCACCGTTCCAATGTTCTGCTTTCCATTTTTAGTGTCTCCTCCAGTAATGGTCAGTGCTTTCTCTACCCCCACCCCACCCCTCGCCCCTGCAATGCCAGCTCACTACTCCCCTGGCAAAATGGCATTGCCCACTCAACCACACTGTCCCATGCTTTAGGTTTTTTGTAGATGTTCTTTAGTTGAGGAACTTTCCCGCTATTACTAACTTGCTGAGAGGTTTTTAAAAAATCATGAATGGGTGTTGAATTTTGTCAAATGCTTTTTCCATGCTAACTGATAATGATTATATGATTTTTCTTCTTAAGCTTATTGATATGGTAAATTACAATGACTCTTGAAAGTTGTACCAGCCATTATTTGCTTTTTAAATCACCAATAGGAAAACAAAATTCTATTCAATGAGTATAATAAGTAATAAAACCCACCTCAACATTTTCTGACATAAGACAAAGATTGAAAATATTTATTGATATCATTGTTGCTTTAATGTAGAGAGGGCATAAAACCATTTGGATTTATAAAAATATAAAATAATATTTCTAGACATAAGGAATATTTTAATTCTTGTGAGCACTATGGAAGTTCTAGGATTCTTTAAATTTTCTCTTTTAATGGAGAAACTGTCTAACTTCCTAGGCTGGAATATCAAGAGTGTAAAATAGTATTTTTACTTTAAAAGCCCACAGAAAATATTTTTTTATTTTCAGCAGGAAATGGCCCACTTTGATGAAGCTACATTACCAACTTGTGATTGAAGAATATTACTTCTAAGACTTTTAAATCTTGCATTTCCCAGCTAGATGCATAAAACAGGATCCTACTTGGTGTTTGTTCCATAAAACAGACAAAGTGGAGCCCATATCTGGGTTGGTTCACAGGATTCAAGTTCCCTCTGTTGAACTAACATATGATGAAATATTAATAGGGGAAGTCAAGGATGTTAACATTCCAGAGAGTATTTCTATTTTGTTTTCTTATATTTGAAACTCTTACTTGAAAGTTAACCTCCGAGTCATGTTTTCAGGCACGGGACAGAAAGCCTGGAGATTTCCGTCAGTAGAGCTGAATTTGGGGTCCCTCCTCAATATACTATGTGGGTGATTGCTTCCTTCAACTACATATAATGCTCTTCAGAGCCCTTGAGTAGCTGTTGTTGTTATTGTTTAATTTTATCCCGTAGATTTAGTTGCAATCAGTTGGAGGGACGGGATATAGAGCGCTTATGCTACCATAGCAGAGCTGAAATTCTCAACAACTCACTTCATGAGGAGCAAACAATTTCACTTCACCATGAGCCCAGAGAGATGAACAATGGTGGTAAGAATGCCTTTATTTGTTGTAGACCTTTATGGTTTACCGTTTTATGCTTACGATAATTTATTGAGAGGGTATAGTCTAATAATGCCACAGATTCCAGCAAGTTGCAATTTATGTTACAAAATTATGACTGTGCTTAACATTTCATTTTTATTTCTCTCTGCTGTTTTTCTGGATTTATACAAGTAATATAACCCAACAGACAATGTAGGAGGACATGGATTTGCAGCATTAGAACATAAATCTGCAATTAAATAGAAAAATTTTGAGAGGTCTCAAACTGAGACCAAAAAAAAAAAAAAAAAAAAAAAACCCGCACACACACGCACACACCAGATATAGATGATACTTTCCTTGAGGTGCCCAAGAGTGATAGAGGGGATGAACCCAAAAGTCATGCTAAGATGAGCTGTACTGATATGAAAGAAAAGGAATTTGGATCAAAACAAGTAGAAAGTTTTGAGCTGAACCCCCTCAACCATATGCTGCTCACACCAACGTAGAGGAAGCCAAGATATCAGGGAGAAGGGGGCTCTTTGCCATTTGTAAAAAGATTCTGTTTTTTAGCTTTACTCATGATGCCTTCCATTTTCATCCCACCTTTGTTTTTCCAGAGCATTCTCACATACCCAATCTTATCTCAGCCACATAGCAACACAAGATCGACAAGACAGGCACTCACTTAGCTGTATACAGATTTTTACTGCTGCCTTTACAAGTGAGAAACTGAAGCCCAGTGTGTTGGAGTGCCTTACTCAAGGTCACACAGCTAGTTTGGAAATGAGCAGGAACTTGGGCTCTTTCACTGAACATGAGTCAGGCAAGGTCTTCCACATGCAGTAAAGCAGGTTAAACACGCCAGACTGATGCATATGTGATGGGGTCCTAAACTCCATCAACTAAAAAGAAAGGAATTTAAAAGATTTTAGCCCACAAGGAAAATGACCAGTTGAGAAGACATTAGCAGAGCAGAGATTTCAACAAATGTTTGAAAAATGACAAACGAATGGAAGTATGGTTTTGATTCAGTAAGGAGAAACATACATACAAGTTGCAGGAAAAAAAAAAGGAGGGGAGGAATACTGAAAAGAAACAAGACCACCTACTGCACAGAACCACAGTAAATCCATGACATAGGGCACAAATTATCAGAAGAGGCAGGAGGGCATCTCAGAGCAGACAATCACACATGGGGCCAAGCCTACCCACAACCTGATGAGAATCTTCCATCATTCTCACACTCCTTGCAACCAGCCAACTATACCTTCCCTGTACCACTCCCTCCACACACAAACCAGAGGATTCTTTCCTAGGGAAACTGATCTCAAGTCTCAGTGGTCACCACATTCTATGTCGAAGGAGGAAGGCAGACATGAGTGCAAATGGGGAGGTTAATCTGTGAAGCGTGAAACTCCCCAATCTCTTTTTCCAATTCTGATTCCAGTAAAGTACCCTCCAGGCTTAACTCCCCAGGCAAGAAATGCAATGATCTTTTCCTAGAAAAACTGAATAGCTAGAAACAAATAACAACCCAAAAAAATGGCAACAGCAAAAGCAAGTAAGAACAAAGAACTCCTCAGATATTGGTGGGGGGGAATAGTTAGGTCTCCAGCATCAAGTCTGACTTTCTGGCCACCAGAATCTACACAGGAAGGTCCAGAAGTCTGCAACCCCTGTCCTCTTACACACACATGACCCAGTACACACAGAGCCCTCATCCGCATTTGAAAGTGGCACTCTAAAGCTGAATGGACAGCCTAGGGCGATCAGACATTTGAGGAAGGTCTCTCAATAGGAGAGGGACCAAAATAGGCAAATAGAAGACAGGAAAGCATGATAATCCACACAGAAACCATAGATAATATCCTCAGAAAGACAGGCAAAGTCATACAATCCTTGAAACAAGACCAGGATGCTGTGAAGAGTTAAAGGGTATATGTTGGGGTGGGATAGGGGAGGGGAATCAGAACAATATAAAGAGTTCTTAGAAACTGAAAACATAATAGGAAGAACGAACGAGTTGGGAAATAAAGTGAAGAAATTAGAGGGGAAAAGGAGCAAACTGATAAAGAGATGGACAAATGGAGAGAAAGGTTAGAAAATTTAAAAATCAATCCAAGGCCCTTAAACCTGACTAATAGGAGCTCTAGAAAAGCAAAACAGAAAACGCAGTAGGGAGGAAATTATGAATGACATAATTTTCTCATAACAAAATTTCCGGAACTAGAGAACACAAGTCTGTAAATTAAAATGGTTGATCACAATAAATTTTAAAAGATCAATCCCAAGGCACCATGGGAACTCATAACACCATACCCCAAAGTATGGCACCTCAGCCTACTGAGTACTTTGAACTGAAGGAGATGGGAAGGCCTCCGAAGCAAGATCTCTCTGTCCTCCTTGTGCCCTTCTGCCTTCTTCCCATCTTTCTCTCCTGAAATGAGTCATAGAAGCCACAATTCCTCTTCCCCAAGGCAAGTCATAGAAACTAGACCTGCCCTCCCTCAAAGCAAGCCATAAAACCTAGAAAGTTCATTCTCCCTCCCTCTTCTCCCTTGAAGACCCTCATTCCAGAGGGGTTCCACCTCATACAGAGGAGGAAGGAAGAAAAACCAAGAAGCATCTGAGCAGACAGGCTTTGAGGGGTTCCCCTCAGTGTGTTACCATCAGACCTTATGCTGTTGTCCAATCCCACTTCTACACAGATGTCTAGTCTTCATTGAACCTAAGCATAAAAACAGTTTTCTCTGGGTCTTTCAGTCTTCATTTCGGAAATTTCCTCTGTCACATAAAACTTTGATTACATAACATTTGTTATGCTTTTTCCTTGTTAACCCATCTTTTGCTATAGGAATGTTGGCTGTGACTCCTATGACAACATGGATCACACCTTCCTGCCCCTGCAGCACATTGTTGTGAAATTTGAAAATATTAAGAAAAAAATATTTTAAGCTTCCAGAGAGGAAAAACAGGACACACACAAGAAATTATGAATCAAAATAGCATCAGACTTCTCAACAGCAATTATGTAAAATAGAAAAAATGCAGCAATGACTTCATAATTCTGAGAAAAAATGATTTTCCAAATGAAATTCTATACTCAACCTATCAGTCAAGTTTTACTGTATAATAAAGACGTTTTCAGGTGTTCAGATCTCAGAAATTTTACTTTCTTATATTACTTTTTAGAAGGCTGATGAAGAGTAAACTATTCTAGAAAACCGTGAAAGGAAGACATTGGAACCAAAACACATACACACACACACACACACACACACACACACACACACACACACACCCCAAGGGATCTATCTCAAAAGAGCTGCACGTGAGATTCAAAAATAGAGCAATGCCTACAGATTGGGGAGAAATAACAAAGAGCTCCAGGAGAAACATTTTTAAGGGGAAACAGCAGAGTGGATTTGTTTGCATATATGAAAAATATTAATACGCATGTGTGACAGAGACATTGGAGGCATTTGTGGGAAAATGGCAGTAGGTACACAAAAATGAAATGAATGAAAACAAGAGACAGATTCATGATGGTTACCTCTAGAGTTAGGATTTGGGGTTGGGTGGGATGGGACAGAATAGTTTTTCATTTAAAGCCTTAATGCATATACTTAAGCAAAACAAATAAGGGTAAGGAGCACCACCGCTTTCACCACACACAGCCTATCCCTTAAACCTGTTCTCACCCCAGCCTCCCCACTGAACTTCTGCCTATGGGCTATGGAAGGGAAGGTACACGCAAAAATCACAAGAGCAAATTCGCTAAGAACTCTAGAGGATGCTCAGACCAAAGACAGCCCCACCTTGGAATCCCTCTAACGCTGTATGCCTTCAAGTGGGGAACTGCTTCCTTGTGTACAGATCCTTCCCGGCTGGGCACCTCGAGGACTCCAGCACCCTGGAGCACTGTCCAGAGGAGACTAAATATTGTTAGTGGACATGCCTTCAGAGACAGTTCAGAGCAAGGCATGAGTCTAAATGGATGCACTGATTGCCATCTGAACTTGGTCATCCCCGGCGGACTCCCAAATCACTGCAGGGCACTTTGCAGCCAGGGCTAGGGTTTCTGGAGGAACAGACCTCCCTAGGGTCCAAATGTGCTGGATCACACACCTGGCTTGGGAAGAGAGGCTCACCTTGGAATTCTCTTGTCACACGTAGCCTTCCCAGTTCCAATCAGGAGAAAGAGAACGCTGAGCAACTGCCCAGGGCCCCCAGAAATTCCCACCTCACATTGTTCCATCAGGTCTGAGAAAGGGGCTGTGAGCAGCAGGCAAGACCATGGCAATCAACTCCAGGAACATGGTCTCAGCTTTATAGTTTAGGAGGAACAAAGGATCCTGGTGAAATCAGTTCTGGGCTTTGGTGCCTGCTTTTCCCTACGGCCATGTCATCTGTCTTGGGCCTCTAGGCACATCCTCACCTCGAGCAGCCACGGCATGCTCTCGGTGCCTGGATACCAAGGAAGAAGCTCCCATCACTTCCTGAAGGCCAGAGCAGCACTTCTGTGCCTCTTCCTCTCCTCTGGTGGTTCTGTTGTCACGATGGACAAGGGGAATATTCCCCTTAAAGGTCATTTCAGTTTCTAAGACACCAGGGAGCCCTCATTTGTGCCACTGCTCCGACCTCTCCAGCCCAGATACTCCAAACCACATGTCCAGCATTTAATCACAAATCCTCTTCTGAGGAAGGTCCCTTATGCTTTTCCATAGGGTGGTCTTTTTCTTTTAGCTCAACATTCCAAAATGGCAAGGACCAAACCTTAAACATCTAAAGTCCCCAAAGCACAAGCCCTAGCCCAAGTGCCCGGCTAGTGCTCAATAAAAATGACTTCACTAGCTATTTCAACCCAAAGGGCTAGCTTTATAAGAAAGCTGAAAATGTCATGTTGCAGGAGAGGAGGAAAACAAAGAAAAATCGACAGGTTCTTCAAAGTGCTTTTGAGATCCCCTCCTTCCTTTTCAACCCCTTTCTACCCCCGTGCTTACTAAAAATATATAAGTAAGATTCTCTTAGAAGCCAAACATTTAGAATAACATATTTTCAGGAGACTGGTTTTTTCCCAACAAAGCTGGGATGCCTGTGCGGGTTGTAAATTTACAGCTGATGATTCTCTGCCAGAAGTTCTTTTGGGTGTTTACAGCTGTGATATACAATCTTTAGGTGACTATACATTCCCTTTCATGTTCGCAGTTTGATTTCAGCAGTCTGTGTTCCTGACAACATGACTCATCACAACAATAATGAAATAACAAGAATATTTATTTGGATTTACACACCACCTTTCACCCAAGGATCCCTGAGCAACTTCAAACACAGCTGAAATAATTCCAAACTGTGTATCTCTCCAACTTTGATATACAAGCTAAAAAAGGATTCAGTCTGCCGTGTGTAATTCCTTGGCAAAAATCATATACTTCTCCATAAATGGAAACAGTGAATCTGGCTCTTTTTCAAAAATCTTCTCTTTCCTTCTTAAACCTTTTTTTGTTAGGAAATAAGCCATTGCCATAATGTAGACTCCACCCAAAATTTTCTTATTTTGTGCTTTCAAGATTTTTCGCAAAAGATAAGTATAAGATACAAATTAAGTGTCTTTCTGCCTTGGAAGATTCAGTGAAACAACTTTTTTTTTTTTTTTTAAAGACAGGGTTTCACCATGTTGGTCAGGCTGGTCTTGAACTCCCAACCTCAGGTGATCTGCCTGCCTTGGCCTCCAAAGTGCTTGGATTACAGGCGTGAGCCACCATGCCCAGCCATGAAACAATTTTTAATTGGGATAACTAATAAATGGGAAATTCTAAATCTATAGTTTTAATTAAGTAGAAACCCTGTCTCCCACATACCTTTATTTTTTCAACACTTGTATTTTTATTTTTCTATGAATTATAGCTATTTACTAACTTGTCTTAACTTCCTAACCGAGAGTTTTTTAAAAAACAACACCTCATATCTGTATTCCTTTCCTTTGTACACCAGTATCTCTCACAGTGCCTTGTGCAGTGTGCATTTCTCATAGTGCCTTGTGCAGTGATAAATTGTTTGTTTGCCTGCTTGCTTGCTTGTTTGTGACAGGGTCTCACTCTGTCACCCAGGCTGTAGTGCAGTGGTACAATCTCCACTCACTGCAACTTCTTCCCGGATTCAAGTGATTCTCGTGCCTCAGCCTCCCTGGTATTACAGGCACGTGCCACCACAGCCAGCTAATTTTTGTATTTTTAGTAGAGACAGAGTTCCACCATTTAGGCATGTTGGTCTTGAACTCCTGACCTCAAGTGATCCGCCTGCCTTGGCCTCCCAAAGTGCTGGGATTATAGGCCTGAGTCACGGTGCCAGGCCTGAGTCACAGTGCCTGGCCTGAATTGATTTTATTTCTGAATCGCATCCATGAGTTAAAGTATTTCCAAAATATTATGACCCCAATGTCTGCATTAAGGTACAAGTGAAGGGAGAAAAGAAGCAAATGTCCAAACTCTATCTTTCACTCCACTACCAATGTTGCTAATCACCTTTATCACTGGAAACCAGATTACTAACTAGGCCTAAGTGCAAGGGCCGCAGAGCTCTTGCCACAGTCTAGCACAGAACTAGATGGAAATTCTTCTGAGATCTTGGTTAACTTCAGCCCTATTGCTGGGCAGATAAAACATTGACCTTCTTGGAAAACCTTGGCCTATAGTCACTCATTACATCTAAATTATGAATCCACTATGCATCAGACACTGTGCTAAGGGCTGAGGGTATAAGAATGCACAGGGCATTGTTCTGCCCACAAGAGACTTGGAGTACAGGGTGGGAGATATTAGAGAAACAGGTAAGAGAGATAAGACAAGGAAAACACTTTGTGTCATGACATAATCACCCGTAAGATAGAGGTGACTCCATCTGAACCCAGTCTGACCTCGTAACCACAGACTGGGCCATAGACATACTTTAAGACACCAGGCTCTGCTCCCCTCCGGCACATTCAGTTCCCATCCCATTGCATCTCATGTGGGACCCTGCCTGTGCCTTAGTGTCCTCAGGGTGGTGCTTTTGTTGCTCTCTAGGAGCTTTCTGGCCTCTACCCTGGCTGCCACCTTTCTGCTCCTTTCGGATCCACACTCTGTAGCCCACAGGCCTGCTCGCCTGCTCTTCTTACTTTAATGCTCTGGCTAGATATTTTGAAATATTAGTCTTTTTCCTCCCTGCATTTATTTCCTTCCTCCACTTCAAGCCAGTGTCAGTCTTGATATTCCATAACCTCAGGCAAGCATCCATCAGGGGCAAAGCCAGCGATAGCCAGCAAGTCCATCTGGCTTTTAGTTCCGTGAAAAACAATGTTTAGCCCTTAAGAAAACTTGGTGGTTTGGGGAGAAAATGGGAGCCAATGTGAGAGGTAATACAGTGGGGACTTCATCCTTTCTCCCTCTCTGCCTTTTCCAGACTAACAAGAGATGTCCCTACGTGAGAGGAGAGAGGAAGGGGAAGAGACACGCCAAAGGGTCCCAGAGAAACGCATGCTCCTTTTTGGTCTACAATGGTAATAGCAAAACCCCAAGTGGAAAGGCTGGGTGGAGCGTAGGCTGGGCAGACAAAACCACAGGCAGCCTCACATGGCGTAGCGATGGCAGAGAAGAAGGAACCCAGGAGGGTGGTGGCCGCTTTAGCAGTAACCTCCGTGGATGGATGACTGAAGACCACACCACCAATCTGCACTCTGAAGACTCCGCAGCACATAAAAGGAGGGTAAACTCAAATCAATGAAATTAAGTGTTCCCCAGACCAAAAAAGGGGTGCTCAGCATGAAGTGAAGTTGATTTATAAGTCATAAAGACATGTGACATTTCCAACACACCGGAGTTGTATGGATGACATATTCTGGCACCACAGTCTTCCTGGATGCACTCATCCATGCCTGAGTCTTTATATGCTATTTAGTGCTGGATCTAAATCTCAGGTTTCACTCTCTTTCATTGTAATTCAGACTAGTATTTTAAACTGCTTTCTAAACATGTCACTTCAAACTTAGCATCTCCTTACAGTGACTTTATCTTTTTGACTCTCCCTGCCCTACCCCACCAACTCATTTCTCTCCCCACTCTTTGGGTGGACTAGAGTCCACCCTAGAACCCGCATAGATATCTTTAGTTCCTGCGTCTCACTTTCTACCTCATCCAGTCTATTCTGCCTCAGAAATCTCATTCAAATAGGGCCTGTCCTTTCTATTACCTCATCTATGCCCCTTTTCCAGACCTCACCATTTGCCTGCCATGTTCATGAAATACCTTCCTGTGTTTTCAGACTATCTCCTACATTATCCAAAAGATTCATGGTCCTAGATTCCTTAGACTTCCTAACAGAGAAAATCCATATTCCTCAGCAAAGAATACAGGACTCTGTCTAAACATGGCCTCTGACTACTTCACTCCCCACCAGCTTTTACATGTGTACACATACTCATGCACACACACCACACTTACCACCCTCCCATGACTCAAGAGGTAACTATTGCTAAGCAATGGATCAGGTAGCAGAAAAGGAAGCTGTGGCTGGGTCTGGATGCTAAGCTGGTAGAACATAAGTAAGCAGGAGAGAAATAAGGGCAAGGAAGGGAAAGTCTTGTGATTTGCTTCTAGAATGTTCTTATGATGCAAAAAGAAAAACCCAGGACAGCCTGTCACTTAAGATAATGATCAAAGTGAATAACAGTTAAGCTTCTGAAATCTGTGAGGCTGCTCTGGCCAGAAGTCCTTGTGAGATGGGGCAGGGATCTATTTTTTAGGGTCCTGTGGACCCAAACCATAGAAATCAAGAAAAGTCCTGAATTCCTTCAAAAAATATTCTGGGCCCCTAACTAGTCCCAAAAGTAAATAAATAACTTGTTAAACAAGAAGGGAAGAGTAGTCTAAAACAACACCTAAAAAAAGTTAAGAGTCCCAGATATACTTGCTTTCCCTATAGAACCCAAAGATAACATTTTAGCATGTGTCCCTGAGTTGTCTTTCAGAAACTCAGACCTCATCCTCCCACCGAAGGATCCCCTGGCACACAGACCTCAGATATGGGGGAAGTCAAGTCTAAACTTTAACCATCATTCTTTATTATATGTTTCTTCCTGAGGGGCTTGGAAAAAGTCACTGCCTGTAGCCAGTTAACATTCTTTCATTGACCTCAAATTTTAAAACAAAGCTTTTCTTCCCTAACCAATCACAAATCAGAAAGTCTCTGAATCTGCCTATGACTTGTAAGCCTACCTATGTCCTGTCTATCCCGCCGTTTAACCAATATGTTTAAACCAATATGTAACCTCCAGGTATTGACTAATAATTTTGCCCGTAACTTCTGCTTTCTTGTAATTTACTCTTGCTTCTAAAAATCCTGGCCTGCAAGCCATCAGGGAGGTTAAGATTTGAGCATTCAGCTTCCTGATTCTCCTTGCTTGATGCCCTGCAATAAAAGCCTTGCTTTTTATTGCTGCAAATCTCTGTATAGGTATTTGGTTTTACATTGCTGGATGAGGGACACGTGGGATTTTTGTGGTGCTTGAAATACTGCCATTTTCACGGGATTTTTGTAAATACAAATAAGAAAACAAATAACTTGTTTCTGTAACAAGTTATTTTGTAACAAATAACTTTTATTTTTGTAAGTACAGAAATGATAGTCGGAGGGGGAGTTTTCTGTAAACTTCAAAGTGCGTATAAAATAAATATTCATTCACTTCTATCTTTTACAACTCAACATTTCTTAGAAAAACACAACTCACAGACGATATGTCTTATGCAAAAAGGAAATGCCAAATACTCATGATGGTCCAAATAATTTTTTAATGAAAGAATGTTGAGAAATGGCAGGATATCTTTTACTGAGAACATGGGAATCCATATAAATTCAGAAACATTACACCACAGTTGTTATCATCAGGGTAGCCCTGGTGTATCTTGGCTGAATTTTTAATATTCTATCTTTTTAATCTTGCATGACTCTCCTTAGTAAAGCCACTCCAAAAGAAACAGATACTTAATAAACATTTGAGACTGGAGACTGGCTGTTTGTAAAACCCTCTGTCCATTAAGTAATTGTAGGTTAAGCTGAGTAAGATGTTTTATGGAGACTAATATATCTACAGTGAGGCCTCATTAAGTATGTTACTGTTTTTATGGCCCCTTCCGCATAGAAAACAAATAACTTGTCCTTGTCCTCCAGAGACTGCCCTGTCCCCAAATCTGCTTTGCACTTGCCCTTGCATGTAAGATGGCAAGGGCTGGGTTTACAAGGTAAAAGGGTGGAACTCGTTCTTTGTTGCTTACCAATGCTCTGATAACACACGATGAGGAACGAGGTTTTATATCAGTATTCCTCAAACTGTGTTCTGTGAAATGGTAACGAATATACTGAGGGAATGAAAAACAAAACAAAACAAAAAAACAGAGGCAGCCATGACAGGAAGCTCTTCCATGAGCAAATAGATTTAAAAAACAATCAGTTAAACAAAGGTAAGAACTTTTATTCCTGCAGAATATTTAGTCTTTCATGGGCCAAAGTGCTTTGTGAATCTCCAAGAGGGGAATATCACATGCAGAATGCCACCAAAAATATTCGAGCATAGAACTTGTTTTTGTAGAACACAGCGCAAAAGACACCAGTGTTCCACAGAACACAATTTAAAAGAGTCTGCTTTATTTAATAAAGCCGAGTAACCAATGACAACCAGTTCAGTCATTTCCAGAACATCAGATTTCTCATTGAAGGTCCTAAACAAGGGAACTCCCCCACAAGCAATATCATTACAAGAAGCATGAGACAGAATCATCTGCAAATGAAGTTTTGAGTCAAACACATTAAGATTTCACTACAGCCTGAGGATCCATAATTCAATAGTTAAGTCATTGTTCTTCTCATTGAGACTAGGAAACAAAATTGACAAAGGAGGTTGCCATATTTTCTACACTTTGCTACAGGATGACAATCCTGACTGAAGCACAGAAAGAAAAATATGACAAAGAAAAAAGCCAAGTATGTGTGCTGTCCATATATTCCCTTGCAATTATAAAAAGAATCATAATAACAGCAAGCTTATTAAGTAAATTACTACAGCAAGAGCAGTCAGAGGGACCGAGAACAGGAGCCACATTGTGAAAAGCCTCCCACATGACTCCATGTTGTCATGTTATAATGAATGCTGATGGTACCCCTTGTAGAGCCCCTCTATCTGGCTGGTGCACCCATTCCCCAGCTGCTGTGAGTGTTGGTTGCTAGTGGCTCCAGAGGCTTCCTCCCAGGGGAGCTGCCCTGTGCAGAATGGGGATCACCTCATCCATGAGGTTACATCCCCCTCCACCCCAGAGCAGCTTGTAATCAGTGACTGACATGGGATACAAAAGTCTGATTGACTTTTCTCAAGGTCTGTGTGGTAGAATTCATGCCCCAGTGCTCCCCATGGAATCAAACTAAAGCCAGCCTCCAACTGAAACCACAGCCTTGCTTAGCTCCTTGTCCGGCCCACGCCCACTTCCCTTACTCCCTTTCTCCTAAGACCCTGCAATAAATCACATACAATTTGTTGCCTGTCTTAGGCTCTGCTCCTAGAGAACCCAGCATAGGACATATAGTTAGAACTTTAGATATAGAGAGACATCCTTTCTCTTAATTATGATATGAATGGAGTTTGTCATGACCAGTCTTCTTACCTGCTTCAGCAACTTTCCTCATGGTATAAGAAGCAGTCCTGGGTCTGTATTTCATACAATGTGGTTCTGTAGTATGCACATAAAGGTATTGCAATGCTTGCTTAAAAAATATAGGTCACAACAATATATATGTAGATCTCAGCCCTACTAATCAGGATCTTCAGAAGTGGGACCCAAGAATTATATTCTACAACAAGATCCCCAGGTACCCCTGATGCACATTAAAGTTTACGAATGACTAGCAAGGGGCCATGGGTTAGCCAGCATGCCCCTCTCCTGCACTGTAGTAACTGAGAGATACTCTCAAGCCAAATTAACTTGTCTCCTGCATACTGACAAAGTCCTCTGAGAAAATAACATATGAACGTTCAACTGAAAACTTCCAATGTGGTCTATAAAGGAAAAACAAAAACAGAAAAGAAATCCAACCAGATTTGTCTTAGCTAATGACAAATTACTTCAAAATGTGAATTTTGTTTCTTTAAAATTGGGAAATGTGATTTGATATGACACTTTATATAAGCTGGAGAGGCTATGGGTAATGACTGAAAATCAATTATGTCCAAGTATTCAGGAGTTATAGAAAGAAAGAAAATCTAAAAACAATGTTTTAAAGCATCATGCAGAAAAGATTTACAGTAGCTCATAAACATCTAAATTACCACATTTATTCATCTCACAAAAGTTGACTGTTGCTTGAGTTTTTTACCTGAAAATCTCAGATCTCTAAATACACATTGATAAATATCACTGAATGTCATGTCTTTCCATACCTCTAGCAAGCATGTGACAGCCACAGCTGAACACAAGTATCTCAAGCAGCAGGACAATCAAAATTAGCCACAGGCATAAGTTAGTGACAGAAGATCAAACAGAGCTCCAATAGCAAACCTGCTGTCTACTGTGGAACAAGATGGGTCAAGAGAATCAGAGGGTGGGCAGAGACAGCCTCCAGGGAATGGCGTTTACTGAGCTGCAGTTGGTTCAAGCCTAGACTGCTTGGCAGGCGAACTTCTCTCTCCATTGTTGTTTTGTTGAAGGTTGGGGGGAGCATTTCATTTGTCTGTTTGGCTCAAGAGAAATAAAGTTGTCTTGATTCACATCAAGCAGAGCAGGCGCCCAGTTCTTCACTGGCTGACATTTCTTTTTTTTTTTTTTTATTGTATTTTAGGTTTTGGGGTACATGTGAAGAACATGCAAGATTGTTGCATAGGTACACACATGGCAGTGTGGTTTGCTGCCTTCCGTCCCCTCACCTGTATCTGTCATTTCTCCCCATGCTATCTCTTCCCACCTCCCCACCCCCCGTCCTTCCCCCATTTCCCCCCAACGGACCTCAGTGTGTAGTGCTCCCCTCCCTGTGTCCATGTGTTCTCATTGTTCAACACCCGCCTATGAGTGAAAATATACGGTGTTTGATTTTCTGCTCTTGTGTCAGTTTGCTGAGAATGATGGTTTCCAGGTTCATCCATGTCCCTACAAAGGATGTGAACTCATCGTTTTTGATAGCTGCGTAATATTCCATGGTGTATATGTACCACATTTTCCCTATCCAGTCTATTATCGTTGGGCATTTGGGTTGGTTCCAGGTCTTTGCTATTGTAAACAGTGCTGCAATGAACATTCGTGTGCACGTGTCCTTGTAGTAGAATGATTTATAATCCTTTGGATATATACCCAGTAATGGGATTGCTGGATCAAATGGGATTTCTATTTTTAGGTCCTTGAGGAATCGCCACACTGTCTTCCACAATGGTTGAATTAATTTACATTCCCACCAACAGTGTAAAAGCATTCCTATTTCTCCACATCCTCTCCAGCATCTGTTGTTTCCAGATTTTTTAATGATCGCCATTCTAACTGGTGTGAGATGGTATCTCAATGTGGTTTTGATTTGCATTTCTCTGATGACCAGTGATGATGAGCATTTTTTCATATGTTTGTTGGCCTCCTGTATGTCTTCTTTTGTAAAGCATCTGTTCATATCCTTTGCCCATTTTTGAATGGGCTTGTTTGTTTTTTTCTTGTAGATCTGCTTTAGTTCTTTGTAAATTCTGGATATCAGCCCCTTGTCAGATGGGTAGACTGCAAAAATTTTTTCCCATTCTATTGGTTGCCGATTCACTCTACTGACTGTTTCTTTTGCCGTGCAGAAGCCGTGGAGTTTGATTAGGTCCCATTTGTCTATTTTGGCTTTTGTTGCCATTGCTTTTGGCATTTTGGTCATGAAGTCCTTGCCTACACCTATGTCCTGAATGGTTTTGCCTAGATTTTCTTCTAGGGTTTTTATGGTGTTAGGTCTGATGTTTAAGTCTTTAATCCATCTGGAGTTAATTTTGGTGTAAGGTGTCAGGAAGGGGTCCTGTTTCTGCTTTCTGCACATGGCTAGCACTGGCTGACATTTCTTAATGACCTTCTGGGTAGGAATCCCAAAATGAATCAGCCACCCGTGAAACGCTCACCCACCCCTAGAAGATTCCTACTAATTATCTGGTGCTTGGTTAATAGAGAATAACAGAACACACTTCTAATCAAAGTGAAGCACCTTTTCAAATCCTGGATGTCCAAAAAGCTACCTGGTAGAGGGATATTGGGTTGTTCAACGTGATTTTCTCTTGAATGTTAAAACCAAGGATGGTGTGATAGTAAATCTAAGTATAAAACTCAAAGATAAGCCTAAATCTGCAAGTTTTAAAAATATATTAGGATCAATATTCTTAAGAAAAGATATACCAACTAAAAAACATAGCAAATAACATACTTCTTAAAGAAACTCTAGAGATAGTTTCCAGAACATGTAGTTTCTAAAGTTCATAGTAGTTCTTATGCATCATTTTTAAATGAACTCAAAGTTCCCTGAACAATGTATTATTAGAGTGGCTCCTTTTTGGGAGAAATTATAATACATCATTCTATAAGATTACCAAGCAGATACTTGGGGACACCTCCCAAAAGCCAGCATCCTTACCTTGAATTTCATAATCAACTCCATTGGTGGACCACAGCAAACTGACCAGCATCAAGAGGATGCTGGTCATCTGAAAAGCTTGGTATTTTTAAACAGATACAACTTAAAGGGCCCAATATTATCTGAGAGGGAGAACCTTGGAAATGGTGATGTTAAGGCAACTAATGTTCCAACCTCCTGTCAGTATAGAGTCTCACCACCCTGACAGTTTCAGGAAAAGGAGGAAGACACATGAAAGCGACAATTATAACTCATCCTTTAACATTAATTCCCATGGAGACACAAGGACAAATCGTCCAACTGTCGATTAGACAGGACTCAGAGAAGCACCAGGGTCCAATAACCTTGCATGGATCTGTGAAGAAGCAGCCTGGGAGGTAGTTCTTCTACTAAGGGTTGATCTACATGTTGTGTAGATAAAGGAGGCAGAATTAGAGCCAATTTTCTCAAGAGATTCAAGTCTCGTCAACATATTTTCTCTCATTTCTTATCAAAATATGGTTTAACACTTAAATGGTCAAAGGCCAGACCAAAGCATAATTTTCCATGGTTCAGTGTCAGTCCAAGCACCATAGAGAATCACTGAAATGAAAGATGAAAGCTTGAATTACAATGCACAGCTTAATCCTTGAGATGACACAAAGTAGGGTGGAGCTGTTTAGAAGTCATGGCATCCTAATTAAAAGCACCAGTAATTTTAAAAATAGGAAAAGATGCTCAACTTCATTAGTCACCAAAGAGCACAAATTAAAGCACATGTGATATAATTATATATCACTAGAATGGCTAAAATGAAAAAGACTGACAATACAAAACACTGGTGAAGGTGTGGAACAATAAGCACTCGCAAACACATGGGGGTTTAAATTGGTCCAATTTGGAAAACTGGCAGTACTAGTGAAGCTGAGCAAACACATACCTGATAACTCCACCATCCCAATTCTAGGTCTGTACCCAACAGAAATGGGGACGCATGTTCACCAAAATTGTTTCCACCTTTAAGCTATTGTAAAGAGTGCTGCCATAAATATTCTGCACAGAATATTCAAAAGTACAAAAACAGGCAAATTGATGGTGTCAAGAAGTCAGGATAGTGATACTGTTGGGCAGGGAGGGAAGGCTCCTGGGTGCTGGTGATATTCTTTTCCTGATCTAGACATTGGTTATACAAGTCTGTTTACTTTGCAAAAATTTATTGAGCTCTGTACTTAAAATTTGTGTAGTTATAATAGTATTGTATTCTATATGAAACGACTGAATTTTGTTCTCACAAAATTATATGTTGAAGCCCTGATCCCCAATGTGATGGTATTTGGAGCCAGGACCTTTGGGAGATAATTGAGTTTAGATGAGGTCATAAGAATGGGGCTCTTGTGATGTGATTAGTATACTTATAATAATAAGAGTCACCAAGGAGCTCAGTCTCTGTCTTTCTGCCACATGAGGACATAGCAAAAAGGTGACTGCCTGTAGTCTAGGAAGAAGGTGCTTATTGAAACCAAATGTGCCAGCACCTTGATTTTGGACTTCCTGGCCTCCAGAGCTGTGAGGAATAAATGTCTGTTGTTTACGCCACATAGTCTAGGGTATTTTGTAAGAGGCTGGCAAAAGAAGGAAGCCAGGGATGTATGAGGCCAACTTCATCATTTTTTCCCTATAATCAAATTGGACACAGGGAACTATTTTCTTATGAAAAGAAAATGGGAAGAGGTAATAAAGTTCCCCAAAGTAATTTCTCCTCAATTATTTGGGTCTGTCAATTGAAGTGCTTACAGTTTTAATAGCCAGACAGTGCTTACAACTTTAGGTGTGCTTTGCCTGTATAAACACAAGTTTGGTATTCAATGCTAAGACTAACAAAGTTATAGAAAAATGCATATGTGCAACTTTAACTCTACTACAGATGCAAACCTTTGGGAACATGGATATGTGTTTTATATATTTTAAGTGTGAAAGTGGAATGTGAATACGAACAACCACCCTGTTAGATAATATGCATCTTTAGAAATGGATCTGTGATAAGCTTTCAGTGGTAATTTAGTAACTGGCCATAAACGTTGACTATTAAGGCCAGGTACAGTGGCTCCCAGCACTTTGAGAGGCCGAGGCAGGTGGATCACCTGAGGTCAGCAGTTCAAGACCAGCCTGACCAACATGGAGAAACCTCGTCTCTACTAAAAATATAAAATTAGCTGGGTATGGTGGCGCATACCCGTAATCTCAGCTACTCAGGAGGCTGAGGCAGGAGAATTGCTTGAACCTGGGAGGTAGGGGTTACGGTGAGCCAAGATGGTGCCATTGCACTCAGGCCTGAGCAACAAGAACAAAATTCTGTCTCAAAAAAAAAAAAGAGTTGACTATAAAAGTTAGCAGAACATCTCAGAATGATTTTATTTATTAATAATAAAAGTTCACAGAGCTCTTTCTGGAATGGTTGTTTGGGCCCAGAATCTAACTTCACACCACTCTTTGGTCTGTGCCTGCCTGAGGCAGTGATTCATCTTAGACATCCTCTGGAGACCCCTCCAACATCTGTGGTTCTGCAATAAAAAGATAACCTACAATAAAGAAATCAGCATGCAAAGAAAACATCTCCATTGGAACACTTGTTCTGGTCTGGATTCTCCAAATTATCTTTTCCTGGGAATTCAAGACCACTGTTCCTTTTTAAATCAGAAAAAAATAATATTTAGGTGTAAATCTTCTACCCTTCCTCATCTCCACAAGAGAAGAAAAAAATCAAACAATTCATCACTCTGATACTGAATCAAGAGTGGTTAAAAGTAGCAGATTAGCAGAGAATCCTATGGTTGTACAGAGCCACAGTAAAATAATCAGCAAGATAAGAAAAGACAAAGAAAAAGAGCAACAGAGAGAGAACCAAGGAGATTCCAGGTAAATAATTCTCATTTTTTTAGGATCTTGGCCTGAGGCATTTCTGTGAATTTTAGATAAAGATATTTAGCTTCTGCAGAAACCTTTAATGAAACACCCAATCCAACAACATGTTTTCCTGCTGTGACAGAAGACTGCAGTTCCATTTTCCAATGGTCATGATCTATATTTCCGTGCAAGAAAGAAGGCCAAGCAAACAGAATTTTTCCTTAAGGCAATTAAGGTAGAATGTGCATTAGGAGGAAAATAAAATGACTCTTTATCTTTTTTATGTAAATATTTTTCCTAATATACCACCTGCTGGAAGCCCGTGGCAGAATATGATTACAAGAACACAACTTCTGTGAAGCAATCTTCTGAATTCCTGAGTAATTCAGTCAAAAGTGGGACAACCCTTGAGTTATCCAAGATGTTATCTCAAACCACTGCTTTGCCCTACTTTTATAGACATGCCCCAGAAATTTCCATGTACCCATTTTCCTATTCAGTGAGATAAATTCCTTTGGTTTTCTCGCTGAGTCTGAAATCTAGTCAGTTAAATTAACAAATAACCTTTCCACTGCCAAGTCTAAGTCCTCTTGAATTTTCTCACCCTCTAACCTTCATGCTGACAATCAGTCCTGCTGCACGCACATGCACACATGACACATTAAAACACTCCTTTGAATAGATGCTTCTCCCTGTGGGCAATGCCCTTTTCATCCTCTGTGCCCACTCAAATTCTAGGCCTTCCAGACAGAACTCAAACACACCTTCACCAGGTAACTTTGCTGGATGAAACTCACTCCTCTCTCTCAATTTCTCTCTCTTTGAGACAGGGTGTCACTCTGTTGCTAACGCTAGAGGGCAGTGGCACAATCAAGACTCACTGCAGCCTCGACCTCCCCAGGCTCAAGTGATCCTCCCACCTCAGCCTCCCAAATAGCTGGGACAAAAGTCACACATCACCAAGCCTGGCTAATTTTTGTATTTTTTGTACAGATAAGGTTTCGCCATGTTTCCCAGGCTGGTCTTAAACTCCTGGGCTCAAGTAATCTAGCCTCCTTGGCTTCCCAAAGTGCTGGGATTACAGGTGTGAGCCACTGCGCCCAGCCTTCACTCCACTCTCTTAACATGTAAAGATTAAGGTCAAATCCTATGAAAGTAAATTCCAGGTATTTAACTGTGCTAGACTTTGGTTCTTTTTAACATTGCTTGAAATAAAACGGCTTTTATGTATTTGGTTCTTGGTTCTCCTAGTTCCAGCCCCTATTTCCACTGCTACCTACCACCCCCCACTCCTGATGCCACCCACACACACACTCAAACACACACATACACACAACAGGTTGATCCAGAGCGGGGGTCTCTAATTATTTTGCACCATTTGTTCCTTGCATTTCCCTCTATCCTTCCTAGGTGAGCAAGAATACTGTTTTTTAGCACTATAGTTATTGAAAAAATAACTATAAATCAATGGCAAATTTATTTACAGTTAATTTGCCATTGATTTGCAGTTAAATAAATAAATTGGCAAATAAATGTTTGCCATTTTCTGATAGCTACAGATAAAAGGACATGGAAGCTAAACTGCCCAGATAAATTTGATCCAGTAGGTACCGAAAATGTCAACATCAATGGTTTTCTTGAGGGTAACCATCTTTGGAGGCAGGAGCTAGAGTGGGAAGAATTTTAGTTAATGTACATATAGAATTACAAAACATTTTCACAAATCCCTGCTTCATTTTCCCCATGGATCAAAGACCAGGGAACTGTGAGGATCCTGTTCTGTGATCTGCCAGCCTAGAGATGTGTCCTTTGGTCAGGCTGCCCCTTCATCCCCTACCAGAGTTTGGTTATTGTTGTTTTGTTTTTTAATCTTGTTGCATACCAACCTGACCAGAGTTTCTTCTCTGCTAGCACCACAGAAATAACTGCTGGAATGTTTTTGTGTGCCCCTATCACAGCATTTACCCACTGTCATGTGATGATTTATTCATATGTCAATCTTCCATGATTAGAGTTGCCAGAATTAGCAAATTAAAATACAGGATACCAGTTTAATTTGTATTTCAGATAAATAATAAATCATTTACTAGTATATCCTGAATATTGCATGAAACATACCCTTTTTAAAAATATTCATTGTTTATCTGAAATTCAAATTTTATCCTGTATTTTATCAGTTGTCCTATATTTTAGCTGGCAACCCTATCCACAATAGACTTGGATCCTTCCTTTAGCTGCCACACCCACCTTATACCATGTCTTATGAGCATCTCAGAAATGATTACCTTGGGTGTATGTAAATAACTTTTGTTCTTTCTTTTTTTTTTTTTTTTTTTGAGACTGAATTTCGCTCACATTGCCCAGGCTAGAGTGCAATGGCATGATCTTGGCTCACTGAAACCTCCGCCTCCTGGGTTCAAGCAATTCTCCTGTCTCAGCCTCCCAAGTAGCTGGGATTACAGACACATGCCACCATGCCCAGCTTATTACTGTACTTTTAGTAGAGACAGGGTTTCACCATGTTGGCCAGACTGGTCTTAAACTCCTGACCTCAGGTGATCCACCCTCCTTTGCCTCCCAAAGTACTGAGATTACAGGCATGAGCCACCGCGCCCAGCCTGTGAACAACTTTCATAACAGAAAGCACAAAAATATTAAATTTCATCCTTTAGCCTGACTTTCAACATGAGTAGATTCATCTAAAAAGATGAAAGATGTTGTTTACAAAGAGTAAATGAGGGGCTGGGCATGGTGGCTCATGCCTGTAATCCCAGCACTTAGGGAGGCCGAGGTGGGTGGGTCACTTGATGTTAGGACTTCTAGACCATCCTGGGCAACATGGTGAAACCCCGTCTCAACAAAAAATATAAAAATTAGCCAGGTGTGGTGGTGCACTCCTGTAATCCCAGCTAGTCGGGGGGCTGAGGCAGGAAAATCACTTGAATCCGGGAGGTGGAGGCTGCAGCAAGCCAAGATCATGCCACTACACTCCAGACTGGGCAACAGACACTCTGTCTCAAAAAAAAAAAAAAAAAAAAAAAGTAAATGAGAACATTTGCCCATTTTGAACAGTAACATTCATCGAGTGATTCCTTCAATCCTCATTATAAGGATATTTAGAACCAATGGTCCAGGTCAGAGAGCAGGCTGCTGTCAGCCATGCAACAACCTCCACTTGTAGCTTTCCAAACAGGCAAAGCTTCATAGCCTCATTTCCTGCAAGGCTATCTTACCTTCCTTCGTCCTACTCCAAAATGTTGTTTGTTGGTACAAGTTATATTTCTCAAAAAAAAAAGAAGATAAGAAACGGGAAAATCTACCACCATAGAGTTGGAATGAGATAAGAGAAATAAGCTGTCCAGATTCTGGTTTAGCAATGGAGAAAGGAATTAAGAACCTGATGTATTTCATAAGTGGAAAGATGAATACAGAGGATAAAGAATATAGAAAAGTTTCTTTAAAGCTGAAATACACACTAAGCAAAGTACATAATACAAAGTAAAATATTCAAGACTACAGAGCTCAGCAAAGCACCTCTTCATTGTGAAAATACATTTTTATAGAATTGTGGATCAAAGGTTTCTTCATGACGACTTCTTTACTAATTTTCCAGATACTTGAGCCTTTTTGTCAGTAAATCTGTTGGCCTAACAATCTATCTTTTATATTGTTACTGAGCTAAAGCTAGTCTTAAAATTCAAATGTTTCATATAAGTTGGCTGGGCACAGTGGTTCACACCTGTATTCCTAGCACTTTGGGAGGCTGAGGAAAACAGATTGCTTGAGCCCAGGAGTTCAGGACCAGCCTGGGCAAGATGATAAAATTCCATTTCTATAAAAAATACAAAAATTAGCCGGGCTTGGTGGTGTGTGTCTGTGGTCCCAGCTACTCAGTAGCTGAGGTGGGAGGAACACTGGGGTCCAGGAGGCTGAGGTTTCAGTGAACCAAGATGGCACCACTGCACTTCAACCTGAGTGACAGAGTAAAACCCTGTCTCAAAAAAAAAAAAAGAACAAAGAATGGCTAGAAAAAAAGTGGTCTTTAGAAAACAGAGTGAACCTATATAACTCACTATTTAGAACCCGTGAAAACATTGGCTACTTCCCTTTTTAAAAAAATTAGCATATACATCTAGGAAAGGAAGATCAACAGGCATGTGATACCAGCCCTTCTCCTTAGTAGCTGCAAATCCTTGAACAAGTTTTTTCACTTCTATGGCCTTGTGTTTAAAATGGAGATATGACACTTATCTGTACAGTGTGAACATCAGTTAACATCTATGGAACACCCAGCACAAGGCCCACCATGTTTCCATTTCCTTATTCACTCACATTGAGTGCCTCGCTATTATGATCATGATCGTCATCATCTTTATCAATTTCAGTTACTGATTGCCTGCTATGTGCAGATTGCTTTTCACACATCCATGATCAAGCATGGTTGATCGAGCACTCTGGTCCCTAGTGTGTTGATTCTATAGGCCCTGCCCTATTTACTATACTATATTGTCTCTAAGAATAAAAATTATTTCATGTAAATCTCTTTGCTTCAGCATTATACTCTCTCTGTATTTTGGAGAGTCAGAGATTTATTGACATTTAATAGCAGGAAAGCCAAGGCCTTCAGAGGTATGACAATGAACCACACTTTCTCATGGAAATCAGGTGGAAAATTCTTAGTCTTCTGAATTTCAGTGAACAAGAACTTCCCCAAGAACAAGAGAGAGCGTTGCTCAAGTCTAGACCCTGCTGATAGAGAAATTCTGGGAGTATAAAGGACAGCTCTAAGAAGAATGGCATCATCGTGAATGACTTAGGGCCCAGAAGAAGAAATGGATTGATAGACTTGATAGTTGACTTCCAGCTACTATGGGAAGTGTTTGCTTTCTTCTCATGGGCCCTAGTCATTACTGCCACAGTAGCTCACGCCTGTAATCCCAGCACTTTGGGAGGCCGAGGTAGTGGATTACCCGAGGTCAAGAATTTGAGACCAGCCTGGTCAACATGGTGAAACCTCAGCTCTACTAAAAATACAAAAGTTAGCCAGGACTGATGGCAGGTGACTGTAAATCTCAACTTCTCAGGAGGCTGAGGCAGGAGAATCACTCAAACCCAGGAGGCAAAGGTTGCAGTGAGCTGAGACTGCACGATTGCACTCCAGCCTGGGCAAGAGAGCAAAAACTCCATCCCCCAAAAATAGTTAATTAATTAATTAACTAAATAAAATAGTGTTTAGGCCAGGCCCGATGGCTCATGCTTGTAATCCCAACACTTTGGGAGGCTGAGGTGGCTGGATCACCTCAGTACTTCCAGACCAGCCTGGAAAACATGGAGAAACCCTGTCTCTACTAAAAACACAGAAAAAAAAAATTAGCAGGGCATGGTGGAGGTGAGCACCTGTGATCCCAGCTATTTGGGAGGCTGAGGCAGGAGAATGGCTTGAACCCAGGAGGTGGAGGTTGAAGTGAGCTGAGATCATGCCACTGCACTCCAGCCAGGGTGACAGAGCACAAGACTCCATCTCAAATGAATGAATGAATCAATCAATCAATCAAATAGTGTTTATAAAAATTAAAGAAAAGTAACTCTGAAGTCCAAATCTTTTAAAAAGCAATGTATATTCTTTCTCATTTGAAATCACCTGTTTCAGAATCTCAGAAATGGTGTCCCCAAACTTACTCCTCAGACAGGCTCAGACAGGTACACAAAAATGTTTAGACATTTTTTTTCCTAAGAGGAAAAAATTACAAAGAATCTAAATGTGCACCAATAGGAAACTAGCTAACACATTGCTTGTCCACTACAACAAAATATTCTGCAGTAATGAAAAAGTGTAGAGTAGATCTCTATATGCTGATATGGACACACTCCAGAGCCTAAGATGGTCTCTTTGTGCAAATTGAGAAAAAGTGCCCTCTTCCAGGCAGGCCCAGGTCCTGCCAGAGAACAGAGTTTGCTCAATTTTAGCTTCCATTCTTCCCTCAACCACGTGCCTGTGCACAACTACATATGGCAACTCTGCTAAGACCTATTAAGAGGGAAGAAGGGAGATAAGTATAATTTGATGCCAAAGTGCATACACACATATATTGAATATGTATTTTTATATTTAAAATATTTCTAGAAGAAGCTGGACACAGTGGCTCATGCCTGTAATCCTAGCACTTTGGGAGGCCAAGGTGAGCAGATCACTTGAGGTCGGGAGTTCAAAACCTGGTGTTTCAAACCAGTTTCAACATGGTGAATCCCCATCTCTACTAAAAATACAAAACAATTAGTCGGGTATGGTGGCAGGTGCCTGTAATCTCAGCTACTTGGGAGGCTACAGAAAGAGAACTGCTTGAACCTGGGAGGTGGAGTTTGCAGTGAGCCAAGATTGCGCCGCTGAATTCCCACCTGGGCAACAGAGCAAGACTCCATCTCAAAAAAACAAAATTCTGGAAGAACACTCAAGAAACTGGTAACAATGGTTGTCTCTAGGGAGACAAAATGAGGGTTGTGTGTTGGAGATGATTTTTCACTGTATTCTCTTTTGTATGTTTTTTACCATGTGCATGTAACTTTCTCGATTGAAAAAAAAAAAGGGAAGTTCTTTAATTTTCTAACGGCATACCCAGAGACTGTTGAGGCCAAGGGCCATGTCTACTGCTGCTATGCATCCTGTCCTCCCACACACCTGGGCCTCCCAGCAGCCAACACACAGTGTGCTGGCCCAGTTGAGCCCACGTGGCTCCCATTTATCTATGTGAAGTACAGATTTTCTAAAGCATATTTTTTCGATGGAACATACTTTAGTTTTATACATTTTTCAACAATGACAACACATCTCCAAATTATTTTCACTAGGTGCTTTTCACTTTAGCGCCATACCCACCCTGATGCAAACCAGCCATAAATTCTTGTTTTACTTCTGCCAACCACAGTGGGAAAATAACACACCTACAGCAATGTGGGCAGCAGCCATTGAAAATTGCTACAATGGCAGGTTCCTGGCTAACGTTTGTAGACTGTGTGTCTAGCATCTTGCTTCTCTGCACGGGATAAATTACTCTGGAGAGTGTTAATCAATAAAAGCCAACGGTTCCCAGATCCCTGATTAATAGCTGCCCCTGATATGGACCATTTACTAGCAGCATGACCCTCGGCAAGTTCCATGCACACTCTATGTCTCAGTTTTCTCATCTGAAAATTGGTAATACTGTAATAACCATACTTCCCTCAGAGGATTAGTGTGATGGTTTAATGAGACAATGCATGTGCCTCACACGGTAACCACCCAATAAATGGTTTGCTCTGTGGCTTTTGTGGCAAGGTGGTTGTTACATGATTGGAAAGGTGAGACTGAAAAAACTACATGATAGGTAACAATATCTATTATCATCTGAACAATCTACACTTAGCAAATGTGATCTCATATGGTACATTATCTTCAATAAGTACAATATTTGTTCTTTGAGCTTGAAAGTAAGGTACTTTGAAATATAATGCCATGTGCTTTATGTTGGTGCTTGGTTATGATTTTTGCTTAATTATAAAAGCTACCCATATGAAAGTTTGACAGTTGGTAAAAAGTACACAAAAAGAAAAGATCATAATTTCCAATCCCACTTTGGAAAACCACTAATAACATTTTAGCATATATCCTTCCAGTCTTTTTTCTGTGCATTTTAATCTTTGAGATCATATGAAATATATACTTCTCTATCCTTTTTCCTGGTCAGCATTTTATCCTAAATATTTGCCCATATTATTAAAACTCCATCAATGTTATCATTTTAATAGGTGTTAGCATTCCATTTCACTTATTTATTTAACAAATATTTATTGAAAACTTATTATGTGTTAGACACTCTCTTTAACACTATAGCTACTCTAATGCATAAAACAGACAAGCTCTCTGTTCCCATGAAGTTTCTGTGTAGTGTTAATGGCTGTGGTACAAGTTAGAGTAAATTAAGGAAAAAATATGGGGTGGAAAAGTGGAAGCAGTGCTTATGGAAAATGTTTTCAAGAAGGTTAGCTGTAAAGTAACTGTAGCTTCAGGAAAAGAAGGGGTCAGCACTGTACCCAATTTTATTCAATGATTGCACTAATGGAAAAATACAAATCTGTATTTTAAATGATCTCTTGGGCATTTGGTAACATTTAAAATTGAGTTTTTAATAAATTGGCACAAACCCAAATGCTCATCTATGATAGACTGGATAAAGAAAATGTGGCACATATACACCATGGAATACTATGCAGCCATAAAAAAGGATGAGTTCATGTCCTTTGCAGGGACATGGATGAAGCTGGAAACCATCATCCTCAGCAAACTGACACAAGAACAGAAAACCAAACACCGCATGTGCTCACTCATGAGTGGGTGTTGAACAATGAGAACACATGGACACAGGGAGGGGAATGTTGCACACTGGGGCCTGTGAGGGAGTGGAGGGGGTAGGGAAGGGATAGCAAGGGGGACGTTGGGGAGGGCTAACATGAGAAGAAATACCTAATGTAGATGACTGGGGCATGAAAGCAGCAAACCGCGTGCACGTGTATACCTATGTAACAAACTTGTGCATTCTGCACATGTACCCCAGAACTTAAAGTATAATAAAAAATATAAATAAATAAATAAAAGTTGCTACTATCGTTCCTAAGCTGTTTTTGTTGAGTCCATTGTGATTTTCATGTAGTAACTGCAATAATAATCTTTAACACAGCATAAACAGAGAATTGAGCTTAAGGGCCATAGCCACTGATAACTAAGTCCTAATGCAGGATTCTCCTTTGGCTATCATGGTACCACCTCACCATAACCATTCATCTCACCACTGTGGGGAAGAATTTAATAGGAACCCTCTCTATCTTGGATGTCATCCAACTATTTTTGGTGTGTTTGTGTGCTTTCCAAGGCAGGGGAGAGGGAGTACTGTTCTTAAAGATTTTTGTACTAGAAATGTTTTATGGTTCTTTCCCATACCCTTCTCTATGAGAAATAACCTGCCCACAGCCCTGTTAAGGAATGGTGGCCATGTTTTCAGCACATGGCCCTACCATTCCTTCACCCCCAAACACATCCACACCCACTGACCACACTTGACTGAACCCAGTCTACACACTGACATAACAGCAGTAACCAAGGACCTATGAACCTGAATGGCTCCACTTGAAAATCCGATTCCTCTCCTAATTTTCATTTGGGAGTTGGAGTGACAGGGGCAAATGGCAGTGAAAGTAGAAATTGAAGTGGAGTCAGAATCAGAGGCCTTAGTCATGGAGAGCCACAGTAAGCTGGAATTCTGGAAGGCTGGGAACTGACTAAATAGAATCAGCTGACCTAGCAGAGAAGGATCACAGAGAGATGTTTATATTAGAGACACTGGAAGATTAATTCTCAAGCTTCCAAACTTCCCAGATGAGACAACTAAAATGTCACCTAATATTTTTAGAAATGACTTAAATGCATTAATGAGCTGGCATAAAATAAAGGATTCTTTAGTTGCCAAAATAAGATCAGATCACGAACCCTGGCTGGTAAGTGAACTCCAAAGCTGGCTTTGATCCTGAAAGTTTCTGCAAATCCCTGAAGGATCTGAGCTTCTGCTTTGAGGGGTTGCACAGAGTTATGGGGACCCACCCAAGAAGGGTAATCTTTTTTTTTTTTAATTTTTTTTTTTAGAGATGGGGTTTCACCATGTTGACCAGGCTGGTCTCAAACTCCTGACCTCAGGTGATCCACCCACCTCAGCCTCCCAAAGTGCTGGGATTACAGGCATGAGCTACCACGCCCGGCCCCAAGATGGGTAATCTAATAATGACCGTCACATAATATTGGAGCCCAGAGGTCTATACCTCCAGTTCTTAAGTAATTAAGTACTGATCTACAGAAGTTAGCAGCAAGGAATTCTGTCTCTCTTGATCTCAGTACTGAGCGAAGTGTTAAATTATATCCTATGTGTATTCAGAACCACAAACTAGTCCTCTCATGGCTTGCAATCCAAATGCTGTCTGTCTAGTCTGAAATACCTTAAGCACAGAATATAATTCCTAGAGTACCTGGCTTGGCAGTCTCACTTCAACCTAGGTCTCAAAGGATTCTACAGATAAAGTTCCAAAAGAATAAGCAGCTCTCAGGCAAAAATCACAAAACACACACACACACACACACACACACACACACACACACACACTAAGAGACATCATGAGAGAAAAAAACACATGTAATGCTTGAAAGAGAATCTTCTTGACCCTGCAGTCCCCATGCTTGGACAGCCATGAGATTCATTGTAATAATGTGATAAAATATTTCCTTATTTTATGCATTTTACAGAAATTTTGTTCTTAAAAAAAAAAAAAAAATCATGGGCCAGGTGCAGTGGCTCACACCTGTAATCCCAGTACTTTAGGAGGCCAAGGTGGGTGAATCACCTGACGTCAGGAGTTCCGAGACCAGCCTACCCAACATGGGGAAACCCTGTTTCTACAAAAATACAAAAATTAGCCAGGCGGGTGACACATGCCTATAATCCCAGATACTTGGGAGGCTAAGGCAGGAGAATCATTTGAACCTGAGAGGCAGAGGTTGCAGTGAGCCAAGATCGCACCATTGCACTCTAGCCTGGGCAATAAGAGCGAGACTCCTTCCCAAAAAAAAAAAAAAAAATCACAACTCACAACTCCCTCGGTATCAATTTCTGTTTCTAAACAGTGGCTGAGAGCATGGATCTTAGCAGCAGTAGCAGAGCTCTGCTGCCTCGACTTACCATTCTCTTTACTGTTCCTGTGCTGGTTTCTAAGCCTCAAGCTGCAACCTCATTCCTTTGTCATCATCATGTGCCAATGATCTTAGGCATCTCTCTTTGGTATCTATTTGAATGACACACTGGATGAACAAGAGGAGCTTACTGCGTGCTAGTGGGACTTGATTGCAGAAGAAATGTATTAGGAGACTCTTGTGGGAAATCTAGCTTACGCTAATCAAACCCAATTTGGATGATTGTAAATGCCTGGGAATTAAGGAGAGTAAAACCAAAGAGGCAAAGAAATGACCACCTAATTCCTCACAAGGGCTGAACATAAGAAATAACTAGTCTTATCATTTTTAGACACAATGGAAAATAATCCATAGCCGGAAGTCTGGTCTATGCAGATAAATCTTTTGCATAAAGGTGAATAAAGCAACCATTAACCAGCTTTAAAAGACATTATATTGCACTATCACTAAAGACGGCATTTTGTAAACCTGTGCTCCGCTTCTGGGAATGATCACACTGTTTCAAATCCCTGGGCCTATAGATGGGAATGAAAATGGCTTTGATTCTCTAGAGAACTCTATGTTGGCTTGCCGCCAGCTGCCGCTAAGACTGCTTTTTCTTGGAAGTTTCACCAGCACTTCTGTTTGTTTTCCAGTTAAACAAGCAAACCACCTGGTTGTTGACAAGACTCTGACAGTAAGACTTTCAGGTGAGAGGCAGGAAGACGGAAAGAACCAGAACTCCTGACCTCAGTCTCAGGCTAATTTTTGGTTAATACAATTAATCACAAAGAAAGAAGATGCAATCGGGAGCTAAAGCCTATGCCTTCTTAACCTTTTTTCTTTACTCTGCAAGGAACTATTTTGAGCTTAATTGGACTTTTATCTGGAATGCTCAGTTGTATGACGCTTTCCTTGCTCTGCAATGAGCCAGCCACAGTATAATTATTTCCTGTGAAGGTCAGGTATACAGTGATATTTGAAAACAATTCATCATTAGGCATTAAGGAAATCAGAAGAGCATTTCAATTCCCCCTTTCCTTGTTTGGAAAATCATTTTCAATTTCAGATTAAGTGAAAATTTAAAGTCTAGTAGTGGTGATTTAAGGTCTCGCAGTAGTCAAAACAGTAAGTCAGGTATACAACCACTGCAGATGAGCTTGGTGAAAACTGATCCCATCTGAATTCTATAAAATCGTTTTGGGTACTGGAGCATTGAGGCTATCCAGGAGTTATTTAATATCTCAATTTGTATTTCAGCAAAAGACCTTTTCTTCTCCCTTCTCAACTTGCTTCATTTAAAAAGGTGTGTGTTTTTTTAAAATGCTACTTGGAGTTTAGCCTCAGTAACTTCTAATAGAGGCAATTATAGTAGTTCACCAATTTAAATCGCCAAGTATTTATTGAATATCTACATGTTCAAGGCATGATGCTGTGACAATTAAGCCAAATGTCAAGCAAAAGTAGGCATCTAAAATCAGCTGAATTTCACAAACTTCATCACTGAGGGTCTCAAACAAAACATGGTAATATTTTTAATTTTGTGAATTTTTAGTTTAATTGCAAGCTTCTTATTTAATCTTTATCAGAATATACTTAACATCTTTATTCATTACAAGACATTTATCTTACTGTAAAACAAAATGCCATCTTTATCCTCATTATTATCAACAGCAGTTGGCTTTTACACGGTGCCCACTGCCTATAGAGCACTGTGCTAGAGAAATACACTATAATAAAGCTGCTACTTTCACGATGTGATTTAGGTTGGTGCAAAAGCAATTGCGGTTTTTGCACTTTAAAAGTAATGGCAAAAACCACAATTACTTTTGCACCAAACTAATACAATCTGGTGAAGGATTCAAAATATAAAAGAAGGTATTGGGAGAATCTGGACACAGAGTGGCAATGCAAGGGGTTCTTTGCTGTGCTGAACCATGCTCTGCACGGTCAGTCATAGTGGTTACAAGAACCTATGTATGCATGTGCAAAAACTCATAGAACTGTAACCAATAAAAGTCAATTTTACTGCATGTAAAAAAATTTAATTTTCAATGCAAAAGAGGAATGCAGAAGCAGATTTCCCATAAAGTTAACGAAGCTAAAGCTTCAGGGCTCTCAGAAACACAGCTCCTTTCAAAGCCTGGTACCTATTTTATATTATTTGTCATAAAGAGAAACTTTATGAAAATGTGGAGTGTTTATGCCATACTCCAAAATGTTTAAGCCTCAGGACCTATAAAACTTGGATTCACCCCATGGAGGTATGACTCTAAAGTCATTAAATTTATTTCCGCAGTTGAATATAGAGAAAGGTAAATAATAAGATGAGGCAGCAAATGCTGAATGCTGAATTTGAAAGAATGATGACTGACAACTAGGAAAGTCAGTGGGATTTGGACTGGGTCTTTGTAACAAGTAGTCTGACTCTATTGTTAATGTTTGACTGCTGAGAGCTTTCAGTCCCCTCCTATACCTCCCCTGCCCCACATCTGGGCAAGGCAACAAGAAACTTGGCTTGCCCAGAGAAACCCCTCCTTTGCTGTTGGCAGTAAATTCAAAGCACACAAGCCCCAGCCTATGTGGAAACATTAAACCCAACCCCACTCCCTAATCACAATAAAATCCAAGTCAGTATACCTTCCCTGCTCTCTCAATGCATTTTTGGGCTTGCTTGGGAGCCTTGCTAGCTTTCCATGCAAAGCCTCATTATGTGAGTAATGAACCTTCTCTACCCTTTTGGTAAGTATGTGGCATCATCGATCTTGATATTCAAACCAAATTTTGGATGGGAACCAAATATTGGGTAATGGATCCAGCCAGTCTTGTTTTTATAACAGTCTTGAAAACTGATATAATTTAGATATAAAACAAAAAGCACATTTTAGGAAGTGAAATTGCTTATGCAAAGATATGAAAGAAAAATATGAAAATTGTGTTTACACGGTAGGTTCATTGAAGGTACAAGTTTGCATAGAAGAGTCAGAAGGATGGTTGATAAGACCAAAGTGGTAGGTAGGGATCATTAAAACAGAATGAGAAATACGGATTTTATTATTTGGACAGTAATAAATACCAAAGATTTTTTATGAATGGGGAAATAACAGGGTCAAATAGGTATTCTAAGATTGTCTATCTAGTTATGAAATATAGAATGGCTTGGAGGCAGGGAGGTCAAGATAGAAGAAAACCAGTTAGAAAAATATCTTATTATTCAAGCATAGGATGCCAAGGGCTGGTTATTATGATGCCAGTGAAATGGAAAGGGGGGTTAATATAAAAATATAGTGAAGATAGTTCACTATAGATGTATATCTACAGTATAGATATCAGATCAGATCTGTTTTCCTGATTTTGAATTGGAAATATCACTACGAGCTACTAATTTTATCTCTCTCAGATCCAACCTCTTTCTCTCTCTCTCTCTCTCTTCTTTTTTTTTTTTTTTTTTTTTTTTTCTAGATACCGGTTCTTGCTATGTTGCTCAGAATGGAGTGCAGTGGCTCTTTACAGACACAATCCCACTACAGATCAGAACCAGCATTTTGACCTGCTCCATTTCCAACCTTGGCTTGTTCACCCCTCCTTAGGCAACTTGGTGGTCCCCTGCTCCCAGAAGGTTACCATATTAATGCTTAGTGTCTGGACCACCAATTGGCATAGCACACTATAGCTCAGAACTCCTGGTCTCAAGGGATCTGCCTGCCTCAGCCTCCTGAATAGCTGAGACTACAGGCCACCATCCCTGGCTGGCTTTCTTTCTTTCTCTTTCTTTCTTCTCTCTCTCTCTTTCTCTCTCTCCTTCCTTCCTTCCTTCATTCCTTTCTTCCTTCCTTTCTTTCTTTCTTTCTTTCTTTCTTTCTTTTCTTTCTTATTTCCTAGGTCTGTCCACTGAAAATGCCCAAAATAATGATTACTTCAGTAGCAATGAATATCCTAACACCATATTTTTATCTCCAAATATAATTTTACACTAAAATGAACCAGGGCTCTTTGGATAAATGTTTGATTCCAGGTCTGAAACAAGAAATTGGTCCTGAAACATCTTGTCAATACAGATAGCAAGAATGTTATCAAAGACTATTGGAGTGTCAGAAGGAATATATCTGAAGAGGCTGCTACTGGCCAAAGAGAGGAAATTTTGAGCATCAATGAGGATAATAATGCTAACATATTGAAACATTAAAAATTCTTAAATCTATGAGTTTACTAACATACTGTGGGGGGAAAAAAGAGAAGAAAACAAATCCTATTGAAGAATGCTAAGGAACCAAATTTTATTTAGAATGGTCAATAAAGGGGAAAAAATCAAGGCATGTATCCCCTTTGCTATATGAGTTGTATCAATGGATAACCAAAAGTGGATGAGGGTAAATCTCTCTTTATGAAACTATTTAGTTAACAATCAGACAAACCAAGTATTATAGCTAACAAACAAAAATGACAGGATTAGAATATCAGCATTCTCTGATCCCTAATGAATTAATAGGTCTAGACATTTGATACCAACAAATAATAATGTCACGAAGAGACACAGCAGATATTAAAGGGCTCCTAACACAATGCCACCTATGAACTCGCCTTGCCCAGATAGCTGAAGATGAATTCTGTCAAATCTCCTTATTTAACTACTAACTAACAGGATTTACAGGGGGCAGATGAGCATGTTAAATAGCATGCTTGGGATACAATCAGCAAAATCCAGGCTGAAAACTATACAGGACAAACAACCTGGTTTCTTCAACAAATAAATTAGAAAGAAAAAAAGAAAAGCTGGAGGGGAAACTTATAGACTAAAATAAAATAAAATAAAAATTTAAGAGATATTTCAGCCAATAATAATATGTGTACTTATGTGGATCCGAATCCAAAAAGAAAAAGGCAATTAAAAGTATGAACCCTGATGGATATTGATAATATGAAAGCCCCAGTGACTCCTGTGTATATTGTATACATTTCTAGCCAGTGATTCCAAATTTTAATTAATTTCATAAGTACTCAGCAAGTTCAGTAAGATAAAAACCCAAAAATATTCTTTGTTAGCTGTTATTGTGTATATCTATATTTTTTCATAAAACTTTTTTCTATTTTCCATTTTGTTTTTACTTAACAAGTTTTATTTTTATTTGTAACTAAACTGTAAGAGTATAGTGTTAGTAAACTTTATTTTAGTTCTACAATACAGATAATTTAAAATTAATTAGCTTTAATTCACTTTTAAAAAGAAAATAATATTTTAAAACCAGATATGTAAAAAAATTAGATGGATAGATATATGATGGAAAGAGTCAGTACTGAAAAGATAATTCTCCTCCAAATTAATCTACAAACATAATTCAAGTCCAATCAAAATCCTAGCAAGACTTTTCATATGACAAGATAAATCCTAAATTTATATAGAAAATTAGAGGTCTAAGAAAAGCCAAGATAATTCTGAGGAAAGAACTCTTCCCTGCTAGGTGACAAGATTTATTACAGAGCCATAGTAATTAAGACAGTGGGATATTGGCACAAAGATGGATAAATGGGTTAAGGAAATGGAATAGAAAGTACAGAGAGACCTATGTATATACAGGAAATTAGTACACGTGGTCAAAATTAATGGGGGAAAGGATTAGCTAGTCAATAGTTGTGTTATGTTAGTAAAATTATAATACCAGTAATGTAGATTATTTAGAAAAACACAATTCTTTACAAATACATCTATTCACAATAAGCAAAGGTATAAAACATAGATTGGATACCCATAAAATATATACAATTCATGGCTTCTGGGGGACAGAAAATAATGTATATCTTAAACATTACTAGTGAGTTTTAAAAAATCTTTAAATATAAATTGTATAAGATGTGACAGCTTTTATTGCTGGATAGTAAGTAAAATTGTATTTGCTACATTATCTTTTGTTCCTTTACAAATAGACATCAGTTTACGTTATAATTTAATATATAATAACAGCACAAATCACTGGGAAAAAGAAAGACTTACTCCATAAATGGTTCAGGGCAATTCGTTATTATAATGGGGAGGAGAGTTAGACTGACAACTTGCATCATATGCCAAAATAAGTTCCAGAGATAAATGTAATAATTTAGATCATTAAAACAAAATTATATACCTGTTTAGGGCAAAACTTTCTAAGGATGAAACAATGGAAGAAATCACAAAGGGAAATATTAATAGATTAGACTAAGCAAAAATATTAAATTTGTACATATCCTAAAGTATCACCAAAAAATTCCAAGCCAAATAATAAAACTATGAAATGTCTGAGACTAATATGACAAAATGTTGATGTTCTTGACCAGGCGTCCCCAAACTACGGCTCGCGGGCCGCATGCAGCCCCCTGAGGCCATTTATCCGGCCCCCCGCCACACTTCAGGAAGGGGCACCTCTTTCATTGGTGGTCAGTGAGAGGAGCACAGTATGTGGTGGCCCTCCAACGGTCTGAGGGACAGTGAACTGGCCCCCTGTGTAAAAAGTTTGGGGATGCCTGTCCTTGACTTATAAATTAACAAGAAAGATATTAAAACATTGACCAAGGCTGGGCACAGTGGCTCATACCTGTAATCCCAGCATTTTGGGAGGCCCACGCAGGTGGATCAGGAGGTCAAGAGAACAAGACCATCCTGGCCAACATGGTGAAACCCCATCTCTACTAAAAATACAAAAATTAGCTGGACGTGGTGGCGTCACCTGTAATCCCAGCTACTCGGGAGGCTGAGGCAGGAGAATCGCTTGAACCCAGGAGGCAGAGGTTGCAGTGAGCAGAGACTGTGCGGTTGCTCTCCAGCCTGGGCAACAAGAGTGTAACTCTGTCTCAAAAAAAAAAGCCTGCAAACTAAAATAATCTTCTTCTTATGTATTATATTAGCAGTTATTTCAATAATTTTCATTGTGGGTAAATCTGGGTTAAACTGGCATTAACATACCTCTAGTGGGTATATAAATAAATTTTTCCCAAATTATCTCTGCAAATAATGTCACTTTCATAGTCTTTTCAGGTTTTTGTATTTCTGATGACTGAATGGCTCCACCCAGACCCCTCAAGCAGCCCTGTGGCCCCTACCCAGGAACTGATACAGCGTAAGTGCACAGCTTCCACCTGCTGTGATTCATGTCCAATCCAACCAATCAGCACTCCCCACTCCTTGGCCCCCTACCTGCTAAACTGTTCTTGAAAAACCCTAGGCTTCCAGATTTTTGGAGACTGATTTGAGTAATAAGACTCTCCCATTAAAGCAACAACAACAACAAAACTTTCAGGCAAGCTTTTTATCAATAGACATTAAAACTTAAGATAGGACCCTTTGATTTGTAAAGTTATTGTGTACCTTCTATTAATCATTTAAAGGAAATAATCAGAAACTTAAATAAAGGATATAAAAAGAAGACGTAGGCCGGGCATGGTGGCTCACGTCTGTAATCCCAACATCTTGGGAGGCCAAAGCGGACAGATTACCTGAGGTCAGGAATTCGAGACCAGCCTGATCAACATGGTGAAACCCTGTCTCTACTAAAAATACAAAAATTATCTGGACATAGTGGTGCACACCTATAATCCCAGCTACTTGGGAGCTGAGGCAGGAGAATTGTTTGAACCCCGGAGGTGGAGATTACAGTGAGCCTAGATTGTGCCACTGCACTGCAGCTGGGGCGACAAGAGTAAGACTCCTCAAAAAAAAAAAAAGAAAGAAAAAGAAAAAAAAGAAGACCTATTGAGTAATAAATACAAACAACTAGTATTTCTTTAAGTTCTCCATCACTGGAATGTTCTCTGTGAGTCATCATAGTAAAGACTAAAAGCAACCAAAATGTTCAAAAATTGGAGAAATGTATGATATATTACTTCTAGTTTCAAGACAAACAGTAAGTGCTCCCTTTTCATAACAACCAAAAAAACATAAAACTGAAACATAAATCCCATCTCTGACAAAACTAGACAGTGATTTGTATTCATTTCTCAGGGCTCTGTAATAAATTACCAAAACTAGGTGGCTTAAAAAAGAACTGGGGCTGAGTGCAGTGGCTCACGCCAGTAATCCCAGCACTTTGGGAGAATGAGGAGGGCAGATCACTTCAGGCCAAGAGTTCGAGACCACCTTGGCCAACATGATGAAACCTCATCTCTACTAAAAATACAAAAATTAGCCAGGCATGGTGACTCACGCTTGTAATCCCAGCTACTCAGGAGGCTGAGGCTGGAGAATCACTAGAACCTTGGAGGTGGAGGCTGCAGTGAGCTGAGATCAAGCCACTGCACTCCAACCCCTGGGCAATAGAGTGAGACTCCATCTGAAAAAAAAAAAAAAAAGAATTCTGTCACAACTCTCTAGGCCAGAAGTCCAAAATAAGGTGTTGACAGGGCTGCCTCCCTCTGCAGACTATAGGAGAGAACCCACACTTCGCTTCGCTGGCATCTAGTGGCTTCAGCCCTACCTTGGCTTGTGGTGACCTCATTCCAGTTTCTACCTCTGTGGACACATTGCCTCCTTCTCCTCCTATCTGTCTTCTACTCTGTGTCCCTCTTGTATAAGGATACTTGTGGTGGCATTTAGGGACTACCTAGGTAATCCAAGGCAATCTTCTAATCTCAAAATCATTAATTTAGCCACATCTGCAGACATATTTCCCAAATAAGATAATATTCACATATTCTAGGATTTTAACCTGGATATCTTTTGGGGGACCATTTTTCTACCTACCACAACAACTAGATCTCAGCCTCTTATAAATAAAGATTAAAAAGAGGAGCATGATAAAAACCTTGCAGGGAGAAAAGAAGGTCAAACCAAAATATCTAATACAGTGTATGGCAATAAATTACAGCAACAATACTAATAGTAATAATAACTAACATTAACGGAGTGGTGATTTAGTGTACAGAACCTTGGAAGAGCTCAGAAATAGGAGAACAGAGACCTTTGAGGACAGGTGTGAACCAATGAGCTGAAGATGAGGATTCATTGACAACTATATATAAAGAGCAACTAAGTTACTCCTAAATTAGCTTCTCATTTTTATTCTGTATGGTCAGGTAGCTACCCCTTCTTTACCCTGTAGTATACAGAGAAATCGAACCAGGAAGTCATCAGACTTAAGAAACTGGGCAAAAAGGAGGGTAGAGATGCAGTACTATGCTGAGAACAGAGGGACCAGGTGAAAATCTGCATCCTGGATTTTTCACTGGCAATTCTAGAGCACAAGCAGCCAATCTTACAGCCCAGGCAGGAGATGGTGAGTATCCTTCCCTGAAGACAATGAAACTGAAGACACCCATAGATGCTAACATATAAGGAGTTCAATTCGAAAGCTCTATGCTCATCAGCTGTTCCACAGCAACCAGCCCCACATGCACACACAGCTTCCAATCCGCTTTTTAGTGCTTTATTCCCAACTATAAATAGGTAGATCCTTTTGTACCAGAAAATTGAGGAAAGTCTCCAGTGTGAGATTAAAAAAATAAACAATGGAGGACGGGGGTAGGTGAGGGGAATGGTACATAGGAAAGTGAAACAGTGCTGAGAGAAGAAGAAAATTTCAAACATACTGCCATTAATAGCTTCAGAGAAAAAAAGATGATAGCAAAAAGGACAAACTCAATTGTGGGACTGGGAAATAAGGTCTAGGAAAGGACAAAGAATTCAACAACAAAAAAGCAAACAAACACACAAAGAGATTGGCATTCAAAAAGATAATTAGAAAATTAATTCAAAGGTCTAAATTAATAGGCAAGAAGGCAGAAAACAATAGAAGGAAATTATCAAAGAAATCATATGCTTTCTAGGACTGCTAGTCATGAGTCTTCAGATTAAAAAGCCGTTTAATGAAAGACAGTGCTGCATCACTACAAAAGTTCAAAACACTAAAAATAGAAGACTTTGAAAAGGTCTAGTGAATGGATGTGAGAGAGAACAGGTTACACTATGAATCACACCTTAAAATGGCACAAGATTTCTATCAGCAACACAAATTTAGAAGGAAATGGAGCAATGTCTCAAAAGTTCTGCACAAAAATTATTTCAGTCTCAAATTCTCTACCCAATCATATTATTCATGCAACATAAAGATAAAATAGATATTATTTTTAGAGCACTATTAGGTTTATAGAAAAATTGAACGGAAATTAAGGAGCACCCATACATCCCTTTCCCTACCCTTTTCCCCACCTTCTGCCACAGTTTCTTCCATTATTGACATCTCACATTGGTATGATACATTAGTTACAATTGATGATTGAATTATTTACTAAAATTATTTATATTATTATTATTTACTAAAGATCATAATTTATATTAGGGTTCACTCTTTGCGTTGTTCACTTCTATGGGTTTTGACAAATGTATAATCAAACGAATCCACTATCATGGTATCATACACAGTAGTTTCACTGCCTAAAACTCCCATGTTCCACCTCTTCAGCCCTCTCTCTCTTTCTCTTGAACCCCTGACAATCACTGAGCCTTTTACTATCTCTATAGTTTTGCCTTTTCCAGAATATCATACAGATAGAAGCACACAGTATGTTGTCTTTTCAGAATAGCTTTTTTCACTTAGCAATATGGATCTACATTTCCTCCATGACTTTTCTTGACATGATAGCTCATCTCTTTTTATTGCTAAACAATATTTTACTGTATAAATGTTCCACAGTATGTTTATTCATTCAGCTATTGAAGGACATCTTGGTTGCTTCCAAGTTTCAGCAATTATGAATAAAGCTCCTATAAATATTCATATGTAGTTTTGGGTGGATATAAATCTTCAATTCATTTGAGTAAATACCAATGAGCATGACTGCTGAATTGGAGAGTAATACTATATTTACTTTTGTAAAAAATTATCAAACTGTTCTCCAAAGTGGCTGTACTGTTTTGCATTCCAACTAGCAATGAATCAGAGTTCCTGTTGCTCCACTCCATCAACGGCATTTAATGGTGTCAATGTTTCAAACTTTCAGTTCTAATAGGTGTGTAGTAATATCTCATTATTGTTTTTGTTTGTTTGTTTTTCTTGTTTCTATTTTTGCTTGAGACAGAGTCTCACTCTGTCACCCAGGCTGGAGTGGCACAATGTAAGCTCACTGCAGCCTCTGTCTCCCGGGATCAGGTGATCCTCCCACCTCAGCCTCCTGAGTAGCTGGGACTACAGGAGTGCACCACCATGCCTGGCTAATTTTTTTGTGTTTTGTAGTGACGGGGTTTTGTCATGTGGCCCAGGCTGGCCTTGAACTCCTGGGTTCAAATGATCCACCTGCCTCAGCCTCTCAAAGTGCAGGATCACCAACGTGAGTCACTGCGCCCAGCTTCATTCTTGTTCTAATTTGCAATTCCCTGAGTACATGCAATGTCAAGCTTCATATGCTTATTTGACACCTGAATACAATATTGTCTTTGGTGAGATGTCTGTTCAGATATTTTGCCCATTTTAAATTGGGTTGTTTGAGTTTTATATTGTTGAGTTTTAGAGCTCTTTGTATATTTTGAATACAAATCCTTTATCAGATATGTGTTTCATAAATATTTTCTTCCAATCCATTACTTTTATTTTTATTCTTCTAAAAATAAAGATGTTTTAAGCAGGCAATATCTCAGAAATTTGCCTCCCTCAAACTTTTTCTTAGGAAGCTACTAGAGGGTATGCTCCATCAAAACGAGGATGAGAACTAAGAAGAAAACATTAAATCCTAGAAATAATACAAAAAATAGGCTAAAGGAAGTTCTAGATTGATGGCAAAGGAAAATCCCAAGACGGTCATCGTGAGGAAGCCTAGAGCACTGGTCTCCCATCGCAATGAGTGAAAGACAACCACTAGGGCACAAGAAGGAAGTAGTATCTTTTAAAATTTATTTTATGTCAGCCTTTTTTTTTCATCAGATTATCTAAAGTCAAGATGAATATGCCAGCCTTTTAAAATTTCTAATTTTGTTCATGTTATACAATGTGCATTCTACTTTATTACAGAAAAATGATATATTTTATAAACATTAATAATACAAATATTGGAGGCATGTGCTTTTTAAAATAATTGATAACAGCCCATCGTTTAAAAATCTAGAGATACCTGGCCTAGGGAGAACAAGTCCAGAATGGAGCAGGAGGTCAGAGGGCTTCGGAAAGAATTTTACACAACAAAATAGAACTGAGAAATTATATGACAGATTTGACTGTGTAGAAAATGATATAGAGTCATTTTACAGAGCTGTTAGAAAGCAGGGAGACATTGTCAAAGAAATTTAAGCAAGCAAAAAATGGCAATTATTAACTCCAAGAAAAAATTAAAAATGCACAAGAAAATATCATAGTATATTCACAGTAAACAATATTCACAAAGTAATAATCATGAATATACTGAATATGTACTTAGCTAAAAATCAAAACATAATTGTATCAGTAAGTTTAGAGAAAGAAAAGAGGGTAAAAGTGAGCAGACGTTCTCACCATATGTACTAAATTTGGTAAATGAAGAAGTAATAGGATATTAATCATATTTTTAAATATGGAGGCAAATTTCAAAAGAAGCTACTAGTGAAAACTGAAAGTAGTTCCTCTTGAGACAAGGACAAAGCAGGTGAGGATGCATAGAGAAAGCATCGTACATTCTGTTTCTATGCCGTTTAGCACTATTTCACTTGTGGAATGTTTGCATGCAATATTTGCATAATATACCTTAATAAAAATTACTTTAAAAAATTAGAGTAACCTATATGGAATATGTAATGTTAAAAAATATTTTCAATAATTGTTAATAATATAGGAAAGTATTCAAAATAGGATGTTAAGTGAAAAGGGGAGAATAAAAATGGGTAAAATTTTTATAGCCAATATAGCTATTTAGATAAATTTAGCAAATTCCAAATATGCACCTTTCCTGTTAGTTTAAAATCTAACCAGTGATAAGGCTCGATGGCTCATGCCTGTAATCCCAACACTTTGGGCTTATACCTGTAATCACAGCATACAGGTGGCCTTGAACTCCCAAGGAGTTCAAGGCAGGCAGATTACTTGGGGTCAGGAGTTTGAGACCAGCCTGGCCAACATGGTGAAACACTGTCTCTTTTAAAAATACAAAAAAATTAGCCAGGTGTAGTGGTGCATGCCTATGATCCCAGCTACTTGGGAGGCCAAGACATGAGAATTGCTTGATCCTAGGAGGTGGAGGTTTGCAGTGAGCTGAGATCATGCCACTGCATTCCAGCCTGGATGACAGAGTGAGAATCTGATTCATCTAAAAAAAAAAAAAAAAAAAATCTAACCAGGTATAGTGTCCCACACCTGTAATCTCAACACTTTGGGAGACCGAGACAGGCAGATCACTTGAGGCCAGGAGTTCAAGACTAGCCTTGCTAACACGGCAAAACCCTGTCTATACTAAAAATGCCAAAATTAGCCAGACGTAGTGACATGGGTCTGTATTCCCAGCTACTCAGGAGGTTTAGGCAGGAGAATCGCTTGAAACCAGAAGACAGAGGTTGCAGTGAGCAGAGCTCTCACCATTGCACTCTAGCCTGGGCAACAGAGCAGGACTCTGTCTCAAAAAAAAAAAAAAAAAAAAAAAAAAAAAAAAAAAAAAAAAAAAATCTAAACGGAAATACATTAAAATACCTTTTAAAAAATATCGAAAGTAAATTTCATTGTATGATAAACTAATGGTGATTTTAATCTCATTTTTTATGTTTTTCTTTCTGTTTTACTACCCACAATAAGATATACTACTTTCTTAGGCAGAAAGTAAACTTTTTAAGAACTTTTCAGACTTTCAATTATAATAGAAATTGCCAAATTGAAGTCAGGATTCTGATGAGCCCCAGACCACAGCAAACTGAAGGATACAAATTGAGTAGCATTAGGTCATAACCTTTCTTTTTATTTATTTATTTTTTATTGTATTTTAGGTTTTGGGGTACATGAGAAGGAGACAACAGATGCTGGAGAGGATGTGGAGAAATAGGAACACTTTTACACTGTTGGTGGGAGTGTAAATTAATTCAACCATTGTGGAAGACAGTGTGGTGATTCCTCAATGACCTAAAAATAGAAATCCCATTTGACCCAGCAATCCCATTACTGGATATATATCCAAAGGATTATAAATCATTCTACTATAAGGACACATGCACACGAATGTTCATTGCAGCACTGTTTACAATAGCAAAGACCTGGAACCAACCCAAATGCCCATTGATGATAGACTGGATAGGGAAAATGTGATACATATACACCATGGAATATTACGCAGCCATCAAAAACGATGAGTTTGTGTCCTTTGTAGGGACATGGATGAACCTGGAAACCATCATTCTCAGCAAACTGACACAAGAGCAAGTTGGAACCTTTCTTATTCTGATTTTCTCCCTGCCTGCAGAAGAGACTCCTCTTCTGCAGAGAAGTCCTACTCACCCAAAATTTCTGAGTATTCTGAGAGCCTGCCTCCAGTGTCCTCATGAACAATCCTCTCTGGAGTGTTCTGCCAGGGACCTCTAACACCCATCAGAAGCCCTGGGACGTGGATGTGACAGTTTTGACCTGTGGCCCTGTCAATCCTCCAAAATCTCTGCTGTACACCCATCCTGGGCTACAACCTATCTAGGGGCTATAAAAGCAATTCTGCTGAGACCCTTGGGGTCTTAGAGATATTTAGGTGAAATATCTCTAACACACACACACACACCCCACTGCAGGAACCTAGACACAGAACTGGGCCAAAGTGGCAGATGCTGTGTCTCGCCTCTCCTTCTTCCCTGGAGCTTCAGGGCAGAGCCAGACGTGCCAGTCTGATACCCTCTTCCTTAAGTTTAGCTCGAGTTCTTTACTTGGGGGCTCCTTGGTGTGTCCATGAAAAGAATTTAGTTGGGCTCCCCTACAGAACTGTGGAAATGCCCAGTCATGTCTAATTTCCAAAGGAGAGCATAAATAGGTGCTATTATGTACCCACATTTCATAGATGAAGACACTGTGGCACAGAGAAGTTGAATACATTGCTCAAGGTCACACAGCTAATGACACAGCAGCCTGGACTCAGGCCGAGTGTCCTTACCTGCTATACTGCACTGACTTGGCAGTGTACAGCAGAGGCTCTAACTCTGTGCCAGGCGCCATGTGACTACAGAGAGACCACTGCCCTCAGAAATTTTACCATCTACTGATAACAACAACCACAGCTACAGACATTTGATAGGAAATTATACAAGTCATCTTATGCATCCTTCATTCAATAAGCACCTCTTCCGTGTTAAGTGTCAGCCCTTCCATGCAGGTGCCATCCCAGCAATGAACCTTCCTGGATGCCCCCAGTCAGGATTGAATCTCATCCTCTTTCATACTACCACAGCATTTTAACTATAAAAAACATTACACTGTCCAAGTGATTAATTTTACCTTCTCTCACTGGGACATAAGCTCTGTAAAGACAAGACCTCATCTGGCTGACCTTAATGTTTGCTGCAGTACTCACTGAAGCACCTTGCAGAGAGTCAATAATATATCTTTGTTGAGTTGCATTGACATTGTGCTGAGTGCTTAGTGGGCAGGCAATGATTGTTGATTGATTATGAAATGGTGAACAATGCCTGTATGAGACCTCTTCACAGAAGGCCCTGTAGCATTAAGTATTAGGTTGAACCCTGTAAAACGGCCATTTTTATAAGCCAAATTGTTCAAATATTGACAATTTCATATGAGCCAATTCAACAAAAGAAAAATAACCTGGTCGGGCACGGTGACTCATGCCTGTAATCCCAGCACTTTGGAAGGCCAAGGCAGGTGAATCACCTGAGGTCAGAAGTACGAGACAAGCCTGGCCAACATGGTGAAACCCCTGTCTCTACTAAAAATACAAAAATTAGCCAGGCATGGTGGCAGGTGCCTGTAATACCAGCAACTCAGGAGTCTGAGGCAGGAGAATCTCTTGAACCTGGGAGGCAGACGTTGCAGTGAGCTGAGATCACACCACTGCACTCCAGCCTGGGTAACAGAGCGAGCCTCTGTCTCCAAAAAAAGAAAAAAGAAGAGAAAAATAACCTAACTGAATAGCCAATAAACCCTGGAAAGTTCCCTTGGAAGGTTTTGAAATCTCCCTTCTTGGATATCTTGGATAATCTACCTACAGCTCTTAATATTAGGTTGGTGTCAAGTAATGGCAAAACCCACAATTACTTTCTCACCAACCCAATATTATTGTTTTGAAATACCCCAAAAGTACAAATTCCAAACTATAAACTCTCAAATATCCCAAAGCCCAAATAACAGAGATGAAACTTGATTCTGACAACTTTGTTGAGTCATGAGACCCTAGGGTCATGAGAACAGGGCCAATTGCCAATAGGCCACCAGAAGAGAAACTGGTTTACCTAGCTAAGTATCTCCCATTCTTGGCCAAAAAGCTGGCTGAGACACTCTGGGGCCTGAAAAATTGGAATTTCTAAGTGCAATAAATCCTTCTGTTCCCTGGTACTCTTTAGCAGATTGATCTGCCTGGATATTGATGTTCTGGATACCATCCTGACCTTTGGAAAGGATGTCAATAGTGGGGGGTTAGTCCACTAGATGAGAGCGTTCTGGAACTGGCAGCTTTCTTTTGTGTGACTAGAGCCTCTGGAACTAAAGGCAGCAGAGGTAGCTGACAATGTAATTTATCTACATTTTACCTAGAAATAGTATCATGTCTTTGAGCTCCCTGGAGACCCTAGTTTGGAAAATGGCCCAAAATGCCTGTCAGACCAAACAATGCCTATCATATTTTATTATGTGGGATGAAACATAAGACTTCATGCTCCATTAGCAGAAGGTTTCATTTTCACTCCAGGAAGGTAGTTCAACATTACAACATCTTATCTTGTTCTTTCTTATGTTTTTAATATGAACGGCCTTAAAATTTCCCACTTCATCCCCTATGCCCACTGCCCCAGGCCTCTAGAAGCTACATTATCAGATTTTACAGTCTGAGATAATGTGTCATCGTGAGATTCCCAATATATATGTGGTGTGTTTTTTCTTTTAAATAAAACTACAGCCTGATAAAAAGAAGAAGTTTGCTCTCTAGTGGCTGACTTATAAAAGGCTCTGAAAACCACACAATAGGTTATCTCAGAAGAGGAGGACATTTAACAGCGATATCTATGCAACAAGGTCTGAGTAATCATCTTGTTTTTATTGATTTTTTTAATTTTCCTTACACTGAAAAATGACATGAGGATAGCAATTGCTTGTGGATAGCTTTTTCTATTAAAAAATTTCCTATCATTAAGCCAATTTCAATTCTAAATTCTGAGAGTAGCAATTAGGTTTCTGGTGTTATATTAGCCTATTGTACCTTTAGAAAGCTCTGTGGATTGGTTTAATACCATACCATTAATGTCTATTACAGACACATTGCTCAATAATATAATATCATTAGAGCTTTTTAAGCCATTTCGAGCTCTTTGCAGAAAGATTATGTAAATTCAGAGAGAAATTATAAAATTAATATGATGCTAATTAATACTATTTTATTATTATTTTTCTATACTCAATTTGTTTAATTTAACTATCATATGAATTATAAAGCAAGGAAAATATTTATCTGGGTCCTTCTCTTTTTCACTCCCCCTACCCCACTGTGTTTTACTTTCCCATTTTATTCTCCCATGAATTCATTTCTTTCTCCCCAAATCTATACTATTTTTTTTCACTCTCTTCAGTGTCCTTCATCAGATCATAGAAAACCAGACAACAGCACTGGTACCTGAAGTTCCAGTCTTTGGGTTGTTTTTTGTTTGTTGTTGTTTTTGGTTTTTTTTTTTTTTTTTAAGAAGAGGTTACCTAGGAAGTTTTCTACCTCCGGTACAGTAATAAATACTTTAAAGAATTTTTAGAACCATAAATATTTTTGTTCTTATTTTATCCGTGGGAAAGAAACCAGATAGCATAAAGAGGCTTGAGCTTTTCAGGAGGTCAATACTATAGTGGAAGTAATACACTAAAGAATGCCAGGAAGGCCAGGCGGCAGTGGCTCACACCTGTAATCCTAGCACTTTGGGAGCCCGAGGCATGTGGATTGCCTGAGCTCAGGAGTTTAAAACCTGGGCAGCATGGTGAAACCCCATCTCTACTAAAATACAAAAATTAGCTGGGCATGGTGGCGTGCATCTGTAATCCCAACTACCTGGGAGGCTGAGACAGGAGAATTGCTTGAACCCGAGAGGCAGAGGCTGCAGTGAGCCCAGATCGCTCCACTGCACTCCAGCCTGGGTGACAGAGCAAGACTCCATCTCAAAAAAATAAAAATGGAATGCAAACAAGAGGGTTTTATGGGGTGGGGGAGCAGGCATAGGGGCAGTACGAGAGGTTATTAAGAAAGGGAATGATGCAATCTGATTTACATTTTTCAATGTTATTCTGGCTGCTGTGTGGAGAATGTACCACAGTAAACACAGCAGTAGAAACAAGGAAACTTCTCTGGAAATGACTGCAGTCTTACAGGCCATAAAATATAGTTGCATGGACAAGGGTGATAGCAGTAGAGTTGTTAAAAAGGAATGGGGCCAGGTGCAGCAGCTCAAGCCTGTAGTCTCAGCACTTTGTTTGGGAGGCTGAAGCAGGCAGATCACCTGAGCCCAGGAGTTCAAGACCAGCCTGAGCAACACAGCAAAACCCCATTTCTACAAAACACACACAAAAAAATCCAGGCATAGTGGTGGGACCCTGTAGTCCCAAATACTCAGGAAGCTGAGGCAGGAGGATCACTTGAGCCCAGGAGGCAGAGGTTGCAGGAAGCCAAGATTGCACCACTGCACTCCAGCCTGGATGGTGGGAGTGAAACTCTGTCTCAAAAATAAATAAATAAATAAATAAAATTTCCAATTTATTTTACAAGTATAAATGGAAACAGATTAGAGGTGGGTGTGGAGTGTGACTTTTGACTGAGCGACTAAGTGGATGGCGATACCACTTACCAGAATTAGGCTGTGAGAAAGACATGTTTGGAGGGGGTGGTAGTGAGAATCATTTCTGTTTGTGTTGGTCATGACACTGTTTGCTACGTGCATTCAGGAGATGTCAGGAGCTGTCTGCACAAGATCTCTTTTTGTTAGGGCTACTGATTTATACTTAGAAGTCTTCAAGGCCAGGTGCAGTGGATCAGGCCTGTGATCTCAGCACTTCGGGAGACCAAAGTGGGAAGATCACCTGAGCCCTCGAGTTTGAGGCTGCAGTGAGCTGTGACTGCATCACTGAACTCTAGCCTGGGTGACAGAGACCCTGTTGCAGAAGAAGAGAAAGAGGAGGAGAAGGAGGAGGGGGGAGGAAAGATGAGGAGGAGGAAGAGGAGGAAAAAGGGGATGAAGAGGAAGAAAAGGGGGAGGAGAAGGAGGAAGGGGAGGAAAAGGAGGAAGAAGAAGAGAAGTAGGAAGGAAAAGAAGAAGAACAAGAAGGAGAAGAAGGAAGAGGAGAAGGAGGAGGAGGAGGAGGAGGAGGAGGAAGTCTTCAAGATATAAGTGATATTTAAAGATAAGATCCTTAAGGAGAGAATTTGGATAAAGAAGAAGCCTGAGTCCGACTCTAGGGCACAGACATTTGAAACAGAGAAGGGAGGAAAGGTGAGCCAGGAAGCAGAAGTGGCCAGCAGCAGAAAGGAGAGCAGAAGACAAGTGAGGCAACCCTGGAGAGAGGTCAGTGAGAGGACACAGAAGACATCAAAGTTGGCAATGTAGAGGTCACAGGTAGCCTTGACAAGAGCCCCTTCAATGGAGTGACGGGGATAGAAGTCCCTCTCATTCTGGCAGTAACCCAGCATCTAGGCCAAAAGAATTCTTTCTCTGTCCAAATACGCAAGACAGAAAAGAAACTAGTAATTAATTGAAGCAAAGTATCTGGGAGACTTTTCTTTTGATAGATAAATTGTCTCAACTTTTTATCTGAAATCATCCTCTTTGAACCCTTTTAAAGTCAAAAATGGGCAGGGAAAAGGATTCTTGAATGTCAGAAATTGAGTTATATGCCCTTGCACAAAATAAATCATGTTTCCCACAAAATAGATAAGGAAGTGAAAGGAAACTGAGATACAGGATAAAATAAGCAGGGAAGGGGAAACTGGACCTAGCAAATGCAAAAAGATACCAGGAAGAGAGGAGAGGGGAAAAAAAGATGAAGAAAGAAGATATAAATATGAAAGGAAAAAAGTAGGGGTGGACTTTTTATCCTTTAGGCATAGCTTAAAATGAAATTTGAACTATCTGTCAATCTCAGAGGAAATAGTACCAGACATAATAAATATGGAAAACGTTTCTACTTCAGACCATAGGCCACAGACTGGGGAACAAGGGCAGGGAGGAGCACATTAAAGGTAAGGCAGGCAGTTATGAGGAAACAGGTCATAATTACCTGCTCTTTCACACTCCTGCAATGGGTCTTTGTTCAATTCACATTGCAGTTCATGTGATGCAATGCCCAGTAATTATATGATGTTGAAGACTACGGGGCTTCACTGTCAGTGCTTGTTTGCGCTATTCCATGGACCTTAGAAGCTCTCAAAGATACCACCAGTAAGTGACGGTCAAGGGGGGTGATGCCAGAACCCTCTAGGCAGTCTTTTTTTTTTTTTTTTTTTTTTTTTTTAAATAGAGTCTCACTCTGTCGCTCAGGCTGGAGTGCAGTGGAGCAATCTCGGCAATCTCGACTCACTGAAACCTCCACCTCCTGGGTTCAAGCAATTCTCCTGCCTCAGCCTCCTGAGTAGCTGTGACCACTGGTGTGTGCCACCACACCTGGCTAACTTTTTGTATTTTTAGTAGAGATGGGTTCTCACCATATTAGCCAGGATGGTCTTGATCTCCTGACCTCGTGATCCACCCGCCTCAGCCTCCCAAAGTTCTGGGACTACAGGCATGAGCCACTGTGCCCAGCCTCCCTCCAGAAAGTCTTATGATCACACTCCTCATTTCTACTCTGGCATCTATCACCAGGCAACACCATCCTTCACAATCCCCATCTCCTCTCACCACAGACCTCAGCAGTGGGTGAGCCTAAGACCCAAAATTGGAAGCCTCTCTTTATTTGGTTTCCATCCGATATTGAGTTGCTATTTCACCTGACCATTTCTCTACCACTCCAGAAAGAGACATCACCCTTCAGGCTCCAACTTATTTCTTTTTTTCTGCTTTGTGGCCACCAATTGTTTTACTATTATTAAAAATTTCAGCCACTATAATCCCAGCACTTTGGAAGACTGTGGCAGGATTGCTTGTGCCCAGGAGTTTGAGACCAGTCTGGGCAACATACTGAAATCCTGTCTCTAGAAAAAAATTAAAAATTAGCCAGGCATGGTGGTGCGTGCCTGCAGTCCCAGCTACTCAAGAGGCTGCGGTAGGAGGATTGCTTGAGCCTGGGAGGCTGCAGTGGGCCGTGTTCATGTCAATGCACTCCAACCCAGATGACAGAGAGAGAGACTATCTCAAAAAAAAGAAAGAAAAGAAAAGAAACAAAAAATTCGGAGCACTCTATAGGAGTGGGAAAGAAAGTTGCACATCTCTGTTCCCTGGACCAAAGAAGCACATGCATTGTCAATGGAGGTCAAGTGTGTTTCCCTTCTCCTGCACAGAAGCATGGGATGGTGACAGGAAATGGGATGGTGACAGGAAGCTTCCTTCTCCAGAAGGAAGGAGGTCATGTGCAGTTCATTAGTAATGATATTGTAAAAGAAGATAATGGTTAAGAAAATGCCATTAAAATTATTTTGTGGGCTGGATGCAGTGGCTCATGCCTATAATCCCAGCACTTTGGGAGGCCCAGGCAAGCAGATCACTTGAGGTCAGGAGTTCGGGATCAGCCTGGCCAACATGATGAAACACCATCTCTACTAAAAAAAACAAACAAAAAAAAATTATTTCATGACTTCTGTCTCTTATGCAGTTTAGAAGGGAAAAATTAAGAAAAGAATCAGGATCGATACTATTTGGTGGATAACTGCCCAGAATATACCAGGAATATTGCTTTTCTCAGTCTACTATGCTCTCTTTTCCTGAAGCAATTAGGCAGGAGTCTATCCCCAGAATCTTCAATCAGAATGTTCAAACTTCAACCAGAACGTTCTTGGGAACTCTTCTGGTTTCTTACTAAATTAATTTGAAGAAGGGCAAGCTTAGGCAATGCCAAGTCATAGCAGAACATTATGTTATTGGGTTTTACTTTCTTGAGACAGAGTCTCGCTCTGTCGCCCAAACTGGCATGCAGTGGCACAATCTGAGCTCACTGCAACCTCTGCTTCCCGGGTTCAAGAGATTCTCCTACCTCAGCCTCCCAAGTAGCTGGAATTACAGGCATACGCCACCACACCCAGCTAATTTTTGTATTTTTAGTAGAGATGGGGTTTCATCATGTTGGCCAGGCTTGCCTCTAACTCCCAACCCTAGGTGATCCACCTGCCCGGGCCTCCCAAGTGCTGAGATTACAGATGTGAGCCACGGTGCCCAGCCTATTATTAGATCTTTATAGACTTAGCAAACTAATTCTAGCAAGTTGTGCTAAGTCTCCTCTCCATCCCCAAAAAGTAAAAAGTTAAAATAGTTATCTCATATTGCAGAAGCTTTGCTTGAAAAAGAGATCAAAGCGGGCAGCCAGGGGCTAGCAATTACTTTATAGAATGACAGTAAGACTCACATTCTCCCCCCATCCTTATGGCTCCAAATAAACATCTGATTTTCTCAACATTTACATACTGTGGTTTCTATGGTTTTGGATGTTTGTATTTCAAAATGACATTAAAGGAATAGGCCTAAGGGCATGGAAGTCCAGGAAAGGTAAAGGAAAACAACTTGTATGGGTCATTCCGATTTCTGAACAGTTCCAAGGAAGAAGTAAGCCAGATGAATACATGTGATTTAATACAGCACCCAAACAGCAGTGAGGGCCCCTCTATGTGATGTACATATGTGGAATCCCAGTTTATCCTCCAAATCATAATAGATTCTTAAGACAGTTGGTCCAAAGGTAGTGAGTTATCTCAGCTGACTGTTCACAGTCAGTTACAGATCAAACTCCTTGTTCTGCGCTCTCCTTCATCTCACTACTGCATGTGACTGTCTTTAAAAAAGAAAAAAAAAAGAGAGAGTGCATGAGTCTGTATCGTGTTACAGTATAAAAGAAAAGAGGAAGTATAGGCTAGGGACTAAATTTGGGAGTAGCCAAAGTAGAGGAAAATCCACATTATGTGATATATTTTGTTTATTGCAACCATTGCTAAGGAAACCACTTCCCATCCATACACTTCATGTATTTCCCCTATTTGTTATTCTTACAAAGTGCACAATACCACATTTAAAACATGACAACAAGAGCCTGGTAGCATACACTGAGGGACACTCAAAGCTCTCAAATAATAAAGAAGAGATTAATGAGGCTGCTCCAAGGGTCAGGGACCAAGGTACATATAGCAAAGAGAAAAATCTCCTCTCTACTTTTAGTATTTATAGTCCAATCCAAGCTCAGGAGTGATACACTTTCATGAATGCCTTTGAATATCAGTGAAGAGGCTCAATTTCTATGACTCTCTCTCCATCAGGCAAGGGTGGTGGAACTCATTCTTCATAGAATCCCACAGAATATGAGAGCTGGAAGAGTACCAACCTAATCTAAACTTCTCATTTTACAGAGAGGAAGCAGAGACTTGCCAAGGTAACAAGGTCACTTCATGGTTCACCTGGTACTTGAAGTCATTTTCTGACTTCTAACACAGGAAACAATTTAGGGAGTGCTGTCCGATGGCTGAATCTTAGAGTGAGATAACTTCTTCCGGTCTTTCAAGTTCAACTTGCCCTGAATTGCAGAAGTTTCATTTTTATTCACACTATGAATTCAAACAATTGTGACTCTTTGCTTAATCCACTAAAAAATATCTATGCAGGGCTCACCGTGTCTGAGGAGACAATGGAGGTTAAGTGTAGTTCAGATCTCACTGTAATAGACATACTCACAAAACTTGTTCAACTCTTCATGAGTACACTAAGCCTGACGGAAACATCTCCCAAAGCTTTTCTCAAGGCTCTAGAAAACGTTTAGCTCACTCTTTCTCTCTTCCTCTTCTCTCTCCAGTTTCCTCTCATTGTGACTTTGTGACATCCAAAGAGATGTCCTCTAAAGGAGGGAAAAAATAAGGGAAGGAACTGGAAACAGCCAAGAAACAACCTAGGAAAGAACCTCACCCTTAATGTGATAACACAGTTGATGATGATGATGGTAAAGAAGAATTTTGTACCAATATGGTTTTCCATTGCCGAAACTCAATGTTGGTTTGGTTTTGTTTGTTTTTTTGATATGGAGTCTAGCTTTGTCTCCAGGTCTGGAGTGCAGTGACGTGATCTCGGCTCACTGCAACTTCCGCCTCCCAGATTCAAGCAATTCTCCTGCCTCAGCCTCCCAAGTAACTGGGACTACAGGCACGTGCCACCACACCTGGCTAATTTTTGTGTTTTTAGTAGAGACAGGATTTCACCATGTTGGTCAGGCTGGTCCCAAACTCCTGACCTCAAGTGATTCACCCACCTCAGCCTCCCAAAGTGCTGGGATTACAGGTTTGAGCCACCACGCCCAGCTTCAATGTTATTTTACACAGCTATGACAAACTGTAGTTATCTAATTCTTTTTCTTTCACCAAGAAATCCCTTAGACTCCCTGAAGTTAATTAGAAGCTCCCAAACTTTAAATATATACTTCTCTTTTTTTTTTTTTTTTTTTGGAATTATTGCATTTTCCTTTTCACAAATGCTTTGACTGAATACATTTCAGTACAATGATATTTACCAATCTGTAAAATGTCCATCAACCCTGGGAAAGCAGTCCTGTTCATATGTTGTCTGAAATCCATGAGTCTCCATACTCTTGGTCACCCACCCACTCCACCCTTAAATACACACAAACACCACAAAATACCATTCTGCCTCAACCTTCTGGAATGTTTTTTAAATCCAAGAATTATGTTGCATGACATGCTAAAACAATCATGCATTTAAAAAATAACTAAAATTTGTCTACATTGGATTTTTTCCTTTATGGCCCCGTGTCTGAAGATGGGCCAATAAACCTGCTTCCCTTTATCAGCACTCTTGGCCTCTGGCTAAAGCAGGGGACACACTGGATGGTAAGACAAAAGCAAGAGAAATCTTAGAAACCAAGCTGACTTTGAATTATTTTGTTTTTCTACACCTGTGCTTTTGAGATGGCATACCACTGTTTGTTCCAAATTTATTTCTTATCATATGTTCAAAAACATAATGTTGGTTCTTAAAGCCAACTGAGAAACTAGTATCTCTGTTGCAGAGGCAGCCACAATGTCATTTCATTTCATTAATCACTGAAAGATGTGTGATATAAAACATCATAAAATGTATAAGACCTTTCCTCAATAGCGGTTATCCATAAAATAGTATCTTTTATTTGTATAAAGATTTGTACTTTTGAAAATATTTTCTCATAATAGTTAACATTTTGAATACTTAATATCTGTCAAACATTGTTTTAAATGTCTTACACATTTAATTAGCTTGTCCACATTTGAAAGAAGAGAAAACCAAGACATTATTTTCTATGTAAACCTCATATAAATTAAGAATTATCTCACTTGAGCCTTCAGCAATTTGTAGAAAAGATTAGAGCTATAGCTTTCGGTTTCATGCTATCTTACTTCATCTGAGACCATAAGAAACCAAAAACCACCTTATTTTCTCTTGGGAAAGATATTATATATTCAGTTTATTTGTCTGAGTATGAAAATATAGAGAAAGTCCTAAGTTTTCATATATAAACGCCAGTTACTATCTGTAAAAGAACAGTTTGCAAGTTAAAAACTTATGCTTCTATTAGTTCTATCTGACTTCAGGCAAATTGTTACTGTAAATAAAATCCCTACCTTGAACAGAACAGAAAGACGATTTGTTTCACATAGGTCTTGAGCAAACCACAAAACTTTTAGAATTCTTTGACTAAGCAAGTCAGTGAATTTCTCTTAAAGAACTGGCCTTCAAGATAGTAGGCTAAAAAAACACAAAACACATGTATTTTATCTATTTTTTTTCTTCTCACTGCAAACGTTTTGTACACGTCCTTTAGCACTAGCTCCAGTGTGTCTGTGTTTATGTCTGTGTGTGCAGAGAGATAGAGAAACAGATGGATGGTAAGAATACCAAGCCCTGGGAGAGACAATCTGCCCATTTGCAACTGGAAGTCAGATTAATTCATTTTAAAATTCAGGGAAATACTTAGAGTCATTCCAAATTCATAATATTATTAATTTTAACTTGAGATATGCAGAAAAAATCCCTCCCTAATACTAAGAAGTTAGTGCTGCTGACTAATTCATCAAAGTAAAGTTGCTTAAATACCTTAATTTAGTCAGGTTCTCAGTGCGCAAAAGTGCAGGGGTGTATTTTATTTATCCTTTCGTCTCCTGTAATGAATAGCATCATGGCACAACTTGGGGAAAAGCACAAGGTGAGAAAACTGAACAGCTGAGTTCCAGTTCTTGGTTGTCCAGCTGATTAGCTGGTCCGTGGAGATGCTACTTTAACACAAACTATGACATTCTCAAAGCCGAGCACACCATCTTGACATATAATGCAACAATTATTTGTATTGATAAGTGAATGAGGAAATCTATAATTCTAGTAGGTAATCACAAATATTTCTCTGAATTGGAGTCAGAGGTGAAATCCTTTTATATTCTAATACAGTCAAGATGAAAAGTGTCCTAGGCCGGGCCGGGCGCGGTGGCTCAAGCCTGTAATCCCAGCACTTTGGGAGGCCGAGGTGGGTGGATCACAAGGTCAAGAGATCGAGACCATCCTGGTCAACATGGTGAAACCCCGTCTCTACTAAAAACACAAAAACTTAGCTGGGCATGGTGGCGCGTGCCTGTAATCCCAGCTACTCAGGAGGCTGAGGCAGGAGAATTGCCTGAACCCAGGAGGCGGAAGTTGCGGTGAGCCGAGATCGCGCCATTGCACTCCAGCCTGGGTAACGAGAGCGAAACTCCGTCTCAAAAAAAAAAAAAAAAGAAAAAAAAGAAAATTGTCCTAGGCCTTCAGAATGTGTTCAGGCATTTTTGGAAAGAATTCAACTGACTATTTGCAGATAGATGTCCCCATTTACAAATAGGAGTGAAAATTAACATTTCTCTTTAAACTCCTCCTCTTCCCTACCTTCAAGCCTGTGGGAAGATTTATAGCCTCCATTTTACTAAATGAGAAATTTGGCCAAGCACAGTAGCTCACGCCTGTAATCTCAGCACTTTGGGAGACCAAGGCAAGCAGATCACTTAAGGTCAGGAGTTCAAGACCAGCTTGGCCAATATGGCAAACCCTGTCTCTACTAAAAATAGAAAAATTAGCTGGGTGTGCTGGCTCACACCTGAAGTCCCAGCTACTTGAGAGGCTGAAGCAGGAGAATCGCTTGAACCCGGGAGACGGAGGTTACAGTGAGCCAAGATCGTGCCACTGCACTCCAGCTTGGGTAACAGAGTAAGGCTCTGTCAAAAAAAAAAAAAAAAATCACTAAACTAAAAATAACAGAATTTCAGTAATTTGCTTGAGTTCACATTAGCTAGCAAATGGGTGAACCAGAATTAAGCCCAAGACTGACAGATTCCACAAACACCAATTTCTTTCTACTATATTTTGCCACCTCAACATTCCTGTTTACATGTGTACTAAGGAAATACAGCTCCTGGTGGGCAGGAAGTGAATTCTGTCCATCATTATATAACTAGGGCTAGCACAGTGAGGAATAAAAATCTACTGAATGAAGCTACTCATGGTCAGCAACACCCAGCCGATCTTAGAAATGTGCCCTGAACAGTGTTGATTCCTTAGGGCAGCTAGACAGACCTCTATCCATAAGTAACCTCATCTGTTACACAGTTTATCTAAAAATATTATTCCTTTCTCTGCATGCCACACTGTAGGAAAGATTGGGAAGGCTTGAACAACTTGTCAACGTCAGCGAGGCAAGTTATGTGCTCATAGCAGTAAGAGTGATTTTCAGGGCCTCACACAGTGAGTGGCTCATGCCTCTAGTTCCAGCACTTTGGAAGGCTGAGGCAGGTGGATCGCTTGAGCCCAGGAGTTTGAGCAATGGGGTTACATGATGAAACCCTATTACTATGAAAAATACAAAAGTTAGCTGTACATGGTGGCATGAGCCTGTAATCCCAACTACTCAGGAGACTGAAGCAGGAGGTTCCCTTGAGCCTGGGAGGCTGAGGTTGCAATAAGCCAAGATCCCTCCACTGCACTCCAGCATGGGTGACAGAGTGAGACCCTGTCTCAAAAAAAGAAAGAGAAAGAGAGAGAGAGGAAGGAAGGAAGGGAGGGAGGGAAAAGAAAAAAAAAGAGTGGCCAGGAAGAGAGGATTTCTTCACTTTTTGACCTCTAAAACTCAGGCCTGTCCCCAGTGAAGTGGAAACCAAGAAAACCAGTGGACACCATGATAATGGATTGCCTGAATCAGGAATGGAGAAAGGGTTCCTTGGCAAAAGTGAGAGAGAAGAAACCCCTCACCCAAAGCAAAGAAGGAGGAAATGGCAGGGGATCATTCATCAGACCTGTGGATAGGATTGGGAAATAGGGAAGGCGCAGCAATGTACTCTCTAGGACTAGGGCTCAAGCTGGTTTTGCCTGAGTAATACAGAAAACTATGATGTATCTTCACAGAAGATTAAAGCCCCTTGCATTATTGTTCACAATGACAGCAATTACCATTTGTTATGTATACATATATCATGTACCCAGCATGTTTACATACACATATAATCTGTTTTAAAATCTCACACAATTCTCTAAAATGTGTAAGCCCCCCTTACACATCAGGAATCTGCATCTCAGAGAGGCTGAGTAACTTGCCTAAAGTTACATCCCCGATGAGGAGCAGCCAGCATGCCACCCCAGACTGTCCAACTGTGAAACATGCTCTTTCCACCATGGCTTGCCACCTCATCCACGTAAGTGCTTTCTGAGAAGCAGATATTCTCCCTCCATCTATCTTCTTCTTCTTCTTTTTTTTTTTTTTTTTTTTAAGATGGAATCTTGCTCTTGCTCTGTCACCAGGCTGGAGTGCAGTGACATGACCTCGACTCACTGCAACCTCTGCCTCCCGGGTTCAAGCGATTCTCCTGCCTCAGCCTCCCAAGTAGCTGGGACTACAGGCAACTGCCACCATGCCCAGCTAATTTTTGTATTTTTAGTAGGGACAGGGTCTCACCATGTTGGCCAGGTTGGTCTCAATCTCTTGATCCCATGACCCACCCTCCTCACCTCTCAAAGTGCTGGGATTACAAGCATGAGCCACTGGATCTCGCCTCCATCTTAACAAACATCTTCAAATGAGAAAAAGTGGGGCAAAGACATATCTAATTCCCAAAGCCCTGTTATAACTTAACCAATTGATGGCAGAGTGCTTGGAAAATGCCAATGTTGGGCCAGGCGTGGTGGCTCACACCTATAATCCCAGCACTTTGGGAGACCGAGGTGGGTAGATCACAAGGTCAAGAGTTTGAGAGCAGCCTGACCAACATGATGAAACCCTGCATCTACTAAAAATACAAAAATTAGCTGAGCATGGTGGTGCATTCCTATAATCCCAGCTACTCAGGAGGCTGAGGCAGGAGAATTGCTTGAAGGGAGGTGAAGGTTTCAGTGAGCTGAGATTGTGCCATCGCACTCCGGCCTGGGCGAGAGTGAGACTCTGTCTCAAATAAAACAAAAAAAGAAAATGCCAATGCTGCACTTTGACTACCTGGGTTTTGTTGGGGCTTTGAGGCCTCCTCTTCACCTTCAAACATTGGTCTTCTTTGCTTATATTAAACACTCCCTGGGCAAGATTCCTTTTCCCTAACCATCTTACTGAACATGTCATAGTAGATGTCTCACAAGCATTTTAACTTAACACCTCCCAAGCCAAACTTACTTTCTTCCTCCTCACAGATTCCCATCTTAACTCATAGGATGAAAGGCTCCACAGAGCTTCTGATTCCCACAATGGCCTCTAATAAGGATATCAAGAGGAGCAGGGAGCCCCATTCTCGGGAGGAGCCTTCAGAACCTCTGGTTGATGGGGTAGTTGGAAAGAAAGCACTTCACATCGGCACTGTCTCCTGCAAAGCTCCTGGTTAACAAAGTGAGGGAGATGGACCTTAAGCTTCCAAAAGTGTTTCAATAATTTTTATAAAATATGCTGAGCAGAAAAATGGGTAAGAGAAAGCCTGTTTCTTTCAAAGAATCATGAATTGCCTTGGAAGGATTTGAGTGGCATAAATTGAGTCTCTGATAAAAGACTAGAAAAAAGAAACAAAATTTCCCAAATAAATACTGATGAACAATTAAAAGTGCCTACCACCACCTAATCTGTTGAGCCACCTGCTTCTTATTGAGTTATAACTTGACCACAAACTTCAGAAAGCCATCCAGTAAAAAAGATTGCTTGAAACAGCAGCCTTTTGTCTTTTTTCTTTCTTTCTTTTTGATATCCCTGAAATAACCCAAACAGGGGTCCATCTAAAAAGGCAGATTGATTGAAGAGTATACAGTTCATTATGTGTGCTGGAGGAAGAGAGGGTACTGATACCAGAAGGAGGAGGAGGGAGAAGCCTGGAGACACAGTTACAGGAATTGCTCTGCAGTTCTGCAGTCAATTTTAATCTTGCTTCCACATTTATGGTAGAGCACAATTCGTGGTGGCATGCCTTCCCAAGTTCCATCTCTCATCTTCTGTACTCTTGCCCAACATCATCACCTTACCAAGCCTAAAGTTGTATATTAGTTAGCTTTCAGTATGTAATAACCATTCCAAATCTTAGTGGCTTCAAACAACAGCCATTTATTTAGTTCATAGTTCTATGGATTGGTCAGCAATTTTGGTTAGACTCAACTGGGTTACAGTCATGCTGCTCCTAGCTAGGTGGTTCTATTTCTGAGGCTAAGGTTGTCAGCAGAGGCTACAGGGATATCTGACCCATCATCAGCTCACCGGCTAGCCTAGACTTGTTCTTAGATGGTTCAGCATAGTTCCAAGAGGAAGAGCAGAAATACATAAAGTCCCTTGAGGACTAAGCTCAAAAGTGGCTTAGTTCACTTCCCTAGTGTTCTATTGGCCAAAGCATGTCACAAGTTCAGCCAAATCCAAGGGTCAAGGACATAGGCATCATCTTTGCACAGGAGTAGCTGCAGTTACATTGCAAAGGGTCATGGATTTAGAGAGGGAAATAATTACGGCCCTTTTAGGAAAAAGAAATTTGTGCATAAGGAGTTTGCAGTAAAGGCCGCCATTCCCTTTACTTTCCTTACACCTTACTCTGCTTTTTTCATCCGTCTACTCAGCAGCTCACCCAAATCTCTACAAGTTTTCCTTCTCGACTCTGCAAAACTCTTCTGAAATGATCTGGTCAACAAGATTTTAAACAGCTACCTCTCTCTGCTTAGCATTTCTCTGAATGTCAAATATCTTGCTGAGACAAGACAAATAACATTAGGAAAATAACAGACTTTCAGAGCCTTAGGAATCCAATGTGGGTTTTTTTTCTAAATTAACAATACAGTTTTCATAGAGTCCAAAACCCAAACCACTCTGATATTCCTGGCACACTATTTGTTCTCAGTAACTTCAAGTTTACTTTTAAATCCTTTGTAATCCTACTGGAAATTATTAAACAGTGAGTCATAGAAACCCTCTGATGGCTCCAATAATTATTTTACCATCCACACCAGAAAATTTTTAAGTTCAATTTAACAAATTTAATCTGTTGCTGAGATTATTTGTTGGGAGGATCTCCATTTTTTCCTTACTGTGCCTCCCTGAAGAGCCTCAGGGTCGGCGGGTCCCTCACACTCACCCTCTGAGGACCAGCTGCTACAGTCTGATAAGCCGAGATGCCTCCTGAAAAACACTCATTGCTGCTGCTTCTGCCCTTTTGTACATACTGGAATTTGTTCTGAGATGTCCCTAGCCTCTTGTTTTATAAATATCCTGCTTGCAGAGCTTCAAGACTGAAGATCATCCTTAGCTCAAAGCTGGAGCTTATGCTGGGGAATTGAGCTGCTTAAACCTCGGTCTCCATGTATATCCGAGTGCCTAATAAACACTGAAAATGCATAGCACCAAGCTCTACGATTCGAATCATAGTAGAAATTACCTAAAAGACTTGTCAAGTTTCTTTGCAAGTTTTCAACATAACTTCATTTCATTTACCAATTGTTATCTTCCTTCTTGTCCCAAAGAGGCACCCTTACTCCTCTCAATGACCCATCTCACTGTGTCTTTATATCACCCCATCACCCCACAAATATCACACCAATAGTTTCCCCCGCCCCCTTTTCTGCATTTTAATCTCTCCTACCTTAGATCTATGCCATCAGCCTACAGGCACGGTCAATAGTTCCTGTGCCCAAAATAAGCTTTCTTTCAACAGATCTGCTGCCGTATTCTAGCTGCCTCTCTACCCTTCACACCTCCACTTCACCTCCTATCCACAACTAAGCACACTATAATTTGTCTTCAGCTCCCCACCACTCCACTGAATGAACAATAGACAAATCAAATGACCTTTCCTCAGTTTCCCACTTGTCTTCTTAGCAGCATATCATTTTTAATAACAGTCTCCTTCGTTAAGCTTCATTAAAAAGTCAAGAGCCTTCTAAGACGCTGCCTTCTCCCAAGTCTCCTCCTACTTCCCTGTCTGCTCTTTCCTGGTTTCTTCCTGAGACCCCTCTTCCTCCACTTCTGTCTCAAACGTTGGTCTTCTTTGCTTATTCTAAACTCTCCCTAGACAAGATTCCTTTTCCCTAACCATCTTACTGAACATGTCATACTAGATGTCTCACAAGCATTTTAACTTAACACTTCCCAAGCCAAACATTTTCTTCATCCTCACAGCTTCCCATCTTAACTCATTCCTCTTCCTGCATTCCTCAGCTAGTTAACAGAAACATCGTGTCTCCCCAGTATTCATTCTCTCTTTCTACAGTAATAGAAGTTTTATTTGGGTACACAGCTATCTAGCTAAAGATTACTTTTCCCACAATTCCTTGCAACTAGGTGTGTTCATGTGACTGGGTTATGGCAAATGGGATGTGAGCATAAGTAGTGCAACTTCTAGGTCATGCCCTATTGGCCAATGTGTCTTCTGTTGCCTACAATTAAGAATCTTGAACAATATAGTAATTGGTAATAAAAGTAAAGTTTATGAGTTTGGGGTTCTCAGTCATCAGCTCATCCCAACTGTCCACATTCAAATCCTAGGGATCCCACTCTTCCCTATCAGTTCCCTATGTTTACTTGAGAGAGTGGGCAAGACTGAATTCAATCTATATCATAATTCAGCAACTCACAGGATTAGACTCTGGGTATGATTTTCAGCTATATAAATCCTTTGCTATAAAAGATTTTTAAAATTCTTCTAGAATAATATTAAAAATTTCTTCGTATTCTTGTCAACTACTGAGCAGAGAATTTAAAGCTTGAGACTGTTATTTTCTTTCCTTACATTCACCAGGGCACTTTGAAGAAGTAAGCCAAACCCACAGGCCTTATATTCTTCATGTGCTCTCTATAATTATTTCTTGCAATAAATAGCCACTCACTCACAAAGATTTACACAGGTTATAATTTTTTTTTTTTTTTGAGACAGAGTCTCACTCTGTCACCCAGGCTGGAGTGCAATGGCACGATCATGGCTCACTGCAACCTCTGCCTTCCAGATTCAAGTGATTCTCTTGCCTCTGCCTCCTGAGTAGCTGGGATTACAGGCACATGCCACCGCACCCAGCTAATTTTTGTATTTGGCATAGAGATGGGGTTTCAACATCTTGGCCAGGCTGGTCTTGAACTCCTGACTTCATGATCTACCTGCCTCGGCCTCCCAAAGTGCTGGGGTTACAGGCGTGAGCCACTGCGCCCGGCCAACACAAGTTATAATTTTTTTTTTTTTTTTTGAGACAGAGTCTTGCTCTGTCGCCAGGCTGGAGTGCAATGGCATGATCTTGGCTCACTGCAACCTCCACCTCCTGGGTTCAAGTGATTCTCCTGCCTCAGCCTCCTGAGTAGGAATAGACTACAGTAAAGACTGCTAGTTCCCTATCCCTGCATACATTTCTTCCCCTCCCTGATTAGTATTATTTTGGGGATGGCAAAGTAGACAGCTAAAAGCCACATACCCAGGACCTCTAGTGATTGAGTATGATCACATGTCTACGTTCTGCCAGTGAAACAAAGTGGAAGAATCATTTGGGACTTCTGGGAATCCTGCTTTGTGGGAATTCTCTCAGTAGAGTAGAATCCTTTTCTGCCCTTCTGCCTTTCCTCTTGTTTCTGGCCTGCATCACAGATATGATTCCAGTCCCCCAGCAGCCATCTTTGATTCTGAGGGGAACTTGAGAAAGAAAATCATGGACTAGAAGAGTGGGATAGAGCCGGGCACGGTGGCTCACTCCTGTAACCCTAGCACTTTGGGAGGCCAAGGCAGGTGGATCATGAGGTTAGGAGATCGGGGCCATCCTGGCCAACATGGTGAAACCCATCTTTACTAAAAATGCAAAAATTAGCTGGGTATGATGGCGGGTGCCTGTAGTCCCAGCTACTCAGGAGGCTGAGGCAAAATAATAGCTTAACCCTGGGAAGCGGAGGTTGCAATGAGCCTAGCTCATGCCACTGCACTCTAGCCTGGGCAACAGAGTGAGACTCCATCTCAAAAAATAATAATAATAAAATAAAATAAAATTTAAAAATAAAATAATAAATAAAGAGTGAGATAGAAAGAAGACAACGCCCTGTGTTCCGGATGCCTGTGGAGCCTCACTGCCTACTTTGAGACTTCATTTACATGATAGAAAAATTAAATCCTGTCTTATTTAATCTTCTGTTATTTGGGGTTTTATGTCATAGGTAGGCTAAGTTAATCCTTGCTGATACACTGAATACATGTTTTAAGGACAAGAAGATAAAGGAAACAGCACTTCAGTAATAAAACAGCACAGGACTGACAACAAAGCTGCTCCAACCCGAGAATGTCCCTCACCTAAAGAATGATTTGAGTTTGACCTTTTAAAATTAATCCTGTAAAATGACTCCATTATATTATCTTCATCTTTCAGTTGAAAGAATCCAGGCAATGTGGGTTTAAAGGAATACTTCTGGAATTATGCAACTATGTGGCAGAAACATAATCAAAATGCAGAGAACATGTGCCTGAATATGCAGTCCCCATGGTCGCCCAACGCAAGTATCAAAAATACAAGAAGAAAGCCATAACAAAAACAGCGAAACCGCCCCTCCTAAATGACTAGGACCAGTTAAGATGATCTACCTCCTGGCACCTGCTCGATAAACTATTTTCTATGAAGAGCTGTCAGGCGAGTGCCTCTATAAGTCATAAAAGGAAATGAGTGGATAGCCTAGAAGTCATTTTAGTCTCCCTTCCACCTTCCTGAGAAGCTCTGGAAGTGCTTCTGTTCAAGTTTTCTGCATCTCAGTGCAACCAGAAGAGTCTAAGCGAAAGTATGTGGGTCAACACTAATGACTAATGCAGGTTTTCATTCTTTCCTAACGGAGTTTTTTTTTGGGTTTTTTGTTTTGTTTGTTTCAGACGGAGTCTCTCTCAGTTGCCCAGGCTGGAGTGCAATGGCATGATCTGGGCTCACTGCAACCTCCACCTCCCTGGTTCCTGTGATTCTCCTGCCTCAGCCTCCTGAATAGCTGGGATTACAGGCATGTGCCACCACGCCTGGCTAATTTTTTTGTATTTTTAGTAGAGATGGGGTTTCACCATGTTGATCGGGCTGGTCTCGAACTCCTGACTTCATGATCCACCCACCTCGGCCTCCCAAAGTGCTGGGATTATACGCATGAGCCACTGCGCCAGGCCCACAGATTTTTACTCATTTACCCACTGTCTGGCTGAGATAGGGATCAAGTATGAAAGCTTTGTAGTAGAGGCCAGGCACAGTGGCTCACACCTGTAATCCCAGTGCTTTGGGAGGCCGAAGCAGGAGGATCACTTGATGCCAGGAGTTTGAGACCAGCCTGGGAAATACAGGGAGACAGTGTCTCTACAGTTTTTTTTTGTTTGTTTTGTTTTTCCAGGAATGGTGGTACCTTCCTGTAGGCCTAGCTTCTCAGGTGGCTGAGGCAGAAGGATCACTTGAGCCAAGGAGTTTGAGGTTACAGTGAGCTACAAAAATACGTCTGCCCTCCAGCCTGGGCAACAAAGTGAGAATATGTCTCTTTTAAAAAAAAAAAAAAAAATCAAAAATATACATATATATTAAAAAACATTTTTCTTATAAAAATATTCCCAAAATTGAAATCAGAGAGCCAAAATTGGGTTGATGCTTCCACCGCTAGGGTTAAGTCTGAATGCATTCTTCAGATACAGCAAAGTTGGCTTCTATAGTCTGGTTTATCCGCTTGGGTAGATGCAAAGATTCGGCATCCCCCACTGCTTTAGAAGGCTTGAAAAGCTCAATGATGCATATTTTAGGATACATTTTGGACATCATGAGTCCTAAAGGAATAGGCCATGGCGAATAATAGAAAACATCAAACAAACAAATACTGCTTTCGAGTCATATGTGTCAACAAGTCATTGATCATAAATTTTCTGTTAGAAATCAGCTTGTTGCCACTTCATAGAGGGTTCAGTTTTCTTTCTTGCAACTCCAAAGCAAAACTTTCCAAAAGATCAGAAAAGCCCCAGGAAGAGATCTGAGGCTCTGGCAACAATTGATTATTGATTGTTGATGACTCTAGCGTGAGGTTTTCCGATCCCACTGGGGAATCTTATAACCAAACACTATCAGACACATTCTTCTGAGGAGCCAGAAAATGGGCAATCCTAAACTCTAAATTGAGGGCAGCTGTGTTGCTATGAAAAAAAAAAAATCTTTTGGGCCATGAAACTAATTTGAAAGCATGGTTTTCAACAGTCCTGTCACTGAAAATCGATTCCACATCTATCTTCTTCATGCCCTGGGCTTCCCACTCGCTGTGCTACTCACAGTTCTCTAATTGCACTGCACCTGCTGAAAACTCTACGCTTTTCCCCACACTGGCATCTCTGCCTGTGCCATCCTGCACTACCCGTTCTTTACCTGGCTACTTCTTACTTGGCAACTGTGTTATAACATCAAAGTAGAGTCCCCTTGCCCCATGCAGGAAAGTCAGGCACTGACATCAGGATTGCAATGAGAGAAAATGAGGCATTTATTGTAGAGTGCCAAGCAAGGAGAATAGGCAACTAATGCTTCACTTCCCTGACAGCATACAGTAAGGGTTTTTAAAGGCATAGAGGCAGAAGTTACAAGCAAAGCCATAAATCAATACATGGAGGCTATACTTGGTTTGACCTAAAACAGCAAGATACCTTGAAGTGAGGAGGCACACGGGTCATAATGTGGATTCAAAGGTTTTCTGATTTGCAGTTGGTTCAGGAGATGAAGTTTTGTCTGAAAATCTTGGATCAGTAGGAAGGAATGTTAGTTCTGGCCAGGAGGCATGATCTCCTCCAGGTATCTCAAGAAGAAATTTAGAACCAAGAACTAACAGCAGTCAGGGTTCAGTCCTCAGTCTTCCCTTATCTGAGGCCTCCATGCTAGTGTATCCATTGGGTGGGGATCTGGGTTTCCGAAAACAACTCAGGGACATATGTTAAGATGTTATCTTTAGTTTCTATAAGGAACAAAACATCTGCAATTCTAACTTGTTTTAAGTTACTATTACCTTCTTGCTTATCAAGTACTCACTTACTTCTAGCTAGGTGCCTGAATTGTTCCTTCAAGAAACTCAAGATTTTCCCCTATTTCCATGCTTAGGCACCCAGAGGCCCCTAAGAGGGGTCCCTGTTCTGTCTCAACTGCTTCAAGCATCACTTCCTTCAGAAAGTTTTCTTTGACTACCTCCAGACAGGCAAGGAGCCTCCTCTGAGCCCCCTACACCCTGGGCCTATCCATGCCATGGCATTTATCACACTGTAATGCAATTCTCAGTTTATTAGAAGGAGGTTCTGTTTTTTTGAGATCTGAGTTGTTACAGTGCCTCTCAAAGTGCCATGCCCTGAAAAGCTGTCAAGACAATGAACTGATCAGTGTCTGGGCAGTAGCAGTACTGTACCACAGGATGCAGTGCTAACAGCACAGGACGTAGCCCTGGAAACCCTGCCTCCACAGCATGACTTCAGAATGTATCTGCCAGATTGTTGAACGTCTCTTAGACTCAGTGCCCCAGCTGTGAAATGAGAATAATAATTCCATAGGATGGTTGAAGATTAAACAAAAAATACAGATAAAAGCACTTAGCTATACTTTCAGTAACAATTTAATAGACGCTATTGAAATATCATTTGAGGCCAGGCATGGTGGCTCACAGCTGTAATCCCAGCACTTTGGAAGGCCAAGGTGAGTGGATCACCTGAGGTCAGGAATTCTAGACCAGCCTAGGCAACATGGTGAAACCCCATCGCTACCAAAAATACAAAAATCTAGTACAGGAAGGAGTCAAACTGATGAATCATTTCCTTTAGACTGAGCTAAGTTTAGAATCAATAGGAAGCATCTCCTCTTATCTGTAATGCCACCAAGTTCTTTTTCACAGCAGAAAGGGGCAAATTGTATGTTGATGTTAATAATAATGCTCAAATTATATATAGAGATATATATAATACATACATATACTTAGTTTGTTTGTTGGTTTGTTTGTTTTTGAGACACAGTTTCACTTTGTTGCATGGTGGCATGTGCCTGTAATCCCCGCTACTTGGGAGTCTGAGGCAGGAGAATCGCTTGAACCTGGGAGGAGGAGGTTGCAGTGAGCCAAGATCGCACCGTTGCACTACAGCCTGGGCAACAAAGTGAAACTGTGTCTCAAAAACAAACACACAAACAAGCAAACTATTAGTATTAACATCAACATACAATTGTTCCTTTCTTCTGTGCAAAAGGACTTGGTGGCATTACAGGTAAGAGGAGATGCTTCCTATTGATTCTAAACTTGACTCAGTCTTAAGGAAATGATTCTTTAGTTTGACTCCTTTCTGTACTTTGTTATCGGCTGCATTCCCCAAGCCACCTTTGTGCTGCCCACTTTACTGTTTCTTATCCATAATTACCATTCCCAAAAGATGGAGGGGCTCAGATTCCCCATTTGTAAAATAAGAAGTCAGACTAGACTATCGTTCATCTGCCTTTGGTTTCTAATCTGCATTTCAAGGTTCATATGAGCTAAATCTTTGTGTTCTCTAGTGTATCCCCAGCACCTAGAAGAGTGTTGGGCACACAGTAGGTCCTTAAAAAATGCTTCTTGAATGAATACATGCATGAATAGATGAGATAATAATGTTTAGAATAAGATAGCAACCTTTTTTGTTAATGTCTTCCATAAATTATTTACAGCATTCTGGAATCAACAGTTTGAATATATCAAAAAGTACAAACTTTCAAATACAAGATGAATAAGTTACATGGATTTAATGAACAGCATGGTGACTAGAGTTAATAATACTGTACATAAAGTTTTCTGAAAGTAGACCTTAAGTATTCTCCAAACACACAAAAAAACAGCAATTGTGTAAGGTGTCATTAATTAGTCTGATGTGGTGATCGTTTCACAATGTATATGTATATCAAATCATCACACTGTACACTTTAAACATACCATTTTTTAAAAAATTTTTTGTTGCATTTTAGGTTTGGGGGTACATGTGAAGAACATGCAAGATTGTTGCATAGGTACACACGAGGCAGTGTGATTTGCTGGCTTCCCCGCCTTCACCTATATCTGGCATTTCTCCCCATGCTATCTCTCCCCAACTCCCCACCCTCCACGGTCCCTCCCCCATTACTCCCCAACAGACCCCAGTGTATAGTGCTCCCCTCCCTGTGCTCATGTGTTCTCATTGTTTGACACCTGCCTGGAACAATTTTTATTTGTAAATTTTACCTCAATAAAGCAGGAGGGGAAAAATCATTTGCATATACTTTAAATCAGGATCGCAGCAGTAGTGGCTTTTGAAAAGCAGTAGCAGTGGTTTCATTTGTTCTGTTAACTGAGGACAAAATGGTGTTTAGGCTGAAATGAACCAAATGAACGCTGAGGGTCTTCTCACTATAAGGCAACACCACCTTTGCCAAGAGACAGAGAGAAGGTTGGTATCTGTTACCTCAACCTCCTATTCTGTTCCCACAGATAAATCTAACTGCTCACAACCATCGTGTTTATGATAGTGAGATAGTTGAGCGCACCAGACATTAACTGCTTACAAGAAACAGTCCACAGTGGGATTTTCTGGGCTCATCTATAGCTTGCTTCCCCTCCAAACAACCCAGATTGGAGAACAAAGGAGGAGGCGCAGTTCTCCCACAGAAGGCAGGAGAAACAAAGTAGACCTTCCCCTCCTCTCCTTTCCTTGAGATAGGAGGAAATTTTAAACTCTAGTCTCTGCCTCCAATCATCAGGGTGCTCCAGTCTCAGCCTTGCTATTTAAGAGTCTTTTCTCTTTCAGATTTGTCAAGCCCTGGGAAACAAGTTAAAAAATAATTGGATAGTGTTGCACAATGCCATTTTCCTCATCTTTTATAAAAAGTTAGGATCAGGCCAGGAGTGGTGGTTCATGCCTATGATCTCAGCACTTAGGGAGGCTGAGGCAAGCAGATCAGTTCGAGACCAACATGGTGAAACCAACCCCATCTCTACTAAATATAGAAAAATTAGCCAGGTGTAGTAGTGCACACCTGTAATCTCAGCTACTCAGAAGGCTGAGGCAGGAGAATCGCTTGAACCTGGGAGGCAGAGGTTGCCGTGAGCTGAGATTGTGCCATTATACTCCAGCCTGGGCAACAAGAGTGAAACTCCATATCAAAAAAAAACAAAAACAAACAAAAAAAAAAAGAGTTAGGATCTCTGAATCCTAGAGACAAATGAGTATAGTAACAGGTTTCTGCTGTGTAGCCAACCTCATATGAGAGTCTACATTCATTTCCACGCCACCCAGAAGGGGCAGGTGTATTTAAATGGCAGGTGATTGTGTTGGAGGAGCAAAGTGCTTTAAGGCACAATACTTACATGAAAGACTGTGTAAACCCAAGTCCAGAGTCATTACCACTGTTGCTCCCCTTCCTCTGCCAAAAACTTGTAAAAGGCACTTACACCATCTGAGTCATGAACCCACTCCTGTGTACCAATTTATTTCCCTGAGTCTTAATCAGTCATGCTTTGAAGGGTGTAGTCAAGTTGTTAGATCTGACTGATGAACCTTTAAAAATCATGCACACCATTTACTGTAAACCATGCTAGTCCCATACAGTGAAATTACATGTCATTTTACCTCCCAAAGAAGCAGGGAGCTTGAATAGGTGGGATATAGCTCCGAAGCACTCACTTAAACGTTTACCCTATAATTTGGTGTTTAGTTAACATTCAGAAAAAAGAATAGCCATGGAAGTCATTCAAGGCTACCCAGTAGGTTGGAGACTAGTAGGTGTTGAACACAGAGTATATGATTTTCACACCTTTAACTGCAATGCTTTACATTTTGGCAATGTTGTGACCAACTGTGCATAAATAAAATACCTCATCTAATGGTTTCTCAGCTACCAAGAACATAGGCAAAATCCCACCTTCATTTCAGAAACATGCCTCACAGTACATGCTATGCAAAATTCATCCTCATCTAAGTGCAAAGCCATAAATCTGTGGGGCACACAAAGTTGGGTCTACCATGGTCCCTTTTCTTTTGAAACCCACATTCTAGTGAGAGATGGACATTATGTAAGGCATAGCAGAGTAAGGGACTATTGGAGACACGATTTCTGTGGCAGGTCTAGAGGATGAAGACTTAATTAGAATGAGCAGATTAGGGAAGGTGACTGTGAGGAAAAGGACCTGAAGAAGAAGAGGGATTTTAGGTGGGGAGAATGAGGGTGAGGGCATTCCAGCTTGATGGAAAACAGTAATGATAGCATGGAGGCATGAAGCCCTCACCAACGCAGAAACTCTATAATTACATCAGCTTCTAAGTTCCACTTACATTTCTTGCCTACACTATGCTCAGCCCACAGGGGTCTTGAGAGAAGCATAATACTTCTTTTTTTGTACTCTCAAGATGCAAGAAGAATCACCAACAACTTTTTACAGCAGTCACAGTCAGAAGAAACTATTCATTGTCTGTATCACTCCGTATCCACACCATAGCAATAGACCTTCACTGGCCTCCTTGGCCACTGGTTCTTGGTTTCCAATCCATTCTGCACACTGAGACCTTATTAACCCTCTCAAAAGCCGCATTTCTCCAGACAAGAAGAGCTCATAGAGAGGAAGAACTTATAATACTCTTCTGGGCATTCTAATGTTCACCAGATAAAGCCCAAACTCTTCAACAAGGACCTGAAATCTCTCTATGATCTGGTTTCAATTGTCCCTTCTGTCTTAATTTTCTGCTACTTCACACGTAAGCAATGATGGCATCTTATCACTAGGAAACTACATGGAACCCAGGCATTAAAAAAGAAGAAAATTCTATAAGAATTAGTCTGAGGTTGGGTGCAGTGGCTCACATCTGTAATCCCAGCACTTTGGGAGGCCAAGGCAGGTGGATCACGAGGTCAGGAGTTCAAAACCAGAGTGGCCAAGATGGTGAAACCCTGTCTCTACTAAAAATACAAAAATTGGCTGGGTGCAGTGGTGGGCGCCTGTAATCCCAGCTACTGAGGAGCCTGAGACAGAGAACTGCTTGAACCTGGGAGGTAGAGGTTGCAGTGAGCCAAGATCGTGCCATATTGCTTCCTGCAACAAGACTTCAGATGGTGTAAGAGAGAGAGAGAGAGGAGAGAGGAAAACTTGCTAGAAAAGAGCTGCTGATGAGACAAAAAAAACTGTTTTCTCTCAGTGAAAATTGTATTTAAAATTTGAACCTTATAAATACAAATCAAAATAAAACTTTAATAAGATTTTAGCACACACAATATTTGATCTAGGAAACGTCTTCCACAATTATTTAAAACAATCATTTATTTGTTCAGCAAACATTTACTGAGTGTCCACACTGTCCCAGACATCGCTCTAAGTCCTTGGGAATATACTTGGGAACATGACCGATGTGGACCGCTGTGCAGAGTTCAGTAAAAACTAAAATGGTGATACTAAAATGAGGTGGTTAGGCCAGAAGATCTGTACATGATGTGCATTCACACACCCACATTCCAATGCAACAAAGCAGTGACTCTACGTAATTAGGTAAAGCAATAAAAGACAGACTCTCCTATGTTCCATTGGCAGATTGCCCACCTACCAGGTTTTGCTTGTCCTTCTGAAGCCAGTGATATCTCTAAACACTGCTAAAATTTCAAATAGGGAGGGCTTGATCTGTCTCCTTATTAATGTCCCTGTTCCTTCTCTTTTAAAAAATTGTTTTCAATTTTTCCTAAGATATTTTCAGTTGCACCTTTGAACAAGAGAAACATGTCCAGCCTCCACAGTAATTTCAGCTTTTCACAAACTAAGTGTCTTAGTTATTATCTGTTTGGTTGACAATAAAAATCAACTTGAGCTAACTTATTTGGAAGGAAGAACCTATTCTAAGATTGCAGGGATAACTCACAAAACTCATGAAGGCAGCCAGGTTTCAGAAAATGACCTGGAAAGCCCCTGGGAACTAGGCAGTGTTCCCTCTCCGTGCTTCCTTGTTTTTCTTAGCGCATTTGCTTCTTTCTTCTGTCTTTTCACACCATCTTTCTGTGAGTGCTCCCCTACTGCTTGAGTTTTCACCACCTCCGTTCCAGCTGTAAAGAGTTACTAGCCATCACTGAATCCTAGCCTCAGATTCCTGGGCATAAGAATCTAATTGGCTCACTTTGTACTCTGCTCCAACTAACAGTGCACAGGGCCAAACATGTCCACCAAGGTCCAGTCACTATGAGAAGCACTGTCATCCAAAAGGTGTCTCCCATACCAAGAAAATGTGTACAGAGATTTCAAAGCTACCTCCCACTGAAAAATGTATCTTTCGAGATGAAGTTATAGGCTGGGCAGTGGCTCACACCTGTAATCCCAGCACTTTGGGAGGCCAAGACAGGTGGATAACCTGAGGTCAGGAGTTCGAGACCAGCCTGGCCAATGTGGTGAAACTCCATCTCTATTAAAAATACAAAAATTAGCCAGGCATGGTGGCACATGCTTGTGATCCCAGCTACTCAGGAGGCTGAGGCAGAAGAATCGCTTGAACCTAGGAGGTGGAGGTTGCAGTGAACTGAAATCACACCACTATACACTCTAGCCTGGGCAGCAGAGTGAGACTCCGTCTTAAAAAAAAAAAAGAAAGAAAGAAAAGAAAAAAAATAGGTTTGACCACACATGTACCTAAAAGAGTTTTCCTCCAAGGGTCTCCAGACCACATTTTGAGAACTACTACATTAAAGATTGCCTACCATCAGCATGTAAGAAGACACTTAAACAAAGTATCTTGATTTTATAGGAGTAGCTTCTTTCTGCCTCCATATTAACACAATCAGTTTAGCTTGCTACAGTAATCATACTATTTTTATTAATTTGATTAATCTATGAATCAATTGAATTTGATAAATTGGATTAATAAATAGGATATGGCAGTTACTGAAAAGCTTTGTGGAAGGATAGATCTAAAATTAATACTTGGCTCCTCCACAAATTAGCTGCATGACCTCAGGCAAGTCCTTTAGGCATCAGTGTCAGTGTCCTGTTGTTTTTTTTTTTTTTGAGATGGAGTTTCATTCTTGCTGCCCAGGCTGGAGTGCAATGGCATGATCTCAGCTCACTGCAACCTCTGCCTCCCGGGTTCAAGCAATTCTCCTGCCTCAGCCTCACAAGTGGCTGGGATTACAGGTGTGCACCACCATGCACAGCTAATTTTGTATTTTTAATAGAGATAGGGTTTCTTCATGTTGGTCAGGCTAGTCTCGAACTTCTGACCTCAAGTAATCCAGCCACTTAGGCCTCCCAAAGTGCTGGGATTACAGGCATGAACCACCACACCTGGCCAGTGTCCCCATTTTAAACAGGCATAATAATGATACTTACTCATGGGGTATGAGGGTTTCATGGGACACTATAATAAAATGCTTCGCATAATGCCTGATACCGTGAGTATTCAAAATGTTAACTGTTTTTATTATTTTTTTGTTACTTAGCGTATCTGTGCTCACAGCCACTAAAGATGAGTCTTTTCTTGTGCTTGAAGAATTAGTCCTACAAGTAATGATTTAAGTTTTGTATCCTAGGTGTCCCTACCCCACAGGAAAACGTGCTAATTAACTACCCCACTAAGATAGTTACTGGGCCACACAAGTGTTCTGGGTGCAGCTTGAGAAAGAAATCTGAGGTTATCTTCTGTCCATGAGGTGGTTTAGAAAGGATTGGTCTCACTGAGAGGTTATGGAGGGTTTTTTTTTTTTTTTTTTTTTTTGAGAGACGGAGTCTTGCTCTGTCACCCAGACTGGAGTGCAGTGGCATGATCTTGGCTCACTGCAACCTCCACCTCCCAGGTTCAATCCATTCTCCTGCCTCAGCTTCCCAAGTAGCTAGGACTACAGATATGAGCCACCATGCCCAGCTGCTTTCTGTATTTTCTGGTAGATATGAGATTTCACTATATGCTGGCCAGGCTGATCTCAAACTCCTGACCTCAGGTGATCCACCCACCTCAGCCTCCCAAAGTGCTGCCATTATAGGGTGGACCACCACGCCTGGCCCATTCCCAAACTTTTATTTTGTTTCTTGACATAAAGATTTGTTTCTTGAAGCCTTAAGTGAAACTTCCCTTTTGGTAAAATAAAAATAAAATAAAATAAGCTTTCTAACTGGTTACTAGTAAATCCAGTTTTATGCTATTAAATTTCATCTTTGCTCCAAATTGACAGAAAATGAGGATATCATCAAGACATGGATTAAAATTTCTTTTGTAGCCCTGGAGGTCCCATCAATTCTCATATAAAATAAGAAGTAATCAAGGAAATGGAACCCTGACCCCTGCTCTCTGGCTTATCTCTGACTTCCTTTACCCTCATTTCATATATTTTGCTGAGAATACAAAATACATAAGCTATTTAATTTTCTTTATCCAATCCAGTATTTTCTTATAAAATGAAACCGAAAAGCATTTTCTTAAAGCACATGCCAGGTGGCCACATATAACAAGTCTTTTATAAGAGGCAATATGTTTGCATAAGTGAGAGGGCAGAAAGAGAAAACATCATCTTATGTGGCCACAGTAGGTTTTATCCAGGTCATACTGCCTCTATATCCTGCCAAACCTTGACCAAGGGTCTGAGTCCTAACATGCCATGATAAAAAGCCAGGAAATAACCCAGGTTTTTAGAAAGTTATGATCACTCAATTTGAAGACCTTTTTTTGAGACAGTGTCTCACTCTGTTGCCTGGCTGGAGTACAGTGGCGCAATCTCAGCTCACTGCAACCTCCGCCTCCCAGGTTCAAGTGATTCTCCTGCCTCAGCCTCCCAAGTAACTGGAGAATCACTTGAACTAATCAGCTAATTCTTTATATTTTTAGTAGAGACTGGGTTTCACTGTGTTAGCCAGGATGGTCTTGATCTCCTGACTTCATGATCTGCCCACCTCAGCCTCCCAAAGTGCTGGGATTACAGGTGTGAGCCACTGCGCCCGACCTGAAGACTGTTTTTTTCTTCAATTTTTTTCACTCTAAAGCTCTTTCCCATAAGCTTCATAAAGAAACATTTAGATTCCCCTTCCCTCTAAAATATTTAAAATGTAACGACTAAAATGCAGTATCTTTGCTTAACTTTACTAAGGGAATGCAACAAAACATCAATCCAAAATTACAAAAATCAGAAAAACATTTTTTAAAAAGTTGTAATCAGCAGCCTAACAAAGTACACACTGAGAAGCCAATTAAAATGTTCGTGTTCAGCTCTAATAATAAGTTTATTTATGATTTTTATCTTTGTCATAAAGGCAAAAGATTCACATTTTTGTTAGATGCTTTTCATAATGGGAAGTCCACAACTTGTAGCTTCTCCTGGGTCAGTTGTTTGTCAGGATATATAGGCTTAGAGTTGGCCACAAATCTTTGTCACCCAAGCAAGTTTAACCACAGTTAAAATACCAGGACGCTGCTCATTTTCTATATTTTAAAATACAGAAAAAGCTGGGGAGCCTTAGCATATCAGGATTCTTTACTGAGCAGAGCCATGAAGTATGTCAGCATCTTCTCTCCCTGTTTCCCAACAACAGCACTAACCCTAGTGGTCCATGAGGACCTAAATGCTAATCAAACAAATGGAATGATGAATTGACCAAAAGAAGTATTACAGTTTCTACGGGACGGTGTTACATAATGTGGAGAAAGCTAGAATGGGATTTTTGAAAAATTCTTAAACATTTTATTTCTGGTCTGCACCAAAAATAAAGACAAAGAGTATCCTTCCAAGATCATGTCATAAAGTAATGAAAATTCTCTATTTTTTCCACCCAACTCTACTCTTTTGCCACAGTTTCTAAAATCTTTATAATCTATTTCAGTACCCACACTTTGAACAAATTAATATAAGGAGGATTCTGCAGGATAAAGTTTAGAAATGGGCAAAATAAGAAGAGTTTTCATTTTTCCATGGAAATAGAAAAAATAACTAGAAAAAAGTTCATTAAAATGTTTTAGTTATTTTAAAGCTTCTTATCTGTAGAAACTATCCAATTTTCAAAGAAACATTATCCATAGGTCCTTGTAACTAGAACAAATTTCTTATAATCATGGTTTTAAAATAATTATTTTATCATGACTATGAACAATTCTTTAAACGCACTCCTGATGTATTTCTTATCAGTGGCTTTACCATATTATTTTAACAAAACAAATTTTAAAAGCAAACCATAAAATCACTGAGAAAGATTAGATGACAAGGTTTCATTTCTAGAAATGGCAGAGTAGCTCATATTACACCAATCCTCCCAAAGTAATGATTACAAACCCCTGGAAAACAAACATACATACACACACACACACACACTCTCTCTCTCTCTCTCTCTCTCTCTCTCTCTCTCTCTCTCTAACACACACACACACACACACACACACACACACAAATATGAAGCCATGAGAGTATCTAAAAGCAGGCAAAACTAGAGGTGGCAATATTTAGAGGAAGATGGCCAAGTTCAATGGGCCCATAATCCGAGTGCTTTGGAAGTCCAAGGCAGAAGGATGGCTAGAGGTCAGAATTTTGAGACCAGCCTGGGAAACATAGAAAGACCCTGTCTCCCCTCAAAATACAAAAAAAATGCAAAAATTATCCAGGTGTGGTGGCATGCACCTGTAGTCCTATCTACTTGGGAGGCTGAGGCAGGAGGATCACTTGAGCCTAGGAGTTCAAGATTACAGAGAGCTATGATCATGCCACTCTGCTTCCAGCCTGGGCAACACAGTGAGACTCTGTCTCCAAAAAAAACAAACAAACAAACAAACAAAAAACAAAACACACACACACACACACACACACACACATACACACACTAGATAGTGGTCCATTTTTTCTGTTTCTTTGTCTGAGAGTACTCCCAATTGGTCCCACAAGAAGGTAGCTAAAATTTGCACAGAAACCTTACCAGCTAAGAAATCAGAAGACAAAAATCCAGAGACATAACAGCAAAAAAGTGAAAGGAAAAATAATGGAAAGGAAAGAGCCACAGAAGAGAGACTTCAATTCTACATATAAACTCTGCCCAAATCTCTGGCCAGCCTCTAAGACATATGTATGTTGGATAGATACCAAGAAGCCTAGCTAAAGCTAAAAGAGCTAAACAGATTTCAGTTGCTACACACCATAGGGGTAAAGATTTTAGAAATTGAAATCAACTGGGTTAATTGCCTGCTAAAACACAAACTGAATACTCTTCAGAGTAACACAAGAGAATCCAGAGTCTCTACAATGTATCAGTGACAATATGCACAACACAATCCAAAATTACAAGACATAAAAAATGGAAAAATGTGACGTATACACAAGAAAGAGGACAATCAATAGAGACCCCCAAGATGAATTATATGTTGAAATTAAGAAAAAAAGCTTTTAAAGTAGCCATTATGATTACACTCAAATATATAAATGAAATATAATCATAAAAAATGAGCAGAAAGAAAATCACAACAGAGTAATAGAAAACAAAAGAACCAAATGAAAACACTAGAATTACAAAATATAATACCTGCAATTTTTAAAAACTCACTGATGGGCTTAACAATGAATTGGAAATGACAAAGGAAATAATCAGTAAAAGTGAAGATAGATCAAAAGAATTACTCAATCTAAAAAAAGAAACAGTTCAGGCGCAGTGGGCTCATGCCTGTAATCCCAACACTTTAGGAGGCCAAGGCAGATGGATCACCTGAAGTCAGGAGTTCGAGACCAACCTGGCCAACATGATGAACACCATCTCTGCTAAAAATACAAAATTAGCTGGGCATGGTGGCACATGCCTGTAATCCCAGCTACTTGGGAGGCTGAGGCAAGAGAATCGCTTGAACCCAGGAGGCAGAGGTTGCAGTGAGCCGAGATCATGCCACTGCACTCCACCCTGGGCAACAAGAGTGAAAATCTGCCTAAAAAATAAAGTTAAACATATAAATAAACACTGAAAAAGAGGAGAGCCTCAGGACTTGTGAGAAAACAAAGAATAACAGATATAACATAGACACAATTATAGTTCCAGAGAAAGAGAATAGAGAAGGAATGGGCATAAAAAATTTTTGAGGAAATAATGACTGAAAAATTACCAAGCCTGGACACACGTTTACAGACTCAGTAAACCCCAAGCAGGATAAATACAATGAAAACTATACCTGTGTACATCTTAGCCAAACTGCTGAAACTCAAAGATACAAAGAAAATCCTGAAAGCGTCAGAGTAAAGGACTCATTATATACAGGAAAACATGGTATAGATGATAGCTGATTTCTCATCAGGAAAAAAAAAACCAGAAGAGAGTAATTTTTTTTTTTTTTTTTTTTTTTTTTTGAAACGGAGTTTCACTCTTGTCGCCCAGGCTGGAGTGCAATGGCACAATCTCGGCTCACTGCAACCTCCACCTCCCAGGTTCAAGTGATTCTACTCCCTCAGCCTCCCGAGTAGAGTAGCTGGGTTTACAGGCACACGCCACTACGCCCAGCTAATTTTTTTACTTTTAGTAGAGACAGGGTTTCACCGTGTTGGTCAGGCTTGTCTCAAACTCTTCACCTCAGGTGATCCACCTACCTTGGCCTCCCAAAGTGCTAGGATTACAGATGTGAGACACCATGACCAGCCAAGAGTAAAATATTTTTAAAGTGCAAAAGGAAAAATTTAAAACTTAGAACTAAGATTCCGTATGTAGTAAAAAGATCCTTCAAGACTGAAGGCAGAATAAAGACATCTTCTTATAAATGAAAACTGACAGTGTTCGTTGTCTGTACCACAAGAAATGCTTAAGAAAGGTTTTCAAGCTAAAAGGAAATGATAGCAGCTGGAAATTTGGATTTCCCAAAACGTTCTTCACAAATGGTAACAATATGGGTAAATATAAAAAACAATCTTTATTCTCTCATTTTCTCTAAAATACATATTACTGTTGAAAGTAAAACTTATAGTGTCATAATTGTGTATTCCACATGGCTGTGGAATACATATAACACCTGTACTATAAAGGAGGAAGTTAAGCGTAAAAGCACAGATGGCCAGTGAAAGCGAAACTCCCTTGCAGACTTCATTTTTTATGTGTAACTTACATTTAGTAAAGTGCAAAGGTCTAAGTACACACTAGATGAATTTATGCATATAACAACCATCAAGATCAAGATTTAAAATATTTTGGCTCCCCCAAAACACTCCCTAGTGTTCCTTCCCATTTGATGCCACTTGTCTTGCCTCTGTCACGATAGACTAATTTTACCTGTCAACACCCATCTTTTTCCATGTTTCCTTTCCCAACTTTCAGTCCTCTGTTTTCCCTTGCTACATTTAGGGCTGTATTGGCACCTCTGTCAAAGACTCATTAGAGAGATATGTATATGTATTCCCCAAAGCTACATAGATAAATTATTATTATTATTATTATTATTTTTTGAGACGACATTTCACTCTGTTGCTCAGGCTAGAGTGCAATGACGCGATCTCAACTCACTGCAACCTCTGCTTCCTAGGTTCAAGTGATTCTCCTGCCTCAGGCTCCCAAGTAGCTGGAATTACAGGCATGCACCACCATGACCAGCTAATTTTGTATTTTTAGTAGAGACGGGGTTTCTCCATGTTTGTCAAGCCGGTCTCGAACTCCCAACCTCAGGTGATTCACCCACTTTGGCTTCCCAAAAATGCTGGGATTACAGGCATAAGCCACTGAACCTGGCCAGATAAATTAATTTCTAAAACAAGAGGCATGGAGCTGAGGAAGACAAAGGGGAATATGACTAGGAGAAGAACAGGGATTCTTCCCTGAACATGCCCTGATTACCAACTACATGGGATGAAAACAAGCACCACTTCTTTTTCATTGAAACCCCACTTTCTCCAACAAGGCTGTAAACAGCCATGGAGTCTGTCTGCAATGATCCAGGAGGCAGGACTTCCAGCCCCAACTTTCTCTGATTTTACAGCCTCTGTAAGTGTGCTTCAAAGCTCTTCCCCAGGGCTGTTCCAGCAGCACCAAGTGCCCACAGCAGCCAAAGGCACCTTCACCCCAAGTCCAGGAACTTGATAATGATGATGTTGGCCTTGAGTGGAGGGTTGTTGATTAGGAGACAGTAGGTGGGGGAATGCAGCAAGCTCTGAACATGAGTTAATTAATAACCACAGTGTGTGCACTTCATGCTAACATCAAAAGCCAGCAGCATGAAGGGCCCTTTGATCTCCCGTTCAGTACCTTTTCAAGTTGTCCCCTTTATCTTCCCCAGAAAGTTCTTGCTTCTTTCTGTCTTGATTTTTAGGGAGAATTTTAATAAGAATGACCTCTGGCCCCAATCACATACGCTGTGGCAGGCAAGAAATGGAGCAGCATCCTGAGTACACAGATCCCTGCATCTCACTGTTGACAAAGGCTCCAGTTCCCAGTGACATAAAGTGGAATCACAGCTTTCCTTTTAAAAAGAGCTTGTGCATAGGAGACCTCTGTGAGAAGGTTCTTAGCAGCATTCTTGATAGGAGTCAAAAGCTAGAAACAGCTAAAATGTCCAACGGCAATAGAATGAATACGCTGCTGGGTGTTCTAACAATGGAATAATATATATCCCTGAAAATGGACATGACACAGCTCCATATGACCACACGGGTGTATTTAACAGGCATAATAATAGATGAAAGAAGCCAGGGATAAAATTAAAAATGCTATATAATCTCATTTATATAAATTTCAAAACACACTGACAGAAAGACTATAGTGTTTCTAGGTGAATAGTTAAGCAGCAAAAGCGTAAAAGAGACACAAAGAAACAATTACATTAAAATCAGGGATGATAAGGGTTTCACGCCTTCAGAAGAAACTAAAGACTTTCCACGAAGAAAAATAATATCCAATTGTTAGCAACCATGTAGGAAAAGAGGCATTCTCGCACAATTCAGGTGGGAGGATGGATTGCTTCATCATTTCTATTACCTTTGCTACCTAAGTATTCACAAAGAAACACTCTAATTTAGCCGTGTTTTGAAATTTACATAAATGCACTCATCTAGCAATTTGGCAATGTGAATTAAATGTCTCATAAAAACGCATGCTGGTTGATCCAGGAATTTCCTTTCGCTCTTAAGGAAATTATCAGTCGAGTACTTCAAGATATACACAAACCTGTTCATTACAACATTATTTATAAAAATGGTTTCTAGCAGCACACCCGGGATTTGGATCTCACCAAATACCTTGCAGTAGAGCTATATGGAAATGCAAATATTTTCACCAAATAGTATTGAAAAAATTTCTAATGTGGTCCATTTTTAATTACAGAGAGCATAAACATACAACATTTAAATGTGTTGTAGGATATTCCACAAAATATTAACATGACCCTGGGTGAGGAAAAATCATGGGTGATATATTTTTCATCAACAGCTGTGTTCTTGAACGGAGTGATGGTCACCGGGGTATTTTGTGTACTTCTTCTCAAAAATGGCCATGCATTTTAACTGTATAAAAAAATTCAAGGCCAGGTGTGGTGGCTCATGCCTATAATCCCAGCACTTTGGGAGGCTGAGGTGGGTGAATCACCCAAGGTCAGGAGTTCAAGACCAATCTGGCCAACATGGTGAAACCCTGTCTCTACTAAAAATATTTAATTAGGTGGGCATAGTGGTACGTGCCTGTAATCCCAGCTACTCTACTCAGGAGGCTGAGGCAAGAGAATCACTTGAACCCGAGAGGCGGAGGTTGCAGTGAGCTGAGATCATGCCATTGCACTCCAGCCTGGGCAAAAAGAGCGAAGCTCCACTCAAAAATAAAAGTAAAAAATATATACATAAATATCTTTAAATGGAAAAAAAAAAAAGTAAAATCGGGGTGGAGAAGGGGTGTGACACTGGGAAGGGGCGTATGGAGGAGGAATGTGTTCTGGGAACTAGAGATGCTTTGTTCTTCACCGGAGTGATGGTCACTGGGTATTCCCTTCATTCTGCTACATTCTGTACATTTATTCTCTAATCTTGTCAATCACTCTATCATATTTCACAACTTTTAAAAAGGGGGGGGGGGTTAAGGAAAGAAAAGCCTGAGAATCTTAATGCTAGTTAGGGGAAACTGGAGTTTCAAAAAAAGGAAAAAGAAGAAGAAAAGCCTGTTCAGTTGCTACAATGCCTAATAAAGCTGCAAATCCAGCCCAAACCCACAGGTTGTCAGATTCACGAAGTGTGAACGTAATGTAGGCAGGGGAGATGAAGCATTGAGTTATGCTTCACACACACACACACACACACACACACACACACACACGCACACACACACAAATAAATCTCTCCTTCTGGCCGCCCACGCTTCACCTAATCAGCACCAGCCTGGGCTGCTCAGTGGTGTGTATTCTCACCAAGGTGCTGCCCAGAAGACCCACCCTGCTCAAGGAAGCGTAGCTGGTCCTGTTCCTTTTCACCTCTGATGGTGCCAGAAATCCTGACAGAAACAACAGCCTCCATGATGCCAGAAGAGGAGGCTATAGCACTGCCTGGAGACAAACCCTTGCAGAATATATGCTTCCAACTGGGAACATGGTGATTTAGAGCCCCGGGGCCCTGCAAGTGCAGGATGTGCCACTCTGATTCCCAGTCTGTGACAGCAGGGGATTCCTCCCAATTATTCTCAGACTCAGACTGTGGTTTGGACTTTTTTTTTTTTTTAGAAACAGTCTTGCTCTGTCACCCAGGTGGAGTGCAGTGACACCATCTCAGCTCACTGCAACCTCTGCCTCCTGGGTTCAAGCAATTCTCCTGCCTCAGCCTCCCGAGTAGCTGGGACTACAGGCGCGCATCACCACACTCAGCTAATTTCTTTTGTATTTTAGTAGAGATGGGGTTTCACTGCGTTGCCCAGCTGGTCTTGAACTCCTGAGCTCAGGCAATCTTCCCACCTCAGCCTCCCAAAGTGCTAGGATTACAGGCATGAGCCACCGTGCCCAGCTGGTTTGTACTTTCTATCAGATCATTCAACTAAACTTGGTGACACTGCAGATAAAACAAAGCAGATTAAATGTCGCTGATTCAAAGAGCCAGCTACTGCTGCACCTGAACCTGATGGGCCCCCAAGAGGCTTTGACTCTCCCACAAAGATCGGGGGAGCCAGGTGTGTCCTCATCCCTAGGCCAGGGATGGTGTTGGGTAATTTTGATAGACTACCCCTTCCTCATAGAAGCAAAAAGTCCTTTGTGTTCTTTTAACATCCAAATTAGAGACACCAACATGTAACAAGCAAAATACAACATGCTTTAATCCAGTAAAGGGCATAATGCCTTGTAGTCAGTAGCTCCTATAATGTTTGTAGAAAAGAAGGAAGGGAATCAGCATTCATTCATCTCTAAGCTGTACCAGTTACTATACAAGATGCTTAATGTATATGATCATATTTAACTCTTACAACCAGCCTCCAAGGTAAGTGTTATGATTACCATTTTACAGAAATGATAAAGAAATGGAGGCTCAAAAAATTTAGATGCCTGTTTAAGATCACTCAGCCAGTTAGTCAGAGATGGACTTCAGTCTAGAACTGTCCCTCTGCAAAATCCCTGCTCTTGTTTCTCCGTTAATGAGTGAATGAATGGGAGTTAATGATATCTGTGAGATGACTCATTCCCAGACCCCCAGGTGCTACTAACACTGCTTCCAAACTCTGCCCTGGGGTTTGCAGGACCTTTTTTAATTCACTGGATAGTCCCTAACAGGGCTGGCATTAACCCAAAGACCCAGAGAAGTGGCCTTGGCATTCGTTTGTGAGATACTCTCTCCGCTCACATAACCCCCAGGGCAAAAGTGAATGCCGCTGCATTAATTATACCTCATTTGTCCTTAAACATGAACACACCCACAAGGGCTAAGCAGGTTCCTGCACTCATGCAAGCTTGTTCCTTAGGATGCTTTCCCCATCATCTGCCTGACAAATGTCTGCTCATCCTCCAGGATGCCTTCCTCAGCTCCCTCAGGCAGAGCTACTCACTCACTCTTCAGCTACTGAAGATTGAGTAGGGACTAGGCATGGTAAGGCCTAAAGTAATCAAGAGTCTCTACCCTTCAGGAACGGCAAGCCAAACAGAAGAAAAGAGGCCAGCTTTGGTGGCTCACACCTGTAATCTCAGCACTTTGAGAGGCTGAGGTGGGTAGATCACTTGACGTCAGGAGTTCAAGACCAGCATGGCCAACATGGTGAAACCCTTTCTCTCCTAAAAATACAAAAATTAGCCAGTCATGATGGCACATGCCTGTGATCCCAGCTACTCAGGAGGCTGAGGCAGGAGAATCACTTGAACCCAGGAGGCGGAGGTTGCAGTGAGCTGAGATCATGCCACTGCACTCCAGCCTGAACGACAGAACGACTCTGTCTCAAAACTAAATTTTTTTAATTTAAAAAATAATATATAGATTTCTATCCCTTTTAAATAAGAGAGTTTATTGGAAAAATACATGGAAATCTCCTAGAACTCTAAATTGGGCAACACAGCCAGGCCTCAAGAGAGACAAGAACCAGGTATAATAACTAGGAACCAAAGCCTATTTTTCTTTTTCTCTCTCTCTCCACATGTTCTCTCCTCTCTGCTTCTCTCTGTACTTCTCTCTCTTCTCTCTCTCAAAATACTAGCATCCTCTCTTCACTTGTACATACATGAGCCAAACATAGCTGCCCACATCTGATTTGTTTTTCCAAAACAAACAAAAAATTATAGTGATAACAATGAAATTTTTTGACAGTTTTTGCAAATCCCTTTAGTGGCTTGCTTAATAAATAACAATTTACATCCTACATCTGCCTCTGCATTCAATCTGTTGTGATATATTTTGGTTGAAGTATATAAAGAAAATTCAGTTTCACAGAGACAGGTAGCTTAAAAAGAGTAAAGTATTTTAAAAGACTTTTCATGTAGTTACGGATAATCTTTGATAATACACCAAAACTCAACATGTGGTAGTTTCTTAAAGTTTAATTGCAATGTGGAATCTGAATTCATATGAAAGATATTGTTTGGGCCAGGGGCAGTGGTTCATGCCTGTAATCCCAGCACTTTGGGAGGCCAAGGCAGGTGGATCACTTGAGGTCAGGAGTTTCAGATCAGCCTTACTAACATGGTGAAATCCTGTATCTACTAAAAAAAAAAAATACAATATTAGCTGGGTGTGCTGGTGCATGCCTGTAATCCCAGCTACTTGGGAGGCTGAGGCAGGAAAATTGCTTGAACCTGGGAGGCAGAGATTGCAGTGAGCCAAGGTCACACCATTGCACTCCAGCCTGGGCAACAAGAACAAAACTCAGTCTCAAAAATAAATAAATAAATATAAATACAAATAAAAGAAATTGTCTGGCCGGGCGCGGTGGCTCACACCTGTAATTCCAGCACTTTGGGAGGCCAAGACGGGTGGATCTCAAGGTCAACAGATCGAGACCATCCTGGCCAACGTGGTGAAACCCTGTCTCTATTAAAAAAAAAAAAAAGAAAAGAAATTGTCTTACCATAACATTAAAATCCATTAGTCTGTCTTGCATTTTGATTACATCTTTAACCTGCACACTTGTCATTATAAAATATTGGTTCACTGAGTTATACATCTTATCTTCCTAATGTTGACACATTTTATACAAATATATTTTTTAAGTCTCATTTGTTGATATCACCACCAGTCCCATCAGAAAAGTCTTTAAGTATTGAAAAGCAATCAAGCTCACAGTGACAGATACAAGTTTTACAAAATTCTAGCTTTCATTTGTAAACTCAAATTCTAACATTGGCACACACACACAAAAAAATGTTGGTTTTCTTGAAGTGACAGGATAACTTGGTTCATTTAAAAGAAAATGTCTGCCAAATACCTGGGTTTGAGAAATCATAGCTTGTACAGTCAAGTAATAATTGTACTCCTTGAAAAAAAGCCATTTGCTCTAGTTCACAACTGAAGTAATCACATAAGTGATTTTCCCAGACAATTGCCTACTTCAGCATACAGCAGACATGCTGTATGCATTTTTTCCATTTCATCACACAGAATGTGGAAAAGACATGTACCCAAAAGTCAGGTTTTAACGAAATTATTTTTACTGCTTCATCAAGGACATTAAGTAACACTGGCTTCTGCTTTTCTTTTTTCCTTATTTTTTCCTACGGTGAGTGCATGGTAGTGAGGAATGTAACAACTACAGTAAGTGCTATTGCCTTGATTCGTGCTAAGATGCCAGCAGTATTCCCCATCACTGCTATTATTCCATATGTGAAAAAGCACACTTTATAAAAAAAGGCAAATATCCTCTTAGCATTGTTATCAAAATGGTTTTGACTTCTTAGTCCCCATGAAAGAGTCTCGGGATTCCCAGGGGTCCATGGACCACATTTTGAGAACTGGAATTCTAAACCTTTCAAATTCAAGTTTCTGATTTTGTTTTTGTTTTTTCTTTTTTTGTTTGTTTTTTGTTTTTTGTTTTTTGTTTTTTTGAGATGAAGTTTTGCTCTTGTTGCCCATACTGGAGTACAATGGCACAATTTCAGCTCACCGCAACCTCCACCTCCTGTATTCAATTTATTCTTCTGTCTCAGCCTCCTGAGTAGCTGGGATTACAGGCATGCACCACCACACCTGGCTAGTTTTGTATTTTTAGTAGAGACAGGGTTTCTCCATGTTGGTCAGGCTGGTCTCAAACTCCCGACCTCCAGTGATCCACCTGCCTCAGCCTCCCAAAGTGCTGGGATCATAGGAATGAGCCACTGCACCCAGGCTGTTTCTGTTTTCTTTGAGACAGTGCCTTGCTCTGTTGGTGCAATCCTGGTTCACTGCAGCCTCAACCTTCTGGGCTCAAGTGATCCTTTCACCTCAGCCTCCCAAGTAGCTGGGACTACAGGTACATACCACCATATCTAGCTAACTTTTCATTTTTTATTTTTGTAGAGACATGGTCTCACTATGTTACCCAAATTGGAAAATTTAAGTGATTAATAAACTCCCTTAGTCCAAATTTCCATACCCAGATAGGAAAAAGTTACATGCCCCAGCCCTCAGTGTGGACAGGTGTGTGATCACATGGCCCACTGTCCACTTAACAAGGATTATGGAACCAGACAGTTGGAAAAGAAGTGAACAAATCTGGCAGAGCTGAGATTCAGAACAGGGTGGGATTAAGCACCTTCAAAAGCTTAAAAAAGAGTTGGAATAGCCAGGGAATTCAGCAGAGTATATCTTGCAACCTCACCAGAACACTATTGAAAACTGAAGTGTGTACAGTTTTTACAGATTCCAAAATGCTTTCACACACATCACCTCATTTCATCCTCCCAACAGCCTGTGACATAAGCATCATTCCTACCACTCTTCAAGTAGAAACAAAAGCTTAGGCTGGGCACGGTGGCTCACAGCTGTAATCCTAGCACTTTGGGAGGCCAAGACAGGCAGATCACCTGAGTCAGGAGTTCAAAACCAGCCTGGCCAACATGGCAAAACCCTGTCTCTACCAAAAATATAAAATTTAGCCAGGCGTGGTGGCACATGCGTGTAATCCTAGCTACTCAGGGAGACTGAGGCACAAGAATCGCTTGAACCTGGGAGGCAGAGGTTGCAGTGAACTAAGATCATGCCACTGCATTCCAGCCTGGGCAACTGAGCAAGACTCCAGCTCAAAACAAAATTTTAAATTAAAAAGAGAAAAAAGAAACAAAAGCTTAGAGAGATCAAGTTACTTGCACAGAACATGCAGTAAAGACACAACAGAAATTAGATCTTTGGACCAGGCATGGTGGCTCATGCCTGTAATCCCAGCACTTTGGGAGGCCAAGGCAAGCTGATCACCTGAGGTCAGGAGTTTGAGACCAGCCTGACCAACATGGTGAAACCCCATCTCTACCAAAAATAACAAACAGACCAAAAAAAGTAGCCGAGTGTGGTGGCAGCACCTGTAATCCCAGCTACTCAGAAGGCTGAGGCAGGAAAATCACTTGAACCCAGGAGGCAGAGGTTGCAGTAAGCTGAGACCGTGCCATTGTACTCTACCCTGGGCAGCAAGAGTGAAACTCTGTCTCAAAAAAAAAAAAAAAAAAAAAAGGAAAGAAAAGAAAAAGAAATGAGACCTTTGGATTTTAAGGGCTCATTCACCTCCAGCACAGCTGCCTGCCAAGCTGCAGAAATTACACTCTAGGTGATCAACAGGTGCTCAAGAATTTGGAACAAGCATCCTGTACCTGGGATGAGGGTGGGGGTAAAAGAAGAAAGACTTGGGGCTCCCTGCCTAGAAGTTAAAGTTCAGAAAAGGGAATGGATCCAGAGAGTCAGAGATTCCCCATCTTCCTGAATTCTGAACAGTTGGGTGCAGCGAAGACCCTGTGGTCTAACTCCTGTTAGATCACTCCATCAACTCTCACAGGAAGAGGAACCTTCACTCAACACCATTGTCACTACCAGTAAAGTGCAACTTTATGTGGGAAAAGAATATTGTTTTTGAAGAATAAAGTGTGGAAGTGTTATTTTTTTCTATTAACTATCCAATGTGAATTATTGTGCTCAGACTAGGAACTAAAGCATAGACTTTGTTACATTATAAACATTGTTTTTCTACAGTAGACCAGCTGGAGGACCTCCCACATGAAAAAGAAATGTCCAGTGTAAACAGAAAGGTATCCATTTAGGGAGCCTGGCTTTGAACCTTTCCCTGACACAATCCAGTTTCCCTAACCCCTTTCACGCAGTATGGGTTTCTAGAATATTATTCCAAATGTGTTGAGCCAAGAGGAAATGAAGATTAAAGTTAAGAAGGAAACCAACAGTTTGCTTTTAAAATATACAAGAGAAGTCTGGCTTTTCATAAGAGATCCAGGCTCTGAGTTCCAAAGCAAATCCAGTGAAATATCATCATGGAAGGGATTTGATAATTTCCCAGAGTTAGGGGATTCAATATGGAGGTCATTAGCAACTTGTGAATGTTGAGATCTGAAATGTAGCTAATCCAAATTGAGATTACACTGTACATGGAAGATACAGATCAAATTTCAAAGATAGTACAAAAACAATGTCAAATACCTTATTAATAGTTTTACATTGATTACACATTGAAATATTTGAGATATATTGAGTTAAAGAAAATGCATTATTCAAGTCAAGTTCACCTATTTCACTTACATTTTTAATGTGGCTGCTATATAATTTAAAATTCTATATGTGTCTCACATTGTATTTCTGTGAACAGCACTTACCTACGGGGGTCAGCTACACAGCCCTGCTAACCCCACCACATTCAGCTCTTCCTCATTTTTATTCAGAACCACATCAGTTTATTTTCTCTTTAATTTTTAAATTCCTACTTACATTTTGATAAAAAATAATTCTGAAGGGCAACTCAGATAAATCCAGGCAAATTGTGATGATAAAAAAATTAGAAGAGGAAAAAGAAAAGATCCAAAGCCCAAGATCTCTTGGTTTACTGAGAAAAACAAAACAAAACAAAGCCAAAAAACCCTGCTCATCTGTCATCTATTTCTTTATCATGAGAGGGATGTACTTACTCTACATGACAAATTGCTGTCCCTCCTAGAGAACAAATAATGTAATCATGATAGATTAGTTCCTATTTGACATTCATTAAAAATGAGTGTGTTGAGTTTAAGATCTCCCAGCACATATTAGCAGATGCTCAAAAAGCTAGAACAAACTACCAGTTAAATGCTATGACTTTGTGAAAATAAATCTCAGTAAGTTCTTACCCAGGAAGTTAAACTACTGGGTCCTGGGAGAACAGAAGGGAGAGGAGGTGGGAGTTGTGATGGGAAGCTTTCAGTTGCTGTACAACTACTCAGTCACATTCAGATATTTTTAAAAAGCTAAATGCTATTTGGAAGGTTGAGAGGAATTTTATGGTTTTGCCTCTAGCCTTAAACAAATCTTTGCTTCAGCAGACTTGACGGTTAGGATAAAGGTTAACAAAAAAGACGACTAATCATTTGGTGACACTAGCTGCACTACAGAGCAATACCATAGAAAGCCAAGGGTTGAGGAGGTGCAGGGCAGTGGCAAAACTTGTAATTCTCTGTAGGATCATGAGATTGTACCTCCCAGGTTCCTACTGTCTCAAAGATGACCTTCGCCACAGCTCCCAGGAGTGACTCATTGCTTTCCACTGGACCTCTCCACGCTTATCAGAGGCTTAATACTCACTTTATTGAACAAAGCAGGAAAACAAGAATCCAGATGGAAGTTCGAATCTTTATTAACCAATCATCCCAGCCTTGCTTTTACCCATCCTTCATCCTGTACCTGGAGAGGATTCCTCCTTTTTTTATTTTTCTATTTTTAAAAATTTCATGCCCAATTCCTGCAGAGAATTCCTCCTTCTTTATTGTTTCCTAATGCCTGCTGGGTTTGCTCAAGGTATGTGAATCACTGTGCAGTTTTCCCACCTGGTCCATCTTTGGCAGCCTCTAGGTAGCATTTCCCAACACTACAACCCTTCCCCTCCTGCCTGTGCCTGTGATCCCTCCCCCATCCCTGGGCAATGACCCTAGAGTTTTGTTAGGATGTTTTGAAATGATGAAACTAATCCCTCCCCCAAGGAAACTGAATCAGCAAAGACTATTACAAATGTCCCACATTTTACAATCATGGGAAAGGGAAATTTGAGTTGAGATTCATTCAGAAGATTCCACTTGTCAGTATTAATGCAACTGATTCTAAAATATTTTAAAGAACCCATTACAAAAATAAAAATACTCCTTAAATTTAAGTGGATATGTGCTATAAAAATACCTAAATCTGTACAAACACAAATTTTAGCACCTAATCACACTTCAAAGTATGCTGAAAAATGTATGTAATTATTCTTAACTCACACTGAGATAAGGAAGTATTAATAATCTTTCTACTTGTTTCAAATGGAGAAACTTCGCCACAGTAAGGTTTTACAGTGTTCCAAAGGCACAGAGAACTAGCACAAGTCAGCCAGGGTTGCTCACTGAGGACCAACACCAGACAAAAGATTATGGAGGCAAAAAAAAAAGAAAAAAAGGGGATCGGGGGGTATGCGGTTAAAAAAAAAAAAAAAAAGAAATCATCCTGAAACCTAAACTGTTCCCTGAAAGTGAATATAAGCCTAAAGGTTTCTTTCACAGAAGGCTCATCCTTGAAATAATTGCATTGAAATAATTGCAAACAGTATATTTTTACAAATGGACCGAATTGGACCAGTGGGTTCTAGAAGACAATCTTTCTTGCCTGAGAATACCCTGTCTTAGCCCACATTGTCTTTTGCAGAGCTTTCTTTTCTTCATCCAAAACATTTTTCTCTTTTCGCAGTTCTTTACTTGAATAGCTGTGGGAGACATTATCGGCTGGTAGGTAAGAACAAAAGTAAGAATCAGAAAACAGTGGGCTCAAAACCTGGCTCCACTGCTTACTAGCCACGCTGAACGTGGAAAAATTCCTAACCTTCTAAAACTGCTCCTTTATCTACAAAATGGGCTGATAATGATATCTACTTCTTAGTATTGCTGAAATGATTCAACAACATAATATTCATAAAATATTTAGCATGGTCCCTGACCTGTTCCCAATAAATGGTAATAATTACCATAATTCTGTCTTAAAACAAGAAATTCCAACTTCTCAGACAACAAGGAGAGCAGCCAAAACATACACTGAAAGGTTTTAAGGGATTTTAAGAAATTCTGCCAGGTGCGGTGGCTCACGCCTGTAATCCCAACACTTTGGGAGGTCCAGGCAGGTGGATCACCTGAGGTCAGGAGTCTGAGACCAGCCTGGCCAATATGGTGAAACCCCATCTCTAATAAAAATACAAAAATCAGCCAGTGCTGGCAGGCATCTGTAGCCCCAGCTACTTGGGAGGCTGAGGCAGGAGAATCACTTGAACCCAGGAGGCAGAGGTTGCAGTGAGTAGAGACTGTGCTACTGCACTCCAGCCTGGGCAACAGAGTGAGATTCCATCTCAAAAACAAAAACAAAAACACATCAATTTGGTTACCAATAAGGGCATGGATAGAACATGGCATTGATTAATGGCCACAGCAGGCTTGTATGAATTTACCTCTGACTTAAGGAAAGACCCACCACAGCCTGTTTCTCAAGGGCAGGCCCCTTAAAATACGACAGAGAGCAGAATAGGCTGGAGGGTCTTTAAAAGAGGAAAAAAGTGGCTCTATAGAGCATGCCCAGTTTTTCCTTCTAGGGATGTAGAGAGGCCAAGAGTGTAACTCTAACTGAAGTTCTTCCACAGGGAAAGATAAAGAGTGGAGAGAATGTTCTCACCCTACCGCATCTCCAGTGAGAAAATATTTTCTCATTGGGGTTGCTCTACAAAAAATGCCTTGACTCCCCTTCCTGCCAAGACATCTTCCTGCCATAGTGTTCTTTTCTTGTCTCTTCTTCTCCTCCATAGTATAATTCTCCAGGTTTGTTCAGGTTCAGATCAACACTCCCATATTCTGCTCCTTGAATTCTGTCCTGATACAGCAATAACATACAAAGATATTCATTTGCCTAGACTTTAATTTTGATAGTCCTTTGCTCCGCACAAGTATGCCCTCACAACAAAACCCAATTCAAAAGAACACAATGACAGTAAGAATATACCAAAAAGACAGGAACCTGGAAAATACAGTATTCAGTCATCCAATCATTCCTGAGTACCCAATATGTGCATTTAGGGTGCTGTGAATGTGGCTGTGAACAAGACAAAATCCTGCCTTTTTCCCATGGGTCTTCTACTTGATGAGGGAGAAACAGCAAAGGCTGCCCAAAGAGGCTTATCTTCACATGCATGGAATAAACCAAAGACCTGAGGTCCTTCCCACCTCTTCCACTAACTGCCTGTGTGACAAAGTTTCTCTAGGCCCTTATCAAATAAGGGGGTAAAATTAGAAATAGAGGCTGCTGATTCAAAGTTCTCAAAGCTTTTCCTCTTCCTTGGGTCTTCCCAAGGACAGTCCCTTCCAGACAGTGGTGAAATCAAGCACAGACATCGCTCACTTAGCAGCTGTCCTAGACAGACACCACTGGGAAACAAAGAAATCCACAAGTCAGATGCCACTTTTATTTTAGACAAAATTCCTTCAAGTTCAGTGATCCTTTTTCTAAAGCCAAAGCAGATGATGCAGCAATGAAAGAGGAAACCATAGATGCAAGGACAGAAGGAAGAAGTGAAAAACCATAATGGAAATGTCTGACTTAAATATTTCTGTAAACTTCTCCATGTAGAAGAGAAACAAAAGGGAAAAGACATGTATTCAAGAAAATTAAAATTAGAAACGTTTGGCTCTTTAAGGAGTAAATGTCTCTATTCTGGAATATTAATCTATATTCCCGCATATGCAATTAACCTAGTGAATTTGCAGTTGATTTCTTTCCCAGAAGCTGTAAGCTCAAATGCTTCATGAGTCAAACAAGTAACAAATATGTAAAGTGGCTGTAGGGTTTCAAACTCAAAACACAATAAAACCTCAAACTCAAATTTGTGTAGGTCAGATTTGTGACCCTTATCATTTTTTTTTTCCATTTTTGAGACAGAGTTTCGCTCTTGTTGCCCAAGCTGGAGTGCAATAGCGCAATCTCTGCTCACTGCAACCTCCACCTCCTGGGTTCGAGTGATTCTCCTGCCTCTGCCTCCTGAGTAGGTGGGATTACAGGCTAGCACCACCATGCCTGGCTGATTTTTTGTATTTTTAGTAAAAACGGAGTTTCACCATGTTAACCAGGCTGGTGTCGAACTCCTGACCTCAGGTGATCCACCCGCCTGAGCCTCCCAAAGTACTGGGATTACAGGTGTGAGGCACGGCGCCCAGCCTTGTGATCCCTCTTAATCAATGTTTAGGGGAGAGAAAGGTACCCCAAAACATGCAGTAAGGTCACCCTCTGAGAGTGACCCTAGTAGGAATCAACACATAACAGATGAGATGAATCGTTAATAGGAATCACCTGTTCTGTAATTGGTCTGTAAATGTATGATTGAGAAGATCCATTCTCTCTAGTCTTAGTTGAGGTAACTAGAGTAAAGTCTCAGGGAAACAAGACTGATTGAAATTAACAAGGCAGGAAGGGAAATTGCTGGGTTGCCTTTCCTACAGCCATTCCTTTCCTCTTATTCACAGAACCCGGCTCCAATAAGAGGCTATGAAAATGCTGGATACTGCCATTCATAGCCTCTCTTGCAGCTAGGAGTAAAAAGGTGATACTGCTCTAGCCAAGAAAACATGAGGGGAAATCTGCAGAGAGACATCTGGAAAATGTTTTCTCTTTGATAGTAACAACCACAAGAAGAATGTTTATCCCTTTGCTGGGCACGGAGACTAAGGGGGAAATGGAGACTCTTCAAAGCAAGCACAGGCAAAAACCACATAATTTGAACTTAAAAGGGTTGATATTACAAATCTATGTTTATTCTTGGAGAATGCCTTATAGATCAAAGGTTGTATCTAACTCTTCAGACACTCCAAATCAAATGCTACAGGAAATTTAAAAATCATGAAACCAGGTTTGGAAAAAATAAAAATTCCAAGAGAAAACCATCACGCTCACTCAGAAAAGAGTTGACAGTGAAGAGCTTGCTCTGGGAAATTGAAGATCCCCAGAGAGGCCTAGAACAATCCTTATGGAGATACTCCAGCTGAATTAGATATCCTGTTTACAGCAAATATCATAATGGATTTCGCAAATGCAGTTGGTGATCTCTATCAAAGAAAGTATTAGGTCAAAGCAAAATATAATAAAATTTTAACCACTTCTCCGGCCTTCTCCACAAACAGCAACAGACCATTCCGACATAAGAGTCAACTGTTATTCGCCACTTTAGATCCTCTCTGCCTTACCTTTCTCTGTGGCCTCCGACCTCTTGTTCCAGCTTAGCTCGTATTGTGGCAGCCAACTCTGTAAATTTCAACCAGCCTTACTTAGTGCGTGCCAAAAGCACATCACTTCATGCATACCCCTGACACCCTGTCCTGCAGCTTTCCTGTTGATGCTGGGTATGAGACCCCATAGAACAAGCAGTTACTGCATATGTACTTTCCAGGAGTACAGGAGGATTAACACTCACTGGGAAGATTCTTTGACCAAAGAGAAACGAGCCAGCAAATAATTCTCCCTTTAACACATCATAGGACTGTCCCGAGAAGCAATCATATATACCTCTTTCAATAACAGTTTCCCAAGATCAAGGGATCAGTTGCTCTTCACAGCCATCCTCCAATTGCATTTCCCTCCTTCTCTGCCTCCCTCTACTTTTCCCTTATTCCTGATCCCTACTAGGGAATTGCACTCCCTAACAAAGTTATAGTACACGAGCCTTAGCCTCAGGCACTGCTTTCTAAGCAACAAAAGCTCAGAATATATTCATTTTCTTATTGCTGTGTACCAAATGACCACAAACTTTGTTGCTAAAAACAATCCCTGTGTATTAATCAGGTCACAATTCTGTAGGTCAGTCTGCCCCAGTGCAGTTGGGTTTATAGCTTAGGTTCATAGAAGACTGAAATCAAGGCGTAGGCTGAGTTGTGTTCTCATCAGGAGTTCAGAATCCTCTTCCAAGCTCACCTGGTTTGGGTTGAATTCGATTCCTTGCAGCTGTAAGGTAGAGGTTTCCATCTCTTTGCTGGCTGTCAGCTGTGGCCTGTTCCCAGCCCCCAGAGGCTACCTGCATTCTTTGTCACATGACCCCCTCCATCTTCACAGCCAGCAATGGCACACTGAATCATTCTTGTGCTTCAGATTGCTCTTACCTCAGCCGGGCATGGTGACTCATGCCTGTAATCCCAGCACTTTGAGAGGCTGAAGTGGATGGATCGTCTGAGGTCAGAAGTTCAAGACCAGCCTGCCCAAAATAGTGAAACCCTGTCTGTACCAAAAAAAAAAAAAAAAAAAAAAAAAATTAGGTGGGCATGGTGATGGACACCTGTAATCCCAGCTACCCAGGAGGCTGAGGCAGGAGAATCTCTTGAACCCAGGAGATGGAGGTTGTAGTGAGCAGAGATCACACCATTGCACTCCAACCCAGGCAACAAGAGTGAAGCTCCATCTCAAAACAAAACAAAACAAAACAAAACAAATCTCTCTTACCTCTCAGTGTCTGACCCCTAGACCAAGATTTAAATGACTGACATAATCAGTTCAGGCCCACCTGGATAATCACCCTATCTTAAGGTCCACTGACTTGGAATCTTAATCATATTAACAAAATCCCTTTGGCCATATAATGTAACATACACATTCCACCCTCACACTTGAAGGAAAGAGGATTATACAAAAGTAAGAGTCATTGGGGAATCATCTTAGAATCCTGCCTATCACTCAGATAGTTGGTACCAAGAGGTGACCCTAGAGAGCAGACCCTTAGGATGAGATTTTGCTGCCAGATTACTCAGAGATTGGAAAGCAATAGAGTTTCCAGCATTGGTAGTAAGTGGGGTGGAAACTCCTAGATGCAACGATAGCGCAAGTACTGTCTTTCACCTGAAATTAATTGATATTAAGTGGAGCTAGAAGGTAAGGCAATGAGATATGCAATGGCTATGGTACTTGAAAAGTATGGGAGCAGTTATGACTAAACCTTGTGGAATGGCCTTACTGCTATTAACAGAATCAAAAGCCTTGAAAAAAGGAAATGATAGCCTGGCGCAGTGGCTCACACCTGTAATCCCAGCACTTTGTGAGCCTGAGGCGGGCAGAGCACAAGGTCAAGAGATCAAGACCATCCTGGCCAACAGGATAATTAAATAAAATAAAAATTAGCTGGGCATGGTGGCATGTGTCTGTAGTCCCAGCTACTCTGGAGGCTGAGGCAGGAGAATTGCTTGAATCTGGGAGGCAGAGGTTGCAGTGAGCCGAGATTGCACCACTGCACTCCAGCCTGGCACCTGGCGACAGAGCGAGACTCTGTCTCAAAAAAAGAAAGAAAAGAAAATGATAGACTCAGGACAAACAACTACCACCAGTTCAAAGCTTGCTTTGAAAACCAAATACATTTATCTCCTGTCACCAAAGGACAAAGCTGCTAAGGAGACAAGAACTGTGCCTCATTCTTAGTAGTAGCAGGTGTGAGGTGCAGCCTCTCATTTTTTATCTTGGAAGGGATGACCTGGCCTGCTCCAGACTACTGGATCCTTACAAACTTCACCAATGTAGCAAGTCCCTGAATATTCATGAGATTTATCTTCCACTCTCTGGTATACATCATTCTACTAGGCACTGGTACTTGCCACTCTTTACTTATCAGGTCTATTTAGCAAGATGCCATATGGTGATCTAATGATAGTCAACATGATTGAAGCCCCTATAATAGAAAGTAGAAGCATTTACATAGTTTTGGGCAAGGACATGAATGTGTAATACCATCCTTCCCATGAAGGCGAATTACTTTTCAACTTTCCTTTTAAGGTGATTGAGAAGTATGAATTCACTAGATCAATAGCTGCTTACCAAGTGCTAGAGGTTGGGTTGATTTGAACCGGTAAAGATACCATATACAAGAGCAGGTGTAGCTGGGATTAATACCCCAGTTAAGTCTGTGGAAGTCTACACTCTGCCATAATCCATTCAGATTTTGCAGGAACCATACAGGTAAAATGAAAGGAGGAAATGATGGTAACATACCAACTATATCTTTTAGGTCTTTCTTGCCAATCTCTGCAATTCCTTCTGGCATGATCTATGCTTCTGATTTATAATCTGGTCTGATGGGGTGGAACAGTGGGGAAGAGTAGTTTCAGAAGCTTCCACTTGACCTTTTTAAAATTCTAATGGCCCAAACTCTACTGATTAGGGACAACTATGACAATTCTTCTAGTGCTAAGTATATCTCTAATGACTTCAGGAACTAATAACGAGCTTGGTTCATAGACCCATTGGATCCCCCATGAGATAAAGGTCCATGACAGATTTTGGGATTCCCTGGTATCAGTGTCCACCTAAATCCTTATTTAAAAATCTTTGAATCTGAGTCTTCTCTTTTTCCCAGTGTAGTTATCTGACAAAGGTCTACAGGTCTCTCCAGGGAAAGAGAGGGAAATATTTACCTATCCATTTGTGTTACAGAGTCCTTCCACAAAAACACCTGTTCTCCCCTTCAAACAAAGGGATCTGGATCTCTGAGTTACTTAAATCTAGCAACAGGGTGAGGGACCACAGTTTTCTTTTGCAGTGTCTAAAATTAGCCTTCTACTTAACAGCTTTCAATATTTTGTTTGGATTAGCAAGTTGAGTTACATCCTAATTAGCTATCTGTCTACATCTCATTCCTAAGAACACTATGATTTATTAGGTTATCACTAGTGAAATCTGCAGGCCAGGGCACCCTGTTTGCCACTCTTGTCTCACTTTCTTTTGATCATTCCCTTTCTGCTCCTGATAGTTAAGTACCGACATCTGACCTCTACCATTCTGGAATACCATCACCCCCATTAATATTATGAAATACAATTCCATGCCAATGTTGCCTACAGAAGAGGACCACCATTGAGTTTCTCAAAGACAGGTCTCCTGTAACTTATGAATTCCTTACTGTCTCAAAAAAGGGAACCTTCTCATAACCCTCTGGGCAACATAATCAGAAGATGAATGTGCAGCTTTTTCCCTGACCTTCTGAAGATTCGCTCCTCAGTGTCATGCCAAGGCAGTTCGGTGTCTTCACCAAATCTTCACTGGTACTTCACTTCATTATTGTATCCAGCTTTGGCTTAAGGCATCAGACAGATTATATAGATGGACTTGCATGTCCTTTGCCAGGCCCAGTGACTCACACTTATCATCCCAGCACTTTGGGAGGCTGAGGTGGGCGGATCACTTGAGGTCAGGAGTTTAATATCAGCCTGGCCAACATAGTGAAACCCCGTCTCTATTAAAATACAAAGTTAGTTGGTGTTGGCCTGTAGTCCCAGATACTTGGGAGGCTGAGGCAGGAGAATTGCTTGAACTCAGGGGGGGAGGTTGCATGAGCTGAGATTGTGCCACTGTACGCCAGCCTGGTCAACAGAGAGAGGCTTCATCTAAAAAAAAAAAAAAAAAAAGACCTTATATGTCCTTCATATAACATTGAACCCCCAAGTTTTTGAGTTCTCAGTAAACCCTACCCTATCCAGACTTATATTCTGCTCTCCGTGGCCCAATTCCCTCAAGATTTTCTCTCTCATGTTCCCCTAGTCCCTGCTCATACATATTAATCAGATCTAGCAATTCCTCCAGTGCATATTTTTCTCCCGGAGCAAGAACTCTGCATCCCTGTTTGAGCTGTGCTGACACCTGACCCTTGTTACTGACCCACAGGCAATGAGAGGTAGCAGGGGTTGCTCTTGAGAACAGAGGCACCTGCCTCAGGTAAGCTCAATGCATAGTCTCCAAGCAAGTGGAGGCTCTTCTCCTTAGCAATGAGAAAGGGGATTTTTTTTTTTTTTTTTTTTTTTTTTTGCCTGATTTGAAAGACTCCAGATTCTCAGACTTGGTCACCCAAATAGTCCTATCCTAGATCTCAGGGTTCATTTGTTTCCTATCAGAATCCCGACTTTAACATGAGAAAGCTGCCAAAGCTGCAGGCGGAACTGCCAAAGTTGCAATTCTGCTTCCCTTACAGTTAAATCCTAGTCCTAATATTCAGCAGTCTTCCCTGCAACTACAGAAGAAAGAGTGTCCTTAAATTCTACCATGGAGGCCTTCTGTCTCACACCTGTGTTATCCTTTTCTGAAGGTCTCCAAAGCAATCCAAAAAAGCCACACAACTTCAGTCTTTATAATTATCATTGTTCCGGTACCATTCAAGTGCATAACAACCATGTAACTTAGTGCTTCTCTTTCCACTGATGTCTCATCCCAATTTTTTGATGCGATCACATGCCAAGATTTATCACCATCCACATACTACCTGCAATGCGGTTCTTATTGCCATCTGACCAGTGAGTGACCCAGCTCTAAATTCCCATGATGACAGCTTGCTTTCTAGTGTCATTTCTGATACTGTCTTACCCCAGGTTTGCCTGAGAGTTGAACCCAAAACAAAGTCTGGGTGCAGGTAGTTATTTGGGAAGTGGTCCCAGTGAGCAGGATTGGGGAGCAAGAGGGTGAGACCTCCCAAGATGCATCTCAGAACTGTTTGCCAGGTAAAAAAAAGATGGAGGCTTTTGTTTATTGGCTCTCATCCCCAACTGGTCAGAGATGACCTAATGAATATTAACTCCCTTGAACTTCTTGTCTGCCCTGCATGAGTGTCCAGAAATTCTGTGGATTCCACCAATCTGTGGTAGAGAAGCTCTAGGGCAGGAACCAGAGGCAAAGGCACTATCAGAATAAGACTGCATGCAGCTAGTCTAACTAAACCTACGAGAATTAATTACCAAAGCAGTGGCTAGATTAATTCCAAAAGGAATGTAAGATGCACATAAGAAGTGTTCGAAGGCTGGGTGTGGTGGCTCATGCCTATAATCCCAGCACTTTGGGAGGCTGAGGCGGTTGGATCATTTGCGGTCAGGAGTTCAAGACCAGCCTGACTAACATGGTGAAACCCTGTCTCTATTAAAATACAAAAATTAGCCAGGTTTGGTGGCAGGTGCCTGTAATCCCAGCTACTTGGGAGGCTCAGGCAGGAGAATCACTTGAACCCAGGAGGTGGAGGTTGTAGTGAGCCAAAGATCACGCCACTGCACTCCAGCCTGGGTGACAGAGTGAGACTCTATCTCAAAAAAAAAAAAAAAAGAAAAGAAAAAGAAGAAAAAGAAGTGTTCAAAACTATTATATTTAATCAATTCAAGTCAAGGTGATTCAGACCAGAAATACTAATGTATGGGGCTGGGCATGGTGGCTCATGCCTGTAGTTAACAGCACTTTGAGAGGCCTAGCGGGGAGGATTGCTTGAGTTCAAGACCAGCCTAGGCAACATAGTGAGATTCCCTATCTACCAAAAAAAAAAAAAAGAAGAAAAGAAAAGGAAAATAGCCAGGCATAGTGGCATGTGCCTATAGTCCCAGCTATTCAAGAGGCTGTGGTGGGAGGACTGCTTGAGTCCAGGAGGTCTAGGCTGTGATCACATCATTACACTCTAGCCTGGGTGACAGAGTGAGACCCTGTCTTTTTTTTTTTTTTTTTTAAAGACAGTTTCACCATGTTGGCCAGGCTGGTCTTGAACTCCTGACCTCAGGTGATCCACTCGCCTCGGCCTCCCAAAGTGCTGAGATTACAGGCATGAGACACCATGCCTGGCCAAGACCCTGTCTTAAAAAAAAAAAAAAAAAGAAGAAGAAGAAGATAAAAAGGAATACCATGTGTGTTTAAGAATGCCGAATCCTGGGAGTTAGCAACGCTTGTGTCCCCAATAGAAGTGGTTCTGACATCTGATTAAATAAAGCTAATTGAAGATGTATATTTTACTCCTCTCCAAAATCCCACTAAATGTAAAAGAGAAAAAAGGGCCCAGAAACAAAAAATAAGAGAGAGAAAATGAAAGCAAATAACAGAGGTCAATGCAAATTTTGGAAGCTAGAATGCAGATGGTTAAGTAGAAAAGTGATTTAACACAGTGGAAAAAATTGTAAATCTAAACTTTCAGTAGGGTAGAGAAAGAGTCAATAATAAGCAACCTTAACAGGCTTACAAATTAGAGACACCAGGAAATGCCAAAGACAAGCAGACAGGTAGTGCTGAGAACAGGGCGACTGTACTGGTTGTGTAAGGAACATTCCGAGCATGGGATTCCCTCTCCCCAGTTGTTTTCCTCTTCCCTATGCAACCAAAAATCACTCTTACCTTACCCAGGCAAAAGACGGTTGACGACTTTCTGGAGCGGTTGAACCAGACAGATTCCAAGAGTGGAAATTGAATTACTAATGTGCTAAATATTGAAGAGAAATTTTTATTTCTGTCAGCAAGTTTCTGATGAATTACTGATAGGTACTGTCAAGGGAGGACTTGGAGACTGAGGCATTTACATAAGGAAAAAAAAATTTAAAAACTTTACCTGCAAAGAGGGTGAGGAGGTCAGACTCAGGAGTGGCTCACCAAATTACAAACACACTGTTTTGTTTCTGTGCCCACAGGAAAAAAAGAAAAAAAAAAGTTTTTTGGTTTTAAGAAAACCCACAAAAGTACCAAACTACCAAGCTTATGTATTTACATTGTTACAATAGAAATAACAATTTTCTCACTTAGTTTTCTCATTCACAGAGGTCAGACATAACAGCAAAAATCAGAGATAAAATTACTTTCCGGCCAGGTGTGGTGGCTCACGTCTATAATCCCAGCACTTTGGGAGGCTGAGGCAGGCAGATCACCTGAGGTCAAAAGTTCAAGACCAGCCTGACCAACATGAAGAAACCCTGTCTCTACTAAAAATACAAAAATTAGCTGGGCATGGTGGCCCATGCCTGTAATCCCAGCTACTCAGGAGGCTGAAACAGGAAAATCACTTGAACCAGGGAGACAGAAGTTGCAGTGAACCAAGATTGTGCCATTACACTCCAGCCTGAGCAACAAGAGTGAAACGCTGTCTCAAAAAAAAAAAAAAAAAAAAAAAAAAAGCTGGGCGTGGTGGTGCGCACCTGTAATCCCAGCTACTCAGGAGCCTGAGGCAGGAGAATAGCTTAAACCTGGGAGACAGAGACTGCAGTGAGTGGAGATCTCATCACCGCACTCCAGCCTGGGCAGCAGAGAGAGACTGTCTCAAAAAATAAAATAAAAAATAAATAAAATAAAACTATGTACATGTGCTTACTTTTTTTTATTATTTTTATTTTTTTCTGAGATGGAGTTTTGCTCATGTTGCCCAGGCTGGAGTGTAATGGCGATTTTGGCTCACAGCAACCTCCGCCTCCCAGGTTAAAGTCATTCTCCTGTCTCAGCCTCCTGAGTAGCTGTGATTGCAGGCACCCGCCACTACGCCCAGCTAATTTTTGGTATTTTTAGTAGAGACGGGTTTTCACCATGTTGGTCAGGCTGATTTTGAACTTCTGACCTCAGTTGATCCGCCCTCCTCGGCCTCCCAAATTGCTGGGATTACAGGCATAAGCCACCGTGCCGGACCTATGTGCTTACTTTGTAAAAAATTAAAATTCAGTTTTTAATAAAGGCAGTTCCTAAATAAATAAAAAATAAGTAAAAGCTTGTCAATACTACTGAATTCCCCTTTTTGACCCTGACCGGTAAGATAGAAAAACGCCCAGATATATTCTAGAATGTGTTGAGGCTTAGAAGCAGGACCCCACCTGCTGTGGCTCCCATTTTAGGATCATTGCCCAAGCCCTTGGCAACTGCGAGTAGCTGGCTGAATGCTCTAACTCAGCAAGGAGTTCCAGTTGGCTCCAAATGTTTGTTCATCTTTGAGACCCCAGTACGTATGAAACTAAACTCACAAGGCCATCTTTTGTCTTTAAATGTTAATACTTTGTTGAAAGAATACATTAAACTACCACCTTTTTACTTAAGGAGGCCAACCCAACATTTTGAAAAAAGTAAACATTAATTTAACTTGCTCTGTGAAGTTATTAAAGAAAAATTAACTCACAAATATAAAGCCACTGTCAGTTCTTTAAAGGCAACGTGTCTCAAGCAGTTCTTTAGATATGCAGCCAACAGTCTGAAGTCTTCTCTTACCTTAGGGTTAGATTCAAATGTTGGCACTTAGAAACGCACACAGTCAAATTCTCCTTGACGATCCTCAGGAAGACTCTCAGGAAATTCTACAGAGACAGGTTTTACTCCATTGTTGGAACAGATTGCTATCTCTTGAGTGAGCACTGAATGAAATAACTGATGTGCATTTGGGGTTGTAAAAATTAAGTGTCTTTAGAAATAGAATTGTGCTCAGTTTGGTGAGATTTTCGCTCCATGAGAAGCCCTCGGGTGCTGAGCCGAGCTAAGGAATGGCTTATTCATGGGTTCCCTCAAAGGAATAGTGGGTAGACTCTCCCCTACTATTCAAAGAGTATTTCTTTCTTTTCCTTTTTACTTTTTTTTTCTTTGAGACAGAGTCTTGCTCTGTCGCCCAGACAGGAGTGCAGTGGTGCCATCTGGCTCACTGTAACCTCCGTCTCCTAGGTTCAAATAATTCTCCTGTCTCAGCCTCCTGAGTAGCTGGGACTACAGGCTTGCGCCACCACGCCCAGCTAATTTTTGTACTTTATTAGTAGAGACAAGGTATAAGGGTTATTGCCGAGTTTAAAATGAGGAAACTGAGGCCAGTATAAGAAAATGAAGATCCAATTTATTTGGCTCCCGGCGAGGTTCCATGGTCCCAGGGAAAGGGACCAGGGAAGTCGCAACAACTTCCTGGGGCGCAGGATTTTTATAGGTAGGAGGAAGGAGCAACAGCTGCGTGCTCTGACTGACTCCAGGGGAGCGGGATTGGCTATTGGTTGGCGGGTTGTTGGGCGGGTTTTCCCGTGAGAGAGCTGGTCAGGAGCGTTGCATCAGCTGGAACCTTCCAGGGGAGCCCTGCGGCAGAGCTAGGTGCCGAGTGCAGAGCCTGGTGCTGGGTGCAGAGGTGGGCGTTTCCAACCTCCCACAGGCAACCGGCCTTTCCCAGGGTTCCACGGTGTTACCCAGGATGGTCTGGATCTCCTGAGCTCGTGATCTGTCTGGCTTGGTCTCCCAAAGTGCTGGGATTACAGGCGTGAGTCACCGCGCCAGGCCATATTTCTCTTTTTGTGGAATACCTAAAGCACACAATTAAATGCATATATGATACAAAAATAAGTGTAATTTGAATGAAATGAGAGATAACCTAAACAAGTACAGTAGAAATACGTTTTCAGAGTACAACAATCTACATATGCAAGGATATAATTTTCCTTGTCTGTGGCTAAAATTAAATTTAGTTCTCAATATCCCATTGTCTCTGATAGCAGAAAACCTAGTTATATCCATTTCAGGGACTCAAGTCACCTTCATCTTAAAGATGTCATCTTTTAAGATTCTCTTCCTGGCCAAATGTGGTGGCTCACGCCTGTAATCCCAGCACTTTGGGAGGACGAGGTGAGAGGATCACTTGGGGTCAGGAGTTCGAGATCAGCCTGGCCAACATGGTGAAACCCAGTCTCTATTAAAAAAAAAAAAAAAAAAATTAGCTGGGGGTAGTGGCACATACCTGTAATCCCAGCTACTCAGGAGGCTGAGGCAGAATTGCTTGAACCTGGGAGGTGGTGGTTGAAGTGTGCCGAGATCATGCCACTGTACTACAACCTGGGTAAGACTCCATCTCAGAAAAAAAAAAAAAAAGATGATTTTTCTTTCACTTTTTTTCCCCTCCTCTTCTTCCCAGAATAATGCAAATTCCAGGGGATGACATGTCATCCTAGCATCAGGGGAGCATTGTTCCCTGTGTTCTCTCCATCTTCACCAGCTTTCCTGAGGTGTGGCTTAAGCAGCACCTCTGTCTCCGCTATGTTGATGGTCAAGGTCAGGTTTAGATAATTTACACTCTTCGCTGCTTGGGGGCTCCAGGACTGCCTGGAGGCTGGGTAGTCTTTCCCTCTTTGTCTCACAATGGCACTGCTGATCCTCCACCATTCAGCCACATCTCTTATCCTATCCATTGCTAAATTGTCCTACTATGACCTCTACTCTGAGATCCCCTTATTTCACACCATAGTGACCCTCTGATGGACAAACCCATATCGGTTATGAACTCATTCTGAGTCCCGCTAAGACATGGAAAATAATTTTTGGACATATTCCAGCCCAATGGACTGAGGAACACATTCGGTGGAAGCAGGTGGGGGTGGCAGCACGTGAGTGGGCAAGCCAACTTGACCATATCCTCCGCCTAAACACACTGTCCTGTCCTTTCATCTCTATCATGACCAACCTCCCCAGGGCACTCTTCCCACAGCTCCTGATGGATTGAGGAATCCTCACACTTCTAAATTTTCTGTCTTCTATCCATGCCTAACCAGAATTTTTATCTTGAGAGAGGGGTTGCAGAGTGCAAAGTCCTATTGTAACATCTCAATTCTAATTTTTCTCTTCAACTAGCTCTTCCATTTATCTCTGAGCCCTTCAGACTAGCCCAGAAAGAAGTCTTACATCTTTTCTATCAGGCTGGAAGCAGCTGGCATCGTCAGGCATGCCTCTTCGTACCATGTGTAAATGGTATGTCTTAAATCGAAATGATGAAGGGGCCAGGCACAGTGGCTCTCACCTGTAATCCCAGCATTTTGGGAGGCTGAGACAGGAGGATCACTAGAGGTCAGGAGTTCAAGACCAGCCTGGCCAACATGGTGAAACCCCGTCTCTACTAAAAATACAAAAATTAGCCGTGCATGATGGTGGGTACCTGTAGTCCCAGCTACTCAGGAGGCTGAGGCAGAAGAATTCCTTGAACCTGGGAGGCGACAGTTGCAGTGAGCCAAGATTGCCCCATTGCACACCAGCCTGAGCAACAGAGCAAGACTGCATCTCAAGAAATAAAAAGGAAAGAAATGATGATGGGGGAGGCACATTTCTCTTTCCAAACCCTGGCTCTTGCAAACTAAAAGCTTTCTGATGGAAGGGTGCAGTGGCTCATACCTGTAATTTCAGCACTTTGGAGGGCAGAGGCAGGCAGATCACGTAAGCTCAGGAGTTTGAGACCAGCCTGATCAACATGCGAAACCCCATCTCTACTAAAAATACAAAAATTATCTGAGTGTGGTGTGTGCCTCTAGTCCCAGCTACTGGAGAGGCTGAGGGGGGAAAATTGCTTGAATCCAGGAGGCAGAGATTGAGGTGAGCAGAGATTGTGCCATTACGGTCCAGCCTGGGCAAGAGAGTGAGACACCGTCTCAAAAAAATAAAATAAAATAAATAAAAGCTCTTTGGCTTCTAGGCATTGTATCTGCTACAGACTCTTCATCAAATCTGGGAGGTTTTTAGACATTATTTTATCAAGCATTCTTTTGGCTAGTTCTCTCTCTTCTCTCGTTTTGGAACTCCCATTATGCATATGTTGGCATGCTTGATGGTGTCCCACAGGCTTCTAAGGCTCTGCTAATTTTTCTTTATTCTTATTTCTTTCTGTTCATCAAACAGAAAAATTTCACTTGATCATCACATTTGCCGATTTTTTCTTCTATCTACTCAAATCTTCTGTTGAGCTCTTCTAATGAATGTTTCATTTTACTTATACCTCTAAAGTCCAAAATTTCTATTTTGTTCTTTTTTAAAAAAAAATCTCTATCTCTTTATTGATATTCTATACTTAGTGAGACATCATTATCATACTTTACTATAGTTCTTTGAGCATACCTTAAAATAGGTGGTTTAGATTATGCCCACCCCGGGAATGCAAAAAAAAAAAAAAAAAAAAAAAGTTTTAAAGTCTTTAGTAAAGTTCTGTGCCTGAGCCTCTTCAGAAAGCATTTCTATTGATTACTTTTTTTCCTGTATTTGGGTCATACTTTTTCTTTGAAAGTCTAGAAATATTTGTTAACAACTAAATTAGATATATAAAATACAAATAAAAGATAAAATGTGTCAACTCTGGAAATTAGATGATCTGCCCTGCTCAGGATTTGTTGTTGCTGGTTTCTGTTTGCTATTGTTTACTGACTTTAAAGAACTAATTTTTTTTTTTTTTTTTTTTTTTTGAGACGGAGTTTCGCTCTTGTTACCCAGGCTGGAGTGCAGTGGTGCGATCTCGGCTCACCGCAACCTCTGTCTCCTGGGTTCGAGAAATTCTCCTGCCTCAGCCTCCCGAGTAGCTGGGACTACAGGCGTGCGCCACCATGCCCAGCTAATTTCTGTATTTTTAGTAGAGACGGGGTTTCACCATGTTGACCAGGATGGTCTCGAGCTCTTGACCTCGTGATCCATCCGCCTCTGCCTCCCAAAGTGCTGGGATTATAGGCGTGAGCCACCGTGCCCGGCCTAAAACTAATTTTTTAAAATGTGTATTCTTGAGGCCAGGCATGGTGGCTCACACCTGTAATCCCGGCACTTTGGGAGGCCAAGGCAGGTGGATCATTTGAGGTCAGAAGTTCAAGATTAGCCTGGCCAACATGGTAAAACTCCATCTCTACTAAAAGTACAAAAAATTAGCCAGGCATGGTGTCATGCACCTATAGTCCCAGCTACTCGGGAGGCTGAGGCAGGAGATTCACTTGAACATGGGAGGCAGAGGTTGCAATGAGCCAAGATCAAGCCACTGCACTCCAGCCTGGGCAAAAGGGTGAGAAAAACAAAAAAGGGTCTCAAAAAAACAAAACCAATAAAATAAAATGTGCATTTTTTTTTTAATGTATGGCTAGTAAGTCTGCTGAGTTAGCTTAGTGGTCATCTAGTGATAGGACAGATATTTTCTTAAACTTTTGGAAACAATACTTCTCCCAGTCTTTGCTGAGGGGATCTTTGTGCATGTTGGGGCATGCCTTCAACATTTAGCCAGGCAGTTGACAACTTTGCCTCAAGCTTCACTTTGTTTTTTTTTTTTTGTTTTGTTTTGTTTTGTTTTTCCTTTTTTTGAGACGGAGTTTCGCTCGTTACCCAGGCTGGAGTGCAATGGTGCGATCTCGGCTCACCGCAACCTCCGCCTCCTGGGTTCAGGCGATTCTCCTGCCTCAGCCTCCTGAGTAACTGGGATTACAGGCATGCGCCACCATGCCCAGCTAATGTTTTGTATTTTTAGTAGGGACGGGGTTTCTCCATGTTGACCAGGATGGTCTCGATCTCTTGACCTCGTGATCCACCCGCCTCAGCCTCCCAAAGTGCTGGGATTACAGGCTTGAGCCACCGCGCCTGGCCTCAATCTTCACTTTCTATAGAGCCTCGAGGTCAGCCAGAGGTGACAGCTTAAGCTATTCTCAGGTCTTTACAGAGGTTACACACAGCTCTTGTTAGCAGCAGCAAATTCATATGAATCTACAGCACCTCGATTCTTGCATAAGGCAGACCAAGGGAAGTTTTAGAGCAGGAGTGAAAGTTTATTAAAAACTTCTAGAGCAGGAGCAAAAAAGGAGGACAAGCAGGAGACTTCAGAGATCCAAGCGCACCATTTGACCTTTGACTTGGGGTTTCTATGTCAACGTGCATCTGGGGTTTTCCATCTCTTCTCCCTTGATTTTTCCTTAGTGTGGGCTGTTTGCATGTGCAGTGGCCTGCCAGCATTTGGGAGGGGCCGCATGCACAGCGTCTTCACTAAAGTCGTGCTCAGGCTCATTTGAGGCATATTTTCCTTACCAGTCGAGTGTTTCTAGAGGAAGGTCATATACCAATTAAACTGCACCATTTTGCCTCTTAGTACGCATGCTTGAGCCTACTCGCCCAACTCCAAGATCTCATCAGGAAGCTGCGGATCACCAGTTGCAGGTGTTTTCTGTCTATTGGGAGACGGCCTTTCCTTGGCACTGGCTGCAACCAATTATTATTTTAGAGAGACAGTTCAACAACTACCTGACCATCACCTGATGGTTGCCTGCCTGACCATCACCTGATGGTTGCCTGACACTCCTAGTGGAGTGGGAGCCCCACTCCTGCCCTGCTCGGGCCTGCCTAGCTATCTACACTAAAACTTTTAGAATGTGCAGAGCCCTACACGTGCCCATGACCTTCTAAATTCCCCAGAAATACACCAGGGCTTTTCAAAATCCCTGTAAACATCTCACTCCTCCGGTTTTTCCTTTTAAGCTTTTCCTTTAAAGCTATTGTTTGCCCCAACTGTTATCCATTACCTCAGGCAGCCAAATAGTTAAACAATCATGTTTAAATATTTTCAACAAAACCCCATCTCAGGGAGAAAAGGTCTTTTGCAGTGACACTGGGTCAGCCCCAATTTAGGTTAAATAAAAACAGTCTTGTAAATAGGTCTTCCAGAGAACCATCAGACTGGTCAGATAATGACAATTTTCTTTGAATGAGGCATTAAAGGTGCTACAGCTCTGTTCTGCCCACTCCAATGGTTACCACACTGCTGGTTTTCACTGTGATTGTGAACTCTTTTTCAGGCTGTCGTGGGGCTGGAGAGTAGAGGATGGGAATAGAGCAAGTTAAAATGCTCTAAAACTCACTATTCTAATTGAGATTTCACTGTTTTCTAGTAAGAAACTTCTACTAAGTTCTCTAAATGTCCCTGGGTAGCTGAAAACCTTTGATTAATTTTCAGAGTTTGAGAAAAATTTATTCTGACAGTCTTTTTCAGTTTTCTTGCTGCCTTTACGGAGGAAAGAATTCTCATAGGTCCTTACTTCAACATTTTCTCTGACGTTGCCCTGTTAACAGCCTTTTGACTTACAGATTTTCAAATACAGACTTTTAAAAGCATTTTAAGCCGAGCGTGGTGGCTCACACCTGTAATTCCAGCACTTTGGGAGGCCAAGGCAGGTGGATCATGAGGTCAGGAGTTCAAGACCAACCTGGCCAAGATGAGGAAACCCCGTATCTACTAAAAATACAAAACTTAGCCTGGCGTGATGGTGGGCACCTGCAGTCCCAACTACTCAGGAGGCTGAGGCAGGAGAGTCATTTAAACCCAGGAGGCAGAGGTTGCAGTGAGCCAAGATTGCACCATTGCACTCTAGCCTGGGCTACAGAATGAGACTCCGTCTCAAAAATAATAATAATAATAATAAAATTAAAATTATTAAAGCATCTTAAAATGCAAAGCTAGGCAATGACTATTTTGTTTTCAGGTGTGACTGCTCTCTCTTAGGATAATAGTAATAATAAAAAATAACATATTGACAGCCATTTGCCAAGCACCATTCTAATAATTTTACATGTATTATCTCAGTCTACTTTCAAAACAACTCTGTTAAACAGATACATTTTTTTTTTTTGAGACAAGTTCTCACTGTTTTGCCCAGGCTAGAACACAGTGGCACGATCACTGCTCACTGCAGCCTTGATTTCTCAGGCTCAACTGATCCTCCCAACTCAGCTGCTATGTAGCCAGTACTACAGGCACAGGTCACCACACCTGGCCAATTTTTAAATTTTTTGTAGAGAAAAGGTTGCACTATATTACCCAGGCTGGTCTTGAACTCCTGGGCTCAAGCGATCCTCCCAACATGCTAGGATTACCAATGTGAGCCACCAAGCCTGGCCAACAGATATTACTATTATAGCGGTTTACAAATAGTGAAAATGTGGCATACAGAGGTTAAGAAACTTCCTTAAAATCAGTAAGAACTATGTGGTGGAGACTGGATTTGAACCCAGGCTGTCTGGCTCTAGAATCAATAATTGTGAGGTAACATGAAATTAGGGAGTTACCAAAATGAAAAATACCTGTTAATATTTTAAAAAGCATGAACCCACTACACAGATTTTTATTTTATTGAACTCTAGATTACTTTAAGTGTAAAAGCATTTATGCCAGATAAATGATTCTTGATTATGATCATGCCAAATTGTAATATCTTTGACAAAAGCAAATTATTAAATATACAACTAAAAATTCTTGCAATTCCAGTTTTATTATAATTTTTGGCCAAGTGTGGTGGCTCACGCCTGTAATCCCAGCACTTTGGGAGGTTGAGGCAAGTAGATCACAAAGTTAGAAGTTCAAGCAGCCTGAACAACCTGGTGAAACCCCGTCTCTACTAAAATACAAAAATTAGCTGGGCATGTTCTCATGCACCTGCAGTCCCAGCTACTCGGGAGGCTGAGGCAGGGAGAATAGCTTGAGCCCGGGAGTCGGAGGTTGCAGTGAGCTGAGATTGCGCCAATGCACTCCAGCCTGGGTGACACAGCAAGGCTCTGTCTTAAAAAAGAAAAAAGAATTTTCATATAAACAATTTTACAAATAAAAAAACAAAATCCTTTACCAGACAATAATTTCTGTCTTTTGTTTTAGCAAATATGATTACTGTACCTTTAAGATCTCTTCTGGTGCTGAAATATTTTTGAGATAGCCGTTTAACATTTCTTTTTTTATTATTATTTTTAAATAGCAATATGGGGTCTTGACATATTTCCCATACTGGTCTTGAACTCATGGCCTCAAGAGATCATCCCACCTTGGCCTCCCAAAGTGCTAACTTACATGCCACCATGCCCAGCCCACTTTCAATTCAACAAAAATGTCTGAGTGTTTTCTTTGTGCCAGACACTGAGGATGTGGTGATGAACAAGGCAGGTTCTGCCATGATGAAGCTAAGAGTGTAGTGGAGAAGACAGTCATGAAGTAGCAATAGGTGTGATTACTATTATGAAAGAGAAAGCACACAGAATTACAGGATCATATGGCAAGAGACCAGAGCTACCCTGAAAGACTGAAAAAGGCATCTTTGAGATGTGACATTAAAATGAGATGTAAAGGATAAGGGAAGGTGATGGGAAGCCCTGGTAGCTAAGGTTAGAGATCCAGAAAGCTGTGGTTTGTTCAAGAACTGAGAGGAGCTTAGCGTGGCCAGAAAACAAAACTGACAGGGAAAGGCAGAAAGGAGACAAAAACACAGCTGGAGGATCCTGTTTGTTTAAAAGCATTTGTTTAGACGGCTAAAAGCCCCCAAAGAACACCACACTATATTTATTATATATGTAAATACTCTTTGAGCACATCATTAAGAGATCACCCAATGGCAGCACATGTGTCTGCTTTCTGGCTGGCAGTTTCTAATGGATTGTCTGCAGTCCTCAGTAAAGCTAAAATCTATCTAAAGGGAGGCTGAACATGGTGGCTCATGCCTATAATCCCAGCATTTTGGGAGGCTAAGGCAGGCGAAGCACGAGGTCAAGAGATCGAGACCATCCTGGTCAGCAAGGTGAAACCCCGTCTCTATTAAAAATATAAAAATTAGCTGAGTGTGGTAGTGCGTGCCTGTAGTTGCAGCTACTCGGGAGGCTGAGGCAGGAGAATCACTTGAGTTCAGGAGGCAGAGGTTGCAGTGAGCCGAGACTGAGCCACTGCACTCTAGCCTGGTGACAGAGCGAGACTCTGTTCCAAAAAAAAAAATCTGTCTAAACAGAGTAAAGGGATAAAACGTTCATGAAGGGGCATGGCACAGTGGCTTACACCTGTGATCCTAGCATTTTCAAAGGCCAAAGCAGGCAGATCACCTGAGGTCAGGAGTTCGAGACCAGCCTCGACAACATGGTGAAACCCCATCTCTACTAAAAATACAAAAATTAGCTGGGCATGGTGGTGCACGCCTGTAATCCCAGCTACTCGGGAGGCCGAGGTAGAAGACGCGCTTGAACCCAGGAGGTGAATGTTGCAGTGAGCCAAGATGGCACCATTGCACTCCAGCCTGGGCAGTGGAGCAAGACCCCATCTCAAAAAAAAAAAAAAAAAAGGGGGGAAAACAGATTCATGAGCAAACTGGTAAAAGCAGGCCGAAATATACAGCCTTTTGAAAGAAAGAAAAAGAGAGAAGAAGAAACCATGCCTGGGGCAACAATACAACTTAAGTTATTCCAAAGCTCTCTGTAACCAGATTGCTTTCTCTGGTCAGGTATGTATTATATATGTGTATATGTAACAAGCTACTCGGGAGGCTGAGGCAGGAGAATCGCTTGAACCTGGAAGGCGGAGGTTGTGGTGAACAGAGATCGCGCCATTGCACTCCAGCCTCGGCAACAAGAGCAAAACTCCGTCTCAAAATAATAATAATAATAATAATAATAATAATTTTATGGAAAGCCCCTGAATGGTTCACTAACAATAAATTACATTCTAAGTTTGGTTCAACTAAATTCTCTATTATTATTATTTTTATTTATTTATTTATTTATTTATTTTTTGAGACCGAGTTTCACTCTTGTTACCCAGGCTGGAGTGCAATGGCGCGATCTCGGCTCACCGCAACCTCCGCCTCCTGGGTTCAGGCAATTCTCCTGCCTCAGCCTCCTGAGTAGCTGGGATTACAGGCATGCGCCACCACGCCCAGCTAGTTTTTTGTATTTTTAGTAGAGACGGGGTTTCACCATGTTGACCAAGATGGTCTTGATCTCTCGACCTCGTGATCCACCCGCCTCGGCCTCCCAAAGTGCTAGGATTACAGGCTTGAGCCACCGCGCCCTGCCTTTTAAATTCTCTATTATTTACTGGCAATTACAACATATACCTTGATTTTTTCACTCTAGTTAACACTATAGGAAAGACATCCAGTAAGACCCCTCGGATCCCTGTAAGTCTGAGATAAATGGATACCAGCTGTGAATTGCTGCTGCTTACTTCTTGGCTTCGTCTCTCATTCTCCTTCTTTGGTCTCTTGTCCTTATTTCTGCCTGGAGCCTTCAGAAAGAAGACATCCAAACTCAGGCCCTGTCTGTATTGTAGCAACATGAGAGATTCCTTAGGTCCCTGCTCTCCACTCATGCTTATTTGCCTTGGTGTCTTAATTCCAGATCGTTGACTGCAGTGAGAGACAAAGATATTAATCTTTCCCAGTCTTTTTTTTCAAGACGGAGTCTCTCTGTCACCCAGGCTGGAGTGCAGTGGCATGATCTCGACTCTACAACCTCTGCCTCCCGAATTCAAGCGATTTTCCTGCCTCAGCCTCTAGCTGGTATTACAGGCACACACCATCACACCTGGCTAATTTTTGTATTTTTGGTAGAGACGGGGTGTCACCATGTTGGTCAGGCTGGTCTCAAACTCCTGACCTCGTGATCCACTCGCCTCGGCCTCCCAAAGTTCTGGGATTACAGACGTGACCCACCACGCCTGGCCTTCTTTGCCAGTCTTTTAGAATTCTCCTTGCTCCCTTCTGCTGTCATCCCAACATTCTGAATTAGAGAAGTGTGAAATGTTACATAGCACACATCCAGAGATCAGAGATTCCCAAAGAACTTCTCTTCTAGAAGGTTTTACTTTTGAAGACACTGACCCTTTGAATGAAGGGGGAAGACACTGAGATGAGAAAAGTAAAGATAGGACTGCCCTCCAGCTCTTCCTTTCTAAATGTTTTCCTAGATTTTAGCTAGGGTGGGGTGAAAGTGGCTGGAAGGGGGAACAAAGGTATTTCTGTTTTTGTTGCTTTGTCCCTTCCCTACATTCTCAAAAATATAGTCTCAACACATACAGCCTCAACATCAGAATCCATCCACGAGACTTCTCCTGTCCATATTTCACAAGTTAGAATTCTTTCTAAGTCTCTTTTATATACTCTCTTTTATTTTATTATCTTTGTTTTTCTGAGACGGAGTCTTGCTCTGTCCCCCAGACTGGAGTGCAGTGATGAGATCTCAGCTCACTGCAACCTCCACCTCCCGGGTTCAAGTGATTCTCCTGCCTCAGCCTCCTGAGTAGCCAGGATTACAGGCACGTGCCACCATGCCCGGCTAATTTTTTTTGCTTGTATTTTTAGTAGAGATGGGGTTTCACCATGTTGGCCATGCTGGTCTTAAACTCTTGACCTCGTGATCCGCCTGCCTTGGCCTCCCAAAGTGCTGGGATTACAGATGTGAGCCACCACGCCCAGCCTATACTCTCTTAAATTCTTTAAAGTCTGGCCAGGTGTGATGGCTCACACGAGGCAGGTGGATCACTTGAGGTTAGGCGTTTGAGACTGGCCTGGCCAACTTGGTAAAACCCTGTCTCTACTAAAAATATAAAAATTAGGTGGGCATGGTGGTGCACGCCTGTAGTCCCAGCTACCCGGGAGTCTGGGGAAGGAGAATCACTTGAACCAGGGAGGCAGAGGTTGCAGTGAGCAGAGATCGCACCATTGCACTTCAGCTTGGGCAACAAAATCGAAACTCGATCTCAAAAAAAAATTTAATTTAATTAAAAAATAAAGTTTAAGGCCATGTATATGTTTGTATTATTCTGTTATTATTACCCAAATTTGCAAATAAGTACTGTAAACTACTTTGCCAGAAAGTATTTTGCTAAGGAGATACTCTTCTCAAGGCACAAAGGGACTCATACAACATCTGGCAATGCTGGTGGGCCCAGCTTCTGCCCTCTGCTGTGTATATTGTTATGATTTCAGATCACATAACATCCTCACTGTCCCTTCATGATCCTCTCACCAAAGAGACTCATATCTAGTAAAATCATTCCAGCCTGACGTCTTAAATAAACAAATATGACTGGAGCAGACAAGAGATTAATGACTGCAACTAAGAGAACATGAGCTTCAAAATTGCAAAGCACACATCAGATTTCACTGCTCCTAATCTAATGCACCAATCTGCTGGGATCATCAAGAGAAAAGACATAATTTGTTTTCTTGTTTGGTAAATGTTAAAAATAATTTAGCATTTTCATTGAAACTTTGGCCTCAAAACAAATTGTTTTCTTGTATTCTACCTTGAAAATATTGTATAACCCAGATGAACGGTCACTTTTCCAGCTTCTGCCACTAGTCTGTCTGGACATAGTTTTTTTTTTTTTTTTTTTTTTTTTTTTGAGATGGAGTCTCACTCTGTTGCCCAGGATGGAGTGCAGTGGTGTGATCTCAGCTCAATGCAACCTCTGCCACCCGAGTTCAAGCAATTCTCCTGCCTCAGCCTCCCAAGAGGCTGGGACTGCAGGCACGTGCTACCACACCTGGTCAATTTTTTGTATTTTTAGTAGAGACGGTATTTCACCATGTTAGCCAGGATGATCTCAATCTCCTGACCTTGTCATCCACCCACCTTGCCTCCCAAAGTGCTGGGATTACAGGTGTGAGCCATGGCACCGGCCTGGACAGTATTATTTTGCCTGGACTTCTCCAGGACCTCTTAATCAACCTTTGTACGTTCACCTCTCCAAACCACTCTCTCTGCAGCAGCCCTGGCTAAAACATAAATTCTTCATGTTATTTCCCTATTTAATGGCAAATGGCTTCTTATGGAATAAAGATAAAATTTAGAATTCTTATTTATTTATTTAGAAACAGTCTCATTCTGTTGCTCAGGCTGGAGTGCAGTGGTGAAATCTCAGCTCACTACAACCTCCGCCTCCTGGGTTCAAGCAATTCATCTGACAGCCTCCAGAGTAGCTGGAGGTGATGCATGTGCCACCACAAATGATGTGATCTCGGCTCACTGCAACCTCCACCTCCTGGGCTCAAATGATTCTCCTGCCTCAGCCTCCCAAGTAGCTGGGATTACAGGTGCCCGCCACCATGCCTAGCTAATTTTTGTATTTTTAGTAGAGATGGGGTTTCTCCAGGCTGGTCTTGAACTCCTGACCTTGAGTGGTCCACCTACCTCAGCCTCCCAAAGTGCTGGGATTATACATGAGCCACTGTGCTCAGCGTCAACCTGAAATACTCTTGCCCTGTGATTTGCTTGACTAACCCCTGCTCACCCATCAGACCTCAGCTTAGATATCAGTTCTCCAGAGAGGCCTCCCCACTCACCCCAATCTAAATTATACCCTTCCATCATCTTTCTCACAGCACTCGCTTTCCAAATTTATATCTTAATTTGTATGTTTATTTGTTCCATCTTTGCCTCCCCCACTATAATAAATCTATCTCCATGTACACAGAGGTATGATGCCTTGGGACCCACTGTTTCTGGTGCCCAACAGTAGCTAACAAATGGTATAGCTCAATAGATAGTCAAATAAACAAATGAATATGTGTGGAAGGAAGGACACAAATGTTCATCTGTTTATTTGATGAATTATTTAGCCCTCAAACATCATAGACCCCAAAACGTCCCTCAGCCTCCCTGCAGAAGCCCTCTAATAGGCCATCATAAAACTTTCAATTGAATGTAGCTTTTCCTAGACACATTGTGAGGCTTTTTTGGAGATAGGGCGTTTTATCCATATCTCCCCAGCTCCCAGTGAGTTAACTCTATAAACGCTCTTAACTGACTCTGCCTCTGACAGTCCTGCTCCCTGCCTCCCTCTTTCCGCCTGGCCAGTCCACTCTGATGTCAGAGAAATGAAAGTGTTTTTAAAGTCTGCCCCCTTAATTTGATCATTTAAGGCCTTTCATTTTCTTCTATTTCCACACCCTGTACCTATAAGCCACATGGGTCTGCTGTTGCTCCTTGAAGCCATTTCAAATTAGCCCCAGCCCATCAGCTCTGTTCATCAAATATGCCTTGAATCCAAGCTCTGCTTCCACACTTAACGCTTGACTCTCCACTCCATGCTAGCAGCCACCTCGCTTCCGACACTCAGCTTTGTCTCCCGGGTCTCGTCTCACTGTCAACACTTGGGTCCAGTAACTGAAGGAACAGCCCACTCTGGCCTTCTTCCTTCCTAAGGGCAAAGCTTGCATTCGTCCTTTAGATCTCTCTACTTGGTTGTTTGCGAAAACTCCCACCCTGGCACCCGGCCTCTGGCAAACACTCAGGCCAAGTTTAGACATGTCCCCCACAGAGAGGATGTCAGATTTCACCACCTCTGAAGCCCCATTTCCCTCTGGTTTCCACCAGATCCCATTTGGCCTCTCATTCCTTTGTGTCCGCAGTACTGAACATGCTGCCCACCCCACCCCAGCCAACCACTCACTAAATCTGGTAACAAATTGTCTCTCTATTTTTTTTTTTTTTTTGAGACAGTTTTGCTGTGTCGTCCAGGCTGGAGTGCAGTGGCGCAATCTCAGCTCACTGCAACCGCTGTCTCCCAGGTTCAAGCGATTCTTGTGCCTCAGCCTCCTGCGTAACTGGAATTACAGGCAGGCACCACCACGCCTCACTAATTTTTGTATTTATAGTAGAGGCAGGTTTCTCCATTTTGGCCAGGTTGGTCTCGAACTCACAGCCTCAAGCAATCTGCCCCCCTCAGCCTCCCAAAGTGCTAGGATTACAGGTGTGAGCCACTGTGCCCCTCTCTCTGGTGACCAATTCTAATTCCCCCATCAAACTTATCTCCAAGATCTTCTAAATTCGTCCCATCCCTCCTACCTACTCACTATGACTTGTTTGTATTGAAAACATGAGATTCTCTACAGAAAATTGGGTAAAGGACAGATCCAGATCTAAATCCCATTCCTGTCATCTAGCAGCTTCGGGAACTTGAGCAAAATAACTTAATGTCTTAGTTTCATTTTTTAACAAATATCTAGGAAGTGGGAACAATATTCTACAATGTTCAGCTGCTGGCACAGATATGCCACATTGTAGGCATTTTTAAAATGTGCAACAAAGGACGAGAAGAAAGAATATATTCATCATTTGCAGGGATGTGGTGCTGTGGCTATAGCAAAAAAAATGAGCATCATATTTTGGCTATATAATTCCTGTCGATGCTGAGATCAACCATAACAGCAGCAGAGTAAGGAGAAATGTATGGAGAGAGAAGTTGGTGTGCAAAGCCATAACGAATGAGTAAAATAGAACAACAGGATGATGAAAGGAAGCTTTCCAATAGGGCCAACATGAGTAGGAGCCGGGGCATAGGACAGCCATGGGAAGTTGGAGAGGCAGAACAGAAGCAGAGCTGAAGGGGGCCTGTTGAGGAAAAGCAGAAAATATGCCTGAAAAGATGAAGAAGGGCACCGGGTGCAGTGGCTCATGCCTGTAATCCCAGCACTTTGGGAGGCTGAAGCGGGAGGATCACCTGAGGTCAGGAGTACAAGACTAGTCTGGCCAACATGGCGAAACCCTTTCGCTACTAAAAATACAAAAATTAGCCAGGCTTGGTGTTGCATGCCTGTAATCCTAGCTACTCAGGAGGCTGAGACAGGAGAATTGCTTGAACCTGGAAGGCAGAGGTTGCAGTGAGCTGTGATCACGCCACTGTGCTCCAGCCCAGAGGACAGAGTGAGACTCCATCTCCAAAAGAAAAAGAGAGAGAAAAAAAAAGATGGAGAAAGGCCAGCTCAGAGAAGATGTGACTAAAATGAAACCCAGGTCTCCTCTGACTTCTGGCCTTATCTCCACGGCCTTGAGTTTTCCCTTCTCTGTAAGTGAACACTGGGATGCATAATCTCTAAGCATGTTTTTGTAACTCAATTAACCCAGCCCAGGGAGTGGTGTAGCCCACACCTTATCCAAGTAACTAATTAATGTTTGTAAAATCCAGATGCCACCTAAAATAGTCGTTATGAGGATGCTGCTGGAGATTCTGCAGATGCCTCGGCTTAGCCCTGGACTTGCTGACAGAGGCAGGGACCTCCCACTCTGCTCCCTGGCCTTGCTTCACTCTGCTCGTTCCTTGAATGTTTCCTGACCTCATGTGGAGATAGTTGTAAAGTATTTCCAGTGATTCTACATTTGCAAAAGTTATGGAAATCTTGGCTCTTGTATAAAGTGGCTGGGCTTAATTTATTTTTTAAGTAGATTCAAGGCAAACCTCTATTTGTCCTTAGTTTTCTACTTCTTTGGACCTCAGTATCCCTGATTTGGTTATGATAATAATATCAATACAAACTCCAGATAAGTAAAATTATACTAGTACTAATGCTGACTAAGTGAGACGCATCAGGCATTTTACCAATATCATCACGTGTACTCCCCACAATAATCCTATGAAGTAGGTACTATTTTTATGAGGATAATAATTTGACAGATGAGAAAACTGAAGCACAGAGGTAAGTGGCTTGCCCAAAACCACAGTTAGAAGTAAGACAGTCAGAAGTCAAACCAGGCAAGCTGCTTCCAGAGCCCATGCTCTCAATCCACTTGCCATACTACCTGCACAACAAATGTCAGGTTTCTTACTTTACAGACACAGAAACTGAGTTGTTAAATAATGGCCAGAATTGCCTGAGGTCACTCAGTGAATGAATCAGTAGCAAAGTCAGAACACTCTAGAATCCTGAATCTTTCTTGGCTCAATTTTTCTACCACCAATGTATATAAAGACATTTCCTCTGTCATCATTATTATTATCATCTTTTTTTTTGAGATGGAGTTTCACTCTGTTGTCCAGACTGGAGTGCAGTGGCGCAATCTCAGCTCACAGCAACCTCTGCCTCCTGGGTTCCAGCGATTCTCCTGCCTCAGCCTTCTGAGTAGCTAGGACTGCAGGCATGTGCCACCATGCCCAGCTAATTTTTGCATTTTTTAGTAGAGACGGGGTTTCACCATATTGGCCATGCTAGTCTCAAACTCCTGACCTCAGGTGATCCACCTACCTCTGCCTCCCAAATTGCTGGGATTACAGGCATGAGCCACCATGCCCAACCATTATTCCATTTTTAATAGATCTCAAGGCTATATGACTTTGGCTTGAAGAAACAAAAATCAATTTCAAACACCAAGTTGTTCCCTGAATAAAATGCTGTTTTCCTGAAGCTCAAGATTCCTAAGAAAAACAGAAATCAATCAACTTCAACCTTCTGGCACACCATAAACTTCAAATGGTCTAAAGTCTAGAGAAACAGACAAGTCCTTCCTCTTGCTTAGCAGGTCAGGGAACGTGAACATCAATGGATGAGACCACAGGCCTCTCAAGTTTTTTCAGTGCCTAAGGTTATGACATGTAAAGATACATACAAATTTTTGTATCACTTTTAAACACTTGAAGCTTCATGGGTTCTGTTTAAATCCCAAGGAGATCATTTATCCTGCCTCATCCTTCTTTAACTAGAGAAGAAAATAGTTAAGTAGATTTGAGGACGCAAAATCAAGCTCTCCACATGGGAGTTGTTTACAGAACTGCTAACATTCTCCCCAGCTCTCTAACATTTGTTAGAAATGTTGAGGTGCAGCCGGGTGCAGTGGTTCACGCCTGTAATCCCAACACTTTGGGAGGCCAAAGCAGGTGGATCACCTGAGATCAGAAGTTCAAGACCAGCCTGGCCAACATGGTGAAACCCCATCTCTACTAAAAATTACAAAAATTAGCCAGGCGTTGTGGCAGGCGCTTGTAATCCCAGCAACTCAGGAGGCTGAGGCAGGAGAATGACCTGAATCAAGGAGGCAGAGGTTGCAGTGAACCAAGATTGCGCCACTACACTCCAGCCTGGGTGACATAGTGAAACTCTGTCTCAAAAAAAAAAAAAGAGAGAAAGGAAAAATGTTGAGGTGCTACTCCTATATGTTCCAATTCTGTAAAACTGTATCTAGTTTCTGACTTAAGGGCTTATTGTCTCTGATTTTGGCATAGATAGTTATGACAGTTTTAGAGTAGGAAAGGCAGGTTGGTCTTTTTTTTGCAGGTTTTCTTTCTTTTTTTTTTTAAGATGGGATTTCATCATGTTGGCCAGGCTGGTCTTGAACTCCTGACCTCAGGTGATCCACCCATCTTGGCCTCCCAAAGCGCTAGGATTACAGGTGTGAGCCCTCTTACCCGACCGAGCAGGTTGGTCTTGAATGCCCTGAAAACAGCAGCTACAGGAAAATATGAAGACCTTATAGGGGTAGTTTCATCTCTGAACAGTAATGGTCCTAAAACAGGCTCTGGGGTGTTCTCAGGAACTAGACTATCCTTAGAAATGACATGCTTCCAGAACAAGGGCTATAAGGCAGTCAGTTTTACTAGAGTCAGCCAAGATTGAAGTAATAATAGAAATTTCATGTGGCCTGTTCAGTCTTGGAAAATAGTCCAAAAGTTTCCCTACAGCAGCCAACCAGAAGCCCTGCTCAGAGCCAAAGCCAACAACTGGAAACAAAGTTGCCAAACCCTTATTTCCCTCTCTGTGTTGTATTATTGCGTGTTTTTTTTTTTGTTTGTTTGTTTTTTTTTGAGACGGAGTTTCGCTCTTGTTACCCAGGCTGGAGTGCAATGGCGCGATCTCGGCTCACCGCAACCTCCGCCTCCTGGGCTCAGGCAATTCTCCTGCCTCAGCTTCCTGAGTAGCTGGGATTACAGGCACGTGCCAACATGCCCAGCTAATTTTTTGTATCTTTAGTAGAGACGGGGTTTCACCATGTTGACCAGGATGGTCTCGATCTCTCGACCTCGTGATCCACCCGCCTCAGCCTCCCAAAGTGCTGGGATTACAGGCTTGAGCCACCGCACCCGGCTTATTGCGTGTTTTTTACTTTTCCCTTGGCATTTTGAACTTAGATGTCAGCCCAGCCCTGGTTGAAAGAAAAGCATGAAGCTTTCCTGCATCAGTGTGCTCAGAGACCGTGCCATTGAAGGCAGTGACCCTCTGCATGGGGTAGGAGGTTGCTGTGAAGAGCAGTTATTTCCACGTGCACGTAAATGAGGGTTTTTCGGGAGTGCAAAATAATCATTTTTAGTTTTCAGTTAATATGCAATCTGGCTAAACTTCCCTATATTGAGGATATACTGATTGTGTTCATTTTTACTATGTGCTTGGCACTGTAAAAGGGCAAGCCTAATTTAGGTTAATGTCCTTTTTAGCAAGAAACAGCTATATGGAAATTTATTAAGTGGAAGATGATGTCCTTAAGAGGACTGTCATTCTAGAAGAAACTGGCTTTGGGGAGCACTTCCTTTCAAATACTAAGATTTCTCCTTCATCAGTACTCAGGAAACTACAGCTCAGCTTCTCTCAGATAAGTTTAATTTTTTTTTTTTTTTTTTTTTTTTTTTTTTTTTTTTTCTTGAGACAGAGTCTCACTCTGTCACCCAGGCTGGAATGCAGTGGTGGGATAGCTCACTGCAGTCTCCGCCTTCCAGTTTCAAGCAATTCTTGTGCCTCAACCTCCCGTGTAACTGGGATTACAGGAATATGCCACCATGCCTGCTTAATTTTTTTGTATTTTTAGTAGAGACTGGGTTTCCCATGTTGGCCAGGCTGGTTTTGAACTCCTGACCTCAGGTGATCTGCCTGCCTCAGCCTCCCAAAGTGCTAGTATTACAGGTGTGAGCCACCAAACCCACCTTCTTTTTTTTTAACATCATAAAACTGGCCAGGTGCAATGGCTCATGCCTGTAATCCCAGCACTGTAGGAGGCCCAGGCAGTGGATCACCTGAGGTCAGGAGGTTGAGACCAGCCTGGTCAGCATGATGAAACCCGTGTTTACTAAAAATACAAAAATTAGTCGAGCATAGTGGCAGGCACCTGTAATCCTAGCTACTCGGTAGGATGAGGCACGAGAATCACGTGAACCCAGGAGGTGTAGGTTGCACTGAGCTGAGATTGTGCCACTGCACTCAGGCCTGGGGGACAAAGTGAGACTTTGTCTCAAGAAAAAAAAAAAGTGTATGCACAAACAAATCTTCAGAGTTAACAAAAGAAATACAAGCATGAATTTGCTCATAAATATTTCCCATTTTATGACCTTCATATAATTTGGTTTTCACTTAGGTTTTTAATTTTAATACAGAGAATGCCAGCATATAAGAAGGAAACAAAAAAAAGTTGAAGTGAATGATATCATGCATGTTGAGCTAAACATATTATTATGTATATAATTAATAATAGCATGAGTTAAATTAATAAGACAGACAAATGGTAAAATTAAAAAATAAAAAATAAATACCACAGCCAGTCACAGTGGCTCACCTGTAATTCCAGCACTTTGGGAGGCCGAGGAGGGCAGATCACTTAAAGCCAAGAGTTCGACACCAGCCTTGCCAATATGGCATACCCTGTCTCTACTAAAAATACAAAAATTAGCCGAGTGTGGTGGTGCATGCCTGTAATCCCAGCTACTAAAGAAGTTGAAGCAGGAGAATCACTTGAACCCAGGAGGTGGAGGTTGCAGTGAGCCAAGATCACACCATTGCACTCCAGCTTGGGCAACAGAGTGCAAAAACAAACAAACAAACAAACAAAAAAGACAAAAAAGCCCAGGTGCAGTGGCTCAAGCCTATAATCGTAGCACTTTAGAAGGCAGAGGCAGGCAGGTCACCCGAGGTGAGGAGTTCGAGACCAGCCTGGCCAACACAGTGAAATCCTGTCTCTACTAAACACAAAAATAAGCTGGCCATGGTGGTGTGCCTCTAATCCCAGCTACTCAGGAAGCTGAGACAGGAGAATCACTTGAACCTGGGAGGTGGAGGTTGCAGTGATTCAAGATCGTGCCATTGCACTCCAGCCTGGGCAACAAGAGTGAAACTCCAACTCAGGAGAAAACAAAACAAAACAAACCCCAGCATCATAAGCATAGCTCATTCCTGAAGGAAAAGATCACCCCTAATTTGAAAAGGTTTCTGAGCTCATCATCTTACTTTTCTTAGCTCATCATACATAAGCAATGTCTGGCTGCCCTCTACATTAATCAGCCCTTACAACATTCCTATGAAATAAGTGGATGAGGTGTATCATTAGCTCCATGTGGCAGATGGGGCAAACCAAATATGTGGAAATTAAATGACTCACCTAAAGCCACCCAGAAGCCAATGGAGGAACTGAGATTAGAACCCACAAGCTTCTGTTTTCTGTGCAATCAACCCACAGTCACCCATTGTGAAGCTGAGCTGGCTCCCGGATTGCCACCTGAGATGCTGGTCCTACTTAGTCACTAATGAGCAGCATCCTTGCTCTGGGTGCCAGGGTGGAGAAAGAAGGCACCAGAGCCATATTTCCTATCCCTGAAGAAAGAAAAAAATCCAAACATCTTTCAACTTAAGTATTTTTGAAGTGCCCTTCTCAGTATGTAAATAGTAAGCAATTTGAAAAGGAGTTTTATCTTAAAGAAAAATAAGGAATTAAAGGGCAATTGCAGTGGGCTTTTTTCAGATTAAAGGGATGTGAAACATTTCTGTTCAATGAGCTTGGAATAAAGTTCAAATTCAGTTCATACGCTTATCTCCAAATTTCATTTTTTAAAGTACCTCAAACATAAACTCCCACTCAACTTGATCAAAAGCTTCTCCTGCTTCAAGAGACAGAGCAACAATCAGCCCCCTTGTTCATTTAGCCAAGTCAGTGTTCTTAATCAGCATAAAAAACATCAGGAGCCAACTGGTGTTTTTTTTTAATAAAAAGTGGTTTGATGAGGCTCCAGGCTGGTGGCAGCATTCTCAGCCCAGAAAAATAGGAGTCGAGTCCTCAGATACGCAAACAGGCCCAAGAACAAGGACCCACTCCAATAGCTGGTATTTCTTCAAGCCTCAAGCCCTCTACTGTGTACTAACTTCCACTTCATCTCCCTGCCTCTCCCTGCTCAGCATTCCACATTTCCCAACCATTTGGATCAAGATTCAGTGCCCGTTTCTCGCTCCCAAAAATATGTCATTTGGGATTTTCTTCCCTTCCCTCTCTCAACAATTTGGTGCAAAAGCCTTTAGGTGGGGCAGAGCAGGATAACATCTGTGACTAATGGGGGAAGCCACTGTGGTCCAGAACTGGGTGTTGGAACCCCAGCAGGGTGAGAAAAGTGTCTGCACAGGAGGGCTGCTTGCTGTGTGGTCTCAGAGCCTGAACAGGGTAGGACAGTGTTCCTGCAGGTGCAGCCTGGCTTGGGGTGGCAGAATCCCAGTGGAGTGGGCATCCCCATGGAAGAAGGGTGGCTGGGTATAAAGTTTCAGAGTCCAGGCAGAGTGGGAGGACTTTCCCTGGATAAGAGAACAGAAGGGGAATAGAACACTAGTTACACAGAGAAGATTAGTCAAATAAGTAACTTATTAAGGATAATGAAAGCCAGGTTTCTCACTGTTGGAGAAGGGAGTCACAGATATTGAAACAGAAACCTGGAATGAACCCTGTAGTTGTCCAGTTGAAATTGGAAGAATCTAAATGATATTATGATATTCAATATATTTATATAGATATAGGAATAAATATAGAAATGTGTGCATGCATGCATACCTACATATTGTAGAATGTAGAATAAGAGACCCCCAAAGATGCCTGCATCCTAATTTCGAAAACCTGTGAATATGTTACCTTCCACAGCAAAACGGACTTCACAGGTGAAATTAAGTCAAGAACCTTAAGATAAGGTTATTCTGGTTTATCTGGGTGGGTCCAATATAATTACAAGAGTCCTTATAAGAGGGAGGCAGAGGCTGGGCACTGTGCCTCACATCTATAAACCTGGCACTTCAGGAGCCTGAGGTGGGAGAATCACTTGAGCACAGGAATTTGAGGCCATTCTGGACAACGCGGTGAAACCCTATCTCTGCTAAAAATACAAAAATTAGCCTGGCATAGTGGCGCACACCTGTAGTCCCAGCTACTAGAGAAGATGAGCTGAGAGGATCACCTGAGCCTGGGAGATGGCGGCTGCTGTGATTGGACCACTGCACTCCAACCTGAGCAATGGGAGTGACACCCTGTCTCAAAAAAAAAAAAAAAAAAAACGAAAACAGGGAGGGAGGAGGATCAGATTCAGAGAAAGAGTTATGACAACAGAAGCGGAAGTGAAAGACAGATGTTAATTTGAGAATACTGTGCTGTTAGCGCTGAAAATGGAGTCAGGGACCATAAGCTAAGGAAGACAGGCAGCTTCTAGAAGCTAGAACAAGGAAGGAAAGGGATGCCTCTAGAGTCTCCAGAAGGAACAGCCCTGCTAACACCTTGATTTTAGGGCTTCTAACCTTCAGAACTAGAAGATGATAAATTTGTGTTGTTGTAAGCCATTAAGTTTGTAATACACCTACTATTATATTGGCTAATTCTGTCTAGTAAGCGCTCTTGGGAAATTGCAATACCCCAATAGCAGTGAGCACACCTAGCTGCTAAATACCTTTCTCCATTAAAGGGAACCAAGCCTCTTCAGAGAAATGGCTGATTCAGGGCTGAGTCAGGGAAAATACAAGACAAGCCTGGAGTATGTTTTCTCTTTTTTTTTTTTTTTTTTTTTAGATGGAGTTTTAGCTCTTGTTGCCCAGGCTGGAGTACAATGGCACGATCTCAACTCACTGCAACCTCCGCCTACCAGGTTCAAGCAATTCTCCTGACTCAGCCTTCGGAGTAGCTGGAGGTGATGCATGTGCCACCACAAATGATGTGATCATGGCTCACTGCAACCTCCGCCTCCTGAGCTCAAGTGATTCTCCTGCCTCAGCCTCCTGAGTAGCTGGGAATACAGGCACGCCACCACGGCCAGCTAATTTTTGTATTTTCAGTAGAGACAGCATTTTACCATGTTGGTCAGGCTGGTCTCATACTCCTGACCTCATGATTCGCCACCCTCAGCCTCCCAAAGTGCTGGAATTACAGGCATGAGCCACCACGCCCAGCCTAATTTTGTATTTTTAGTAGAGCTGGAGTTTCTCCATGTTGGTCAGGCTGGTTTCGAACTCCCAACCTCAGGCGATTCACCCGTGTTGGCCTCCCAAAGTGCTGGCATTACAGGTGTCAGCCACTGCACCCAGACGATCATCCCCATTTTATAGACGTGAAGGCTGAAGAATGGGGCAGTGAGCACACTCACCTAAGAGTCAGTCTGAATGAAGCCAGTCTTGCCCTGGAGTCTGTGCTGTATGTAGACCACACTGGACATCAGGGTATCTGGCCATGTACAGAGCTCCAATGCTCACCAAATAGTAAAGCTACATATTCTTAGCCATCTAGTTAACCCACTGAAAGTCTAGAGAAGCACACTGAAGCCCAGAGGGGTGAATGACCTCACCTGGATTACACAGATTATTCCCAGAGGAATTGGGTTAGAAGCAGGATCCCTGGTTGCCAGCCCAGCATGGTGCCTTCTCCCATGACACAGGTCCCTGGCTCTGGTCTTCTATTGTAAATCACATAGTGTTTATCATATGACATCTGCAGGTTTGTTTAGGGGTAGTTAATGAAGTTAGTCAGCGTTTCTCACAAATAGATCATAGTGTCCATCCCACCCAGACAATTATGTTGAATATGCTCAGGCTAAGTTAATACACCAGTAATAACTGTACTGTGAAAGATGAAAGCTAAAGAAAGAGATGAAAACTAAAGAAGGGATTGAGGGAGAAGAAGAGGAGGAGGAGGAAGAGGAGTGGGGAGGAGGAGGGGGGAGGAGGAGGAGGAGGAGGAGGGGGAGGAGAAGAAAAGATACTGAAGGCTGTTTCCCCCTCAGTAAGGTTCAGTTTTTTCCCCACAACTTTTAACAAAGTGGGAGTCTCTCCTAGAATGTTAACATCTGCTGGATGTTATTAAATATCAATTTTCTAGCAACTGAACCATTGGACATTCTTGCCTAAGTGAAACAAACTCTACTTGTGCTTCTCCATGGGTACAGAGCTTTAATTAAAGGCATGTGATTAAATATTTTTCAGTTAACTTAGAAAAGAGAGCCACAAGGTAGACAGACAGTGGATTCACTGAATTTTTTTAACTCTTGATCTTTCTGCATTTATTTTCAAGTTCATTTGTCATTTAATTTGTTGTCTCAAAGATTTTAGATTTTCCAGATTTCACATTAAATTTAAAATTAAAATTGCAATTTGCAGTTTATTCTCTGCCCTCCACCCTTTCAGGCAACAGTCAGGCAAGGCACTAACATGTTTCAGAAATTTGTTTAACAGAAAAAACAGTAATTTGTGCTGTCATCTCCTGTGTGAAACAAACACCCCTGTGTCTGTCCTCTCCAGGAAGGGTGGAGGTGACCTCCTCCCTTAGAAGCCTCCTCCGTACTGAAGGGTGGGGGAGGTTTCCCAGGATGCACCTCTTTCAAACATCTTTAAAAGCCTAGTTCTTCAAGTTTGGTGGGCTATTTAACTGAGGCACATAAAATGTGACTGTGGGCTGGGTGCGATGGCTCTCGCCTATAATCCCAACACTTTGGGAGGCTGAGGTGGGAGGATCATTTGAGCCCAGGAGTTTGTGACCAGCCTGGGCAACACGGCAAAACCTCAGCCCTACAAAAAATTCAAAAATTAGCCGAGCGTGGTGGCACGTGCCTGTAGTCCCACCTACTAGGGAGGCTAAGGTGGGAGAATCACCTGAGCCAGGAGGGAGAGGATGCAGTGAGCTATGATCATGTCAATGTACCCCAGCCTGGGTGAAAGAGTGAGACCCCATCTAAAAAAAAAAAAAAAGGTGAATTCATTCAGGCCAAATAAATGCCACCTGGTGAAATCCAGATTCTCTGACTCTTCCTTCAGAACCTATTTGCCCTCCTGCTGAAGAGGTTCCCCAGGATTTGATCACAGACTGGTTGTCACAGTATCAGAGAACCCAACCAAAATTAGCATTCTAACTATCAGAGCAATGACCATTGTTTGAGGGCCCACTGTGCGCCCCAAGCTTACTGTGTTATCCGATTCAGCATGAGTGGATCACCTTCTTAGAAACAGGACTGTCCAGGCTGACTGTGGTGGCTCATACCTGTAACCCCAGCACTTTGGGAGGCCAAAGAGGGTGGATCACTTGAGGCCAGAGGTTTGAGACCAGCCTGGCCAATATGGTGAAACCCCGTCTCTATTAAAAATACAAAAATTAGGCTGGCGTGGTGGCAGGTTTCTGCAATCCCACCTACTCGGGAGGCTGAGGCAAGAAAATCGCCTGAACCCAGGAGGCAGAGGCTACAGTAAGCCGAGATCACACCATTGCACTCCAGCCTGGGTGACAGAGTGATACTGTCTCAGAAAATTTACAAAAATAAAAAGAAAGAAAGAGAGAGAGAGAGAGAGAGAGAGAGAGAGAGAGAGGGAGGGAGGGAGGCAGGGAAGGAAGAAAGGAAGGAAGAAAGAAGAAAGAGAGAGAAGGAGGGAGGGAGGGAAGGAAGGAAGGAAGGAAGGAAGGAAGGAAGGAAGGAAGGAAGAGGATTGTCCAGGAAAATCAGGTATTTTTGTCCTGTCTAGGCAGTTCTACCTTTACAGATTAGAGAAAGAAAGGAGAGGAGTTGGTCTACATCCACTTTCTCCTTTTGGGAAGAGAGTGACCCTCTGGCCGGGTGCGGTGTCTCACACCTGTAATTCCAGTACTTTGGAAGTCCGAAGTGGGCAGATCACGAGGTCAGGAGTTTGAGACAAGCCTGGCCAACATAAAGAAACCCCATCTCTACTGGAAAAAAAAAAAAAATAGCCGGACATGGTGGTGGGTACCTGTAGTCCCAGCTACTCAGGAGGCTAAGGCAGGAGAATCACTTGAACCTAGAGAGCAGAGGTTGTGGTAAGACGAGATGGCGCCACTGCACTCCAACCTGGGCAACAGAGCAAGACTGCCTCAAAAAAAAAAAAAAGGAAAAAGAAAGTGGTCCTCTCACCTGCCATACAGGCTATTTTGCTGGAAGCTCTTCCATTGCCTTTTTAAAATTTTAATGTGCAGTAATCTTGACCCTTTAATGAGGGACCATCATCAGAAAGAAATTCCTAGTCAATGTGTGAGGTGGCAGAGGTGTGGACCGTTCCAGGCTCTGCTCACTTCTTCCTCTGCCCCTCCCAGGCCTGTCACAGGTTCAGGGCCGGTCAAACCTTGTCCCAAAAACCAAAGAAATGTGCCCCAGAAGATTTCTGACAATCTCCCAAGATTTCTAGTTATCAGAACCAAGGCCATCCAGGCCTCCAGCTGAATCTAGCCACCTGAATTGAGAATATTCCACCTGAATAAAAGCCACCTGAATTGAGAACATTCCAGAAACTAAAACCAAGGACAGGATGATACTTTGTAACTACGGGAGGGAATGTGGCTTCTCATTTTCCAAGAGAAAATGAAAACAAGATTTCTTGACGTTCTTTTCACTGAATGCTAAAGAAAGCTTCTTTGTTAGCTGTCTCCTCTCCCAACAATAAGAAAGCAAACAAAACAGAACAGAAGACCCCTGTGCAGCAGAGGTCTTTTTTTTTTCAATGTTGCATGTTTTATGCATTATGAACTGAGGTTATTTTTTCCTGTTAGGATTTACATAGAATGGAAATAGCCATTAGATATTCTGATTGTTTTAAAAGTCAAAAATTTTTTTTAGCTCCAAAGGGCCCTCTCTTATTTAATTCGTTTAAAAAGCTATTCATTACCGTATGCAGAGCATTGCCTTTGGCATCATAAAGAATTTTTTTTAATGATAACTAATACAGCCTTATTTTTGAAGTGGTCTTCTTGTTCAGAAGAGAGAAGGAGAATACATCAGGAATATGAAAAAGCAAGAAAAGCACTAAGTGTGAAGGGGTCTTTTAAAAACCTGTCTCAGGAGTGGTGGAAGGTAGTATTTCGTAGTGTTCCTAGGATTTCAGTAATGAGCAGACACTAGTGATATATTAGGATACAAATCATTAATAAGACACATTCTCTTGGCCTGAAGGATCTTCCAGGCTAGTGAGAAAGACAGGCATGTAAATCAATTGATTACAGTTAACAAGACAAGAGCTATGAGGAATAGAAATGACATTCTGTGAAAACTGAGAGAAGAGAATGACCAGGTCTTCTCAGGAAAATCAAGAAAGGCTTCATATAGAAGATGACATTTGAGCTGGGTTACCAAATGTGGTAGTTATAACATATGTTCACAATTTTTAGATACTTCTCCTTTCAAGAGGTGGAAGTTGCCGAGCTTGGTGGCTCACTCCTGTAATCCTAGCACTTTTGGAGGATGAGGCAGGTGGATCCCCTGGGGTCAGGAGTTCAAGACCAGCCTGGCCAACCTGGTGAAACCCCATCTCTACTAAAGATACAAAAATTAGCTGGGTGTGATGGTGTGCGCCTGTAATCCCAGCTACTTGGGAGGCTGAGGCAGGAGAATCACTTGAACCCAGTAGGCGGAGGTTGCAGTGAGCCGAGATCACGCCATTGCATTCTAGCCTGGGAGACACAGCAAGACTCTGTCTCCAAAAAAAAAGAAAAAAGAAAAAAAAAAGAGATAGAACTTAACTCCCCTTCCTTTGAGTGTGAACTGGACTTATGACACGCAGCCTCCCGAGTAGCTGGGATTATGGCCACCCATCACCACGTTCAGCTAATTGTTGTATTTTTAGTAGAGATGGGGTTTCACCATGTGGTCCAGGCTGGTCTCGAACTCCTGATCTCAGGTGATCCGCCCACCTTAGCCTCCCAAAGTGCTGGGATTACAGGTGTGAGCCACCATGCCTGGTGTCAACTTGTATTTGCTGTCTCCTCATGACACTAATAGAATATGGCAGCAGTGACCATGTACTTCGAAGACGAGGTTATCAGCAGCATTACGATTCCGTTTACTTCTTTCCTTGGATCACTCACTGTGAAGGAAGTCAGCTGCCCTGTCACGAGGACATTCAAGCAGATCTATGAAGAAGACCACATGGCAAGAAAGTAAGGCCTCCTGCCCACAGCAGACACGTGAGTGAGCCATCTTGGAAGTGGCTCCTCCAGGCCCAGTCAGGTCTTTGAATGACTGCAGCCTCAGCCAACGTCTTGACTGCTACTGCCTGTGAGACCAGGAACCAGACGCATGCAGCTAAGCCACTCAGAATTCCCGATCCCCGGAAACTGTGAGGTCATAAATGTTTCTCGTTGGCTTAGATCACTACCTTTTGGGATAATTTGTCATGCAACAATAGGTTCCTAATACTCCAGATGAGTATCAGTTTGCCATATTGGCAGGTGGGAGACATCCAAATTAGAAGAACTTAAAGTGTCCCAGTGAGTGGTTGAGAACGAAGGAGTGTAACACATGTATTTGTCACTCTCAAGCTTTTAGTGTGTTAGCAAATGCCCTAAGTATTCTTACAAGTGGAATTTCCTTCAATTAATATCATTGGCCAGGTGCAGTGGCTCATGCCTGTAATTCCAGCACTTTGTGAGGCCAAGGCAGGAGAATCATTTGAGGCCAGGAATTCAAAATAGGCCTGGGCACCATAGTGACACCTCATCTCTACAAAGGAAAAGAAAAAAAAAAAGAATATTGTGTAATATGGCTACTCACTGCACTTCGGGGGAAGAAAATTAAATTTTTTGCCATGATCTAAAAGCCACTTCTCTAGTCCAGGTTGCGTCACAGTCCTCCTTGCTCACAACACCTGAGTCTCGTTGATTTTCCTCATTCCGTCTCCCCTGCTAGGAGTTCTGTGCACACAGCTGCTTCTGCTTAGGCAGCTCTTCTCTTCACCTTTCCTCCGGCTGACTCCTGCTTCTATTATAAGACCCAGCCTTCGTGGGCCTTCAAGGAGACCCCTTTTCTGACCGTTACAACTGTTGTTCTTTTCCGTAGCGCGTATTTGTTTCTTCCATCGGAGGAATTAGTCTCCAAAGTCATGTTATTGATGGTATTCGTCTGTCTGCATGTTTTTGTCTGTCTTCCACTCCAGACAGTATATTCCCCTATGCAGGGGCCGCTTGATTACTGCAGTATCTCCAACACGTGGCATGGTGCCCAGCATGCGGTAAGTGCTCACAAAACATTGATTGCGGCTATCTTCCCCTTCCTCCTGTGTAGTAAAACTTTTGCATTAGGTAGTCCAGATTTTTTGTTCTGTTTTGAGATGAAGCTTCCCTCTTGTTGCCCAGGCTGGAGTGCAGTGGCCCGATCTTGACTCACTGCAATCTCCACCCAAGGGTTCAAGCAGCGGTTCTCCTGCCTCAGCCTCCCGAGTAGCTGGGACGATAGGCGCCCGCCACTATGTTCGGCTAATTTTTGTGTATTTAGTAGAGACAAGGTTTCACCATGTTGGTCAGCTGGTCTCAAACTCCTGACCTCAGGTGATCTGCCCACCGTGGCATCCCAAAGTGCTGGGATTACAGGCGTGCGTCACCATGCCCAGCCAGGAATTTTTGTTTTATGACTATTTGTCACCCAGGTATTCCCGTTTTAAGACTATTTGTCAGCTGGGCATGGTAGCTCATGCCTGTAATTCCAGCACTTTGGGAGGCTGAGGCAAGCAGTTTGAGACCAGCCTGACCAACAAGATGAAACCCTGTCTCTACTAAAAATACAAAAATTAGCCAGGCTTGGTAGCGTACACCTATAATCCCAGCTACTCTGGAGCCTGAGGCATGACAATCCCTTGAACCTGGGAGGTGGAGGTTGCAGTGAGCAGAGATTGTGCCGCCGCACTCTAGCCTGGGCAACAAGAGTGAAACTCCATCTCAAAACAACAACAAAAAAACGAAAACAAAACATGACTATTTGTGTGATCCCGTCTCAGAGAGAAGCGAATAAAATGAAATTCTACAACAAATTTTAAACATATTCTTCAATTTTTTTGTAACTTTATATTTTATATTATTTGATAAAATCATCTTTCATGTCTTGAACAGTAACTCATTCATTATGTAACAGAAGGCAATGAAAATATCCCATCCTGCTCCTATCAAAGCATCTCCTTTCCCCGCCTCCATTCCATTCCCAGAAAATTTTTTAATGATGAAATATTTAAAATATATTGAAAAATAGAAGGACTAGTATAGCAAACACTATCTCCAATAAATAAGAACATTCTCCTATGTAACACAGTACTATTATCACACCTATGAAAATTTTAATAATTTCAATTATTGTCTATAATTCCGTTTCCTCCCAAGTTTCTTTTTTTTTTTTTTTTGAGACAGAGTCTTGCTCTGTTGCCCAGGCTGGAGTGCAGTGGTGCAATCTCAGCTCACTGCAACCTCCCTCTCTTGGGTTCAAGCGATTCTTGTGCCTCAGCCTCCTGATGCTACAGGCATGCGCTGCCAAGCCTGGCTAATCCAAATTTCTTTTATATCTGGTTTGTTCATACCAGGCACTGAACAAGGAATACAACTTGCATTTTGTTGGATCTCAAATCTCCTTTAACCTAAAGCAGTCCTTTTTTCCTATCATTCTTTCTTTACGTAACTGACTTATCAAGAAGTCTGGACCAGTTGCCTTATAGAATCTTCCTTCCTTCCTTCCTTCCTTCCTTCCTTCCTTCCTTCCTTCCTTCCTTCCTTCCCTCCCTCCTTCCCTCCCTCCTTCCTTTCTTTCTCAAGGTCTTGCTCTGACTTCCAGGCTGGAGTGCAGTGGTATGATCTCCACTTGCCGCAATCTCTGCCACCCAGATTCAAGCGATTCTCATGTCTCAGTTTCCCAAGTAGCTGGGATCACAGGCGTGCACCACCACACCTGGCTAATACTTTAAAAAAAATTTTTTTTTATTGCATTTTAGGTTTTGGGGTGCAAGTGAGGAACATGCAAGATTGTTGCATAGGTACACACATGGCAGTGTGATGTGCTGCCTTCTTCCCCATCACCTATATCTGGCATTTCTCCCCATGCTATCTCTCCCCAACTCCCCACCCCTCCGGCTAATATTTTTTTGTATTTGTGGTGGAGACAGCGTTTTACCATTTGGCCAGGGTGGTCTTGAACTCTTGGCCTTAAGCAATCCACCTGCCTCGGCCTTTCAAAGTGCTGGAATTACAGGCGCGAGCCACCGCACCCAGCCACTTTGTAGAGTATTTCAACTTCTAGATTTGTGTGATTGTTTCCTCGTGGTATTGGTTAACATATTCCTTATGCCTCTGTATTACCTGTGAGCCAAAACATACTTATAATAGACAAGATTAAATGTATATTAAATGGCTGGGCATGGTGGCTCACACCTGTAAACCCAGCACTTTGGGAGGCCAAGGCAGGCAGATCACCTAAGGTCAGGAGTTCGAGACCAGCCTGGCCAATATTGCGAAACCCCATCTCTACTAAAATTATAAAAATTAGCCAGGAGTGGTGATGTGTGCCTGTAATCCCATCTACTATGGAGGCTGAGTCAGGAGAATCTCTTCAATCCAGGAGGTGAAGTTGCAGTGAGCTGAGAGCACACCACTGCACTCCAACCTGGGCACAGAGCGAGACCCTGTCACAAAAAAAAAAAAAAAAAAAAAAAAAAAAAAATAGATTTAGCATCTTGGCAGCAATACTTTGCAGATACAAGACTGTACTACATACATATGTGTATATGTTTCTAACTCACATGTATCATATGTATATATGTATGTCAAGAGGTACACAGTTTAGTGTCTCTCTTTTGGTGGTGCCAAAATTGGTCACTGGGCTTAGGTAGTAATGCCCAGATTTCACCCTGTAAAGTTGTGTTTTTCCTTTTGAAACTGAATGGCAAGCCATCTAAAGAATGATCTTTTGTCATCACAAATTGGAGATATAGTAATACGGCACCCATAAATACTTTAGCATATGTCATTAAAACGTAAGAACATTTTCCTTTATACCTAAAATCAGATTATTTCACTGAACAAAATTATTATCAACCCGTTAATATCACCTAATATTCAGTCCATGTTCAAATTTTCTCCCAACTATCTCCAAAATGTCTCTTATGTCTAGTTTTTCAAACTGGGATCTAAACCAGAGAAGCCAGTTTTTAAGTGATCATAGGAAAAACTTTAAATAGTACATTTTCCTTTTAATTTCATGTCTTACCCACTAGTTAAAAAGAAATGTGATTGCTATCATTGCAGTAGGTGACTGTTATATGCGTGTAGTTAGGATAGTTACAAATCTTGTTCTAAAATCTTCAACTGAACTAGGGGTGGTGGCTCATGCCTATAATCCCAGCACTTTGGGAGGCTGAGGTAGGCTGACTGCTTGAGGCCAGGAGTTGGAGACCAGCCTGGCCAACATGGTGAAAACCTGTCTCTACTAAAAATACAAAAATTAGTTGGGGGTGGTGGCACACACCTGTAATCCCAGCTACTTAGGAGGCTGAGGCACAAGAATCACTTGAACTCGGGAGGTAGAGGTTGCAGTGAGCTGATATCGCCACTGCACTCCAGCCTGAGCCACAGAGACAGATTCTGTCTCAAAAAATATAAAAATAAAAAAATAAAATCTTTAACTGGCAGTTCTAGTGCCAAAAAAATAAATAAAATTTATCACTAATAACATTATATCCTTATGATTTTTAAGTCCTTACTAATGATAAAGAAATCTTAAGATCACTATAAGATTGAAATATGGTCAGGTGGGGGTGAAAAAAAAAAAAGAAATATGTTCATTCATAAGTTGAGGCCAAGTAGTAAATCTTGCCCAGTGGCTAAGAATCAGAAATAGAATCAGCCCCTTGGCCATAAACAGCATCTCAGCAGAAGAAAGGGGGAAGCTAGTAGCTAGGTTCACACTAACATCAAGGATGAGAGAAATAATACATTTCGACTTGTTAGTCAAGAGGACTCAGACCTAAAGGCTTACAGAATCTCCTCTTTCTTTATAATGACATTTTAAACTTTCCATGCCTTCACTCAGAGTTTGTTCATTTTACTAAAGAACAGAGAGTATTCGTTTTCATACCACACCCTGCCCAGATGTGGAAATAACAAGTCAAAGTGATATTTCCAAGATATTAAATCAGGTATCTTTCACCCCTTTGTACCCGCAAAGTATATAAGCTATGCAAAGACAATAAACTATGATTTTATTTCTTATCAAATATTTCTGATGAATAGGAGGGAAACATTCATGCTTTAAATTAGCCTTTTCATCAAGTACTAGGACCTGTGTTATTTAAATGAAGCATGAAAATGTGTTCATAATTTTTTGTTGCCCTTTTTTTTTTCTGAGACAGACCCTCACTCTGTCACTCAGGCTGGAGTGCAGTGGCATGATCTCAGCTCACTGCAACCTCTGCCTCCCAGATTCACACAGTTCTCCTGCCTCAGCCTCCCAAGTAGCTGGCATTATAGGCGTGCCATCATGCCTGGCTAATTTTTGTGTTTTTAATAAAGATGAGGTTTTGCCATGTTGGCCAGGCTGGTCTTGAACTCCTGACCTCAGATGATCCTCCCACTTTGGGCTTCCAAAGTGCTGGGATTACAGACATAAGCCACTGCACCCAGTCTTGTTTCTGTTTTTTGGTCTGAACATTGGTGGTCATTTGTTTGATCAGTAACACTGAAATATGTCATAATCATAACTCTCCTTTTAAAGAGAAGCTTTAATCCTGAGACTACAAAACTTTTTAAAGAATCTATTTGCAAGTAATATTGGTCACTTTGAAAATAGGAAAGCTGAAGACAGGAAATTGCCTGCCCACACAAAATCACATGAGTCAAGAAGCAAGTCAAAACTAAAACTTGGTCTTACCGGTCTCAGCCTTGGCCTGATCAAAGTCTGAAGGATTGACTTTAAATTGTAAAGACCCGTTGTTCTTCCTAGTCTCATGATATTGACTCAAAATACTTTGTGTGCTTTATCCCTAAGGTAATGAGTTCTCACTTGATAGGTAGGCCATTTTTTTCTATAACTGTATGAAATATCTATACATATATGAATCAACAGCATAGTTTACATGTGTGTTTATTTTGTCTGTTTCTTTTTAGTGACTGGGTACATCCAAGAGATAGAAGAGTCTGTATAATTAGGAACAAAAGAGAAATAGACATTGATCATTTTGATAATTTTTTGATAATCTACTGTCCTCTTCTCAGGCTACAAAGATAACCTATTTGTTGTAGAAATTTTGAAGATCTAGGAAAGGCACAAAAAGGCAAATGCAAGTTAGCCATTTTCTTATTTCCCTCTCATAGAGAGAGCTACCATTATCATTTTTTATTTATCTTAATAAACTCCTCATCATGCATGTACTTTTCACTTATCATCTGGAATTTCCCTATCCCTAAAGACGTAGATAAATTTGGCTCCCATCTCTTTCTAGGCTGTGGAAAGTCCAATAATCTCGTCCAGGCTGGGGGTGGGTGAGAGTGAGGGGAATTTGAAGAGGGCTGTTTTAACTGATTTCTTGCCTCTGCTGATTCCTATACTCTGCTCAGGCAATCTCTTTGTGGTTTACACTCACCAACTAAATGTGAGGCCCTGCTATGTCAGACTTTCCTCAAGGCTTGAGAAGGTTTGAGAAGATGGAGAGAACGATAGAGGTTTATTGCAATATAAACAACTTACAACTGAATATTTAATGTCATGTTTTTAAACTCTCCTTTTTGACAACTTGGACTGTAGCCTCTTGACATTTTACTGGGATCTTTTTACACCTTTCCTGACCTACCTTGAACCCATCTACAAGTCTCCTCCAAAAAATACCAAAAAAAATTAAGCTATTCAGCTTTACTTGTATCTTTAATTTGGAGTCGAGGGGCAGAGTGCATAGGTTAAAATTCTGAGACTTGCTCTTAGGTAAGTAAACTCTCTAAGTCTCAGCCTTCTCACTTGGAAAATAAGAATATCGATAGAACCTCCTAGGCTGGACACAATGGCTCACGCCTGTAATCCCAGCACTTCAGGAGGCTGAGGCGGGCATATGGCTTGAGGTCAGGAGTTCGAGATCAGCCTGACCAATGGCAGATGGCTTGAGGTCAGGAGTAGATGCCATGGTGAAACCCTGTCTCTACTAAAAATACAAAAATTAAGCAGGTGTCGTGGTGGGCACCTGTAATCTCAGCTGCTTGAGAGGTTGAGGCAGGAGAATCACTTGTACCTGGGAGGCAGATGTTGCATTGAGCCAAGATTGCACCATTGCACTCCAGTCTGAGTGACAAAGTGAGACCCTGTCCCCCCCTCCCCCCCCAAAAAAAAGAACCTCCTTCACAGGCAAAGCACTTCAAGCACTTAGCTCATCTCCTAGCACACTGAGCAAATGTGAGCTACTGTCATTATCATTGAGAATATTTCATCTGGGCTATAGAGCCTGGAGAACCTGTCTGGACTTCTATTGAGTACCCCTTTCCAGTTCCAGAACACTTACTTACAGGAGAGTGAGGGTTTGAGATTAGGAGCACACAGTCTGGGGCTGGGCACAGTGGCTCATGCCTGTAATACCAGCACTTTGGGAGGCCGTTGACGGTGAAACACTTGAGCTCAGGAGTTTGAGACAAGCCTGGGCAACATGGCGAAACCACATCTCTACAAATAATACAAAAACTAGCTGGGTGTGATGGCAGGCGCCTGCAGTCCCAGCTACTTGGGAGGCTGTGGTGGGAGGATCACTGAGCTCAGGAGGCAGAGGTTGCAGTGAGCAGTGAGCAGTGATTGTGCCACTGCACTCCAGCCTGACGAGTGAGACCCATCTCAAAAAACAAAAGCAAAACCCCAAGAAACATATAGTCTGATGTGGGAATATCCATCAACTATAACTAGGGTACAAGATATTTATTAGGAATCAACATCTATGGAAAGAAGGGGAAGGAAGCAGGACTGGGCCGAAGCAACCAACCATCCTGGTTTGTATGTGACTGAGGGTTTCCTGGGGCAAGGAATGTTTGGTGCTAAAACTGGAAGACTCCAAAGTAAACTGAGACAGTGGCCACCCTGGCTGAGGAAACTGGTAATAAAGCCTTTGAAGGAGGATCTGGAAAGTGAGGATCTGGATAGTGCATCTCTGTGTCTGTCAAAAGCGCCAGTTTGTGCCTCGGTTTCCTCATCTACAGAGTGGCGATGATAATGGTAAATGCCTGATTGCATTGTTATGAAGGTTAAATGAGTTGATATATGTAAAGTGATTAGAGCAGTGCCCACACAGCAAGCTCCTGAGTATTAGCTATCTTGCCAGATCAAGTGTCTTCCTGTCAGATCCTGAAATGCTTGATCCTTGTTCTTCTTTGTCAAACTACCACATTAGTGTTCATCATTACCTCAGTCTGGTTGTAATGCACACCCAGACTGATTGAATTTGGATACATGCTGGTTTCTTGATTACAGCCAAAAACTGGGGTAAGAGGATCTTCCATTTCCCTCACACTCCCAGATTTTGACTGCTTCAGAAGAACCCGTCAACTCCTTGTGCCATCCTAGTTCTATTATTGAATAATGGAAAGAATTAAATGAGGAGAAAAGTGACACAGAAGTAAGGGCAAAAGGAATAATTTTATTATTTTATTTATTTTATTTTTGAGAAAGAGTCTTGCTCTGTTGCCCAGGCTAGAGTGTAGTGGCATGATCTTGGCTCACTGCAAACTCCGCCTCTCTGGTTCAAGCGATTCTCCTGCCTCAGACTCCCAAGTAGCTGAGACTACAAGCACATGCCAGCATACCCTGATAAGTTTTATATTTTTGTAGAGATGGGTTTTCACCATGTTGGCCAGGCTGGTCACGAACTCTTGGCCTCAAGTGATCCTCCTACCTCAGCCTCCCAAAGTGTTAGGATTCTAAGTGTGAGCCACTGTGCCTAGCTGAATTTTTTTCTTTCTTTTTTTTTTTTGAGACAAAGTTTCACTCTTGTTGCCCAGGCTGGAGTGCAATGGCATGATCTTGGCTCACCACAACTTCTGCCTCCTGCGTTCAAGTGATTCTCCTGCCTCAGCCTTCCAAGTAGCTGGTATTACAGACATACACCACCATGCCTGGCTAATTTCGTATTTTTAGTAGAGATGGGGTTTTTCCATGTTGGTCAGGCTGGTCTTGAACTCCCGACCGCAGGTGATCTGCCCACCTTGGCCTCCCAAAGTGCTGGGATTACAGGCATGAGACACCACACCCAGCCTGAATTTTTAATTAAAAGTAGCTTTCACACACACACAAAATTTAAGCATGAGACTTTGGAAGCTAGTCTGGGATGCATAA